>NW_024543073.1:7670000-8387500 GCF_018167655.1 Microtus oregoni | reverse complement strand
AAAGTGCTCATTAAATTTTATTTCCCTTTCCTTCCCTTCCCAGCTGGAGAAACAGAGGGCTGTGGACATGTTCCCTTCATCCATAACACTTTCTTTTTCTAAGCTACTGGAATCTTGGGGGAGGAGGTTGCTTTCATAGGCTGACTTGGGGAATAAAGAGAAATCACAAAGCTTTTTGAGGCAAGAGACCAGGGAAACACTAGAGGAATCATTCTTACTCGAGAACAAAACTGAGAGGCTTAAGTCACTTGTATCTCTGCTCAATCCAGCTCTTCCCGTTTCCCTACTTAATACTGTGTTAATTTTATATGCAGAGAAACTAAAATAAAAAAAAAAAACACTAGGATCAAAAACCCATTGCCATTGTTCTTGAGTTATCAGTAGTCCTCATTGTCCGCTATGTTCTGCGAGTCCGGTTTTATCCCAGGCTTTTTCAGATCCAGGCCAGCTGGCCTTGGTGAGTTCCCGATAGAAATAAATTAAAAAATAAAAAAAAACACTAGGGAGAACACTTTTAAATTAATTGTAGGTTTGTAAATATTATAATGCATTGAGTCTCAAAGTGTGATACTAACCTCCCCCCGAAATCCTCCAGAGCTTCTCAGAGCACCCATGATAACGAAATCTCTCATAATTACACCTGATACTAGTGACCTTTTACACCGTCTCTCCTCGGCGCATATTTAGTTCTAAGAGGCTGACATGATGTGGGCTACCGTAACAGAGACAGATAAATAAGGGCAAACATTAAAGAGATTTGCACAAACACAGATAATGTCACTCATTTCAGTAAAATATTCTTATTGGGAGTTACAGGGTTTTTTTTAAATAAAGATTTTATTTCTATTAACATATACTCACTACTATTATTGCATAAACATGCATTTCAATTTATTTACAGGTTTTAATTTGAAACACAGTATTTTAACGTTTCCATTGTTGGAATAAAACATCATGACCACAAACAGCTTGAAGAGGAAAGGGTTTATTTCATCTTACAACAGTTCATCACTGAGGGAAGTCCAGGCAGGGACTCACAGCAGGAGCCTGGAGGCAGGAACTGAAGCAGAGTCCAGGAAGGAACAAACACTTGCCTACTGGCTTGCTCCTCGTGGCTTGCTCAGTTTTTCTTCTAAACAATTATGACTACCTGCCCAGGAGTGGCAATGCCCAGAGTGGGCAGAACCTTTCCACATCAATCATCAATCAAGGAAATGCCCCACAGGGTTGCCTATGGGCCAATCTTATGGAGACTTTTTCTCAGTTGAAGTTCTCTCTTCTCAGACGACCCTAGCTTCTATCTAGTTGGCAAAACAAACAAAACGACTACTGGAACACAAAGTTAACGTCAATAGTTACTAACCCCATAAACAAAAGCCTTAAGGAATTTCTCAAGAGACCCAAAGGCTCATTATATATAATGCCCTGAAGAAACAGTTCAATGGAACTTTGTAACAGTATTTACAATTGGATTACTTTTTCAAAACTTATATTCATTTATTTATGTGTCTGTATATATGTGAGTGTACCCCTGTGTGTCGGCAGGGACTCACAGGGTTGCAGGTGGTTGTGAGACACCAAACATGGAAGCCCCCCCGGAATGCTCCGGAAGAGCAGCAAGTGCTCTTAATTACTGAGCCACCTCTCCAGCCCTAGCACTTGGATCTTAATGCAACAGACCGATAGTTAATATACTCAGTAGAGAAACAGGAAAGGGGCAGATTTCTCACACATGAACACAATCAAAATCTTAGCAAAGATGAAGTTTTCTGCAAAGAAAACTTCAATTCTTCACTGACAGTAAAAAAGCATTTCAATCTTGAAAGAGTCTTATCATCTTTGAGTAGGGGGGAAGTGTTAAGTTTCAAAGGGGACAGAGATCCATGACATCACAGCTATTTTAGAACACACCAGAAAGTTCCAAAGTTTGGTCTTTTGCACATCTTGGTCTATGTGCCCAGCTAGCTGAAAAATGGTTATGAACTCAAGGCATTAGAAAATCTCTACGCTAGAATAAACTGGCAGACATGAAATAAACACACAGGCCTGAAACCATTCCTTCCATGGCACATTCTTTTCAGGAAAAAAAAAATGTGCCGCTGCATGAAGCGCTAGAGTAGCATATTCTTCGTTAGAGAATTTAACAGAAGCAGTGGTGTAGGACTTACGCAAATACATCTTTCACCCCTTTCCTACATAAAAAGAACCCCTGGGGAAATTAAAAGCAGGAAGCAAGGCAATGCAATGTTATGGCTGAAAGGGTGGCCAGCGTGGGGAGGGTTTTTCCCCCATCTTCTGAAAAGCCAGGTCTAAGAATGCAGAGGTGTTAGCATGTAATGCTCTCATACATATGAAAAACCAGGTCTAAGAATGCAGAGGTATTCACATGTAACACTCTCACATGTTATGAAAAGCTAGGTCTAAGAATGCAGAGGTGTTCGCATGTAACGCTCTCGTGGCAGCGTATGTGTTACCTAGCACACTAGTCCGGCTCAATGTGTCATAACCAGGATGGATTTATGACTGATAAAGGAGATGAGGCAATCCTTCCCCCACCCCAATCTAACAGTAAACCTTTCCTAACTGAAAACTACTGCACACAATCCAATAACCTGCACTGCGATGATCAGTGTGCAAACAAATGTTTCATTCAAATCATGCAGAATCTTCAGACCAGCGGTACAGACAGTAGGGGGCCCAAGACAGAGACAATAAATGCAATTTAAAAACCAACTTATCTAAAATATCATATTCCTTCTTTAACTACATAATTTTCTCAAAGGGAAATCCTAAATTAAAGACATTGCATCCTGTGAGCTGGCTAATTAAATCCTCTAGCCCTATTTTCTAATACTAAGCTTAACAGCTTATAGAAAGACACCGGGAGATTTTGCTGGTAATTGCTGATGAAGTAGTTCCATCTTTTTGAAAAATTATTTTTTAAAGGAAAAGCTTTATTTTAGGTCCAACTTCAGAATAACTGTTTGAAACAGACTCACTCACTTGTACACTTCATTAATATTTGAGAAAGATAATGGCAAATTTATGCAACGGCCAGACTGTGAAGCACAGCACACCATCTAAACAACATGAAAGTTTACGGAGGATGCCCTGGACAGCCCTAACCAAGAGCTCCAGCAGCACTCTGTGCATTATTGCTTTTGTTTCCTCATTAATGTGAATTCTTACACCATTTCATACAGAGATCCAGTTAATCAGATACCTATGTGTTAGCCATGAGTGGCATTAGTTAGTTAAAACTCTTCCTAAGAGAAGAAACCCACTAACTTGGTTCTTTGTAACCAGCACGCAGATGGGAGTTTAAGCAGAGAAGTGCAGGGACAGAACAAAACTAGACACTGCATCAGCCTGTGTTAGCCTAAAGCCTTAGCAGACACTTTCTCAGGGGTGTATCTGCGGGGCAGCAATCACTGCTCAGTCAGAGGAGCTGGGCAGCCAGGAGAGGGCTGGAACAAACAAGTCAGAATTTCTCCTCTTCAAGGTGCTTAGCGATGTAAATGTAATCTTTCCTCTGATGCCAACCTTTTCTGATCCAAGTAAAGCAGTTCTGGCTTTTTACCCTTCTCAAGAGAGGCAGCCAAGCAGCCCTTCCCCTCCAGGTAGCACCACCTGCACAGCCCTCGCAGCCCCTAACCCTTTCTTACTCCCTCTAGAGCCTCTCTCCTGGGTCTCTGACCTATCAAGTGCAGATGAAGTTTATTAGTGCCTTTGTTGTCCCAGCCACAACTCTTGGTACAACCTTACACCTCTGTCTTGCCTCCCAGGGCTCAGAGGCCAACAGAGACCACAGAAGACCTGAACCTGTTCATTTCCTGTTTTGCTCGCACCCCTCAGAAATACTTGACTATTTCCTTCATCAGTAGGGGCAGAGGGGAAACACCAGAGACAGTTGTTTACCAAACCAAGTGGTAAGGAGAGTGTGGTCTCAAAATCGGGAGGGGAGGATGCAAGCCAAATCCTGTTTCCCAAAAACTGAAGTTCTGGCCTAACTTCAACCTGAGTGTGAGCCCTGGTGGTTGGAACCTAACCCAGGCTCCAGGTCTATTTATCAGTTTCATCATCAGGATAAAATGCAAGCATAAGATTCCTTTTCAGATGGGGTCTTTGAAGAGAAAGTGAGATGCTTTTGGTGAGGCAGTGGTAGAGCATACTTTGGATGAAGCAGGCCCCTCAAGGATGGGAAGAAACAAGGAGTTCCTGGGATTCAAATGACAAGTCTTCACAAATGCAACCTTTCTGTACCAGCAGAAATAATTCTAAAACATGAGGAGACTAACAGATACAGATCCTTTATATGTAGACATGACTAAGATTTAGGACTCTTGCAAACCGTGTCATGAGTCCATTTCTACCCAAGATCCACAGCTCTTAGAACAGCCTAGGCCCTGGACAAAGTAACAACTAAAGAAACTTACTAGGGTCTTTCCAAACAATGCCTGCCTCACATCGTTTAAGTTACCAAAAAATTAAACACTTTGGCCTCCAGTCCATGAAACTTCAAATGAACTGAACTATTTTAAGATGGCCCCTCTCTTTCACTCCGAATTAAACTGGCAGCTCGGACACAGACGGGGTCTGCAATGTTCATGCCACAGAGGACCTTCTCAGAGAACATACGGGTTAGAAGATGAAAGATGTAAGATGAAAGAACCCAAGAACATTCTTGGCATGTGAAATGCACAGGCTGGTGGTCCTCAGCTGGAATGCATGTGGATCATGTGGAGAACCAATGATAACAAACATGACCAGGCCCACACATGCTCATTGCTGCTGGGCTGGGAACCAGAACCACTGACCTAGAGGATTCTAATTATAGCCCAAACAAGACTCTTCTCTTCAAAATACTGGAGTAAACACAGCAAGGAGGACAAGAGAAGAATACACAATTCCTTATACAAGAATTTCAAGGGGGCTTCATATGTGGCCGCAGGGAAAAGCACATGGCTAGCACATACAAGTTCACCTGGAGAAGTCTCAGCACCAAAAAGGCACCAAATATGCATCTGTAACTTATTATGTAATCAAATGTTCCCACTTTATCAGGTGTGGGAGGGTAAGAAGGGGGGCAAAAATAATATTTTCTAGTAATACACATTATCAGTATGATCGTTAATACTTATTGCCACACCACCATAAATAAGACTTTGAGTAAATATAAATCAAAGTATAAAAATAGGCCTTTATTAATCAGAGTCTTTTACAAAGAGATTGTTGTACAATGCCCATGGGATGCCCCATAATTGAAGGGGTTTTATATACTAGAACAATTCAATTAATGAAAATACCAGCAACTCCTGGTAACACATTTTTGCCGAAGGCAAAGGCTCTACCACATGAAAAAGGCGAACAGGAGGCTGTGCAACAGCAGGTCGGGCTTGCATTTCAGAAGAAGCAGAGCCTCTACGCATGACCAGCATTCCCGAGCGCCCTGGCACTTTACCTCAAGGACCTTAGGAACGTCACCTGGCTTTACATCTTCCATAGCAAAGCAAGCTAAGAGCAGCATGTGCTTGCTGTAAGGACGAAATGAGAGCTGATGTGTACGTAAAGTACGCGGTCCTCCTGCGGAACACTAGCTACCACCACTACTGTCATGCAATGCCACATGCTCCGGGAAGCTTGGCATTTTCAACATGTGCATGAAAACCCCAGCCTATGCCAGTGGGCACACCTGCTGCTAGAAATGCCATGTTTCTGAGAACACACACAATTCTACTAGACAAGCAGACAAGGACTGTCTATCATAGTGACTCACAGCCTAGCAAACTCCTAACTCCATTAATAACATCCCATTTTTCCTTTCTCCATTTTTATAGCACATTCTTACAATGTGATCTGTTTCAAACAAGGAAAAAAGGAGACTCAGGATTTGATTTTGACTCCAAATAATTTTCAACTTCAGTAAGTATGTATGTTACTTTCAAGATAATTCTACTAAAATATAAGGTGCCCTTTTATCCCTAACCTTGGGACTTTTCATGAGGAATGTATTTTTACAGTTCAAATTTGTCCTGTAATTGAGTCAAAGTCTAATAAAAATTGGATGCTACAGTTAAAAGATTCATGGTTGTCAAACAATGACTACAGCACTGTATTCCCAATAACTTGTGTCCTGACAAGCCAGAATGCCACCTCTCCCTGAAGATACTAAGAACACTACCTAAGTTAGTGTCTGTCCCTGACTGCAGAGATCCAGCCGAGAAGAAGACCAGCTCTACTCTGTGTGACCATCTGCAGGACCGGCAAGGTGAACACAGTTATGCCTTGGGTGTGGGATGTTTTAAACTAAGCACAGTGATAAAAGAGAAGCCGAAACAGATCGTCGATAATACAAAGGCATTCCCACCCACAGTGTACCCTGTTTTAGTTGGTATGGGGGAACTTCTGCATATTTATAAGGAAAAAAAACTTTGCTTTAACTTTAATTATAAAAATGTTCAAGATATTTCTGAATGAAGACTTTGACATATAAATGATTTCTAGAACATGTCTGGAAGTCTGGTAATGACATCATACATATCACGAAGTTTGCCAACTTTCCCAGTGGCTCTTCTTAATACTGACTGAGGCTTACCTTACGGCTTAGCAATGGTCCAGAAGTGGATTACAGGGACCATGGGCAAAGGAGGCCAAAAAAAAAAGATGAAACCCATGATTTCTACTGCTATCTAATTTGAGCCCCAGGAGCTACACATTTCTTGTTCCCTGCTCCTCTCACAATGAGAAACACATATGAAGATGATCTCTATACATTACAGAGGTAAACCGCAGAAATGGCAGTATACCCACAGTAGGAAGATGTCACACACAGTCAAATGGCACAAGGTCTTTGATTAGCTCTGGTTACTAACGGTCATCTTAAATGACAACTTTTCCTCAAAGAAGGGGACAAAGGATAAATTCTGCAAAAGCAGTGGTCACATGTTTCACTGCAATCTTTAAGCTTTCAAAGAAAATATAAGATGAAGTGCATATTGGGTTTTTACATAAATAATTTTATCCAATTTTTTTAAATAATTGAGATTAAAGTTTTGTTTTGTTTTTCCCTAAGGTAGGTGACCAAAACCAAATAATAATAATAATAATAATAATCACATGGCAGAAGTACAGGTTTACACAAAATACCTAAAATAATACAGTAGCATTCTTTTAATATCCCATTAAAGAGGGAATGAGCCCATGGTCGCTTGACTACCTGCATACCTAAGAAGTTGCATTTTTTCCTCTGAACTCCCGTTATAGCATCATGCACATGCGTGGCCATACTGCTTCACAGCCAAACCCATGCCCCGCCATTTGGTGACAGGCAATGTTCAGGTCTCCAAGAGATGCCTTAGTGGACAGCAGAAAGGTTCCCATGCTAATAAATCACTGGATCCCTGGACAATATGATGGCTAAGAAATTAGACTGGAGCTAAATTCAGATATAACCTCTGTTTCCCTGTGCTGTGTTCTGTGCGTTGGGAGGAAGAAGGCAAACTCTTTTTACGGCTCAACTATAACTTTATGGGAGGTTTCTAAAAAGTCTAAGATGTTGCATTAGAGTTTACTCTACATAATGAGACTCACAGTCCTGATCATGGTCAGCTAAAGTTAAGATCCAGGTGGCACTTAAAGTAGCTGAAACAGCTGGCATGGTAGTAAATGCCTACAACCCCAGGCCTCGAGAGGTGCAGGCAGAAGGATCAAATGTTGAAGGTTATTCTCCACTATGGTGTGAAGCAAGCACCAGCAGCATGAGACCCTATCTCAAAAGCAATCAAACGAAGTATCAAAAATAGCCCTTACCATACTATATACAGGCAGTATTTGCAAATGAGTTAGCTATTATGTTTATGCACGTGCCTGTTTGGGGATGTGGATATAACAATGTCCAGAGGCCAGAAGAGGGCAGTGGATCTCCTGAAGGTGGAGTTGCAGGAAGCTGTGAGCCACTTGAGTGAGAACCAAAGTCAGGTCCTCTGAAAGAGCACCAAGTACCCTTAACTGACGAACCTCCTGTCCAACTCCAAAATTTTAATTTAATAGCAGGTTAAATGAAAACCAGTAAGTCAGACTGCTCCATTGCAGAGAACTAAAAAGAAAAAAAAA
The DNA here is from genome assembly GCF_018167655.1 of Microtus oregoni. Taxonomy (NCBI): domain Eukaryota; kingdom Metazoa; phylum Chordata; class Mammalia; order Rodentia; family Cricetidae; genus Microtus; species Microtus oregoni. The sequence continues at coordinate 8,379,388 of NW_024543073.1, read as the reverse complement.
GATCTGAAAAAAGCAAGCCTTATCCAGGAAGCATGAAGTGATTGAATACTTACCAAGAATTAACCCCTTATTAATAGAAAAGATTTCTTACTGTGACTGTTTCAAAATGTCAAAAATGTCAACACTATTGCACACTACTTTATATAACAATTTGCTTTTATTTCTTCTGAAAACCAAGCATTTGTTATGTAAATGAATATATTCTATTTTAGCACAGAAGAGTAACTGGTGGAATATTGCTGATAATTCAAAAAAAAAAATCAGTCATTGGACCAAGGTCTAACTACAACTCTAGATCTCTGACACATCTCTAGAGACCTAGTAAACAGCCTGAACAGGAATCTCTTTACTGCCTTGGATTCCTTAACATTGCGGAGTAAGGCCATGGGACAGACAATTCAGTTCAAACCTATCTGATCTTGGAAATGCCTTCTTCCTCCCAAAGCACAGAACACAGCACAGGGAAACAGAGGTTATATTTGAATTTAGCTCCAGTCTAATTTCTTAGCCATCATATTGTCCATGACTTATTAACACGGAAACCTTTCTGCTGTCCACGAAGGCATCTCTTAGAGACCTGAACATTGCCTGTCGCCAAATGGCGGGGCATGGGTCTGGCTGTGAAGCAGTATGGCCACGCATGTGCATGATGCTGTAACGGGAGTTCAAATCATTATTAGTTAAAGCTACTTATAAATAGTGATGATTTCATGTCGATAATACTTTAAGAAGTCATGGTGACAATTTTCACTACTGCCCACTTTTAATAAGAAACACAAACACAAATAGCATCAGCTCAGTTATGTATATGATGGCTTACGGTTCAGAATCAAAATCTGTGTCTAAGGAATGATAATACAATGAGGAGCACTGACCTAAAAAGAGACAAGTTTAATCCTAGTTCAGCTATAATTAGCTACTGAATTTCCTATCTTTTACTTTTCATACCTGCAAAAGAAAACTAAAGGGATTATACCTTCTTCATTGTGGAGGGCATGGAGCAATGACGTCATAGGTAATGGGGTATGTGACAAAGAACAATAGATGTCCCTCTCCAAAAACATGTATAAAATTCTATAGACTATTTCAGAGGTCCGTTACTAGGTGCTAAGACAACCATGTGGGTCTTCTTAAAGACTCTCAAACTCTAAACAATTTCAGATTCTAAAAAAATAAAAACAATCAAAATTATACTTATATTCAGAAGACATGGTAAAAAAAAAAACAGGCTTTTGAGAAGTTTTAATTTCCAAATAGCATCTGATTTATTTCCAAGTCACTCAAAGTCAACTTGAATACCTACCCAAATTCCTGCATGGTAGAAGTAAATATACTTATCCTACCTTATGTTTTGGGTTTTAATATCCCATAAAACCTCATATCGATGACTGGGTTCCAAAAGGAGCAGACTTCCAAGGTGGGGTGGGAGGTGAGGGAATCAGGAAGACCAGCTTCATGAGTGAATGAATTCGTTTATGGACTCAGAGCTTAATGAACTACGGAAGGGATCAGAACCTTAAGGAGGCAGTGAGGAGGATGTGCCCTTGAATGGTATAATTAACCACAGCCCCTCATCTTCTCTCTCCTCCGTGTCCTCTGCTCCGTAGGTGCCTTTGCTCTGCCTCTAGCTCCCCATCATGGTGTTCCTGCCTCACCACAGGGCCATCACCAACATGGCCAAGTGAGCGTGGACGGAGCCAGAACCCAAAATAAACAGTTCCTTCTTTCGGGTGTTTTCCTCGGCTATTTTGTCAGGAACAGACAGCCTGACAGGCACACCAGCTCAAAGAGATTACATTACCCACTTGCTGAAAATCTGCAAGAGGGCATCAGACGATGGGACAAGAATAATTCTAGAAAGTATTTCTAACGGGAAGAGAAAGAAGCCACAGAACTAACTGCTGTGATGTGTATGGCTAATTACTGTCCTACGTCATCATATGAAATGCCAACTACATGCAGACAAAAATATATTTCAAAAAACATGAGAGCAATGAAAAGGTACTTGGTAACTGCTTTCGTCTATTAAAATTGCTATTTTAAAAAGTATCTTTAGTTGCCTAGCATTTAAATGCACTGGCTATACATTCAAAATCTGAATTAAACCAAAATCTTACTGGCAAACTGAACTGTAAGGCCAGCTTGCAAGGAAAACAGGCCAATGCTCATATACTTATAATCAAGTACATTAGTTCCACAATGTCTCTGCATTGCAGAGCATGAACCCTTCCCTTCAGGGAAAAACTGACCTGCGTCTCCTAAGGCAGGAAGGGAGGCAGCCTTAGAAAAGCTCATCTCCAACAGGCTTAACTCCCTGCTTCAGACCACTCTGAGCATTATAGGAAGAATAGGGACAGCCAGGACCCCATCTTTTACCTGACTCCCTTTCCTAATATCTGTCTTTAAATTCCCAAAAATTCCAATTCTTCCAGGTATATCTAGGCTTCCTCCTTGCCTTACCCTCTTCTGCACCAAAGTTACCTTACCGGCGTGCACAGCAGGTGGAAACTGATTAGTTATCACTCACGTAACCTCTCTTACTACAGCTGCATCCCCCCATGACCAAAGCAAGATCATCAGGGACTCAGGGGCAAAAACAACTCTCTAGGCTTCCCTCTGTCTGTGGTAGACTGGAAGACAAGTCTAGGCCTATCAAAAATATCTTTATATCAATCAAATCGGCATTTTGCATAACAATGTAAAAATCTACCCAGACAAAAAAAATTTTAGCATTAAAGTATTTCTAGGAAGAAAATAAGAACCCTGTTTTATCCTCATCAATGATTCTCCTGAAACAAACTGCTTGTTACTTTCCTAAATTAAATCATGACTATTACATTCACATTTGTTCTGACAACATTTTTCAGTGAAAATGAACTCTGATCTAACAATGACAGTATATTAATTACATAAACTTTAAGTTAGGAAACTAGAAGCAAAGGGTCATTCCTGAAGGGAAACTATGCTAGTATGGTCAGATTAAAGGAGGATCTGAGTTTTCATGATCCTGGCTTTAGAAGCAGTGTTCGGTGCGCTCAGTAATTCTAAAGAATCAAAGTTTTAGCATGAATAACTGAAAAAGAAGCTTGCTCCTCAAATAGTATTTTCACTTTATACCACTGAAGAAATTCTTATGCCATAGGATAACACGCCCCAGCTTAAGAGACTTAAGCAGTATTTTAAAGTTTACTTGTGCTTCATGGGCGTTTTAGCTGGGGAGGACTGTTGGCTGCTTCCTTCTTTGGAAGTTCGCATGGCATCTATTTCAAAGTATGTCTAAAGGAGGCATTCAGGTCAGCCCCAGCTTGGAGGCCTCTGGGCCCTGCTTCTCAAGTGCATGATGTCTTCAGCAAAGGAGACTTACCTTCCACCTCAGAGGGACAACCAAGGGCAACAGCAACAGCACTCTATGTGAGGAAGTCACTTGGCTAGCCCTGACTAACAAAGCAAAGGAGGGCTTTCATGTCTGGTACTGGGGTTTTATTAGGAGGTCTTTACCTCTTGAAGGGCACATTGTCAGTCCAGTTGGTAAAAGTTCATTTAAACTATGTACGTATATAGAGAATTACAAATTTTATAGGCTTTTATTTTCATAAACAGCTACTAGGGCGATTGTTATGGCTTTTTCACCCTCCACTCTTCTATATTTGTGTTCTTAAATATTCAGCTTCGTCTCTCATCCCCTCATCCGATCACATGTGCCCTGCTCTGCCTCTTGATTCTCCTCTCTCTTCCTTTGTATTTACCCTCTCCTTGCTCCCTCCCTTAAGAACATTCCCTTTCCAGCCTCCCAGATCAGCCTTTGTATTTACCCTCTCCTTGCTCCCTCCCAGATCAGATCACAGTAACTAAGGTGCAGCCGTGTCACACCCCGGTGGTACCAACAGCCCTCTAACTGGACGCCCTGTTCAACAATAGGGAAACCGCCTGTATGGAAACCCAGCCAATGACTCAGTACCAGGGAAGTCATGGGTCTTGAAGGACAGCATACAAACACAACCTTATTAAACCTGTACAAACTAAACTACAGGCTTCTTATTTGTCCTTATACCCACAGATAAGCGAACGGGAAAAGCCCGACAGAAAACCACAGCCAATCAAAATGCAGTTGTAGAGCTCATTCCCAGTGGATACTTCTCACTCCTGCACCTAAGGCTCAGGGGACTTTGTAAAAGAAGGGGCAGAAAGACTATAAGGACTGAAGTACTGGGTCACTCCTGGGACAAGTGCTAGTCTCTTTCTCCTTCCTCACAAAAGTCACATGGACTGTAGACCCTTCTTTCTTATTACTGGGACCTCTCTAATTCTTTTAAAAACACTGGCTTAAATCTTTTAGAGACTTAATGCTAACCAACGTTTCTAGAGTTGGTGTAAATGAAGAAGAGTAACAGTGAGTCAAGGTCTGCTGCTGTGGGACAGTGGTTTTACCCTGTAAAGACTTGTTTCTTGTACTTGTTTAATAAAATGCTGATTGGCCAGTAGCCAGGCAGGAAGTGTGAGTGGGACAACCAGGCAGGAAGTAGAGGTATGGCAGCGAGAATTCTGGGAAGAGGGAAGTTTCAGTCTGCAGTTGTCATCCAGATAGAAAAGAAGCCAGACACGGAGCAAGCAAAATGTGATTGTCACGCAGAAAAAGGTACCAAGTCATATGGCTAACACAGACAAGAATTATGGGTTAATAGAGGTTGTAAGTTAATAAGAAGCCTGAGATACTAGTCCAATCAATTTATAATTAATGTAGACCTCTGTGTGATTTCTTTGGGACTGATCAACTGTAGGACCGGGTGGGACAGAAACCTCTGTCAACAGTGCTTTATTCTGAGTTAAGGTGTAAGACCTAGCTAGGAGTTATTGGTAAATTTAGCTGTAAGGTTTCAGGGACCTTCTCCTTTGTCCTTGCTTGGCTGATTTCAGTGGTGTCCCAAATATGGAAAACAACTACTTTTCAAGTTACCTACAAAAATGCAATGATCTCAAAAGGATAAATTCTAAATGTACCTCCCCCATTATTAGGTGTGTGATGATGCAGTAACAAGTCTAATTAACTGCTACTGTCTGTATTAAGGTGAAGATAATTTCTTTTCTTTTTCTTTTTTTTTTTTTTTTTTTTGATTTTTCGAGACAGGGTTTCTCCGTAGCTTTTGGTTCCTGTCCTGGAACTAGCTCTTGTAGACCAGGCTGGCCTCGAACTCACAGAGATCCGCCTGCCTCTGCCTCCCGAGTGCTGGAATTAAAGGCGTGCGCCACCACCGCCCGGCGGAAGATAATTTCTTTACCTGCCACAAAGTAAATCTCACTTTTGTTTTCGGACAGCAGGAAAAAATGACTTTGCAGATATATATAAAGTTACACTTTGTATTTCCCTCATGGCAAATGACAACATATAAAACAAAACAACACCAAAATCATCTCAGCTTCTAAACAATTATTTTTCAAGAAGAGACCAAAGCTTATTAGAGAAAGAGCTGGTACAAAGAAAACAAAGACTCTAATACCAAAAGTGAAGCTGTTTCTAAAAACTTTAGAAATTTAAAAAAATGTAAAAGATCCCAATGACCAAGCTACAAGTGCGTAAGAAGCAAAATAAACAGCAACATTACAATCTAAAACAAAAAACTAAGTAACCTATGGGTCTATACAGATATAACTGAATTACTGAATGAACAGGGAAAGTGGCATGTCTTTCTTATGGAAACAACCTGAGGGAGGAGACCAGGGCAGCACTGAAGCAGAACGGCTACAGGGAAGGAGACCATGACAGAGTGACCACATGAAGGAGCAGAGCGTGTGCATTAGTTCTAGGGCTTCCTCTCCAAATACTGGCAAACTAGCCATTTCCGCTCACATCCATAAAGGCTTTGGTAATCCTCCCACGTTTTAACTGTAAAGCTTAATTTTAATTAAGGTAAAGCTTGATTTCCCCCTTTACTTGAGTGTGGCTGGACCCTTCTATTGAAGAAGCATCAACAATCTTTAAAACTACTAAGCAAGTATATGTACACTGTTTACACTACATAACAAAGTACGTGAGATAATACCTGTCAGCTAGCTAGACTAATACCATGATATACAGATATTTCATAATGTCGCGTTATCTTTTTAAAAAGACTTTAAAGAAACATGCAAGGCAAAATGTAGTAACTCTGCGGTGGGAAACCTGGCATCAATAATTGACACAAAAGAAAGTCTTGTTAGTATTGTCTTCGCCCCTGACATAATCAGGAATATACAAACCTAATTTCTATTGTATGCTTATACCTCAACACAACATAAAAAGGTTAGATAATGCAACTTGAAAAGCCACTTTCAAAACACCTAACCAATACTCTAAATAAGTGTCAAGGTCAGGACTTGTCCCACACAGAACTGGGACTCCCAGAACTCACCCAAAAATCTGGGCTAGGAGCATGGGCATGCACTCCAAGGAATGGTAAAGACAGTAAGCACAGAGAGGCAGATCCCTAGAAGCTAAAGGGCTGGCTGGTCTGGCTTTTAGAGCTAAGTTCTAGGTCAGTAAGACACCCTGCCTCAAACAAAAGGCAGGGTGGAAGCAACATGTGATAGTTTGAATTTAATTGACCCCATAATCTCATAGGGAGTGGCACCATTAGGAGGTGTGGCTTTCTTGGAGTGGGTATGGTCTTACTGGAGGAAGTGTGTCACTGTGGGTCTGGGCTTTGAGGTTTCCTATGCCCAGGATACTGCCCAGTATCTGAGTTGATGTCCTGTTACCAGCAAGATGTAAGACTGCTACTTCTCCAATACCATATCTGCCTGCATGCTACCATGCTTCCTGCCATGATGATAATGAATGCCTGAACCTCTGAAACTGTAAGCAAGTCACCCCAATTAAATTTTTTCCTTATAAAGTTGCGGGAGTCCTGGTGTCTGTTCTCAGCAACAGAAACCCTAAACACATTAAGGGCTGCCTTCCAAGGTCACCTGACCTTCATTCCACATGTACCCTGTACATGCACACGTGCATGCAGTGGGGAACTCAGAACAAAGTCTGAGTGGACTAGGATCTTTGTCCAAAAATGGCCATAGTAATAGCAGCATAAAACTGAAGAATTGAGGCCCCTGGAGAATGCAAAACAAAGAAACAATTTTCAAAGAGTTTTAGCGCTTCCTATAGATCTCCTGAAATATAAGCAATGCAGACTGTCAATGTAGGTCACTCCAATGTTTGTAGCTGGCTTCCTGGCTCTAAGACATTCCTGCCCTGATGCCAACTTCCTTTCTGAGAGGACTAAGGAAGCTCAGGTTCGCCCTACATGGGAATCAAAACACAAAGCGCCTGTGCTGTGCAGCCGCGAGCAGCCTAAGTCACTCACAAACCAAAGCCGTCCTTATTGATCACAGTGAGAACAACTGCAGCAGCCAGATGCTCAGCCTTCGGGAAGCAGGGCACGGAAGACTAACAGAGCTTTGCTGGAGAGCCTGGAAACAGACTGCTTGGAACCACATTGTCCTTAAATAAACAAACTTCAGTTCAATAAATAAAATTACAGATAGCCTTAAGAAACACACTCAGCTACTCAAGTTTTCCCAAAATGGCCAACAGCAAATGGTCCTAGAGTTCCTCCCTGCAGCCTTCATTTCTCCCAGGAATGCAAGTTTAGCCCTGCCCCAGGCTTTACCCTGCTCAGCGGTCAGAGCAATGTCTGCCTGCCATTTGGGAGTCCTGTAAATATTCAGCAACAACAATCAAATGGTTATAAAGCTCAAATATGCATCATTCAGAGAAATGCACCCATAAACTCATCAAGATGTGGTAAACACCCACTGTGTGCTCACTTTTTGATGTAAAAATAATTTGTTTTTTTTAAAATAAACCAATGATAAACATTTCAACCAAGCATATATGAATCTCTAGAATCCATCCCCATTCCACCCCTCTCCCCCAGGCACTTAAGGAAGAGAAATGAAACAAAGATGCTCCGGGCACAGGGACCAGTATTAGAGGTTAGGATTTAGTGAGTTACCAGTATACTTCATTGCAGGAGGCATTTCAAACAAAAAAAAAAATATCAAAATATCCTGTCTACATCCAAAACTCGCCACTCCTGTTGGTGTTGTGATTTTCTCAAATTACTTTAATGTCTCTAATCAAAGCGAGCATCACTCGATTTCAATTTCTACCGATGGCCTTAACCTTTCTCTTAATTTCTCTGCCAACTAAGCAGCTTCTGTAAATCCTAGTCCCGTCCATGACCTCTCTCTAACCCATCCTTGAATAGTGGAAGGCCTGTTACCTACAACTTCACTGCGCCTCGTACACACACAAAAATATCTATTCTCTTCTGTGCACCAAAGCACTTTTTGCACATTCTTCTTCCCACTGTTAGCACAGACACTGTGGTGAATTGTTTACACGCCTGTCTGTTTCAGTGGCAGTGACTGTCTCATTCATCTTTGTGTCTTCAGTACCTACCAGGACCAGGCACATGGCTGGCACGCATTACATGTTCGCTGAATTGAACTGAATACGATAAAAAAAACTTCCCATTCACTCCACCCTAACATAGCTTTGGGCCTCACCACTCGAACATTTGTGCTGGGACATATTTTAGATGGAAAAGGCAGCTTCAAGCACCCTTTCTATGCTGAGACCTACGTGGAAAAGATATTTTTAATAGCAGCTTAAGTTCCTCTCATTTCTTACGAACTTGGAAGCCAAAAAAAGAGGAAGCCAAACGTCCTCCGATATGTAAGAGCCCTACTGATGGCTGGAATTCCCATGACCATCTTCTCCTGCCTGGAGAGAAAAAGGGGGTGAACTACCGCCTATCCCTCTCCTGGTCATAATGTTCTTCACAGCTCAACAGCATCTTTTTTTTTTTCTCTTCCTTTTTATTTATTTCTTTTTTTCTTACACCAGTGAACAGCATATAAGAGTCTGAATTTTTCTTTTTTGCAAAAATCTGAAAAGAAATCTGGGCCTTGTGCCAAAGAGTTGTCAATTTTCAAACAAGATTAGCCTACCAAATCAGTCATCTTTCTTCTACCATTAGGAAACAGATTAAAATAGAATTACACTTCCAAATGTGAGTACGACGTTTTAAAAATCACTAAGCTTTTTGTATGCTTAATATATACTAGCTTTTTTACTTTCATTTTTCCCCACCATTAAACAAAACAGTAGCCTAGTATCTAGGCTCAAACACCTCTCCTTTCTTCCTATGCTTCCAAATTTGTCAACAGCCATTCGGGTTAGCAGAGTAGTGAAGAGGTCTCCGGGGCAGATGGGTTTTTAAATTCTATATTGGGCAAGGAGGATCCGCAGAACATCCTAATGAAAAATCCAAAATCTTTTAGAAAAGTGTGTGGATAAAAGACAAATAAAACATTGGATATCCTGCCATAAAGCTTTCCAAATTAGAACAATGACTTAGAATACAGTTTATCCATATCTAGCCAAATTAATGCTATGCATTCCACCTACAAGCCCTGAATCTTGTTCCTGGTAAACATTTCTAAGTATGTATACACATACACCAAGATACAGCCATAATGGTCTAGCGCCGTTCCCAAAGAGATCACCAAACAGGAACCAGCTCAAATGTCCCCCGACAGTTCACTGGATAAGTAATATGGTAGAGAACTAAAGCATTACTAAACAGCAAAGAAAAAGCTGTCAGCAACATGGCTGAGTCACATCATAAGGAGAAAAAGCAAGCATAAGGCAATCCCATACCTATCTCTTCTAATGCAGACAGATGCTATATGAACCGTGTGGGCTGTGTACTTCACAGTGAGAAACAGCCTTTTAGAGTCTCTAGTTTCCACACAAAGTCTTCCATTTTTTAAAGTCTTTCCACCAGACTACAAACTGCTTGAGGATGGTTGTTGCGTTTATTCATTTCTGGACTCCCAAAACATCACAGTACCTAACAGGAATTCAGCAAATATTGACTGGATAGACGGATGAAAGAACTATGGACATAGGGAAATCCCAAATGGCAACTGAGTTTCCAGGAAACAGAGGCTCGCAAGTGCGTGTGTGTGTGTGTGTGTGTGTGTGTGTGTGTGTGCGTGCGCGCTTTTTTTTCCTACACATGAAAAAGAAACAATTTTAAAGAGTGAGTGAGCGAGCGAGCGAGCCCCTTTTCAGTTAGCTAATCACACCAGATCCACAGCTAACAAAAGCTGTGATTAACACAGGACAGTCTTGCTACCCATTTCCTCAATATGCCTGAGCTCGGTTCAGTTGCCACATTTTGCTTTTCTCTTCTACAATATGAATGCCTGACCCCTAGCTGCCGAATGGTATTGATGATTCTTTAATTTAAATACAAAACCCAAACTGCGACCTCTTCCATGAATTTACCAGGAGTTATAGTGCTTCTCTATGAATAAACACAGTCTGCTGCTCTAGGAGGTAGGACGCCTTACTCCTCCCAGGTCCCTGTCAGTCTCCTGTGGACCATGGGCCTGGAATTAGCTATTCATTACATGTGAGGGAGGGGTAGCTGGCTGGAACCAAGTCCTGCAGAGAAAGAATACTAGTCAACATGTCAATTTCAGTACCAACACATCTGCTACCTTACTAACGTGTGTTTAAGGTCTCTGTATAATGTGCAGATGCTGCTCATTGCCTGCTTATTCTGATACCACATACTCCTAGGTAGAATTCCCAACTATTCTCTTTGAGAAACATGGGACTTTTATTAGCCCTCTTTGTTGATGGTGTCTCTGAAAGGGGGTATAAATGAATGACATGCCTGGAAAAGGTGTGTGTGTGGGAACCCTATGACTCAAAGTAACATGATGAAACAGGTCTGATTTGCAGCCACTAATGCAGTTTACTTTGCCTTCTAGATTCCTCAGTTCTGAATACACTTTCACATTGGGCTGCTATTGTGTGAGAAATAAACACACATGGGTGTTAACTTTTCAACAACTGCTGATAAATCTAGAACATTAAAACTCTACTTTTTCTTGAAAATCTAAATACTTGTGTTAAAAGTCTTATTTCTACAATGCCCATTAAAACAATTCATTTCACATAGAGGATGCTATTTCCCCCTTTAAGTTGTAATAATACATGTCCCTGCAAAAAAAATAAAAATAAAAAAAAAAACAACTATGGGATGGGGAAGAGGCACAGAACAGAATACATAAGTAAAACAAAAATAAGATAAGGCAGCATCAGAGTTGTGTGGTCCTCACGGTACAAAATCTACTTCCTTTAGTTCATCAACCTTCATACTCAGCAGGAAACACACTGTTCAATAATTAAGAAGCACCCTGGCTAAGCTTACAAACTGGGGACCATGAAGCAGAACTGCTTGAGCAAAGAGTTTGAGACCAGCTTGCCACAACCTAATGAAAGACCCTAACACCTCAACACACAAAGACACACACACAAAGTTGGCCATGTGTGTTGGCACACAACTGGTAGACTAAGGCAAAGTGACAGTTAAGTTCTAGGCCAGGTTCAACTACAAAGTAAAAACCATCCTGAGTGACACTATTAAGATTTAAGAACTAATAAACAAAACAATGACTTAGTGCCTATGTAGACAGAAATAAAAGTACCATACTGGTAGAATAATCGGGAGGACTTTACCGTAACTGGTGATGCAGGAATTAACTTGTGCTGGTAAGTTAGGCTATTCTGACTTCATAGTCTTTTTATTCTCTATGTGTCTGGATATGTTTGGTGTGTGTGTGTGTGTGTGTGTGTGTGAGAGAGAGAGAGAGAGAGAGAGAGAGAGAGAGAGAGAGAGAGACACAACAGATCTATTTCTCAATAGCTCCCCCTCCTTTTTTGAGATAGGGTCTCTCAATGAACCTGAAGCTCACCAGTTCAGCTAGATTCCACTGGTCAGCAAGTCCAGGGATCTTCCAATGTGTGAGTCTGTAGCTGGGATTACAAACACATGCCACTTTGACATGAATGCTGGAGAGCAAACGTGGATTTTCATGCTGGCATGGCAAGTACTTTACCAACTAAGCCGTTCATTTCCCTATTCACATTTATTATCGGGTGCTGCCTTTAGTTCTAAGGTCACTAGGATCTTGTTTAGTGTATAGTTTGATGCAAGTTTGTGCTTATTGGTGTGGTGGGTATCAGTAGTCATCTTGGGTACTGCGTTTGGCTGACAAGTCTTATATTCATCAGTCCTACAAACAACAACAAAAAATTACTCTACTTTCCTGTTAATGTGGAAATTCAGGTGCCAGTGCTACAAGTAAACAAATCTACAAACATGTGTCCATCGCACCCACCACCACACACCACCTTTTAGAGTTCTTTGGGAACACTTTGGTGCGGACACAGCCTCCACGCTCCCTCTGTGCTTCGAATCTTCTTGATTTTAGCAGGGCTTCCCATCAGCTGACATGACTGGGAACAAGTGAACCTTAACTCAAAAAAGCCCACACTCACGGGGCCTTCTTGGCCTCTCAGATAGAGGCCAATGTAATGGTGGTCCTGGGTCAACAAGTCAAATAAACAGTGGAAATATGTGGGCTGATACAGTTAAAATCATGGGAATATTTCAAACTGCAACTCAATATGGGCTGAAAAGATAGAGAAGTTGTACTGTTTTTCCAGAACACACTAGCTGAATTTCAGAGAAAAGGAACTATAGACCAGTCTCTACCTTCTGGCACTTTTAGCACAGCTACAAATTTCGTCTGTCTTTATCTTCCATCTAGAAGGTTGGGGATCACTCATGTCTCCTAGCATCATGTCCAGTATTTAATGATAATTCAATAAATATCTGTTATGAAAACATTAAGCATGAACAACAGAATCTAAGAGCTGGTGAGAACACTCACACAAACCCACTGCAGTAGAACAGACCAGAAAAGTCAGTAGTGAGTGAGTGAGGATTCCTTGAAGACGCTAGCTCTCAGCAGCAGGATCTATGGGACATAAAAGGTTTATGTACTTAATGAGGAGTATGGCCCTGCCTTGCAGAGGTCTTAATGAATACATTATAATACAGATACACACTGTCACCAAGGAAATTTAACACCAGGATTACTCCTGGATTATTTAGTCAAAACACAGCTCAGCTGATGTCCAAATGGCTAAAACCTCACTGTCCATCATTACTGCCTAAAGCAGTCATGTGTGCTAATTAACTATTTGCCTATCTTGTGTTTTGTTTTGTTTTGCTTCTGAGTGCTAAGACTAGAACCCAGACCTTCGAAGTGTTGTGTAACAATCTCCTCTGAGATCCTGAAGGGAAGTTCCCTAAGAAGAAAGGTAAACAACTCAAAACAGCTTCAGGAAGTCCTTAATACAGACCAGATTCACTAGGCCCCTCCCTCCCAGAATAAGCAATAAAGACTGCTGAGACACTCCCAGAAAAGCCAAACTGCCTGGAAGAGGTTTGAAGCAACTAAGTCACTTACAAAGGACACTCCTCAACCTGTTGAACTATCTGCAGGTTGTGCAGTATCTTCCAGCTTCCCAGCTTTTGTGGGCTGTCACAGGTGCTGGGGTAGGCTTCAGGGATGCAGTCATTTCTGCTCCTTTAAGAAACCCCAATGAAAATTACTGCTTCATCAAGCTGGCCTTTGGTGGTATCTGTACCCCGGGTGAGTAGATGTATGTAGTGTCTCCCCCAGGAAAAAAGTCACAGTTACCAAGCCAAGTGCTCAATCACCAAACCCCGGCTATTTACTCATAACCACAGAGCAGTAAATTTTAACTGATGGCATAACACCTTTAATTAACTTTCAAAAAAAATTAAAAATAAAGTCCCTTGCCATTTAGAACTACCACCTCAAGCTAACAACCTTAGAATATATCATAAATCCATTTCCTACTTAATCAACCCTGATTCTAAAACAATTCCTAACGGTTGTTTAAATATGCATAACTAGGTCTGGAATAGTTATTCTGATTTAAAGCAAAGGAACATCTGTTTCTGAGTACAGACTGACAGCAGTTTGGAACATCTATCAGAAGAAATCAACTGCAAGCTTAATAAGCATTATTTGTATTCTATATAATAACGCTATTTGTTCCATGTAGCCACTGCAGCAATAAAACACACTCAAACTCATTTAGTGTGCTAAATCCAAGGTACCTAGGCAAAACACTGAAAACCCCATTTGGATGGTTCCCAGCACATAAAGCCCAACTTTTTCAAGTATTAGTACCATCTGGTTACTAGTGTGTGTTTACCAAAACAGTGGCTATGCACACATTTCTGTAGCAGCTGTGGTCAAAAACTTTAAATTAATTCATTTAGCTAAGTGAAAACTCTTCAAGGGAGAAATAAATATAGTATTCTGACTGTATATTTAAAATAAATTCCATTACTGGCTCTCATATCCTTCCCAAAAGACAAAATTAACATGAATGTAAGTTGTCTTTGGAATGTCTTCCCATGTTCAACCATTTATCAAGTGACAATGTCCACAGAAGTCAAGTGATTTGTTCAAGATCTGAGAGCTATTAGCTGGACTCTGCCCAGGTCAAGGGTGTCTCCCGGTTTACAATGTAAGTCTTTCCACAAAATTCATCACATGAAGACTGGAGTACAGGAGCTGAAAACATTCTCAAGATAGTGCATATAGAAATGTGTGTTCCAAGTATTTTAAGAGAATCTAGCATTTCCATTTAATATTAACAGAATACCAAAGATGAAAAAGCCTAGTGTTTTCTAATTGTGATAGGAGCTGAAAGCATCCAGAGAATTTTTACTGTCAATTTTATAAACATTGTCCTTTGTTTCATTTCCCCCAAAAATGCCTTTCCACAAAACTAACTCTGCAAATGAATCCAATCTTTGTGGCCAAGAGACGAAGACTAGTTTTGCATTTGTTTATCTATGTACGAGCACGTTTCTTTGTGGGTACACACATCCACAACATGAATGTAGGTGCCAGTGGTCAGCAGGCTGAAGTCAGCCCTCTTCTCTCACCAGCTAGGCTCAGGATTCAGCTTAAGTCATGAGGTCTGTTAGTAAGAATTTCCACATAGTGAGCCTGGATGCAGACCCACAAGCAACTAGGCTGCTACCTCAAATCAACTCTACTTTCTTAGCTCAGAGTGAAGAGAGAGCACTAAATACCGTTCTGCATGCTTTTTCCTAAACAGAAAGCCTTTGCCTAATTAGAACTACCAAACTTTCAAATGGCATCTTTACAAAGAAACAAATCAAATCTCCAAATGCAAATATATACTTCCTATGCCTGAGAATGGAATAAAAGGCACTAAAGTCAGAGGAACTTTACAGAAATATTCTGATGTTAGAAATTACTCCAATGAGGCTTAAGAAAAACAAATTTTCAGAACCTGAGTATTTTAAGCATTTGTGTTGGTTATCATCCTTGCTTTGACCAAAATGAATGTGTTTCTCTCTTCCTTTTGCATAATTTCTAAGAACTAGAGAACAAGGTAAAGAGCCCATCACAACGAAGCGTATGCTGCACCTATGCAAAGCACTCAATGAGCATTATTAATGATGTTCTCTGGTCTGGCGGAGAAGCTTCTTGTTTGTAGTCACTCTCAGTGCCCACAATAAGTGGCTGCTGAGTGCTCAGCCCTACAGCTACCCTCCATGGCCCAGGAAAAGGGCGTGGAAAGAGTCTGCGAGCGAGGGTGAGGAGCAGTGTGAAACAGTGTCTTCCTAGTATAACGTGGCCATTATAATCAAGAAGACACAATTGTGGTTACCCACAGAGAGAGAGAGAGAAAGAGGGGAGGGGGGACAGTGGGAGGGGAGTTCCCGGGAAGGAGAAAGGCATCTGGAGGAGTCAAAGTGGAATGAGAGATGAGAGAGCAATGGGGGTGAACATGAACACAATACATTCATAAATGTAGGAAGCTGGCAAAAAGGTCACTGAATTACTTGAAGGTGAAGGTACAGCAGGAAGGGGCTGCTTCTAGATGGATTCTATCAAGAACAAACTAAGGGTACTCTCATACCAAACTTACTGAGATAAGGGGAAGCAGTGCTGCTCACACCTGACAGGAAGTCTGAGGAGGTGTAACCACGCAGAGGTCAAGGTCAGTAAGGTTATAGTGCAGAAGAAGCCCAATGGTGACCCCACAGCACTATGGCCAAGACTTCAACAGTCAGAGGTCACACAGTTCTCGGCCTGCCCATCTTCATTCTGGCTTCGTGGTTCTAGTCAAGCCCCATGTGCAAGGCTTCATTATTGTTCCATCTTTGTTTTTCTCACACTCTTACCAACTTGCTGGCCCAGCTTATGAATTAAACCCTATTGTTCTCTGTAGAGGCCAGTCAGGGTTTCCATTCAACAGCTCCAGTTCTTTCCAAACTCAAGCCAAGCACAGGGGGTCGTCTGCGAAAAAACAACCTGTTGTATTAGAACAAACAGCAGCTTGTTCCTATCAGCCCTTTGTTTGACAAGTCTGGGCTGGCTAGAAAGGTCATTTATGCCTCAAAGTATCAAATTAACATTTGAAGACATGAATTTTAAAAATGGCTATTTGCTTCTGTTCTGTGAATGGATAATGTAGTTCATACAATAGAGAAAAAAAATCACACTATCTTAACCAAGCCCCCAAAAGACCAAAGGCAATAACAAAAACATACAAAACCTGTTGACTGTCCTCAGATAAACTCAACATGGCTCATAAGCCATGGCCTAGTTCAGCTCCATTCTCGAAGAAAAGAATTGAGGAAGGCAGCTGCAATGGTCCAAGTCTGAGCCAAAGGAGATGGAGAAGAATCACTATTTAGTTATAATAAGAGGTGTCTCATACATCACCAAAAACACCGAGTAAGGCTCTTCCCTTTCGTCCATAACCTCTGCCCTACTCTCAGTAACAGCTACACAGGATAAGTTCCCAGTGTTTAGTATTATCCTATTATTACACTATCAAACATGGTATATTTTCCTTAAATTCCTATTTATTTTCACAACACCGGTCTATGCACCTCTATTTTGTGACTGCATGCCATCATTACTAAGTGCAACCTTGTACTATATAAATATTAATTCAAATCAGCAAATACTTTAGTTACACTGCAGTTATCATGATGACAGAAATTACTGTACCTTTTAGGAAAGTTGTTTTTCCTTTACACATAAATACTGGAAATAGCACTAATATTATGGAAAACACCAGGCATGATATAAAGGTTCAGACCTGACTCAGTCAACTGCACATGACATCCTGGGCTAAAGTAAGTTCCAAGACAGCCTAGACTCTAGAGTGAACCCCAAAAGAATAAATGGATAAAATTTTGGAAAATGGAAGACTTAATAAGAATAAATATATGATTAAAAATAAGAGTAGGTACTAGGGAGACGGCTCATAGGCAGAAGTGCTTGCCACATAAGCAGAAGAACAGGAGTTCAGATTCCTGCACCTATGTAAATGCCCAGTAGGAGTGGTAGCCCACCTATAATCTAGCATGTGGGAGGAAAAGTCTCAGAGCAAGTGAGATAGCTAGACTAGCACAGTTGGAGAGCTCTGGGTTCAAATAAAGACACTGTGCAAATACGTAAAGTGGACAAAAACGGTACTGGACATAAGCCTCTGAGCTCTGAACCATATGCAAACATGTGAACATGCATACATACCACACACAGACACACAGAAAACAGTACAGAATGAAAATCTTACTAATGGCTCAAAATACTAAGAGAAATTTTTGAAATAAGGAAAATGTTAAAACATCACTACCAATTCAAAATATGCTCCAATGAAATGAGCAGGGTGGAGGGACTTGCCAAGTGCATGTTACTGCAACACTTCACAAGAGCCAGGAATGGAAACCTCCAGTGCCCATTATAGGGAAGAGATAAAGAAAGCATGGTACACACACACACACACTACACTCCATTTTAAAAAAGAATGAATACTCTCATGTGAAAATAACTGGATGCTACCATGGTAAGCTGGGCACAGAGAGTCAAGTGCTGTATCATCTCATTCATCTGTGGCATCCAAAACATTGACCTCCACAAAAGTTGAGAGTATAATAGTACTTACCAGAGTAGGGGGAAGGGACAGCGAAGGGAGAGACTGACCAATGGCTACCAAGTTATAGTTAGCTAGGACTAAGAAACTCTGGTGTGCTATTGTACAATGTACTTAAACTAAGGAAGTGCTTCCTGAAAAGCTTATTGTGACGGTCTGTGTATTTTAAAGCCCTAGAAGAATTCTGAATATTTTCACCATATGATATTTGAGGACAGAGATGTACTTATCTGATCTGAACATTACAGAGTTCACATGCACTGCATTATCATATGGTACCCATGAATTTATAGTCTTGATGACTAAGCAATATAAACCCTAAATTACATGCCCACTTCATGTAAAAGTGTGCTGTGTCTTCTCTAAAAGTGTGCTATGTCATACAGTCAGTACCTAAAATCATGCCTCAATTCCATGGTTCTCTCAAGTTGCTTCCCGCCCTCACTGCTCGACCACCCTGCAATCCACTTTCTTTCCATCCTAAGTATTCCATGATTCACTACTGACTTCACAGTGTAAAGCCTCCTCTCAGGCCTCACCTTCCTTAACATCCCTACAGCATCTGACACCACACTACACAACTGCAACTCAGCTTCTGAAGGACCACACTGCCACAATGCCACCAAATGCTAGCAATGCCTGGACACCTTCTGAACATCCCATACACTCCCACACCCGAAACCTGCTTGCCCTTTCTGCAGATCTACTCCACTCAACAAATGCCCAATGGAGCACGGCAACCAAGTCCTATCCCTGGACTGACCTCAAGCGTTGACACATTTGAGGCTTCCTTTCCCTAGACAATAAACCTCTATCCCTACTTTTCACTAAGACCAACCATTATCAACCCCATCCACACAGCAGAACTTCAACTCTGTATCTTGATTCCTATTTTCTTTTGGCCACCAATCCTCCCTGATCAAGTCTTTTTCAACTACCTATATATAGACCAGAAGCTCTCAACCTATGGGTGGGTCATGACTCCCAGAGGGATCACATTTCAGATATCCTGTATATGATATTACATATTTACATTATGATTCATAACAGCAGCAAAATTATAGTTAGGAAGTAACGACAAAACAATTATATGGCTGGGGAGGGCCACCACAGCATACACTGAAGGGTCGCAGCATTAGGAAAAGCTGAAAACCACTGACACAAACAACACCTAGTTGAACTCACAAGCATCCTCCTCTAAATACCCCATACTTGAATGGCACATGGCTGCCTTTATCTCCTGCCAAAGAAAGCACCAATTCAAGCCTTCATATTTCCCCTCTCATGGCTGTAGCAGATCTAGCCAAGACTTTCCAAAGCTTTCTCACCTACTGCCTTTTTCCCATTTCCAGTGCTGTTCTGTACATAAGGCCTCACTTCTCATCTCAAATAAATGGAAATAAAGTTCTCTGGCTCAGCATCCTGTGGTAACTCTAGCACTGTGAATAAAACAGAGGAGCATGAACATCTTCTCTGCCAGAGGTCAAACTACATTCTGGGGTGAAGGGGCTGGGACCCTTGCCCCACCTATCCTCCAGCTTCTCTCTCGGTTCCTGATTATATTTTCTAAGTGAACACATCCACCCACAGTTGTCACAAAAACAAAAACAAAACAAAGCCTAGAAAACTTCAATTTTCTTCTCAGAACCCACCCCCAGTATAAAAAAAAAAAAAAAACTAGTCAAAAGCAGGAAGCCTATCATATTCTCTGTGACAAACCCTTTAGGGAAAGTCTCCACAAATGGGCAGGCACTCAGCTAGTAGTCAGAAACTCAACTTCTAGCAAGTGACATCATCTTAAATAGATTTAACTGAGATTATATTGTTTCAAAACAATATAATAAAGATGTATTGAGACCATGAATTTTCTGAATTACAGAGAATTTTGAAATGGACTACAGTAAACTGATGGCAATGTCTCCTTCCTTCCTCTTCATGGCTAAGTATCCATGTGACATAGTTTAAATCACAGAGCTGCCCAGAATAGTAGAAAAGACAGAAAAAATTAAAAACACTAAAAATGAGAACACATACACCATGAACATCTCCAGTGAAATGTGACCATGGTTTCCATCCTTTCAAGTGTTTCTCACATCTGCAATTTAAAAAAAATAAAGTAGCAAACAAACAAAACCTACCAAGCACAAGCTCCAGCACACTCATTATCCCGCCAGTGGGGGAGCAGAGGAGCGAGGGTCACTGAAAGTGCTAGACCAGCCAGGGCTACAGAGCAAGACACTGTCTCAAGAAGAAAGAAAAAAGCCATCATAAAATCTTTTTTAAAAAAATATCACAGCACCAAGTTCCCTTAGAAGAAAAAATACGGCCAAGTGACTTAACTCACAGTAGGACCCACTCCCACCTCTTAGTCTCCATTTTTTTTTTTTTTTGTTGCGGGGGAGAGGGTGACATTTCTTAACACAAATGAAAATGAGTCTGTCTTCTCTACAACTAAAATGGAAATTCTGTATAAATGGGAGCATCTGATGTGGGTGGTGATGTATGCTGTGAATATGATTTATTGCCATTGGTTAATAAAGAAGCTGCTTTCGGCCAATGGCTTAACAGAGTAAAGCCAGGCTGAAAGAGAGATATAGGAGTCTGAGAGAAGCCATGCAGGAGACAGATGCACCAGAACTTGCCGGTATGCCACAGCCATGTGGTGATGCACACATTAATAGAAATTGGTTAATTTAAGAAATAAGAGTTAACCAGAAATACACTTAAGCTATTGCCCAAACAGTATTGCAAATACTATAGTTTTTGTGTGATTATTTTGTGTCTGGGCAGCCAGGAAAGAAGAAACAGCCTCCCTAACAAGCACCTTTAGGTGCTGCTCAATAGAGACATAAAGTCTAGACTATGTGTCTAGCAGCCAGTGCATGTTATGGAGGAACAAGGAACTACCTGGTGGGTAAGGAATTCCCAGCATAAAATAAGTGGATGGTGTTAATTAATTATAATATTGAGAATTTGTAAGAATTTTATTAAAACCCAGTGTTTGATGAGTCAAAAAGAAACAATAGAAGGCATATAAAGCAAAATCCAGAAGCAGGCAGTTTAATCATTTTGCAGACATTTTAGTAAAAATGAGGCTGGGAATGCATCCCCAATAGAGGCCAAGTCTGGAGGGAAATTCTGAGAAGGAGCAAGATTTCTGTGGGCTCAAATATCCCCCTGTAGATTGCTTATTAGTTCCAAGAGAAAAAATAATACCCAATTAGTGAAGCAATTGGAAAACATGTTGACTAATGATCACAATTAGCACTGTCAACAAGGGGCAGATAGACTTCTTTTTTATTTACTGTGATGCACAGAGAAGGATAAATTACTCATGTAGAATTAGGTAAAGAAAATAGAACCTCAATCTACCCTTAAGGAAATACCACTAAAACCCGAATAAGGAGCATTCCATTTTAAAAGGGTAAAACATGATATTCTTTAAAATGTTAAGTGTCACAAAAGGTAAAAGGCAGGAAACACTCCAAAATAAAGGAAGCTAAAGAGACACGAGAACCAAACGCAATGCCTGACATAAAATGGACCGTGAACCAAGGGCAAAAAGACCTCTGATAAAGAGTCTCACTGGATCAACTGGCAAAACTGGAATACACCATGAATTATTTAAAACTTGTCAGTGTTAAATTTATGGACGACAACAACACTCTGTCACCAGTTTATGAGAGAAAATTCATAGAGAATGTACTTCCTTAGATTTTTTTAAAATGGTTGTGTATTTAAGTGTTTGCTGTGTGCTCATCTAGGGTAAAAGCAAGTTATTAAGACATGGAGTAAAATCAATATTTTTAGGAGTAAAACGTCTTCACCTCATGGTATCTGTAAGCCTGAAGTGATTACAATTTTAAAAATACCTAGGGAGGGTGAGACGGCTCAGTAATGGTGCCTGCTACCAAGCCTGCCAACATCTGGAACCAACATGGTCACCGGAAGGAGAACAGCAACTCTTGCAAGTTGTCCTCTGACCTCAACACATGCTGCGGTACACCTGTACCCACAAACTGAATCTTTAAAAAAATAAAAAGTATCTAAAACCTTAACATACATATACCATACACACATACACACACCCCTCAACATTTTGCCACTTAATTTGATAACTACAGTGTACAGATCCAATAATAGTGCAAAAAGTAAGCTAGAAAATCTACCATTACTGTTGTTATTTCAATCTGCGTGGGGGAGGGTAACACCAGAAGAAAGCCCAAACTTAGGGACAGTAAACCACAGTAAGTCTTGAAACACACTCAGGTCAAGGCCCAGATTGTCTTCATGAGGATTTGCTTTCCACAGGCATGGCCCAGCTGGCTCTCAGGCCTGGCATCTTCTCTGCCACTCACCTTAGGAGACAGGCTCTTAAGTTTTATTGTTTCCTGGTGTTATCTTAAGTTCTCAATAAATGCAATGATAATTTTCAAAGACTTAGTTATTCAAAGAAAAAACTAATACAGCATGCTCTCATACACGAAATCATCATTTTTAGAAGGCTGGCGTCCATCTCATCTTATCTTCTACCCCCAAATGTGCCAGTGGAGATTGTACAAGGTTTAATCCCCATTCTTCTTAGCAGTCCTTGTTTTTCAAGAACTGCAACCCACAAATACCCTGGCAACTTCAGTACCTTTCTGGCCATTAACATAGATGACAGAGGCTTTGAGGGGAGGAAGTAAGAAATCTATTAAAACAGAGGGGGGGACCCAAAAACGGATCCAGCAATAATGGGGGGGGATCTCTGCTGTGGAGATAAGGTAAAGCCTCCTGCAGGAGGTAGGTTGCCTGTGTCCACATCCAATAGTGCACTGTGTCAATTATTTAGCCATGTGTTTGTCTGTCTACAACTCTACAGGCGGAACCCACAGCCTGACAACCTAGGCAAGCAGTCTTCCTGAGAAACTCACCCTGACAGTCCCAAAAATTGTTAATGAAAACAAAATGCTTAACTTTTAAACATGTGAAATGCTTTATTCCCAACATTCTTGCTTTCATTTTATGATTCTTGGCACAAGGCTCATTGGCTTATGTGATCTATGCAGTTCTAAATGCACAGATAGCCATCTACTGACAGTGGAACACGGGGCCATCTGGACAGTGCTGTCTGACCTACAGCAGGACCCCTTGCTGGAGACCTGCAAAGACGATATAATTTTAAAGTTACCATTACAGATTAAAAACCCTAGTACCTGCAGTTTATACAAGTCCCACAAAGAATACAGTCTATAAAGCATTTTCCATCTAGGTGGTGGTGGTATACACCTTTAATCCCAGCAAGCCAAAGGCATAGGCAGGCAGATCTCTGTGAATTTTTGGTCAGCCTAGTCTACATAGTGAGTTCCAGAACAGCCAAGGCTACACAGGAAAACCAAAAAATGGAAGGGAGAGAGGGAAGGGAGGGAGGGAGGGAGAGAGGGAAGGGAGGGAGGGAGGGAGGACCTTTTATAATTCATGTGGTATATCACTCTTATCATTTTACAAGTGAAGAAATTAAAATGGAAAGAAAAAGTTCAAATCTGTGTATATATTTCATGTAAGTGGCAGAGTCAGGCCTCAACCCAGACCTACTAAGTGTAATTTCCAGGCTCTTTCATTTAATAAAACCATGACTATGTCTAACAGTGTCATACATCTAACACTAGACTACATCACTCCATTATCGGCCGCAACATGCTCTCTTTCGTAGAATTAATTCAATCAGAAGGTAAGGGCTACACACTATCACTGTCTTAAGAGACATATCTGTCGAGACAAAAGGTCTATCAGAAGGACTTGCACTGATGGAAAAGGAATGAGTCTCGACAAGTCTTGCCTAGCAGACATTTCTCCAATAATAAAATGTTCCATACCTAAGCTATTCAATACATTAGCCACTCGAAATGCAAAGCCAGGAACAGAATGTTTAATGTTCGTTGTTAAACTGAATTAGTTTGAACTGAAATCATCACAGGTCAGTAGTGTCTATTTTTACTGGGTAACGCAACAATTCTATACCTGGATGCCTGGAAAAGAGTTTAATCTTAACATCTAAATGGAGTGATATACCTGTGAGCATAACTAAAACTCAGCATCAGCTTAAACGTGAGCCCAGACACTGCACTGGTTTACTAAGTAGGCTCAGGGAACGGGAATGGATGTGATACCATCAACAGTAACACGGCCAGCAAGATAACAACAGAATTATCTTGTGATCTCTGTAAACTCCTCTGGGCAGCTAAATCCAATGAGTGACTGCAGAAGCCAAGACCTGCTGCTGACAAGGAAAAGTCAATTTGATCTCACAAGCCAGCCACAGTGACTTTCTGGAAGAAAATTCACTCTATGAGGGAAGTGCCTTCAATGGATTACACACCCAGGCTGACATGTAAAAAGCAAGCTGTATCTGTGCTTTAAAGAATTTGAGGAACGTCTTCAAAGATACTTCCCTATTCTGTCCCTACAGCAGGGTGACCATACCTCATCCCCAGAAAACATCCATCTTCTCCCTCCGCTCACCTGGCCAGGAACTAGATTTTCCTTAAATAAAAATGATGGAGTTTTACAAAAAAAATTCTTTGTGTTAAAATTATTGAGCTTTTCAAAACCTCTCAGGGACATTCTCTGAACTCCCTAACAATAGCAGTTGTCACTTCCTATTGCTTTGGTACACAGTCCTCCTTCAAGGGCCTCTCTGGTGCTAGTTACATGACTGGACATTATCAAAATCCAGTCTTGGTTCGGATTCTTCACCGACTGGACAGTTCAAGCTCTGAAAGTCACTTAGCTTTGCACTGCCTCAGCTTACTCACTTGCATATTAACAGGAGGCTTAAATTATTCAAGTATTTTCCGATTCTAAAACTACTATTTGTGGTATTCCCATTACTTTCCTCGTCTCTGTTAGGGCTCCCTAATTACAAACAATCGATCTCTCTTTACACATATACACGCACAGACACGCACATGGTCACTTACGTAGCAAATCCAACTGTGTGTGCTCTGCTTCAGTCAAGCCATTCTCCAAAAGGTAGCCCGGTGGTTTATGTGTATAAAAAAACATCTGTGTATTTATAGTACTTCAGAATCAAAGTCCTAGCTCAGCATATCGGTACATGCCTATAACCCCAGCACTAGGAAAACAAGACACGAAGATTGCAAGTTTGAGGCCAGTTCAAGGCTATATATTACAGTGAGATCCTGTCTCAAAATAGAAGTAAAAACAGAAAGAAGAAAAAAGTAAATAAATAGGGGCTGCTGAGATGGCTCGGTAGGTAAGCATGTTTGTTGAATAAGCAAGAGGACCTCAGCTCAGAACCCCAGCACCCACATAAAAGGTCAGGGCTATCTGAGCATATACATTATATACACATACAATAGCTGACAAGGTCGTTAGCTAAAAGAGGAGAAAGCTTCACTAAATCACTCCCAAAGGGACGGAACTACAAGAATCAAATGTAAGTTTCATAGCTCATGAGCAATGAGCTCCTAATCACTTGCCTAAAAAACTCACCTGCTAGTCACTCAGCACTTCTGAGAGAATTCATGAGAAGGACGCTATCACACCCCTAGGAATCCGAGTTGCATATGCACTGACAGGTTTATAATCAGCTAGGAGGAAGATCAAAAGTGGCAGTGTATCTGATGCGAGGACTGTGGAAACTACTACGGGAATTTCTCAAGTTCTTATTCAAATATTCAAGAAGCCCCATGGTTTTCAGGGAGAAGGGATGACACTCATGAAGAGAAGGGTCAACAGTACGTGTGATCACCTTGGTTGTCAACTTGGTTGGATCTAGAAACATACTAAGAAACATACCATCTCTGGGAGTCTGTGAGAGTGCTTCCCAGAAGGATTAACTGATGGGGGCACCCTCCCCACACAGCCCAGATATAAGGAAGTCTGTTGGGAAAACTAGTGCTGCCGTGCCTCCCTGCCTTTGCCTCTGCTAGTAAGTGCAGCTACCCTGGAGGTGCATCTGTCACTGCTGCTGTCATCCTTCAATGAGTGACATCAGAATTCAGTTCTTCAGACTTCCAACACTGACTGAAGGTCAGTGGCTCTCCAGAAATTCTTCAGGCCATCAACACTACATTGGGCCTGCTCAAGCACCTAACCTCATGGGTTGTACAGCTACCTAGTTCTGTTTTCCAGTGTACAAATAATCACTGTTGGATTACCTAATACATATGCTATAGTTCAATCTAATAAGCCCTTTTGCAATACTATTCAGTCAACTGGCCCTGCTCCTCTAGAGAGCCCTAATTAGTAACACAGTAGGGAAATCCCAAGGGCTACTAGACACGACTCATTGTCTTGAACAGGTCTCAGCGAATTAGGAGGAAAACAGCACTATGAGAACTTAGCACTTCCATTCCTCTTTGTTCCTTTGCAGAATCTGGATGACTTGAACAACCTACAGACGCCTTTTGTTCTGCAGTCTCTTGTGGAAACCATCTCCATTGGACCTCTTTTGTCTCGAGTGATTCCCAGGACCACCATACTTACTCTACCCACTCAACTGTAAGACCTACTTAGCCTTAGATAACAATCTGTGATTTTATTTTGACAATAAAATTGTACTGCTAGTATCCCAACCCCTGACAAAGTGGCCTTGAAGAATTTAAGCTCTCGTTACCTTTCACTGGTAAATATTTTATGAAGGCTTTTGTCCTCGTGTTCTCTGTTGTTTAAACAAAAACAATTTTATAGCCGGGCAGTGGTGGCGCACGCCTTTAATCCCAGCACTTGGGAGGCAGAGACAGGCGGATCTCTGTGAGTTCGAGACCAGCCTGGTCTACAAGAGCTAGTTCCAGGACAGGCTCCAAAACCACAGAGAAACCCTGTCTCGAAAAACCAAAAAAAAATAAAAAAAATAAAATAAAAAATAAAAAAAAAACAATTTTAAAGACCTAACTACATATAACAACTCTGGTTGATCCAAGAGCTGGTATCAAAAGATGGATTTTAAGCAACTAGTGATGTTCTCTTTATCTGTGCAGGAGGGAAAGGGGTCCAGAAACTCATATGGCCACTGACAATTCTGATCTCATACTGTTACATACAAGTCTGTGCCATAAAACACACACATGCATGCACACCTGCACACAGTCTTTGAAAAAATATATCAATTATTACAATACTATTATAAAAATCTCAGAACTCCCTTAAATTCTATCAGTTTAGTACTGAGCAGTTATGTACTTGGGTAATTTGTGGCCAAGTGTGCTGCCTCTGCCGAAAAAGCAAGGTCTAAGTTTTTGCACTGTTTCTTCTTAGTCTGAGAACTTCCTTCACACGAGGAAAACCCTAATGATTTGCACGATGGGTGACTGTCATGGCGGCTGGCGGAATGAGCACGACCACACTGAAAGTACTACCACTTTTATAAACTGGGGGTCCCTGAAGCAGTTACTCAAAGCCTGTCAACTGAAGTGAAGTTCCTGAGGTAACTCAGTAGCCAGTCACAATAGTCTTTCTTGGTTGACCTAGTCAAGTCATTTAAGTTCCCAGGAAGTTCAGTGGCCCCTTTTCACAATCTGCAAACCAGTACTGTACCAAGGCCTTTACCCCACCTCTCGCTATCTAAACAAATCCTCTTTCACAAAATAGCTAGTAAACACCCTCCTGATTCTGACTCACATTAGTAAGAACCAGAGACTAACCAAACTCCTAGCTACGACTAAGCAAAATGATCTAATTAAGTCGAGAAAGCAAATGTGCGAACAGTCAAGTTAACCATGGTGAAACAGGCAGGATGGGAGGAAACAGCTCTACACATCCTGAGAGGCCATCCAAGTTAAAGCCAACATTCTTCAAAGACTGAAATACCAGTCTCAGTAACCCAGAGCTACCATGCCCGGGGTGGTTTTCATACAGATATACTCAAGTTTGGCTCTTGTCCACACAAATTCCCTACTTCTTGATCTCTGCTCTACAAAACTGAACTCTCAGAGCTTCTTAGATTTCTTCTGCGTGCCAGGTCACAAATGAAAATGGATTTTAGTAACAAATGTCGAGAGCTTCACCATCCAACAAGACATCACCTCTCTATTCGTTCATCTGAAAAATCTCCCTTTCTCAAAAGAGAAAAAAAAAAACTTTGAAATTGGCAACTTAGTATGTAAGTTATATTTAATTTTGTTTAAAATCAATAAGCAGAAACAGTACTGCACTCTCAAAAAAAAGAAAGTTGTTTGCCTTATTAGAAAGAATCTATATCGATAATCTTAATTCACCAAACTTGCTGGCTCCGGGCTTTTGTAGCCCTTTGCCAGCACACAATGCGACCCCACCCACTCGCTGTCAGTCACATAATAAAGGTCCCGCCCTGTCCCGCCCACTCCAACAAGCAGACAGAGTACGGCTCTGGCCCAGGGCTGAACCGGTGAAGCTGACGTCAGCTGGCGACCGCGGCCGCATTCCTAAACAGTTCAGACAAACCCAGTGGTGGGAAGCTTCGAAAGCCCTCAGCTGTAGTGAGGGAAGCAAAGGCTTGGCTGGCAGCCAGACTCCTGAGCTCAGCATTTTGTAATGCACTTCCTTTTTACTAACAGCTTGCATAATGCCCTTAACCCTTTCTTACCTGCATGACACCTTTAACCCCTTCTTTTCTGGGTCCAATTTCAAACATACCTTGCAACTCGGCCTCCACCAAATCACAACTGATTGACTTTTAATACTACTGAAGATGTAATTTAATTAAACACGCATGCTCCCCACCACCTAACTAAACTTCACAAGTTTCACTCTCAAAAACATTTTCAAGCACAGAAACATTTTATTAATTTTTTGAGCGTTTTTTTCATGATTCTGAGAATTGAACCAGGGCCTTGAGCAGACTGTGTGTGGGCACTCTACCACTGAGTTATGCGGCAGCACTAAATAGTTTAATATTTTCAAGACCCCTCATAATTCTTGTTTTAGAAACTTTAAGTGTAGCTTCAAATGATCCAAACACGAGATACACTGACAGAATATCTCCCTCCAGCCCCATCTCTGGTTTTGGCTCTCACTTTGGATAAAGTGTTTCTCTTAATACCCCACAGTATTGGGATGAGGGGGTAAAAACAGGTTCATTTCTTCTTTTCCCTATACTTATGATGGCTAATTTACCTTCTTTGGGTTTTCTTGGTTTTATTTTAAACTGCAAGGAACTCCAGTATTTTCCAACCTCTATGCGAGAGGTTATTTCTAGGTTATTTCCAGTCATTTTGCTTAATGCTATCATGAAATTAATTCTGTCTCTACAGAACAAAATCCCAGGTGGACACAAAGCATGGCGGCACATGGACGAGCGGGGGAGTGAAAACAGGAGGATGGAGTTCAAGGGCTGCCTCAGCACCAGAGCCCACAGCACGGGTAACATCAGCCCGGACTACACGAACCTGTCTTCAACTTAAAAACACCTAAGTGGAAAATCACTGGATCCAAGCCAACAACTGCACTGCTTCCCTGGTGGCTGTCCATCATCCTCCCACGAGTGGCACCTCAAGATGTCCATTTTCTCATGTAACTCTGAGCTCAGTGTTTTGTAATGTGCTTTCCTTTCGTGTCACAAGCTTGTTACCAAGAGTTTTTGATTTTTGGAAAACAGATTTCAGTGCTTTAATGTATACAGTTCACATTATAAAACATATAATGTATTACACATTTAAGAGCAGTTTGTGTTTCTTTATACACTGTCCTATCTTGCCCTCTGCCCAATTTTCTATTTATTTATCTTTTTTACAGGCTAGAGAAGTGGTTTAGCAGTTAAGAGAAGTTGATGCCCTGGCAGGAGATCTAGGTTTGGTTCCCAGTACAGACTCACTGCTGCCTCTAACTCCAATTCCAGGAGATCTGATTCCCTCTCTTCTGACTTTCCAAGCACCTAGACACATGGTGCAATTACATATACGTAGGCATACACATATACACATAAAAGAAATGCATAACTGGTGTGGGATTTCCCTCTGTATGCTGTAAATATCACTGGTTAATAATGGACCTGCTTTGGGCCTATAGCAGAGCTATAGGGGAACAGAGTTAGGCAGGGAAAACTGAATGCTGGGAGAAAGTAGGTAGAGTCAAGAGAAGTCACGTAGCCCTGCTGGAGACAGATGCCGGAACTTTAGCCGGTAAGCCACAGCCATGAGGTGATACACAGTTTAATAGAAATGGGTTAAATTAATACATAAGAGTTAGCCAATAAGAAGCTAGAGCTAATGGGCCAAGCAGTGATTTAATTAATACAGTTTCTGTGTGATTACTTCAGGGCTAAGCAGCCGGGAACAAGCGAGTCCTTCCTTCAACACATAACTTCTTAAAAATGTTTACATTTGTGTGTGTACTCACATGCACATGCAATAACATACATATGGCAGTCAGAAGACAAGCAGAGGGAACTGGTTTTCTCCTTCCATCACATGGGTCTTGGTATCCACCTCAGGTTGTCAGGCTTGGTGGCAGCTGTCTTTTCCTGCTGAGCCACCCTGCCATACTATGCCTTTTAATATATTCTTGGAGGATTTTTTAAGAAAATAAAAATGAAGGGGTTGGAGAGATAGCTCAGCAGTTCAGGGTACTAACTGCTCTTTCAGAGGACCCATTTCAATTCCCAGCACTAACATAGCAGCTGCATAATTCCAGTTCGAGGGGATTCAAGTACCCTCTCCTGGCTCTACCAGCACCAAGCATGTAGATGGGGTGCAGACGTGTTCAGGCAAAGCACACATATACCTGACATAAAATGTATAAATCTAAAACATTTTTAAATGAACAAGGAAGAAGGATGGACTTTCAACTAAGATTCACCCTTTTGGTATCTCTTAGAAATTCCTACGCTAAGTTCCTACGAAACTCTTAAGTTTCACATTCATGTAAAACACTGACAAACAAGTAGATATTGTAAATATACATGGTTTCAGTACACGTATGTTAAAAGACAGTAATACATAACGTCAATTTGTTGCTGAGAGCAGCCAACTACTGTTCTAAATATGAACTCATCAAGTTAGGAACATGTTTCCTACAGTGCACTACAGTGACACACTCAGGCATGCAATCAAGTTAGGAAGGTGTTTCCTACGGTGCACTACAGTGACACACGCAGGCATGCAATCAAGTTAGGAAGGTGTTTCCTACAGTGCACTACAGTGACACACTCAGGCATGCAATGCCTGAGTGCTGAGGTAAGAATGCGGAGGGATGGAGAAGAGGAATTCTGCTAAAGCAAGAAGTCTCAAACACACCAGATGCCGAAGGCCCGAAAGGCACTCAGCCTATCCCCTGGATGACTAAGTCACCATTTTTATTTCACCACAGTCCCAATGACCAGATGACATAGACACACCAGATGTCAAGAATAAGTCAGTTTCCTTATGTGATATGAATAATCTACGCATACACATTTTAAAGTTCTCAACTATGACTCAAAAGACTTTAATCTTTGAAGAGGTGGCACTACCAATATAAAGTACTGTTCAAAACACTGAACACGGTTTCCTATAGAAACTAGAACACAGAATAAAATTCCACCAAGAATGAGCATCAAGCGCACTCTGCCCTCCTCTTGGGCTTCCTCCATTCTTTGGCCCCATAGAATGGAGGCGTGCCATTTCTGAACAAGCTTTCC
This sequence comes from Microtus oregoni, assembly GCF_018167655.1. Taxonomy (NCBI): domain Eukaryota; kingdom Metazoa; phylum Chordata; class Mammalia; order Rodentia; family Cricetidae; genus Microtus; species Microtus oregoni. The sequence goes on along the minus strand of NW_024543073.1, from coordinate 8,347,862 downwards.
ACTCTGTTCAGTGTTGTTCTATTGAGAGCTCCTCCGGACAGCAGAAACCTCTGGACTGAATAGGCCTCTCCCATCTTACAAAGCCTCAGCTGAGATGCCACCTCCTTGACTATCCCTTGCCGCTTGAGGCTAGGCTGGTGGTGGAGGTAGTAAAGAATGTTCAAGAGAAATGCCATGAATGTGCTTAAATTCTTTCTATTAAAGCTAAGATCCAAGAAACTGAGGAAATGCTATACTAGAAGACAGATATAAACAAGAATATAGAGACTTATTTTTAGATGTCCACTTTGGTATCTTCAGCATATCTTTTTTATTAACTCCCTTTTTGGGGACTAATCAGTTTATATACCTTATCTTAAAGTATAGGTTCCCACCGGTTACAAATTACAATGAATATAAAGAGGACAAAAGCGAGCACATCTTAAATACGATATCACAGAAACCAACCACAACAGAGTGGGTACTGTCAAAGTAGATCTGCTCTCAAAGCAATGGATGCCACTGCCAGGATCCCCAGTACCTATGGCCCTTTCAGACATAGAAGCTTCACCATTTTAACTACAGGTATTGACTCTGACTTAACATCAAACTCCAAAGTTTAGGAAGAGGCACATACGCCACAGTTCTCAAATCTAAGCCTCAAAATCATCTGCATAACTCAAGCATTAATCATAACCTTCGGACCCAGCCTTACAATTGAGGACAGTCCTAGGATCTGTTCCGGCAAGAGGCAACCCTCCCGAGGAGACTGAGATGTTTCGGTGCTGTTTGGAAAAGACATAGGCCCATCTGTGAAGGAAGCAAGTTTACCTAAAGGAGGTAGTAAGAATCCCTCCCTCCTCTGCCCTGGATTCCTTCTTTCCTATCCCCACCCCCTCTAGCTACTGAAGAAAACAGCACTAGCAAAGGCCTGTCTGCCCTCCTCTACAGTAAGGCTTGATGACCACCAACAGGTCTGAAGCATGAGGAGAAAGGGGGCGAGCATTCCTTCTGTGAGAAAGCAGGCACAGGACAGCGGCTCTAGAGACACTAGAGCACTTTCAACTTTTTCATCTGCCTCAATAGGGACACAAGATTTTCCTGTGGTGTAGAGAGAGACAGACAGACAGATAGAGACAGAGACAGACAGAGAAACAAAGAGAGAGACAGAGAGCAAACAAACAAAAACCTAACTCTTCTTTAAACCTCGCAGAGTCGATGTTAAAAAGAACAGGATTAGGCCACCTAATTCACCTCCCAGCAAACAAAACTACAGTTAGGCTATCTGGGAAAAGATACTCAAAATTGTACTTCAGAGACTGAATTTGTACATAATTTAATTTCCTTGCTAACAATATCAATTATCCAGAAGCCCACAATGAACTTTATTTTTTAAACAAAAAAAAAATCTATATTGGCAAAAAAGAAAAATAGTTTTAACTCCCATACAAAGAACCTAAAGCATGTGCAAGTCTCCAGAATCTTGTTCGCATGAATGCTTTCACTTCTGCCTCCATTCACGAGATTCTTTTCCCCAGGGTTACTTCCTAACTCCTATGACAAGCAAGAGCTACTTTCACTGGCTCTTCTCTGAACTCTACATGTGATTAGCATGTGGGACATAAAGGACTAGGCGGCTCAGAGTACCCTCACTCCCTGGCCTGTGAAAGCCTAAGGCTGGCTGCTAGCCTCATGTGGATTCGAAATGTCCTGTTTATTACCAAGACTGTCTGCTCTGACCCACAGGAAAGAACTGGTCACACGTAACAGTTCAGAAACTGCACTCCGTTTTTTACATTCTAGTATTATTTTTTTAAACACCATGCCTTTAGCAGCCCAAAAGGATCCTGAATACCCCTGTCTATTGTATTTCAATAGTATAAAAGCTGTGCACAGAGAACTATTGTCCAATCTTAAATGACTGTCTAGATTTTTAATTCCCACTGATAGTTTCAAAATTATTCAAGTCCTAGAAAGAGTTACCAACCGAAGAAAGATATGGTTGCTGGTGCGATGCACCCTTTACTCCCGTAATTTTATCATGAAGTCAGTTGCTTATATGGAACACACACACACACACACACACACACATTTTTCTGTCATTTGTTGGCTTCTATTATCTGCAGGCCCTACCTCACAGCATATGTGCAAATCACTACTGATTGATTGCTGCTCCACAATTACAGCATATGTAAAAATAGTTATTTTCTCAATTAGATATAAGACTTAATTGAGCATACATTAAAATATAAATTACACATTATATTCTACAATACAAATACTAAATCTTCATGTGAGATTCAATAATGATTACTATAGGAATAACTGAATTCTACATTAGATCCAACTGGATACTTACCCTTTAAGGTGTAAAACTTTATGTATTTAACAAAGCTGAATCACACTAGACTTCTAATCTCTATCTACAACCCGAGAGTACTGTAAGCCAGAAACCACACAGTATCTTGTTCTTGTGAGTATGAAGGAGAAGGGGAAGACCTCAGTTAAGACGTCTTCATCAAGATTTCCTGTACTCTTAGTGGAAAAACCAAAAGTAAAATCACTATAACCCTTGCTGCAAAATCCCTAAAAAGTTTATTTTTCAAATGATGAAAATTTTATACAAGACAAATTTGAGTCAGGTAAAACTGCATTTATAATAAGTGATATAGCCAAATCCTGCTGTAGGTTTTTAAAAATCCACTGCAACTAAAGTATATTAAAATTCAAACATTTATGGGCCCAATGGAAAATAACTCCCATGTGTGTACCACTGCAATAAGATAAGGAGGAGGTGAGCACTATGGATGGGTGTGTGCTTAAGCACACAAGCACCCAGGAGAAGGGAAAGGAGAGAACAGCAGGAGCAGCAGGGGGAAACTCGGGCTCATCTTACTGATTAATAAAATGCTTGGCTTAGTGCACTAGGTGAGCATAGCCATCATACACTAACATTGCTGTTTCCTTTGCAACAGCCATAGACTCAATCATCTGTTGGGAAGTACAAGCTACAAGGGTGTGGCAGGCTCCTGCCCTAGGTCAGACAGACGGACAGCAGTTTCTGATACAGCATATTCTCTTCCTTACAGTTTACCAGCTACTTTCCCATTAAATTCCACTCGTATGCTAAACCCATCTCACCAGTACCTACACTTCTGATTTCTCAAAGATCCTCTCTCAACACAGAGCAGACTCAAAACGCCTAGAGAGGCCTTCCTAGAGGCCACTTTATAAAGCTGACTCCCAGAATAGATCGACTGCTCCAGTCAGCCTCCTGAAAAACCTGTGCATGTGCTGGTAGTGGTTCCCGTGGAAAAAGACTGAAAATTTTCTTAACTTTGAGATTTCCTCATAGTTGGTCCAGTATAAGTCTAAAAATCATGGAGACTGATACAAAGAAAAAGAAAAGGGAGGGGTAGAAATCACAAATCAAACGCTAAATAGAACACGACAATGGCGAACCTCATACCATTAAGTCTAACGTAGCCAGAAATCCAAACTAATACAGAACTTGCAAGATACAAGACAATTCGTTCATCAGAAAACTAAGTTATAAGCTTTAAACCAGGACGAGTGACACATAAACTCATTAACAGTACACAGGTTAACAGAGCCTAGACTGTCTGTGAGGTCCTCCACAAGCCAAATACAGAAAGGTGACAGTCCACCCAAAGCCTCTATCTGCCTGTGCGCTGATAAGCATTTCCATTTACCACATGGGATAAACATGCGGGCGTGACTAGCAAAAATGAGGAAGTGGCATGTTATGAAGATTAGTGCTGCCCTCAACCTTGGCCAGAGCTCCTCCTCCCTGGAGGGGTCAGCAGTTAATGCAGAGACTCCTAACTGGTCAGCAGTCTAATGAATGCTCTAACCTTAGTGGGACAACTGTATTTAAACCATCCATAAGGCTCTGAGGACACTGTGTAAGAGGGGCTGAAAGAATGGAAGAGCCAGGGATGGGGGAACTGCTGTGAAGGGCTGTCTTCTAGACCCATGAGCTCTCTGCACCTACCATCAATCAACGCTCCAACAGGCAGCAGCACAAATGGAATTTCAGGGGGCAAGTAACAACCCAAAAGAAGGCAACATGAAGGGAGTGAGAGGGATATGTTAAATACCTGTATAAATGGGAGGGAGAAGTTGGGGCTCCTGGAGGGAGATGAGGAAATTTGGGATGCATATGATCAAGATGCATTGCTTACATATATGAAATTGTCTAAGAATTAACAAAAGATAATTCTTTAAAAAAAAAAAAAGGATGAGGAGGTGACTACCAGAGTACCTTAATGATACCCAGGTCAAAGCAGAGGTTCATAAAAATTCCACAGAACAGAACAAGTAACAGAAAATAAGCCACAAAGAGAAAGATAACATGAAATACTCTTTAGGGGTTCAAAACATAAGCTGTTCATTTATAGGAGGCCCTGCTTATAAACAACTTATATACAAGGCACCACTGGAGATGTTACACACAGAGATGCTGTCTGTCTAAAATAACACGGCCTCTGTAAGGAAAACTACAGCTCTGAGGCATTCTTGGTGAGTGTGTCCTGCATTCATCATGTCCTGTGTGGGTTTGTATAAGGCTTTCTGAGGGTCACATTTAAAAAGTGACAGCGAGAAACTGGAGTAGCTGGGGAAAGTGAGCGTGATTACATGGAGTGTGAAATCACATCGTCGGAGCACAAGCAAAGCTTTAAAGACACAGACAGAAAATGAGCAGACAGAATTCCCATACAGAGCCTGAAGATGTATCGTGTAAGATCAGCCCTAGCACACAAAGGCCCATGAGCCAGCAAGGACCCCACACAACCCGACAAGCTGGTAGGGCCACTTAAAACAAAAAACTCTGCAAACCAAAGATGATATCCCATCTCCAGCAGAAGCAAAAAGACTAACACAGTGAAATGGAGTCACGACACTTCAGCAAGGTCACACAAAGTTACTGCCAACACTGGTTCCATACATCTGGGGATCACCTGTGGACACTGAGGGCATGGGGGAACAATCAATGCCAGAAACCTGCCGTGTTTATTTAGTCAGCCCAGTCTTCTGGACTCCCACGCCTCTGTGTTTTTTTCATTCCAAACATCATGTCACTTTAATTCTCATACATAAAGGACACATGTTCTTCCGAAGAGTCCATTCAGATTTAGGAAAAAATCAGGAGAAACAAACACCTTGTTCAGGACTAGAAGTTTAGCTTTTCAGTTCTTTGTGTAATGTCCAAAGGTGCTGAAATTGCCTGAAACACCATCCCTTAACACATGCTGATACTGTCCAAGTTTCTCTTAGAAGTTGGCCCTAAGGGCTTTGCAACCAGAGATGTGAGCTCTAAGCCACAAAATAGATGCTTCAAAGTCTTGCACATACTTTTCATTCAACTCAGTAAAGGCGGAGATCTGGAAAAAGCAAGAATCTTATTGTTTCCCTCTGTCAAAACAACAGAGATGGGCTCACTGGCAAAGCAGATTTTCATGTGTAAGAGAACCTGGAATGAGATAGTAACTTTATCAATCCAGTACACCAGACAAACTAACATGGTCAATCAAAATGCATTTTTGTTGTTGTTGAGATAGGGCCTCACACTGGATCATGCTAGCCTTGAACTCATGGTCATCCCTCCTGCCTCTGCCCTACAACTCAACCTTAAACTTAGTCACCTTTCCTGGGCTCATAACATGCTCTCTAGTGGCACGAGATCACAGATTCTGTTTGCCCTCCAACTCAGAGAAAATTCTAACAGATGGTATCATACAATGGTTTCTCCATCATGAAAAGCACCATCTTGATTGAAGCAGTCAATGTGCTGAGCACATTAGAAGCAATGTTGATGAAAACACTATACTCATTTTCCAAAGGAAGAAAACAAGGCTTTGAAAGAATCATTTACCTGGCAAGGTCACAGGGTACTGTCAGAATTCCAACTCAGATTTAAAGCCGCAAGCTCCAAAATCTTGACCGCCCCACAATGCTGCCTGAAGGGTTGTCCAAGAACCCTGACACAGTGAGCCTCCAGTCAACAACTGGAACCACAGCAAGGGAATGGAATCCAAGTTCACTTATGAGTTTCACAGCTACTAGACAGCAAGGCAAGTCATTACCTGAACTCCCATGGAGCTGTTGCTTGGGAATCAGAGGCCTGAATGGCAGCAGGAGCTGCCTGGTATACTTAGGATAACAATGGTTAATTTTCTTTCTGTGCTCAAACTCCTTCACACCGTTCCCTCAATGCACAGAAAGCACATGTGGACCTCAGGTATTAGTGAGTTAAACAGGTCAGTGGTCTATGTGTCCCCTTCAGAAGTCACTTCAAAACAGCTTCGATGTCACTGACTGTGTTATGGTTCCTGAAGGAGCCCACAATACCCACAGACCAAGAAAACTGAAAGTATCATTTTTCCTCCATAAACAAAGGCTTATAGTCATGATTGCCGATGCCCAGGGCATTTCCTGCCATCCTAATAGAACACTCAAGGCAAACTTGATTAAGATAAACTTTGTTAGCAGTAAATCCAAAGTATTTAAGAAGAATTATTTTGATTATTTGTCTACAAATACATTTTCTGTATGAAGCTGAAGATGTGTTACAACTGAGATAATGCTTTCTTTTAGAAAGGATACGTTTTGAAATAATGGAATGTTTTTAGACTTCATACAAATCAATATCCAAGAGTGAATAGCTTGTTTATTTTATATAATAAAAAACCTCAGGCAGACTCAACAATAAGGCAGTAGGTCAGACGACATTGGTATTAATTCAAGGTCTCGTTTACTCTTTACTAGTAAGACAGTCATGGGTACCCACCAGCCTCCCTGAGAGACAGATCCATAGTTTGTACACTGGGAACATTTTTTAAACTCTATGAGGACAAACGAAGTCATTGGTATATTTACAATACTGCTAAGAGATTGTTCTAGTTCAACAACTTAGTAAGGATTATGTGGAAGTCCCTCAAATGCAGTATTTCAAAATATTTAGTTTACTTATAATCTAGATTTCCCTCTTCCACTTTCACACTTGCTTAAGCCACACCAATTTAAAACATTATACTATATCACGAAAAAACTTCTGTACCATCACTGCCTTTTCTATAACATTTTATGAGCAAAATAAAAGGTTTTGCTGACATTTGAATGAAAACATCCAATTCTCAAAAAAAAAAAAAAAAAACCTAGTAAGGTCAAGGGAGTTAAGTGCTGCTGGGGTAATTCCTCAAATGAGGAAGATAAAAGGGACAAACTTAAGTCACACACTGTCCTTAACTTTACTGTGCATCGGCTTTACAATGGGGTGAAGCTGGAAGCCACTCAACAGAAACCATACCTCCCACTTTTATCTTTTCTTGGGCTAGAGATATGTGCCACAGTACTTCTGGCAGTAGCTACAGCCCACACCGCCGCACAGTCCCATGGAACACAGGCATTCCATGGGGTCCTGTGTTGCTAAGTGTATCCTAACTGCACTTTTAATTTAGCTGTGGGGTTTGGGAAGACCTCATCCAACCGTAAGCAGAGAAGCAACTGTCCACTCCAGGAACAGAAGAGTCAAATGAGGCAAAGCAGAAGCTAAACCTAGATCTCTGGTCCCCTCTGGCCAAGATGACTCTGCCTCCAAAGGTCACACTGTAGCTCTGATTTCAGTCTGTTAAATGTGCAAGAAGCAGAAACTTTCCAGACTCTCCAGTTTCCAAGAACTATACCAAATCGGAGGTCTGAAATCAACTTCTCTCCTAAGATCAAAATGTAAGGCTTTCAATATCAACAGTCCACTCTCCTGAGAAAAGGAATTTTCTTTACTGCATCTGAACAATGTGAGCAATAAATTATCTTATAACACTTTAATTTCAGATTACCAGTACAGTCCATGGCCTACTCTGTTTTATTTATAAAACTTTCTTAAAAGGTCAAATGACTAAAATACCTTAATTTGTTAATTAGGGATCTGAAATCTCAATCACTCTTGACACTTCAAAAACAACCATGAAATTTCTAACCAAGTATTTTTCCAACTTTTGAAATCCACTCTGTTTGAGGTCAGGTTTTAAGAAATCAATTTAGTATTTACTGAGCTATCACCCTAAGTCTAGCCCTGTGCTTGTTTCATCAATCAAACCATTAATGTTTTATTATGATTCAGATACTGCTTAACTCGGTACTCAAAGATGACACCCTGACAGATTCACAGCTAAGTGTAGGTAGGAGTGGGGGTAAGGATAAATGTACACCAAGTGGCTACCTGCTCTACGAAAAGACTGCCTTCACAATACCCTGGGCCTGTCCCATCATGGGCCGATCTGTACAAAGCACAGCCTACACTGACCACTCCACCTGCTATCCCTCCCCAGCAGTAAGCAGTTAAGTCTGCCTAAACTGTGCCTCCCCAAAACCCAGGCTTCTCTCTACTCACTGTTCTCGTGTGACACAGCACTGCTGATGGGAAAAGTCCCATCAGAAACAAATGCCCTCTGGTATTAACACTTAGCACACTCCTTAACTCAAAAATGGGATTTGATCATTTCCTGAAGTGACAAGAAAAGGGATTTCACTAGATCACCTTGACCAAGCCCATAAATCAAGGTAAACTAATGAAGGCCCTCTGGTGGCATTCCACACTCCTCGGGTAATCAAGTCTAACTCATCATGGCACCCCAGACCCACCACAGACTGACCTGCCTTTACCAGCTCCCTGCCAGCACTGTGACACACTGATCAGCTACAGAAGCTGTGTGGACTTTCGTGGGAAAGACAGGTAATTTCACATCCCCAAACTTGCACAGGACTTACTGCAGAAAATCTCCTTCCAATCCACCTTGTCTAGCCAATTAGCTCTCCTTCTTAAAGATGCATGCCCAACCAACCCTTATTTGCCATCAGTACAGCACCTTTTCTTATTCTGGAAGCCTTTACGGGTTCCCAGGAATAACTGACAGACAGCTCGTCCATTACATGTGCTGTCAATAGTTACACTGTTTGGTTTTTTTTAAGCTACTATTTCATTTCAATCCAGACAGCTCCAAAAGCATGGGAGAAAGAAGTATGAATCACATTTGTGCTCCCAGGACTCAGCAAGTAAAGAACAAGTCAAATAGTCCACAATGAAGGACCAGTAACGCTCATCAGGCAGGGAACTCTTCTTCTGCCAGGTCCTAGCAATCACCATCAGGTGACTCCTCTCATTCCCAGTCCTGTAGGAGACACACTGGGTGGCCTTGTAACCCAAGAGCACATCCAATGAAAAGTGAATAACCCCTCCACACACACATACACACAGCAGCCCTATGCTCAGGCAGGCAACCCTAATTAAGTGCTCTGGGCCACAAACAAATAAAAACTCATGAAAATAGGAAGAAGAGGAAGTTCAATGGGATGGGGAAAGGGATGAAGGGAAGAATTATCAAAGTGCAAACTAAATAGGTAAGTACGTAGATTCTAGATAGACAGACATCTGGTTACATGTAATGCCATGTGCTCATGCCAAAGCACATGCACACTCATATATACATGTGTCCATGTTTGTGTAATGAAATTATAAAACGATACATTTCTTATTTTTTCACAAAAAAAAGAAAGTTCTTGAGGATGAGCACTCCAAGTGGGATGTTCCCTGAGAAAGACAAGCGAAAGAAGGAGCCTGCATGCCCCAACCTTATTCCTGAGCTACCAGAGCACAGCCTGAAGCGGGTAGTTCTAGCGTACAAGCTTGCCTTTACTCTGTCTTCATGGCCTTGACCCCACACTTGTCAGTAAGTTGCTACCATGTAACAGAAATAACAGCCTAGCAGAGTGTTCACTGATAATCTGCAAACTAAAAAGTCTTTCTTTGACCAAACCTAACCAGTACTTTCCTACCCCAGCTGCAATGGAATATTTCACAGCCACTATATTAGAAGATGCTTTTTAAAAAATTTTATACATTATAGAAACATAGTTGTTTTCTAACCCCTCTGCAGATTTAAAGCATGTTATTTAATAAAGGAGGTAAAAATACAAAAAGAAGAAACTGTTCAAGTCCACAATTTAGTGGAAGCGAACTGACACCGTGTCTTAGGTATCTGGATGCTCAGTGCGACTGACCTGACAGGACACAGTTCTAAGTTCCCTGGGGACGGTGACTACACAAAAGTATATATTCTGGTGTACTACTATAGTCAAAATACAATTATCTGTAAAAAAAAAATTACGTAAGTAATTCCACTTATGGAAATTTGTACCCAAAATATAGGTGGGCAAGACAGGCATGCCAATATGTTTGGTACAGAGTTGTTCCGAACAGTGAAGAATTGAAAGGCAAGCATCTTAAAGGGTGCTGAGAAACAGACTGTGATGGGTATATAAGATGGAACCAGCTCAGCCACTTAAGATAACATTCACTGACAGTCACAGGCTAAGTGAAAAACCGAAGGCTGGTAAGCAGACAAAGATGTGGAACTCCACTTACATTAAGTCCTTAAATCCTTAGTCACATGTGTCTGGGAGCTTTACATTATCAAACTATAAACAGCAATAATTCCTACTCTACCAAAATTTCTGTGATTTCCACTTCTTCACAATTTTCTATAGCATCTTAATTTCCTATAGAAAAATTTCTTTTACGACCAGACAAAACTTTAAAGAATACATCTGTCTCACACACCATTTTGTGGGCAAGTAGACAGGCCGATACCGCGTGGGCTATTGCAAACTGCATAACAGAGGTCAGCAGACAGCTACTGATCTCAGCTCAGTAAGCTCACCAACCCCACTAGAAAAAGGTGAGGATTAGGACGTTCATATAGAGAAAGGCCTCACATATTGCTCTAACACCTCAACTTCAAACAGCTTTTGGTGACTATCTGAAGGAAGCATTTCATCTTGTTCAACGTTAAAACACAAGGAAAAATTAACAAGGAAAGTGCTGAGGTTTGAAGGTCGTCGTGTCCTGTCCCCCACCCCCCAGCCCCACAAACTCACATTGCTACTTAATGGTTACTTTAACAGTACTAACGAATGGGGCTGTTGTGAGGCGATTAGGTCATAAGGGTTCTGCTTCCGTGAGTGTGTTACTGTCCTGGCAGTGATCCTTCTCGGTCACATGGATGCCTTCTGCCATGTTAGAAAAGGCTATCACCAAATTCAGCTCACCAGATATCTCAGTCACCAGAATCATGAGCTAAATAAACATACATTGTTGATAATTTACCCAGTATGTGGTATTCTGCTATGGGGGTGGGGAACCAAGATAGAGGAAAACATAGTCCTAAAAGGGAAATATTGGCACAGCTGGGGCATCTCCATAAAAACCAAAGGAAGCCTTGGCTCAAGGTTTGAAAAGACAAGTTTTGAAACTGCTACCTACTCCACTAACTGCTCAGTTAAACTGCATCACTTGTGTGATGTGGGAGTGATTTCTTATTAATAAAGAAACTGCCTAGACCCATTTGATAGGCCAACCCTTAGGTAGGCGGAGTAAACAGAACGGAATGCTGGGAGAAAGAAGCTGAGTCAGGGAGTCGCCATGATTCTCCCACTCCAGACAGACGCAGGTTAAGATCATTTCTGGTAAGCCAGCTCGTGGGCTACACAGATTAATAAAAATGGGTTAGATTAATATGTAAAAGCTAGCCAATAAGAAACTGAAACTAATGGGTCAGGCAGTGTTTAAAAGAATACAGTTTCCGTGTAATTATTTCGGGTAAAGCTAGCCATGCGGGCGGCCGCATGCCAGGGACGCAGCCCCGCCGCTTGTAACACAACACTTGTGGGCTGTCTCCAAAGCAAGGGACAAACTTGTGGTGAAAGGGAGTGTGGGCAAAGGAAAAGAACGCACATGCTTCACTTAGACAGTAAGTGGAGAGTGGGAGAAGGTCAGGTGTGTGCATGCGTGCTCGTGGCTAGAAAAAAAAAGGAATGCAAGAAAATAAGTGAAAAATCACAATATCAGTAAAATAATTTCTGAATTCTAGTAACGTTTCTCTTTATAAAATGCATAAAGGATAAGGAAACATAATATATATAATGTATAAAAACATTCTTATTCAAAACTCTACGAGTTCAAAATAAATGGGGTCAACGGGTTTTAAAAAATAGCATTTTCCTAAGAGCAGACTAGTTGGGAAGACGTTTCTGAGAAGGAGGAATGTCTTAGAGTTAAGTAGAAGAATGGATCTAGGAAGGCAGGCTGGGAGTCAAGGAGGCATAGGATGAAGACAAGCAGAAAGGAAGCCCTGCAGCACCTAAGACAGGGAGAAAGGAAAATTCCACTCTGCCTTATGCTGCAGGTGCCCCTCAGGATATTCTCACAGAAAATCCCCGAGCCAGACCTTTAAAGGACTTGCTTGCTTCATTCCTGCATCACAAAGCACTGCTGCACCCTTCTTTCTGTGCACTGAGGCTGGTGCATACAGAGCAGAAGGCTATAAAAGTATTCTCGGCTCATCACATCCTCATCAAGATATATCTGTGGCCTGCTGTAACCTCTACTGACAATGCTGACAGCTGCACAGGAAGACCAACAACAAAGAGGAGACAGACACAGCATGGGTTAAGCACGTCCAACATGCATCCCTAGACTTCCTCATGGCACTTAGCTCCTCCGTGTGATGCGGTTTCCACAAGCATTTGCTCCGGGAAGCCCTACAGATGTTATCACTTCCCCGGGCTCTGTCGAAGACGGGAAGGTCTCAAAGCTCCAAAATGAAATACATCCATGTGAGAGCACCGGTCTTCCTGGAGAGTGAGCCCCAACTAGGCCAGAGACAGATGCCTCTGAGAATGAGCCCAGAGTGAAGTCTACACCACGCTTATGGTGACAGGTGGGGAGGTACATCTTTTTAATCATCACTATTTAATCTCTTCTCTCATTTCTTCTTCTAGACCGTGTTTAAAACATGAGTCACTCTATGCCAAATTCAAATGAGATCATGTACGCAACAATTCTTTATATGCTTCTGCGCATACAAGTGAGTCAAACGATTCCTGAAAGTGAAGTCCTGTTGATGCCTGAAAAAAAAAAGTTCTGAATTTCTGCATTTTGCCAAGTTATCACATTTCACAGTTATGTCTACTTCCATATAAACATGGAATATGTGTTTCCATTTGAAGGTTTCCCAGTAGCAAATACCCTAAGTTCCAACTAAAATCACCCATATACTCCTAACAGCCTTTAGACAGCAGAGAGGTTAAGGCCACTGACTTTTGAAAGCCACGGTAAGTGCCAGCTGTAAGAGCACAGAAATCCATCAATGTCCACTGCCTCGGTTTCCTCATCCTACAGTGTTAGTGGACATTTTTAACAGAGGAATTCAAATAAAGCTCTCAGGATATTATTTGGCTCTTTATATTATTAACTTCTTCATCTTCCATGTTTGTCATGGCCAGTGTAGATCCAGAATAGAAGACAGTATAAATCCAGAATCCTCCCTGGAGCTTAAGAGGCACAAGGGTGAATGGGTATTCTCATTCCGAGACGTTTTCCGAAGACTAACTGTATCAAACAAGGTTCCGAGTGTGAATGGTTCCGGCTTGGGGGGTGGGGGGAGAAGAGACGGTTTTGTGGGTTGTTTTTCAAAGGGTGGCTTTGACATGCCATTAATTCTAACTAATTTTAAACACATTTGTAAGAGCATTTGCTGTGTTAAGTGCTTTAGCCTTACAATTCTAGACTACAGACTGCTACTAACTACTCAATTAACTTCCAAGCGGCACTTTCCTACAAAGTAACTTTTAACAGGAAAGCTATTATAAGCTTTTCCCCTATTTCCTGCACTTAAAATATCCTATTATTTTCTCTCAATAATTACAGATATCTCTAGCTTGAGACTCGGATGAGAACACGGACTGGACCAACAACATTGGATTTCAGGGAACTCCTATAGATAGGTGGACGGGGCAGGAGTATTTACTGTATCTTGTTACTGGTATTATCCATTTGTTGACTTGAGGAAAGGAGATTTTTCCCTGAAGCAGATGGCCAATCCTTTCCAGAAAGCCGCTTTCAGACATATGCAAGCAATTGCACAGATATAAACTCCCAAGAATCGGAATAAGCCCCTTTGAACCCAACACCAGCCAAAGGCTCCCTTGAAAAGACTGACTTAACAAATAAAGACAAAGGAACCTATCCTAAATGACTGAGCCGGACAGAGGGCATCTAGCAGGAGAGCAAGGGCAAAGAATAAAATAAAATAAATCAGGAGGCAGAAAGGCTCCTTGAGAAAGTAAGTGGTCCAAAGGTATCTAAACCAACACAGGTAGCACAGAGAGCCTATTAGTTCACCACTTGTTGGGTGATTCTTCCTAAGGATACCACGTTGTGGAAAGCTCCATATCCTGAAACAGACGCTGATTAGCAATGCTTAAGCTTCCAGCTGCCTTTGCATTTGTTCGTTTTGTCAAAGCCCTAATTCTACCAAAGCCTCTATCCGCCTCAAACCCAGCTCAGTTCACCTTACTGGAAAGGCTCTTCTGGGCCTGTCAGCTGTGCGCAGGATAAGCAGCTGGGAAGTAAGGAAAAACCATTAACTGGAGACTGAAAAGAGCGTGGACGTGGAGTTCCGCCATTTGTTGCAGAAGAGGTTAAAAAAAATGTAAATTTAAAAAATGAAATTAAAAAGACTATTCATTGCTCCGCACCTGCTCAGAAAGGCTTTACAACCACCAATCCATGCAGAATGGCCACAGCTCAGCTAAAGGAAGTATTTTTTTAATCCTTGTTTAAACAGGGCAGGGAACCTGCCAAGGAACAACGGCAAAGGAAAATCACTGAGAGTGCAAAGAGAAACGTCCACTGACGCACCAGAGATAAACCGAGGGTCTGAGGTATGTACTTCCCCAAGGACTCTTTAAATAAATGGCATCCCAGAGGCAGACAGGCAACAACTTAGGAATCAGGCAGGCGAGGTTTCCAGAGCTTCAGAACATTGAAAGTGTGCTCCTAATTAGTATGCAATGTAGAAACAAATGCAGACTGGGCTTTGTATTTCCATCTTCAGCTATGCCCAATGGCTGGGCAATAGTGCAGCAGCGCCTCAGCTCCCATGGTCTCGGGCCAGGGCCCTCTAAGGCTATGTGACTCTGTGACTATGAGGGAGGCTCTCCCTCGAGCCTCAAGAATGTCCCCTAAAACTCCTCTGCCTCCAGGGCCCTGGGGCTGACAGAGGCTCCCAAAGGGACTGAGCTTCAGGTGGATTTTCAATAGAGCCTACCTATGAGACAGCGTGTGTCGGAAAGAAGCATTCCCATCATGAAATAAGAAGGAAAAGAACATTAACAGTGACAGCTCCCATACAGTGACCTAAATTCCAGGCATGTATTATCTCAATTAAAGTAACTGGGACCCAAAGGAGTTACAGAACTTCCCCTAGGTCACAAAGGAGTTAAAAGGCTAGAATGAGAACTCAAACCCAGGTCTGTGGAACTACAAAGCAAGTGCTCTTTCAATCCAGCCTGCTGTCTTTCATATTCTCATCAGTGCGCTGTGAGGTACTGGGCTTTAATTACACACTTCTATAAAGGTGGCTTAAGACGCAGAGATCTGAGCACTTCCTCCTTTGCGGGGGACTCCTTTAAAGTCACAAAAATGTCTCTTGCCTCCTAGGATGAAAATAATAAGAAAAATGATTTTCCTGAGCCAATGTAACAACATGCTGTCCACAACAGTGGCATCTGCCAGTTTGAAAGTGTGCAACGCACTTTAGAGGTCAAAGAGTTACACAAACCATGCAGTCCAAAGACTAGCCTTCAAGTTTCTTCAAAAATTTCTCCAATTTGTAATGACTGGCTGTTAAAAATACAAAACAAAATCCATTTACATATGATCCCATGGATCTAAATTGCACGTGAGACACTTTGAGCACACACAAATTCAAATACCCAGTCTAAATTCGAAACCATTCTACCAGCACTTCACTTTCATCCTAGGGAAAACAACCAGTATTGTAGGGGACTGGAGAGCTGGCTCGACACTTATGAGTGCTTACTCTTTCCAGATGGTCCTAGCTCAGTTTCTAGTACCATGGTAGACAGCTCCTAACTGTCTTTAACTCCAGCTCCAAGGGATCCAACACCCTTTCTGGCCTCCAGACAACAGAATCTGTCTGTCTGTCTGTCTCTCCTCTACACACCCCAGAAGCCTGGCCACAGGCTGTATGGAAGTGTTAGTACCTTGTGAGCCTTTCTTCCTCTGCAGACAGACTGCTATGGACACAGCCGCTCCTGGGTTCGTTCTCATGTGAACTCTGACTGGAAGATGTCTGATCAGAAAATGTCAGAGACTCTGTTTTGGCAAATGAACACCATAACCCAGAAGAAACAAAGATTTCCTCAGTAGTCTACTGACTAAAAAAATCCTCTGTGGGGGTGCAGGAGAAGGGAAGGAAGAGAAGGAAAGGGAGGAAGGGAGGGAGGGAGGGGAGAGGGAGGGAGGGAGGGAGGGAGGGAGATTAAGAATAAGATGCCCTATTACTTAAGCAGCTGGAAATCAGCTTTCACATAACAGAACAAAGTTCCCAGAACGTCAATTAAAATGAGAAAGGTTAAAGTAGTGTTTTATGCTGGAGCCTCAGCCTCTCCAGGTCTCCATCCACT
The DNA here is from genome assembly GCF_018167655.1 of Microtus oregoni. NCBI lineage: Eukaryota > Metazoa > Chordata > Mammalia > Rodentia > Cricetidae > Microtus > Microtus oregoni. The sequence goes on along the minus strand of NW_024543073.1, from coordinate 8,331,314 downwards.
CAAAACAAGAGCTCAAAGGGACTCCAGCTGCAGGAAAAGCAAGCTCAGGCCAGTCTACCTTCCACCCTCCACTCTCTATGGCGCCTTCCATTCCCCTTCCACCTCCAAAGGCCTGGATCCTTAGCCTGACTGGGGTTGGGGAGTGGGCTGTGAGCTACCTGGTCTCTCTGATGTCTGTACAAAGTTATTTTAGCACTATGCCTGACACTTGAAATCATAAGAAGCAACACAATACAGGGTGCCTGAGAATGCACACAGGATAAATTTATCTAAAACAAAATAACTCATAAGACACTTAACACAAAATTCTCCAAGTTCAGACATTTGAACTCTGTCAAACTACCTTAATAAGCCAGGCAGTGGTGGCGCACACCTTTAGTCCCAGCTCTCAGGAGGCAGAGGCAGGCAGATCTCTGTGAGCTTGAGGCCAGCCTGGTCCAGCCTGGTCTACAGAGCACATTCTGAGACAGGCTCCAAAGTTATACAGAGAAACACTGTTTTAAAAATAAATAAATCAATCAAAATTAAAAAAAAAAACCTAATATACAGTTTTGTAACCAGAGAAACTTCACCTGGGGAAAAATGTTTCACAGTTAAAGAAAACCATATTAAGTATGTTGTTTGAAAGTCAAACTAACATACTATTTATTTAAAACTAAGTTTATCCTGTTTCCTGGCTGTCAATCCTCTGTATTCTAATCCATTGTAAATCATCTGTAACTTCCTACACGCATTCCCGCACATTCTGTCTTCCTTTCTCACCTAAGGCAGCCTATCTTTCCTGCCGAATGGTGTAACGTCTGTTGTTTGAGAAACTGACCTAAGAGAACTGTTGGCGTGGTTAAAAGTACAGTTAATTTTATAACCGATTCTATGTGGCTCTATCCAAGATGATGGGGACACCAGGAAACAGAAAGGGACGCCCCAACTAACTTCTTTGAGAACAGACAGAGTGGAGCACACAGTTGCCACTTTCTTCTCTAAACTATCCAAGTGTCAATTCTGCTTTCACCAAATGACATGCGGAGAGAGGAAGAAGAGGTGTGAGACAAGTTAGTACCAGGCATTGGCTCCAATGTACTCAGTCCTGGGAGGCAGCCACATAGGAGGACCAACTTCAGGCCTGCCCTGCAGTGCATTCCTCACCTGTCTGTAGCAACAAAGAACACAAGCTCAGCAGGTGGACCTTTCCTAGTACAGCAAGTACCAGGTAATCACTGTGGAGGAGGGATCTGTTTGCCACTGCAGAAATGCCTGAGTTACTACTCGGGAAACGGCCATTCTGGTGGCTCCAAGAGGATGACTATCTGGATTTCCAACTTTACAGGGAAAAGTATCACTCAGGTAGGAGGGAGGCAATATTCTGCATACTCTCCCCAGCAAAAAAACCACAGGGCACAGCCAGAACAGTGGACCAAAAATACAGCAGCACCCTTATGGGCAAGGGACTCATCCAAAGGCACATATGGGTACTTTACATAGAGCATGTTCTCTCTCCTCCCTCCCTCTCTCTCTCTCTCTCTCCCCCCCTCTCTTTCTCTCAAACACACACACACACACACACACACACACACACCTCTATAAAGTTTAACATATATTATTACTTACAATGAGAGATTAGCAGCAATGAAACAAAACAATTACGGTTTTTTAAAAGGTACTGTTCTAATTTTGTTCTAAGACTATTTATTGTATGTATGCACATCTGTGCATGTGTACCACAGCATGCATAGAAAGGTCACAGGACAACTTTTCAGGAGCCCAGCATGTTTGAGGCAGGGTCACTTGTTCCTTCTGCCATTCTGTGCACATAAGCTTCTGCCCAGCTCTCCTGCTTACTGCCCATGACACTAGAGGAGTCCTGGAATTACAGGTGCATGCCACCACATCCACCTTTTTACGTGGGTTCTGGAAAGTGAACCAAGCTGTCAAGCTTGCACAGCAAGTGCCATCCCCAGCCTATTTCTGAATTTTCCATGCAAGCCCCACCCTTGGCTAACAGAAACCAAGAGGTGAGACTAGGGTAAAGGAGGACAGCTTGCTACTCCAGTACAGACAGCCACTCTTTGGCATTAAGACAAAACCATGGCCTGCATCTGTTAGGGATTTTTTTAATCTCACTGTCCAGGACAAATGTTCCTTACCTTAAGTATGTTCACTGCAGTCCTACAATAAAAAGGGAGAAGAAATACAAATGTTTTCTCTTTACTGGAAGAATTCGCAGTAATAGTCTCTACAAATAAGCTCTAGGAAGGGCAGAAATGTGCTAACGGTGCTTGCTGCCAAGACTGACAGACAACATGAGCTTAATCCCCAGGACCCAAAAGGAGAGAAGCAATTCCTGCAAGTTGTCCTTTGATCTTCATGCATGTTGTAACATGTATACGCCCACCCACATACATACAACAAACAAATGAATGTAAACAATTAGTCCGGGAATGATTCATTCTACAAATAAACTTAATCACATGCCTTAAGGAACAGTAAGTGTTTGTGAACACATGAATGAGTCTATGCTTGCAGTAACAATTCTAAACTAGGGGTTAGAAATTGCTGACATGATACTCAGATGGAGCGAGTCATCACTGAGGACTTAATGGTCACTGTTCAAAAGCATAATCCCAAGCACTAGTCAACATTTTCCAACACACAGATAAGCTCTTAAAATCTGCCTGTCTGGGTGTAAGCACGCACATAAGTATTGGCACCCATGGAGCCCAGAAGCATCAGATTCCATGGAGCTGAAGTCAAAAACAGTTGTGAGCAGCCAAACGTGGGTGCGGAATCTGAACTCTGGTCCTCTGCAGAAGCCCCAAATGTTCTTGACTGTTGAATCACTTTTCCAGGCCAAACAAGTATTTTTTGGACTCTACAATGTGGGCTGGGCAGTGATGGTGCAAGGCCTTTGATCCCAGCATGCAGGAGGCAGAGACAGGGATCTTTGAGAGTTCAAGACCAGACTGGTCTACAAGAGATAGTTCCAGGACAGCCAGAACTGTTACCAAGAGAAACTCCGTCTCAAAATAAAAACAAAACAAACAAACAACAGAGTCTACTATGTGTCAATCCTACCTGGTTAAGCATTTCCTCCATCTCCACTGACCTGCCGCACAGATGGGCTCTGACTGTTCACGGCTATTCACCCTAGTATAACACAATTATCAGTAGCTTTGTCAAGATAGTGCAGTAGTAAGAACTGTGAATGTTATACTACAGCTATTTTCAGAAGTTAGCTTAAAACCCAGTGAGAAAACCAAATTACAGATGCTAACTGTTAGGAACATCATCAGGGGTCCACTCCTATAACTTAAAACCATACAAAATCTAATGTTGAGGACAGAGTAATAAACACAGAACCAAATAATTGCAGGGCTACTCAGAGTCATGCAGAATAGGCAAAGGTTTTTTTCTCCTCTTGCATTTGTCACAAGAACAGGCTCAACATTTCGCTTACTGTCTATCAGAGGCAACCTGGCATTTGCATTGCTAACAGTTCTTTTCCAAATGTGCTCACACTCTTAAATTTCTTCTGAGTGGCAATAATGAGCCTGCCCTGGGGATGAGGACATGCTAACAGTATCAGTGCAGATAAGCATATTTTCACATTCTGTGTACAGCCTGAGTAGAAAACATTGCGGGGGGGGGGGGGGGGTTGCCTTCTCAGGAAGGCACTGTACCAGAAGGTTCATTCTGCTTTGTTCTGGTTCTCACTTGAGACTGCATAAAGAGCAAGTTCCTCCCAAAAGGCCCCCTCACAAGGAACACTGGGAATAAACCAGCCTTGGAAGAGCCATTTGCTGCTGTTTGCTGTAAAAACGGCCTCACTTTCTCGTGGTCTTAAATTCTCTGTCTTCCTACAGTTATCAATTCAAACTAGCCAAAAGACCCTTTGGAAAAAGAGATTGCAAGGCAATGGATGGCTCGACCATAAGTAACAGCTACAGTTTTAAGATGACAGAACACTTCTGGGCACCTGTTCAGAAAGCAGCAGACACACTCTCGGGATAGACGTCCCTTCACAAGGTCTAGCCTGGAAGTCACAGTTCAAGTTTCCCATCTGAATAAACTGAAGACACACTGCTAATTTCTATGCTGTCATTTATTCTTTTCAGTTTTTACTATGGCTTACAACAGAAAAACTATGATCCTGTCCTCCAACCCTCTCAAGCAGCTGAAGACCCTTCCTTGTGAGCCTTTCCAAAGAAACTGCATGTGCACATCAGCACCGCTTTCCTCTCTGCACGGGGCCCTGAGCTCATTATTCTAGACTTTCCTTTCGTTGTTTAATCTATCATTCCACTTCAGTAATTTCTTCATTCTATTCAATTACATTTATCTATTTGCGTGTGCATGAATGGTCACGCTACACTATATATGTAGAGGTCACAGGACAACGTGCAGGAGCCAGTTCTAGCCTGCCACCATACAGTTCCCAATCTTTATTTCCAACAACATTGCGTCAATGTTCATATCCACAGTCCTGAATTGCTGAGCATCCTCACTGCTCATATTAAATAAATCTGCTCATAATCTCCAGTAAGTAATTTTTTTTCAATTTAATGGTAATTTGGATATGTCGAAATGTTTGTTTTCACAGTCTAATTTGTGAATCTTTTCTACTGCTTCATGATGCCACATTCAAGAAAAGAAAAACTTCCTTCTATATTACAAAAAATCATTCTCTTCTGTTTAGAGCAGCTACTTCTGTGACTTCGCATTCTAAAATTCAAAGTCTGACTCACATAAAATCTATCACCAACGAGGCATGAATATTTTCTTCTAGATGTCTACCTAGTCATCCTAATGCCTTATTTACCAGGAGAACCAGATGGCTCCTTACAGTCTTACTATTTTATTCCATACTCATGCCTCCCTTACCACTGTATTATTGAAGCTTACTAGCTGACATCTTGTAGGGCTGGATCTATATCTCATTTCTCTTTTTTTCATAAGGCTCAATATTATATGTGTACTTCTGTATGAATTTTGATATTAGTTTGTCAAACCAAAAAGGCCTACCAGAAATTTTATTAGGGCTACTTTCAATTTACAACGTTAGGGCGATATTTACCTCTAAGAAACAGCCCTATTATCTGGCTAATCCTAGAATTTTTTTTAAAAAAATCTTAATTTCAAAACAGAAACATGGCCTGTAGAAGGGGAAGGGCAGCATGAAGTAAGATAAAGCAAGTAGACAGGCACAGCAAATGAAAGTCAGCAGTAAGAATTTTAGAGTTTGACCTCAAAGATAGGTAAGAGAGCCTAAACAGAGAAAGGAAATGATAACCAATGATTTTAAGATGACTGGGCCAGCACAGAGGACAATCAACTGCACAGAAGCAAGGACAGAGCAATCATAAGGCTCTGCAAAGACCCAGCCATCGGAACTGGACTCAGGGACAGTAGCAAGACGGGTGGAGAAAATTCACCAAAAAGATATTGTGGGTGGAGGAATTAGAAATGGTAAGACAGCGGTAACTTTCTGGCTTGAACAACTCAGTGGGTAGTGGTGGCATTTACAGAACTGGGGGAAGAGCAGGCAAAGACAGATTTGGAAGAAAAATAGTTAAGCGAGAATCACAAATGTGATAAGTAAAGATATACAGTGAACATTTTGGACCCCGGGAGTCTGTTGCTCAAGAAAGTAAACATTTGAAGCTGGCACATGGTTTCTTGAGAGTAGATGAAAATTGAAAAGGGCCCAGGAAAGTGTATCCAAGTGGAGAGAGCCTTACTGAGAAGGCTGGGATTGCCAGGAAATACGTTGAAAACCAGAAAAGCTTGGATTTATGAAATTCAAGTAAAGACTTGTTACAAGAGTGGTCTTGTTACACAGGAGTCTTGCTGAGAGATGTCAGCTTCTAACAGCAAGATGAATGAGAAGGCCTCGCTACCTTCAGCAACAACGGCACTTCCACAGGTTCAGTGGAGTAGGGGAACACAGAAGAGACAGACGAGCAAAATGGAAGAAGGTATAAACTGAATATATTAATTCAGTAACTTAAATCCAAAAATAAAAAAGAAACAGGATATTGAGGGAAAACAATGGAATGGAAAGATTTGGAATCAAACAAGGGTTTTTAAAAGACAAACAAACAAACAAAAAAGTTCATAGTGAGACTTGAACCTCATGTGTTAAGAACATAGCCTTGAGCTATGTACCCCTAACCCAAAAGAAGACTGCCTAGTCTAAAAGACTGACATTCAAAGTGCTCTCTCTGCACTACAACAGAAAGGGGAAACACTCATTCTTTCAATGCCCTAGAATGCAGAAGCAAACAGAACACCACTCAGTTTTAAGGACAGTCTTAAGGTAGTACTAAGAATGAGCTACCCTCCTTCAGTGAATTCATAAACCAACAAGACCAACTCTTCAGCAGACACAGGGGAATTCACACAGAAGATCTGCTTACATTTAAGCCACAAGGGAATTTTTAGGACACTATTCTATTCAAAAGAGAATGAGAATTTAAAGTTCATGTGGCCAATGTTCACCCACTAACCTGTAAAGTCTGAAATATATTTTTTCAACATAATCAGGTGACAAACGTGTGCTTCCAGTAGGCAAGCTTCCTGTGATCTGTCTACGAAGCAAAGGTTTCAGACATAAATTTCGAAATAAAAAAATAAAAAATGCTGACTACAGCCTGGTTATTTACACCCCTTGAGGATCATACACAGCACACCTAATGGTCTTATCTTGAGGAAAAGATTTAACAGACTGCCCCCATAACTGTTCCCTGGACACTCAATAACACCGTGTGATCCTGAAGTACAGATTCCTATGGAAAAGTCATCTAGAAGAAAAAAATAAATATCTCAACAACTTTTCTGAACAGACATAATTTCTGATACTTACCCAAAGCTAACAAGCATCATACCAAGTAGCGACTAATATACCTAATAATTCAGAACTGTATGCTTTTGTCTAAAATAAAAGCTGCAGGTCAAAGTGTTAACAATTATTTAAACACCATCGTGTAACAAACTTTGAAACTTTTGGTTGTGCTACACATAGTATCAACTTTAACGTTCAAAAGTGGAATTTTTATTTCTGAGAAATATTTTTATACCTTCATAATAAACACAGAAGGCGGGGCTGGAGAGATGGCTCAGAGGTTAAGAGCATTGCCTGCTCTTCCAAAGGTCCTGAGTTCAATTCCCAGCAACCACATGGTGGCTCACAACCATCTGTAATGGGGTCTGGTGCCCTCTTCTGGCCTTCAGGCATACACACAGACAGAATACTGTATACATAATAAATAAATATTTAAAAAAAAATAAAAATAAACACAGAAGGCTAGGGACATCCATTTTAAGAGTTTAAAATACAAAACATGTAAGTAAACTGAAAGAGAAGAGAACTTTATAAACTAGAAGAAATACGGAACTGAGTGATGAACTCCAGGAGCCAGTGCTCACACCCATGACCTCAGCACCTGAGAGGAGGCAGGAAGACTAGGGCAAGAAGACCCAGGAGATCAGGCCAGTCTTTGTTAAGACCCCGTCTCAAAAAACTAAGGGAAAAAATAAAATCCGGGAAAGGCAGGGGAAATTATAAATAATAAAATCTAGAAATTAAAAAAGAAAAAAAAAACAACTAATCAAAAGTAAAATCTTCCCAGTGTCCTAAAATCCAGCAAGGTGATAGCATCTGGGCACATTTCACACTCGCCCCTAGGGGCGGAGCAGATGTGGAGACTGCGGCCAACCATGTCTGTAGAGCTCTTGCTCAGCAGCACCGTGGCCCTCAGCACCACCACCACCGTGACCCTCATCAACAACGACTCACTGTGACCTGCAGCAGCACCGTGGCCCTCAGCACCACCACCACCGTGACCCTCATCAACAATGACTCACTGTGACCTGCAGCAGCACCGTGGCCCTCACTGTACCCCTCAGCACACTGTGGCCCTCGGCACCACCGAGACCCACTACAAACCTTTACCCACCAGTGGGAAGGAGAGTAAGAACAAAATCCACAAAACAAAACATGAAAAATATGCAAACCGATGGGAAAATGTTCTAGTTTCTGAATATCCCCTATATTCTCCCAATAAAATAACTTATTTTGCTATTAATGTGGCAAAATTATGAAACTATCCAGTGTGATAGTACAGAAGCAGGCAGCAGGGTGCCATGAATTCATCCAACATGCCCTTCAGCCCCAGTTCCCCCCAGAAACCCAAGAACAAACATGACAAGCCAGGGATGGTGAAGGAGAGTCCCAACGGGATGAACACTGCAAGGAAAGAAGAAACTTGGAAGCCAGCTAAAGGGACAAAGCAAGACAATGGTCAAATAAAATCCAATAAACCAGTAGTTTATTAGTCATTAAATCATTGTAGCATGTATGACATATGAAAAATGTGAATAGTTCTAAATCAACAACAAGACAAAAATGAACAGATAATGAAACCCTTTAAAACACAGGAAAATAAAACCAGAAAAACCACCACAGTCATCTACGGTTAGATAATGGTGTATTAGTATGTCTATAATATGATTTCTTTACTTCTAATAGTTTAATGAAACTTTCAGAAACAGGAGGAGTTCACAAGTACTAGACTGGACCTGTTTCAGCCATAGAGAAGAACAGAAAGTTGCATGTCCTCTGAAACCTTCCACGAGAATGGTAGTTCCACTGCAACTACAAGGCCATCTCAGACAGGCTGCTCCATACAGCCCAGGCTCCACAACTGAGACCTGGAAAATATATGCACATGATGGGAGCTCACCTTGGGCCTTAGAAGTTATCCCAGAATTCACTTAAGTTTTAAGTTGGGGTTTCCTTATCTGGTTTATCTATGCCAGTGGTTTCTCAACCTGTGGGTCTTGACCCCTTTAGAGATCAAGCAACCCTTTCCATAACAGTAGCAAATTACAGTTATACAGTAGCACACAGGAGTGAGCACATGAGGAACTGTATTCAAGGGTCCCAGCATTAGAGGGCTTGAGAACCACTCATCTACAGCTTCCATTTTCCAATACTTACTTAGGGGAGGAGTGTCTGTCAGTCTTAACTAAGAAATTTGACTTTTATTGTATTTATTATCGCTGTGGATGCGGGCATCAGCCATGGGGAGTAGAGGGGTGTCCGTCTCAGAGGACAATGTGCAGGACTCAGTTCTATCTTTGGTTCTCTTCTATGTTTGCTCCTCCATGTATAAACAAATTCTTTGTTAAAAGACTAGACTTTGGTTCAGCAGGAATCCTGCAGAAACTCAGTTTACCTTGTGTAGCAAGGTATGGATGACCTGCTCTATCAAGGAAGGCCTCCAGTCCGGAACGTCATCACATGGCCCCCTTGGATCATGCTGTGGCTGGAGACCCGGCAACAGGGAGAAGGCAACGAGTGTGTCTTCAAGTGTATTTCTGCTCTGGCCCTGAGGGGCTGTGTGAACTTTGCTAATTAAATGAAGCCTAGCTTGTCCCTACTGTGATGGCAGTATGACACCTACTAGGCTGGCTGAATGTGAAGTGATACACGTGTGCAAAGAAGTAGGACTTTACACAACAGTGGAAGGTCTACATGTATGTTGTTCAGTAAACAGCATCGTATCTGTGATGCCTTTGAAGACATATTTCAGCACATACTCATTGGAGTTTTTAATGATATGTCGTCACCTCATCGGTATTGCAAATATATTATGTATTTCTGCCTCTCCTTCTCAGACATGAAGACCAGTAACTTTAATAGCAAAGGTGTATCCTGGTGAGCTAAGTACCTCATTCTCTGGGAGAACTTAACTGCTAGGATTTAGTTCAATCAAACTTATCTTTGAGCACTGGTGAGTGGAAGTCAAGTTATTATTGCAGAATTAGCTAATTTGAACACTGGGTCAGAGCCAAATAGACCCTTGTATGTTCCAGGAGGTGAGCACCATGTGTCAGCCACCATTTTCTGTGACTAAAGATTGATTTACTTTACAATAAATAAATGTATTCTGCATCAATTGGCCAGACTTGAATATTCAGTGACTCGGGTTTAGATGACTTGAGTTTAAGTTTGGAGTTTTTCTATTACTTAGAGAGGCTCTCAGAACACTGTAAGTGTCTTACAAAGGTATCTTTGAAGTTGAACACCCCTGTACATGTTTACTCGAGTGACAGTCTGCGATTACTATCACTGATGGGACTTTAGTTGTCCCATTTTATACCTCTTCCAATACAAGTGAATGAAAACTAAACACCACGCTGTCAGGAGAGTAGGGCAGACACTAAGATTGAAATTAGCAATGATTCTTTATTTATTGGCATTAGATTCTAAGACTGAAAACTCCAGACTGGCTAGGTATCTTGGTAGGTAAAGGTGCTTGCTCTGCAAACCCGAGTTCAATTTCTGCAACTGATTATTTTCTTAAAATATGGAAAATCGTCGGTATGTCTGCTATGAGTGACTCAGCATTATAGTTCAGATAAAACTGAGCACAGCTCTTCTCATGAGCAGCTAGACACAAAGAGATTTACATACAGTATCTCACTGACTTCACAACAGGCCTGTGGTGTTGGTACAAACAGCTTCACATGTTATCAGTGTGGGGACAAAATCTCTCACTGAGACCTGAATCTAGAAAGCCCACCAACTACACTACATGGTTTCTGTACTCAACCTGTTCTTTTGAGCAGGCTTGAGATACCAAATAAATAAATAATACAGACTAGAATTTCTCAGGACTCAAACCTAATTCACGGCTGAGTGATCAATCTTGGGAAAATATAGGTCTTATTTTTCTCAACAACACCAAAAGACATTCCCGTGCCAAGCACTATGTGCATGCCTGTCATCCCAGCTACTCTAGGAAGCTGAAGCACTCTCAGGTCTAAGGCCAAACTGGACCACCTAATAAGACCCTGCTTCAAAGGTAGGGGATTCGGCCCTTTGGTAGGGCATTTCTAAAGCCCTCACCAGTGCCATAAAACACTGAGGACATAAATTAAGTAAATAAATACCAGCACACTTCCTCTGTTGTCATGGAATGGCTGTGAAGAGCAAACAGGATTCTTAGAAAGCAGCGACTGAGTGATTTCCACAGAGTTCAGTGATCACAGTCAGCAGCAGCAGTGACTCCTCAGGGGACAGTGACATATTTGGGGCTCTGGCCCCATACCAAGTGGCCTCAAATAGCTCTTAATGAGCCTTAATTTTTTCCTCATTTTTTAATGTTTTCCATTCTCAGGCTGTCACTTAATCAAGCCTCACTCAGCCACTGGTTCCTTCTCCTTTACCTTTACTATGCTTTAAAATGCGCTATAAACTGGAAACATGGCCGGACTTTCTGACTTCTACAAATAACATAGTAGGTTGTCAGAGATGATTCTGAGTCTTCCTCGGTAATTAAAAGAAAACCTTCAACATGTACGTACCACATGTCCAATCTTTAATTTTCTAAATTCTCTGCTTATTTTGGTTTCTTTATAAAATTTAAAGAACACCAAAGATAAGATGATGGATAGATGGATGGGAGGGAGGGAGGGAGGGAGGGAGGGAGGGAGGGACTAATGAAACAAGACAGGTTTGAGGGCCGGGGTACTGTATGGAAGAGGAACTAAGATACTGGGTAGACACAATAGCTAAGCTTACTATGTGGAGATGTGACAGAACACTTCTGGATGCCATCCATCCCCACGCTAGCTGCATATACTCCGGCAAATCAGCAAAGGGAACCAACTCCAGCCTTTCAGCCATGAGCCCAGCAGACAAATGCAGGGACTGCAAACCCCTAAGTAGTAGAAGAGGACATGATCACACTGTTTCCCACCAAGTAGAAAAGGACATGATCACACTGTTTCCCACCAAGTAGAAGAGGACATGATCACACTGTTTCCCATGAAAGCAAGTATTCACTAGATAGATTAAAATAAAAGCACACAATGTGGAGACAAACTACATAGAAAAATAAGAAAAACTGTCAAGTCTGAAAAATTCTTAGAATGTCTACTTATTACAGAAACTATACCATTCCTAAACATTTTTCAAAATTCAGTAAGTTACCCACTCTTAATCCAAGAAGCTGGGCAACAAACTATAAAAAAACAGAAGCAAATTTCATGTTTTTAACTTCAAAATTATATTTATTATCTAGCATATAGGATATTAATTAATGATGTCTTACATTTGTTTAAGCTGTGGAACATTTGTTTAAATGATGCAAAAATGTGTTGCATTCTTTTATGTTGCATTTGTTTCACTCTGTGAAGCTATGCTACTTTGCCTATTTAAAGAACCTACTTCGTCTAATAAAGAGTTGAACAGCCAATAGCTGGGCAGGAGAAAGGATAGGCGGGCTGGCAGGCAGAGAGAATTAATAAGGAGAAATCTGGGAAGAAAAAATCAAAAAGCAAGAAAAGGAGGAGAGGACATCAGGGATAAACCACACAGCCAGACACAAAATAAGAAGTAAAGAAAAGATAAACAGAAATAGAAAAAGGTAAAATCCCAGAGGCAAAAGATAATAGAGATAATGTAAATTAAGAAAAGCTGGCTAGAAGCAAGCCAAACTAAGGCCGGGCATTTGTAAGTAAGAATAAGCCTCCATGTATTTACTTGGAAACTGGGTGTTGGACCCCAAAGATTAAGATAAAAAAAAAAAAAACAACAACAATCTAGCTTTGGAACCATGACATTTTACATTAAAACTTTTATACATAGTTAAAAACTGTATAGGCGAAGGGTTGGCAAAGTTTTCTGTGTAGGGTACAAAAGTAAGTATTTAAGATTTTACAGGCAATGAAGTATCCATCAACTACTCAGCTACACTGACGAGAAAGCAGTCACACATTATTTGTAAACTGCTGTGGTCTGAATTCTATGTGACCCCCAAATTCATGTTTAAACCTAGTCACCACGGTGATGGGGTCAGGAGATTGAGGGCTTCCAGAGTACAGTTCCACACAAGTAGGGTTAGCACCCTTTATCAAGAAATATCGCTCACCACATCTGCACCTATGTGAGTTCACAAGGAGACACCATCTGCTAGAAACATCCCACCCCAACCAGGATCCAAACCTGCAGATATGCTGACCCTGAAACTTCCAAGGAAGTCCTTCCTGGCCTCCCAGATGGAAAAACAGAAAGTTCTACTGTTCAAAAGCCATTCAGTTCAAAAAGCCAACCAATGAACAGGGTATGTTCTAACACACCTTACTAATGGCTTCAAACTTCAGTGTTTTAGTGAACAATGAACAGGGTATGTTCTAACACACCTTACTAATGGCTTCAAACTTCAGTGTTTTAGTGAACAATGAACAGGGTATGTTCTAACACACCTTACTAATGGCTTCAAACTTCAGTGTTTTAGTGAACAATGAACAGGGTACGTTCTAACACACCTTACTAATGGCTTCAAACTTCAGTGTTTTAGTAAACCAATGAACAGGGTACGTTCTAACACACCTTACTAATGGCTTCAAACTTTGCATTTCTTAGGCGCTTCACACATCACAACATAGTAGTATTCTGCAATCATTTTTCCAGCCACTTTTAAAAACAGAGTAAGAGCCAGTCTTAGCTTTCAGGCTACACAAAAAAACTAACAGTGGGCCAGATTTGACCCTCACACTACAAATTTTAAAATTCCTGACTCATACAAACTGAAACTTAAAAATGGAAATGCGTAAGATGCCAACTGCAACTGTGATAATTACATTACCTTCTAATCTAAAGGGGACACTTGCCTTTGTATTTTCAGAAACAGAAACTATGCCATACAGGCTATTCCAAAGTCCTAGTCACTACAGTTAATAGTAAAATCTTAAAGGAATCTTTGCCTTTTTAATACTATTTAAACATGTTTTAGAATCCCTCAGGAATGGCTTAAATTACTAGCACCAGTCATATTATTAGTGTAGTTGTTTTGTTTTCTTTTCTTCTGCTTTCCCTTGTCTGGTTTTCTATGGCAGGCGCTATGTATTCCAGGATGGCGTGTAACTCATGATCACGTGCCTCAATTGCCTGGCAATTCTTGTGGCTACAGGTGTGCAACCATCATGCCTGGCCCAGAGTATTTTGGGGTCTATCTTGATATCTATGTGTCCTTCCAAACTTCTACAAGCCAATTAACCATTAAATTATTTGGTTCAGTTATAAATATCTATAGCATGATAAATAGTATTTCCTGAAGCTTCACTGGAATAGAGCTGCTGAGGGGGAATATATACGGAAAATGTATTTACTTTGCACCCGAGAACACTAATTTCACTGAATAATCTTTTAAAATTATTAGGAATTCCATTTGTACAGATCTCTCTCTCTCTCTCTCTCTCTCTCTCTCTCACACACACACACACACACACACACAAAGGTAAAAACATAACTTGCAAGAGGGTCATCCAGATAGCACCTAGACTAACAGTGACCTAGACAAAGAATGCAATCCAAGGAAAGTCTGACTTCCTAATGCAGGGAGAAGCAAAGATCGTTTCATTCCTTCTTTTACATTGCAATTATTTGTTTGCCTCAAATATTTATGCTCTCTGAACAAGTGGGCAGGCAGCTCCCCATTACCTAAGGTATCTATAAAACTACACACTGGCCTTAAGAGCAGTGTTTGTAAATAGTGATTCAGTCATGATTCATTCGTGGGTAAAAAAAAAAAATAAAATAAAATAAAAATAAATAAATAAATAAATAAAATTCAATGCTGCCAGTCACAGAAAGCATTCTGTAATGGAACTGAGCAAGTATTATTAAGAATATCAGCAAGCAAGGCATGCTTTACGGATTAAGTCTCTTCTTATGAAGCTTTTTTATTTATAGTAATGTGTGTATGTACTCTGTTGTGATGTAGATCCCTTCTTTGAAGGAAGACTGTTTAAAAATGGCCTGAAACGACTGCCAGACCTAAGCAGACTTAAAGATGAGCAAGCAGGAAGGCAGTCAGACTTGAAGTGCAGCATGAGAAGAGAGCATCCCTCAGAGGCTGCTATTGCTTCAGTAAGTGCCCCACAGATCCACATGTTAGAGTCTGCTTCCTAGGGTGGCACACCTGAGCAGAAGAACCTTTACGAGCTAGAGGCCACTGCTGAGTCCTCGGGTCATATCAGGATGTTCTTGAGGATTGTGGGACCCTGTCCTTTTTTGATCATCTTGCTCTTTTTTTAAATCTGACCTTTGATGAATTCTCCTCTTCCACACATTCCTGCACAAGACCAAAGTCACGGGGCAAGTTGAACATGAGTTGGAGCTTTTAAAACTAAGTCTTTTGGGCCATGACATACGCTGTGTACCCAACAATGGGAGTCTCACCATTGCCATCTAGTAGGCCCACCAAACAGCCAAAGCAGTAGATATGGCCAACCTTATATTGAAACCTCCAAAGCTGCAGGATAAAATTAACCTGTCTTCACCATAATTGTCTCCAGGAACCCTCTTTACAGCAACTCAAAGCTGAGTCTGGCAGAGGGACATAGAAAACTCAGAAGGGTTGACATTAACCACAAAAGGGGGGGAGGCACAGAAAGGAAACAGAAATCAAGGAGCTGACACTCTCTTTTCCAACTTCCTCTAGTGCAAGAAAAGCAGAGCCAAACAAAAACTAAAAACTGTCAAAGGTAAAAGTCAGTGTATCCACTCAACCTCACATTTTTATGAGGTTAGGTGTGAGGGAGTAAAGGACTGGAGAACCCTTACTAGGAAATGAGGGTAAAACGCTTCCTACAGAGCCAGGAAATTTATTCATTTCGCTGACACACAACTAGAAGTACCTGCTTGATATTTTATGATCGATACTGTATACCAAGAAAGGGTTTTGATAGCCACTTACACCACCTAACTGCATGTGTGAAGATACTACACCAAAAAATCCCATGATGGCAACGTATTTCAGGGCCATTTGTTTTCTAAAGGCACCAAAATCTCACCGGAGATTGTATTTTTATTATGTTCTTCACTACCGTCTTGCAAACCTCCCACTGAATTTCGTGTGATGAAGGGAGTATCCTTAATGATGTGGAGGCAAATGCTCTCAGCAGAAGCTGTAATGGATAATGGGTCACCCTCTGTTTAGACTGGATTTGTTTCAAAGTTATTATCCTGAGTTCGTCAATAAAAGGTCAGCCTCGTGTTAAGGTAATAAGGTGTTCCTGAAACTTCTAAGCTCTATCATCATGACTACCTCAAAGGTCTTTGGCCCTAGTTCATGATTTCTTACAATTATTTTTGTATTCTTGGCCTTAATAAAGCAGAACATTCCTTAAAGCAGGGTGGCAACTTCCTTTGTCAGTATGGAAGTTACTGAGAATGGGGAAACAAGAGAGTTAAAGCTGGAACAGTCTTTTTTTTATTGATTTAATTGAGCAATACATTTTTCTCTGCTCTTCTCTCTGTCTCTCCCCTCCCCTTCAACCCTCTACCATGGTCCCCATGCTCCCAATTTACTCAGGAGACCTTGTCTTTTTCTAGTTCCTCTGTAGATTAGGTCTACATATGTCTCTCTCTTAGGGTTCTCAATGTTGTCTAGGTTCTCTGGGATGTGATCTGTAGGCTGGTTTTCTTGGCTTTATGTTTAAAAAACACTTTTAGAGATGCTCAAATGTGCCACAAGGACATGTGCTCAACTATGTTCACAGCAGCACTGTTTGTCATAGCCAGAACTTGGAAACAACCTAAATGCCCCTTGACCAAAGAATGGATAAGGAAAATGTGGTACATTTACACAATGGAGTACTACACAGCAGAAAAAAATGTGATCTTGAAATTTGCAGGCAAATGGATGGAGCTAGAAAACATCATATTGCGTGAGGTAACCCAGACCCAGAAAGACAATTATCACATGTACTCACTCATAAGTGGTTTTTAAACATCAAGCTGGAACATTCTTTTTTTTCTTTTTTTTAATATTTATTTATTATGTATACAATGTTCTGTCTGTGTGTATGCCTGCAGGCCAGAAGAGGAGGGCATCAAACCTCATTACAGATGGTTGTGAGCCACCATGTGGTTGCTAGGAATTGAACTGAGGACCTTTGGAAGAGCAGGCAATGCTCTTAACCACTGAGCTATCTCTCCAGCCCCCCAAGCTGGAACATTCTTAAGATGATCTTGGCAACTCCCCTCACTTTAACTGTGTGAAATGGACACTTGCCCCCAGGGGTCCAAAGACAGCCCTGGCTGTCAGTCAGATGGGAGTTCAAGCCCAATGCCATGACTTATTCATCACGGAGTTTTTTCTTATTAAAATAAGGGCAACCACCAATGTCACACCTAGAGTATCTGATGCACTTAAAACATGTAGTTCAGAGCTGGCAGATAGATGGTAGGTGTTAGAAAGGAAGTCCCGCCCCTTTAGTTCCTTTGCTCTTTCCCTCCTTGCTCAAGGAGAACCCATTGATTCCTCAGAGACTATACCATCTATATGATAGGAAAAGGGCACAAGAATGTATACTTGGTGTTTTTTTTAGTGTTTAATAAAAACCAAATATTAAAAAGCATCACATCTAAATTACAATTCAATCCAAGTGACAGCAGTACTATGATGAAAGAAGAAAAAGGAAAAACAAGGGTCTCCGCAAGAAGAAGGAGGATGGGCAAGTGCAGCGCTGCAGTGGTCAGGCTGGAAAGCCTTAAAAGCTGGCTGGGGCATTGAAAGCCAGGGAATGATCGAGGAGAGACAGAAGCTAAAACACCATGTATTGGCTACAAAATCAGTGATGCCCTGAAGAGAACTGTGCCAGAGAAATCAAAAAAAAAAAAAAATTAAGTGTTAAGTAGGCAAAAATCACTAGAAACAGTCAGTCATTTACGTGCTCAGCAATTAAAAAAAAATCCAATTAGCAGATCTAGATGCACAATAAGAAGCTAAGTGTGAAGACTATGAAACCGTAGTGCCTGAACCCACATTCCAATTCTGCCTGACTTTAGAACTGCATGACTTCTCTCCAGGCCTCAGTTTCCACGTGTATATTGATAAAAGTGGTACTTGGGCTGAAACTCTATCAACTGCACATCCCAAACTCCCCGGACAATTGGGTCTACCAGTTTGGTTCTGTACAAGGCTACAGTGACAAGAAACTGAGGGAACGACACACACCTTCAATTCCTGTTTTAAGTGGTACCCACAACCACTGTAGAAAGTACTGAAGATGGCCCCAACATCATCCAGCATCATCTGTGATGGTTTCTGAGCAGCTGGAGCTGAGACTTCCATCAAATCCATAGTGCAGGATATTGGTAACATCTCCTCCTCTTGTGCTCAAGAATCACCTATGCACCAGGCAGTGGTACACCTCTAGTCCCAGCACTAAGGAGGCAGAGACCAGCCAGGCCTACAGGGTGAGTTCCAGGACACCAGGACTATACAGAGAAGCCCTATCTAAAAAAAAAAAAAAAAAAAAAAAAGAATCACCTATGCAACGCGCTCATACACATCAACACACTTTAAATCTATTTGCTGATCCGACATTAATCTCTCATCTCTTTTTCCACCCCCAAGTCCCTGCAAATACACTATAACCAATTATTTACATTAAATCCCTTTCTGCTCAAAACACTAGGCTCTTCTTTTATGTGTAGGCTGGACACCACTAACACATCTTTGGAGACGATTATACTAAAATGTACCTCAGAAGTACTTCTGATTCCTGGCTGGCACCTGGAAAGTGCGCTGTAAACACTAACAGGTCTTACTCTGCAAACTCCTAAAGTGAAAAGATGACAGAAAGATGTTAACGAGCCACTGCAGTGCTTCCTGAACTGGCTGCAGGATGGTACTAACAGACAGGGGCGTTTGGTAACCCCTCACCTGGAGGAAGGATCAAGTCCTTCAAAAACATAAGATGACTCCTCCGATAGTCACAAGTCCCTGAAAAGAGTTCCCTGACTGCAATACAATTATTTCAAGAAGACATTTTGATTTTCATAAAAATGCATGTGTTCCATCAAAGCTATTTTTTATATTAAAACACCTCCTAAATTTTTAATTAAACTATTGCTTCATTTTAACATATAATAACTAGGTGTGCCACTTCTAAACCTGTTTACCCACAGAGCTTGGTCTCTGTGACCCTGCATCTCAAGACTGCTGATCACTACCGAAGTACACACACCAGTCCTCCGACTCTTGGGTCACCTGGCCCTTCCCCGTTCAGTTTATAAGAGGCACTGGTGGAAAGTTGAAGAAAAAGGAGAGACGTCAGGATGTTTTTTTTTTTTTCTTTCTCTACTTCAGGCAGGGTTTCCAGAAAAGTCTCCAGCCTTTACCAGTCCATACCAGGATGCTCCAATCTCCTCAACTCTTAAACTCCCACAATGCTACCTCTTAGGTCACGTCATCACCTGCTGTGACTCTTTAGGAGGTTGGCTATTCTACTTTGCCTTCTCAGTTCCTCCAACATTTGTATGATCAATTGAATTCACTAAATTCCCGGTTTTAAAATATGCATAAAAGATTCAGGTTCTTTTTCTCTGTGTGGACTGAGCCAATGGTGGTGTTAGCACTCAAATTACCTGGAAGACATTAAAATCCAGAGGTGCTAGATCCTCCGGGAGGCCCCACCTTCCCAGTCCGTGCTTATCCCAAGTGATGAAGAACCTACTGATCCGGGACCACAATGAGAACTACTACAGAAGAAATCACCTGCTGCTCTGTCTCCCTCTGTGTTTAATCGGATGCCAAGACACACTTTTAAATTCAAGGAAAATCTACCTATCTGTTTCCAAACAAAGAGAAAGAGGGGGGAAGGTGAAGAGGGAGGGGAAAAAGGAAGACGGGAGGAGGGGACAGAGGCAAAGGAAGGAAACAGGCAGGATGGCTTAAAGACAGCTTCCCTTAATTACCATAAATTCCAGTATGTTTTGAAGGAATGGGTTTTAAATATAATTTTAGCATCTATTGTGTATTCTACTGAGAAATAAAAATCTCACCTTTAGATAACAACTCACTGAACGCTTTATGAAATAGATAGTAATTAAACCTATATTACTAGAAAACACTTAGTCAATAAAAGTGATCACCCTTCACAGAGTTCATCTATCTTAGAAATTTAAGATTGAAAAAATTGTCTCAACTTGAAAGCAAGTAAAATAAAGACTCAGTGTCTTAAACCCAAGTTTAAAGAACCACTTACAAGGTATTTAGTTGTTAAAAAGTCAACATCAAATACGTAAGTAAATCACGACAAATGTTTATCAGACAAAAAAAAAGCCCACATAAATATAAAACATGACCTACATATGTAATTCTAACTTTCTATTAGCTATCCGTATCTTAGTGTAAAACGTGAAATAATACAAAATATTATTTCAATTCATTAGTCATAATATATTTAATTCTTTTTGTTGTATTAAGTCTCCAAAATCAAATACTTCCATGTACTATCTGAAATGGAGTCTGCCCATGCCGATGTTCTATAGTGGCACATGGCTAGTTGCTATAGATAGCACAGAAATCCATGCCTCTTTCTTGAATGTTCTGATAACTGGCACAGTGGTAACAATTTACTACTTTTCCTACATATATTTGTGAGTTACAGTTTTAAGAACACCTGATTATGTTTCCAGACTGTTAAAAAAATAAATAAATAAATAACGCCAAATCAGTGTCACCTCACCCTCTCTGGAGGATCATACTGTAAACAAGTAAGCCACCATCACTGCTACTTCTCTTCAAGTCCCAAAGCCAAACTCCACCTCAGCTTGCTTTTCTAGCCCAGGGGAGGAGTGAGCAGCCGCCACAGGTCTCTAGGCTCCCTAGGTAAGGAATTCTCATCTCCTGGGCTTGTGAACAGGGAGCTAGTTAGGTCCTAACCACCAACCTAAATCTCCAAGACAAGTATCTGGTCCTCTGGCAGGGAAGTTGGCCCCATGAGAAAGTCACAGCATCTAATAGCAACACAGTGAACTCACCTAAGGAGCCAACAGAAATTTTTACTTTAAAAAAAAAGGAAGATATTTTTCATGTGATTCAAGTATTACCTTAATAGTGAATTAAAAGGAGGAGGAACAAATAAGCTTCAAGTACTGCTATCTTTAACTCTTCGTAATCTATGAGACTAGACAGGATACATACAGGCTAAAATCTAAGCAGTCTAACAGAAGATTTTACTTGCAGGTGAAAGCCAAAACACAGGCATTACCTTTAATGAGCAGAACTGATCATCAAAGCAGAGTCTAAGAATGGCGCATATAAAAGTTAGGGTAAAAAGCAGCTGAGAAAATGGGAGGCACGGTGTTTGGAGGAAATTCCTAAACTACCCTTACTATCTAAAATCCAGAGTACACCTGTTTGCTCAGAATCCAGTAATGGATGCTTTAAATTATGCCCTAAAGAAATGCAGGGGGATTGAGATGGTGCCTGTAAAACAAAACCATTTCTGAATCCCTCAAAAATAATGGACTGTTCTTTCACTCATAAGAAAGCGGGTTTTCTTCTGCAAATAAAACTCTTGCCATGAGCATCAATGTGCTTGTGTGTATTGTGAGTACAGTGAGGTAATTACATACCTCTGAGGCCTAAATGCATCTGGTGTCACATCACACCTTGAGCATACAGTTAGTTCATTCTGAGCCACTCACTCTAGAGAGTAATTACTCATCCCATAACTTGGTCATAAAAAGCAAAGCTCAGTCAATGTTCCAGCAGCAGTAGAGCAGAGGTAGATTTTTATATGGTACTTGTGTAAATCAGATCATCAAAACAGTAAAAAGTGTTAAAATTATGGCAAGTTATATAGACTTCCTAAGCTTTTGACTTGCAACCAGACCACACTGAAAGCTGCAAATGCCACAAATAAACCTGCCTGTGGAGCAGAAGGCTGAAGGCATAGCAATTCACTAATGAGAAGATAATGGTGGACACCCAGAAGCCGAGACCTGGGATGTTACCTAGAAAGACCCATCTAATCTTTCCTCCCCGACAACAAAGATGTTTGCTAAAAACAAGGGAGACGGAAATACTAGGCCTGTTTTGCGAGTTTGGCAGACCTTTAGGCTGTAATCTGATCGCCAGAGAGTGACCGCAGCTCCACACCTCCATCGGCAGAGCTGCTCACAACCTACTGCGCCAGAGCCACTTTCCGGTAACAACACTGAGTACCAAGGCTTCCGCTATACTGAGATGGCTGAAGCAACTCCTCCAGACCCTGCTGCCATGTTTCCTCCTGAAAATAAGGCTCTGGTGAATGCAGAAATAAGACTTTTTTTCAAGCCAAATTCATAATGTCATCAATGTAACTGAAACTACTTTTTGTGTGTGTGTGTGAGTCTAGCAAAGAACAAAACTTCTAGCTCCAAGGAGCAAGAAGGTACTACAACCTGGATGGGTCATATAACCACTGCTCTGTGTAAAGACAGCTATCACAGCAAATCCAGAACACTATTCAAGAACCTGGAAGATGATCAACTTCACAACACTTGGAGTCAATTCCACCTGACACTCGGGACTCCTGGGAATCCATGCCCACTGCAGACTTGCTGGGTGCTGCTGGATATAAGGAACTGGGCATCTCAAACAGAATAAAATGCCAAAAATAGAAACCATGCTTGTAACACAGCACTGGCACTCCAAAGGTGAATAAATCAATACGAACCTCAAATCCCAAATCCTGACCCTCAATATGACTCTGGGAAAAAGTTAATTTTCTCCAAGACTACTTCTAATACGCCAGAAGGACTTTATACAAAGCATATTTGGCTAGTGTTTCTTACATCCATCACTCTAGCCTGCTACTTCTCTGTTTGATTAATGAGGGAGGAAAGATTAAAATGATTGGGGGACTGAAAAGGGAAAACTCAAGTCTAGGCAAGAAGGCGGAGGACGACGGGAAACACTGCTCCGTGCAGACTTGAACTGGCCTGCACAGCCACTACCGGAAGCCAGTGTCTACTCTAACCAAGCAGTAATTACTCAACAAGAGAGTCAGGGAAAGAAAAAGTGGCCCCTGCAGAGGTTGGGTAAAAGAAAGATCCCTGCCCTTCCAACATACCTCCTCTTCTCTGGCAACCTGTGCCTGTAAACATAGGGCTGTTTACTTTTTCCAAATGTGCCAACTTCTCAGCCCATATAATACAAACCCACATTCCAAGGCACCTAGCCTTGATAAGGTACTTACTATATGCACGGAGTATGGAGATCTCATACTCTAAGAAAGTCTAACAGCGGGGAATGCAAATACACCTTCTGGGGAATTTCGGAGTAGCTCCAAGTGACAAGAAACAGAAAACAAGGAAATATTTTTCCACTGTCATTTCTTTATGTGACAGGTGTGTGTTAAGGACAGACGGAGCAGTGCCTCCTTCTGGAGAGCTAGAAAAATAGTTCTAGAACAAAACACTTTCTTTCATTGAACCAACAGACTTTTACTGAGATCCAAATATGTGCACTTGTCCTAGAAGACAGGGATAGAAACACACACATTCTCCCGAACATAACATACACACTTTTCTGCATGCACAGATCTTATGATCTAACCGAGGAAATGGGGAGGGAAGGGACCACAAACAACAGTGATTAAGGTTACAAAGGAAACAAACTGTTTTTGCCAGATTTCAAACAAGACATAAACTATGCAAAGAAGGGCGTCTAGGTGGCGGAGCAGCTTGAGCACGCTCAAAGACAGGGAAACATTTATGCAGGAGGCAGCTGAGGGTCAGGAGTGGGCCTGGTAAGGGTCACAGAGCAACTTGTATAGCTGTGAATGAGTTTGGTACTATGAGCAAAGGGAAGCCACTGAAGATTCCAAAAAGGGTGGGAACAGACAGCATCCTACTGGCTACGATACATCCAGAATCTAATAGCTGATCTCCACCTGTTTAGAGTATAACTGACAGACACACTCATGCATATAATGAGGTCTGCACTTACAAAATCATGTATACACACAAATACCCAGTAACTCTAGGTTTAAAGAGCTCTGTGGTATAAAATAGTTCAGAAAAGCCATTAGTAGATCATACAAGGGGATAATGCATTAACATTATACAGTTCTATTACCCAAGCAAGGACATATGAAAACACCCAATAGAACTGAAAAAAACACTTGTTAAAGCAAAAACAGTCCAGAAAAGGGGCACAACCAAGACTGGGCAAATGGAATTGGTGATCACTCCATTTCTGGATACCCAACCGTTTTATGAGCCAAGCACTGGGAATACACCCATCCTGTTAAATTCTTGCTCAAAAAACTCCTTTGGTGAGTCCTATTTTTCTGCAAAAGTAAGTCTTTAAAACAAAAAGGTCTCATAGGAAAGTCGTTAGTATTTTGTAGGAGTTTAAGAAGCTATTCCTATTAACTATTAACATTAATTTCCAAAATACACAAGATCTCATGGATGCTTTGAAGTCAGGTGTACTTTTGCAAGTCATTCGTGAGGGGGTTGTTGAAAATTAGCTTTAGTTTTCCAAATTTTGTTTGGGTTTTCTTTGAAGGGTGAGGGGAACCTGGTTGTGCTAGGTGGCTGTCCTAAAACTCAGCTCTCCTGCTTCATCCTTCCTGGGTACTGGCCACTTTTTTTTAAAATATTTATTTATTAAGTATACAATATTCTGTCTGCATATATGCCTGCAGGCTAGAAGAGGGCATCAGATCTCATTACAGATGGTTGTAAGCCACCATGTGGTTGCTGGGAATTGAACTCAGGACCTTTGGAAGAGCAGGCAATGCTCTTAACCGCTGAGCCATCTCTCCAGCCCCGTGGCCACGTTTTTTTAAAAAGTGAAATATCTCTTAGTCCCACAAAGGTTTTTATAATACTAAGAATTTTCCTGGGCAACCCACAAATGCTGTTCTTCATGGGAATGTGCCAGGTTTCCTACTTGACACTATAACCATCCAATACATGAATTGCTTTCAAAATAGCTTTTAGGTCAGGTGCTAAAAGAAAAGGCCTCTCCAAGCACACAAAAGAGAAACTTTATACAACAGCCCAGTACTAAAACATAACCATCTATCCAATATTCAGATTCTTACTGAAAATATAGTAAATGACTAAGTCATGGCAACACACTCAGAAAACTGAACAGACGAAAAAATCTGGGGGTTTTTTTCCCCCAACAAGGAAGGTTTCACGCACACTACAGGACCGGCACGTGGTCTGCTACTCATTCAATCGCCATTCCAGCATCTACTGCATACATTCTGACTGACACTAACAACAGCTGTCTGTCCTGGATTCAAAGTTCACCAGTACTTTTTCCCAATTCATCTTTCATCTCTTGTACAATGGCAAACTCAAACGGCCTCGGAACCACATGCGGCAGAACACTGTTACACGTGCTAGTGCCCTGCCCTCCAGTCCATTTGATGAGCTGACCAGTGTTCCCCTCATCAGAGATGCAGAGGAATCTGCAATCTGAGATAAGATGAGGCGCACTGATTTCTCATAAGAAACTGTCACTCATCTCCTGCCGCTTCCACATTAAAAATGAACTCCAACACCAAGGTCTCAAGTTTAGCTGATCTCTTCATTAACTGTGGAACTGTATAATCTATGGGTCTGCTTACCTTCACTAGACAGAGAGATTATTCTTCAATCTAAGTAGAAACCTATTGTACCTATATAACCTACGAGATTACGTACTACTGGGATTTCTAAAAGGCAGCAAAGGTATACGCTAGAGTACAGAATGATTGCCAGACAGAGGAGCTGGGGACAGACCTGTAATCCTAGCACTCAGGAGGCCGAGGCAAGAAAACTGAGTTTGAGGCCAGCCTGGACTACAGAGTGAAGCATATTTTCAACAACTCTTTAAAGCTGTTTTAGAGTCTTTGAAGTGTTATAGAGGTGCTCAGTACTGCTTCTTGAAAGAGTTGGGTTCAAAACTCAAATCTCAACTGTTAAAAGGGCAAGCTGCAAGGGCCTGTTCCACAACTGTAAGGGATTAAAAGGCAAATGGCAAACAGGTGGAAGAGCCATAGCTGGGCAGTGGTGGCACACACCCTGAATCCAGCACTCGGAGGAAGAGGCAGGCAGGTACCTGTAAGTTCAAGGCCAGCCTGGTCTACAACGCAAGTTCCAGGCCAACCAGAGATGTTAAGCAGAGAAACCCTTTCTGTTCAAAGAAAAGGGGGTGGGGGAAGGAAGAAAGAAAGGGCAAACAGCAGCAACTTATGCAATGAGCCTGTAGACATGCAGCAAGTACTGCTAGAGCAGCCGTAGACAGACTGTCACACAGCCACTAAGGCTGCGGCACGTGGAGCTCTCATGCACACAGTCTGACTGAGGTGGTGTTCCCTGCTGTGGGGAAGGAATCTGAAGGGGCTGCAAAAATGAAAACTACCTTCAGGTTCTTGGGTTCTGTCTGTGTGTCATTGTTTGAGACAGAATCTCACTCTATAAGCCCAGGAGGGCCGGGATAGAACTCACCAAAATCTGCCTCCCTTGGGTTCCTGAATGCTGGGGTTACAAGTATGAGCCATCATTCACCACTCAAAAAAAAAAAAAAAAAGTGTATATAAAAACACTAAAAAACCAGTCCAATAAAGCAGAAATGCCTGGAAGCAGGAGATGACCCTCCATAACTGACCAGAGTTGTTTGACTGTTTTATGCTTATCTGAACTTACCCATCACTACCACCTAGCCCCTCCAAGCTGACATAGAGACACGTATACACACACACACACACACACACACACACACACAGGAAGTGGGTTAGAAAATACAAATCATATGTTTGTGCCAAACATATATAAACTTCAGTGGTCTGGAATGATAGCTCAGCAGTTAACAGCACTGGCTGCTCCTGTAAAAGACCTGGGTTCACTTCCCAGAACTCAAAGGGCAGCTCACAGCTGTTTAGTACTGCAGTCCCAGGGGGATGCAGTGCTTTCTTCTGGCCTCCATGGACAGCAGCTACGCACAAGGTACAGACACTGTGCATGCAAAACACCCATACATGTAAAATAAAAAAATCTGAGAGAAAGCGAAAACTTTAAAAGAGATTTCTTTAGATAGGCATAAAACCCCACAGTTTCATGACTTCCAAATCAAAGACAAGCCACTGCTAAGCTATGAGTTACTAACACAAACCCAGACCTAATTAGCACTAAAATGTAAAGACACTCACTTGTCACTAGCTCTGTCACCAACTTCCTAAAGCACCTAAAATGATGAACTATGAAAAGTGTTTATAGTAAAGCGAATGAAGAGGCCAATGGAAGAGAACTAGCCTAGCCTCACAGATGCAAGGCTTTGGGGTTAATCTTTACCACTGAAAAAGAGAAGTACTTTATGAAGAACATGAAAATCTTCAATGAAACTAAAACCTGATACAATAGTTTTTAAAACCACCTGAAAAATTTTTTATTGTTAAATGAATAGGTTTATTTTTTCTTGCATTGAAAACACCCTTACTGAAAACAAAACTGTAATATTACCCAGGCTTTTGGCATTCCCTGCTATTTATGAAGCAGCTTAAACAGAACGCCTCTTGAACGCACTGCTAAGAACGATCCACAGAAACCGCAGGGAAACTGCTCTGACAAGTTTCAAGGAGGACTAGCATTGAACGTTCTGCCCCAAGGATGGAGGGCCACTGCTCTAACTTCACCAGGCTTCTGAAGGCAGGGCTGACACTACATGACGCCCCTAATAAATCTGAATTAAATTAAGAATTCAAACAATAGTCACTTATCAACTACCATGCAATAGGTTATAATTTTCTGTAAATCATATTAAACTTCATTTTAAAAAAAATAACCCTCTGCAAACAACCCTTGATTCGATAACTGTTCACTCGCAAAGCCACACTCAAGATAACCTTCCATCTTCAGAAACCATCCTAACTGGCAATGCATGCCTGTCACGCCACAGTGTACAGGCAAAGACATGAGGCCACAAGTTCAAGGCCAAGCTGAGCAACATAGCAAGCCTGCCTCAAGAAGAGGAAAGGAAAACTGAAACTCAACAAATGTACTGTAATTCCGCAAGCCCCCAGCAATGCACGCCCCACTGAGTCATTCCACTTGAACTCTCTTCTTTCCACAAAAGTGAATGCACTAGAATTCATCCTTGACTCCCTGAAATATAAAGAAGAGCTCATTCTGACTTTAGAGCCTTGCTTTGCTGCCTCAGGAAGGTGAGTTAGGTCAGCGCACTAACACTGGCCTTACACTTACCTCCTAGAGATTATGGGACTAGCCATCACTGTTTCTCCCGGCAGCCACAGTGTCATCTCAAGCGCACCACAAAACCAGCCCTAACACGCTCAGCTTTCTATGTACCAGCTAAGTAAGTACTAACCTCCTTACTGACGTCACTTCCATTTCACACTGTGACACTTTTTACTTCTTCCCCAAATCATTCACAAACAAACCCTAATTTCCATTTTCAGTGCAGCAGACCGTCAAGTTTCTCAAATCACAGAAGCAGCCTAAAGCTTAGGGCTCAGATTGCAAGTGTGAGCTCCTGAATACCAGCTACAGAGTATGCAGCATCCAGAACCATATCTCAGTCCATCAGGTTAAACTTTGCCACTCCATAAAGAACAGGAAGACCTGACCGTTTACCAAACCTAAACACACAAGGATCAGAAAAGAAACAGAAAGAAGTGCTGGGTTTGTTCTTTTCCTTTCTTTCTTTTTTTTTTCTTTTCAGTCGAATGACACCTATAATTATATAATTCAACTCTGACTCCATAACCTCAACAGCAGTGGCAATTTTAAAGATGCTGAGGCATATTAATGAACCACGTAAACTTTGCACCTCTTGATGCCACCACAAAGCCCAAATTACTGAGCTAAATATATGTCTGACCTGATAAGACAGTTTTTGAATCTTTCTCCTCTCTAAAATAATCTCTACAGCACATGTTTCAAGATTTATTATTTATGAAGACTATTTTTAAGAAGCCATTTCTTAAGAAAATTCACATTGTATTTTTTAAAACAACAAGTTAACACAGTGTTGTAGAACAGGGTTATGTCTCAAACTTAGATTGATGAAAACTTAAGTCTCCACCATTGGCCACCAGTCCCGCAAAGTACTGGCCCTGTGCCATCATGGCCTAGTGCCAGCCTGATGTGGGGCCAGGTTAAAAATAGTAGCTAAGCAGCAGCTCGAACATATAGGTCCTTCTGACCTCAGTTAATTTCTCTAAACCAAGGGAGATGGTGGGGGGCCAAGTGCAGGCACCGAAGAGAAACTCCCCATAGTATTCTTACCTTTCTTCTGGTCTTCTTTGATATACCCTCAAAAAATCATTTCACACACCTTACCCCAAGGGAGGAAAGGAGGGGGAAGGGCAGAAGGGGATGAAGGGGAAAGGCAGAGGAAGGAAGGAAGGAAGGAAGGATGGATACTGAGGCAAGCCAGGCTCAGAAGCTGTAGGCCCCAGGTCCCCCTTGCAGCTCCATTATCCCAATGCATCCACTGGTCAGACCAGGGCATAGCTGCACCACTGCCCGGCCCCAGCCACATCTCTGTAGACTAGCTGGGTCTCTGGGCTGAAGATCTGTTAAGGGAAAAGGTACACAACTCATCTGGGGGAATGAAAGTGGGGAGAACTGTGAGGTTTATCAGAAACACAAATAAGACTGAAGGATGCTATTAAAAAAGAAATCCTCAGGAACAGGCAAACAAACTTTACAAGTTTACTTATATGTAACAGACTACAAGTTCTTAATATCTGAGGTTTAGGATTTATTTTACAAGTATTTAGAAAGCCATGAGCATTTCTTTTTAGAAACCAGTTAATGAAATGAGTACAAAGGTCTCTAAAAATAGTGCAGCCTTCAACCCATCCAACTTCACTAAGAAAGGCCAGGACTTGTCCTTTGTAACTAAATTATGAAACACCTGTCCTTCACATACGAAATTGCCCCTCGGCTGCTGGCTACCATCGGCAAATATTTAACAGGTAAAACTAGGCACAGAAATGTACAGTGTGCTGATGAAGAATCAAACCTGGAGAGGCTAACGAGACAGCTCATGAGGTAAGAGCGCTTGCTGTAGGGCTGGAGAGACAGACCAGTCGTTGAGAGGACTTGCTGCTCTCCCCAAGGCCCAGGGATTGATTCCTAGCAGCTGGACTATGGCTTGCAACAGCCTGTAATGCCTGTGCAGGGGTGAAATGCCCTCTCTGGCCTCTGTGGGCACGTGATGTTACATATACACACAAGCAAGCAAAGCACTCATACACATAGAATTAAATAAACTTTTTAAAAAAGTTCTTTTTAAACAGTGTTTACTGCTCTTGCAGAGGACCTGATTCAGTTCCCAGCATCCATGTGGCAGTTCAAACCCCCCTGTAACTCCACTTCCAGGGAATCCAATGCTTTCTTCTGACCTCCAAAGGCTTCTGCGGGCATGAGGTGCCCATGAATACAGACAAGAACACATAGAATAAATACTTAAAGTCTTATAAGAAAGGAGTTTAAATCCCAATTCTAACATTTCATTTTTACATTATCTTCTTAGGGATATTTCCTATACATCTTCTCATTGTAAAGGCCCAATATTAATTAACAATGAAAACACTTCAAGTAGACTGTTAAATAAGGCAAGACCAGGCTGCCAGTCACCTGAGTTTTAAGCACATTAATTCACTTAATGAGCTTCCAATTTATCTGATCAACTTATTGGGTTTTAAGAGTTTAAATGTACTGAAAGCTCTTGCTGTGTCCTGCCAATTAACATCTGGGCACAACTGCACAAAGCTGTAAAATCCTCTCATTCAAAGAAAGTTGACTGCTCTGCACAAAGCATTCCAAGAAGTAGCACAGTATTTTTAAAGGGCCTTAAAATGAGAAATGTTGTTCCTTAAATATTCTTCGAGGGCATCTATGCAGCACACATATGACCAACTCAATCTTCAAGTTATTCCTTTCAAAAATCCTACTTCTTGTGGAAGTTGATCAGTCCCCCAGTATAACCGTCCTCCAAAGCTAAAATTCTATCGAAAGAATAAAATACGTGTTTGACAGCTGATGTAGCTCGGTGGTAGGCAGGAGACAGTGAGTGTGTGGGAAAGAGGGGTGACTAGCTAGGACGAACCTTACCATCCAGGTTAGAGTCACCATTTGACCTTCAGGTCACTGAGAAGGCCACTCTATAAAGCGGCAGTGACTATGAGCTTGAGGTACTGCAGAATCAGGAACAAGGCAAGTGGATGCACCACAGGCAGCCTGCTTAGGCTCAGAGAGCACTTGGCCTTTTCTCTGCAACTAGCAATGAGAGTGCCTACCCAGCCTTGTTGCAAAGAGGCAAAGAGTGAATAAGGAGGAAGACATCGAGGACAATGCTAATGGCTTTATAAATTTAGCTTTTACTACTCTTATGACCAGTAAATGTTAACAGCATATCACAAGAAATCCTATCAAGCTGACTCAACAAGGAAATGCCCCAAACCCTGAGAACAAAAAATCCTTTTAAAAGTTCAAAGTTCAGGGGCTGGAGAGATGACTCTGCGGTTGAGAGCACTGACTGCTCTTCCAGACGTCATGAGTTCAATTCCCAGCAACCACATGGTGGCTCAAAACCATCTGTAAGGAGATATGGTGCCCTCTTCTGGCCTGCAGGTATACATGCAGACAGAACACTGTATACATAATAAATAAATAAATCTTTAAAAAAAAAAAGTTCAAAGTTCAGCACTTGACTGCATTTGGAAAAATTAAAAGTATATGGTCGTATCCTGAAGAGCTTTGAACACATGCTTTACTGAAGAGGAGGCAGCCTGCTGGCGAGAGATGTGAGGTACACACAAACGTTTCCTCAAATATGCACGCAACTATTGTAAGCAGTAAGTTCACACCAAACTTCTTTCTGGCATGGATGTCTGCACTTATATAAGCGCAGTACACTTTTAGTAAATTCCTTATTACACGGGTGTCTGCATGAGCTACACACAGCTATGCACAGCTGTAATAGTTTTCTACCGCAGCAGGCACAACTTTTCGTGGACTTTTATATCATAGCATTACTTAATTCCAATCTACTAACGTTAACCATAAATAGCACCTATTCTGCATGCTAGAACCACCACTGAACTGAAGCCCTTAGAATTTTGCCTGAAACCAGAATGCAGTCTGGAAACACTTGCACGATGTTCAGCCGAGTAACCTCACCAACATTCGCATTGGTTCTCCTTCAAGAAATGCATGCTGTCATTTCTGAGATTACCAAACATCTCAGTAAGCCAGGAGCACAGGCAGTGGACACCAGAAGGCCAGTGGTTTTTCTCTGCCACTTAATGACTTACTCTGGACAACTTCCCAAAGTGTCTGAGCCTCATCTTTTTATCAGGTGAGGAAGAAAAACCAGGCATGGTGGCTCACAACGATAACCCCATCACCTGAGAGGCTGAGGCAGTATGGCTGTGAGCTCCAGGCAGCCAAGTGCATACATCCTGAGGACCTGTCCAGCCTGAGCTACAGAATAAGACCTGTTTCGAAAATATATAAATTAAATAAAAATCGAGAGTTGAAATTAATAGTGTAATCCCATCTCTAAAAGCACCCACAATGACAGAGATTATAATGTGTTTCATTTCTAAAAATAGCTCTCTGGATGGAGGAATGCACCCGCTCACAGCACAGAGTCACTAGGATCTTGAGGTGGCAATGTCCAGGCCTGTCTCCTTTCCTGCTGACTCGTGAGTATCTCAGAACTCTCATGCCAGTGACCCACAGAAACAGGCCAGGCATGGGACTGCACACCTGTAATTCCAGCATCTGGAAGGCTTGGGCAGGGCGATCTTGAGATCAAGGCCACCACATGGAATGCTGCTGGAAGGGAGGGGGAAGGCAGAGCATTTCAGAAACAGAAAGCTGCCAGAGCCTTAACAACTAGCAGGCTACTATTTACTACAGAGACCTGTTTTTAAAGAAATGAAAGCCATGTACAGACATACTCTCAACAGTAAACAGGACACTGAGTAAAAACTAAAGACAGTCCAGGTTTTTCAAAAAAAAAAAAATCTAACCGTCACTTTATAAGAACAAATGTGTTTTATTTTTCATGAAACAAGATGATATAACATTTTTCTGCAAATTATCATGATATTAATTCCTCAGGAGAGTCATTCTGTTTACTTCAAAGGATAGAGGAACTCATGTGTCCAAACATATAACAGTCTACACACATATAAAGTCAAAAACTGAATAAAACAAGGTAGATATAAATTAGACTTTTTACTGAGTAAATTTTAAATTTATACAATGGTAATTTAAAAACCACAAATGATTTTGTGCCCTTTAAAACGCTGGCCCGTCATTTGCTTTATTTCTAAGACATTCACATTTAGTAGTAATTTTATTTCCTTTTCTAGGCTATGTGTCCTTTTCAACCCAACACTTATAAGTCAGTAGCAGTTGGAGTTTAATGATTCCATGATATTCCCTAAGACTAAGTGAGTCTGTCTCTTCACATATGTGTAAGTAAGTAGGTTTTAGGTACCAAATTCATTTTTATTGACTAAAAGAAAATTTATAGTCTAATACACAAACAGAAATAGTAAATATCCAATCATGCAACTTTTAAAAGGATTGCTTCCTTTAAAGCCATCCTACTCTCTGAACATCTTACTACCAGAAATCACACACTCTTAACTAAATGCTAAACACGGATGTGAGGAGAAGAGAGACGCTGGCCTGCATTTTTCCTTATGAAACATGCAGAGCTAGGAGGGAGACAGCAAGTGACTAGCAAAGACAAAATGGGCATCTTAAAAATCAGCAAGGACATACTTAAGAGAATGAGAACTTCCAGTGTCTGATTAATTGCAGTAATTCTCTTCCATTAAAGGCCATGGCTCACAGGCATCCTGATGTTTCCAAAAGAAAACCATCAAAGTCTAGCATTTCCAAAGGAATGAAATTTAACACAAACGGGAAAAAAGAGACAGCAGTTTCACTCCAAGAGTGTACTCATAACACAACTATTCGGCAAGGAGTTACAAGACGCGGGCTGCAGATATGGCGCTATGGTAGAGTACTTCAGTTTGACCCCTAACAAGAAAAACAACGACCAAAACTGCAGGACTGAAGCAACACTAGGAATGACTGCTTAGCACAAATCTGCAAGTCTATCTCCCATTGTCGTCGGAATATTTGCTCATGAGCATGTCGTGTGGTGTATATATCCTGTTCGTGTGAATGCATGTGCATGTGTGTGCACCTGTGGGAGGAGGCCAGAGGCCAACAGTGAATATGTGCCTCAGTTACATTCTTAGTTTCAAATAAGGTTTATTACTGGGCCTGGGACCCATCAATTCAGCGAGGTTGGATTCCATGAGCTGTCTTGGCCCTCTCAATGCTGGGGTTATAGATGCACACTCCTTAAGAGGTACTTAGACGCATGCCCTCATGCCTATTCAGCAGGCACTGGACTGAGCCGTTGCCTCCTTCCCTTTGTCGGATCAGTGTCTGAGCCACAAAACAATGTTGTACTCGTTGGACAGTAGATTTCCTCACTGGACCAATACCAGCTGTCATGGAATGAAGTATCACTAAACGCCAAGCATGCCTAACCTCTCAAGTGCTGAAAATCAGGAAGCAAGCAACTCAAGCCACACGAAAACATGTAATTCCAAAATTTCTTCTTTTCTACACTTAACTTGTCATTAATCAAAAGGAATACACAGAGCGGGGGGGGGGGGGGGGGGGGTGGAGCTCAGCTGCGGCCTTACCTGCCCCTGCATTCAATCCCCCTGCAAAGCAAAAACAAATTAGTATATGGTCCTATACAAAACGGTTCCCTATTATTCTACTTAAAACTGCATGCAGTAAACATATTCTAGCCAACCTACGATACACCCAAGTATAAAGA
Source organism: Microtus oregoni (assembly GCF_018167655.1). Taxonomy (NCBI): domain Eukaryota; kingdom Metazoa; phylum Chordata; class Mammalia; order Rodentia; family Cricetidae; genus Microtus; species Microtus oregoni. The sequence goes on along the minus strand of NW_024543073.1, from coordinate 8,296,614 downwards.
TGAATTTAGTCTCATCTTTATAGTCATCCTTGGTCAATAAAGAAAATAAGAATACTCAAGAAAAGGTCAATAAATTAAAATTACTGTGATTAAAAATGTTTATTCATTTTAATTGTAATGTAGATCCCCCTTGTACTTTACAGTCTTGACCCCCACTCCCCCCCAGTGGAAAAAGAAAAAGGGAAGGGACTTCTGAGCCAACTTGTAAATAACATTTGAGCAGAGTTTTCTCTCTCAGAAGCAAGTACTGAAGAAAGAAATGACCAAGTGCTTCTAAAACTTAACTCCTTCCTTCTCACACAAAAGACTCTGGTTGTGTTTAAATGTGCCTTGCTTCCAAATTAATAATTTTAATTAAAATAAACTTTAAAAAAATAACCACACGCATTCATCCCAGCCCCTCAGAAAGAACAGTTATTTCCACACACATGAAAACACACCAAAAAGTATTAACCATCTTTAATTCTGAAAACATATGTGTTGCTTTAAGACATAGATAAATTCTCTAAAATCTTGCTGGTTCACTGAATTCCCTTCTCCACAGACACCTACAGTTCACAGTTTCTTCCATGGCTGAAATTACGGGACCTTTCTTTACACCCAAGTCTTTCACTGTTGTTTAAACAGGAAGTGACCCTTCTCTGTGAAGCTAGAAATTTGTTTTGTGGTGTACAGCCCTGGCTGGCTTGGAACTCACAGAGCTGAGGGTGGGGCTCAGCAGTGGGCATTTGCTTTACCTGCTCCTCAATTTAATCCCCTGCCTTGAGTGTTGAGGCGCCACCAAGCTTGGCCTAAGGTATTTATTTTAGAAGGTCACCATTCTTTGCTAAACTATAAATCAACTTTTTCATAGCTGCATAGTATTCCACTCAGTACTGCTTAACCAAATTCTGGCAAAAATTGGAAGACTCCAGCTTTTAACTATTTCATACTACATGCAATGGGTATTCCCATACTGAATACCTCCATGAGCTAATATCATTATCATCTATAGGATACATTCCCAGAAATGACACAAAAGATTGCACCATGCAGAGGGATGGACAGCATGCTTGCCCATACGTGGTAACCAGGTTTGGGCACTATGCTCTCTACTTAACGTTTCTGGACTTTAGCAATGTGGTAGCTGAAAACTGCAGCTCATCTGTACTTTGTGTAAGAAGAGAGAAGTCATGCTTATTAACTGATTGCACTCTCTGCCTCTGGACTGTGACGCCTACACTTCCTACTGGGTTATCTGTCTCTCTACCTTTGGTCAAGCACACCATAAACATTTGCTCCAGTAAGAGGTGTTACTTGGCTTATGGTGTTTTCAGCCCAACAGAAATTTTTTAGATTTTTTTTCCAATTAAATATATCTGACTTAACCTTTGAGATTAGGTCATATACAAGAGGTTCAGACAAAACTCTGGGAGAAGTTACTTGTGCAGTATCTCTGAAATCATTGATCAAGACTATATACCAACAGACAGTATCCTTACTGAACAAAAATAAGTAAACACAATTCTATAAAACTTTCCCATAGCCACTCACAAGCAATTGTTAAATATAATTATTTGTATCTAATAATAAAATTATCAGCAGTACCAAAGGTTTAATGTATTGTTTAAAATCTACCCAGCAAGCTTCACTTGGGACCAATCCAATTCCCTACTCTTCCAGCTCTGGACAAACTTCAAAAGTAACAAATGTAAGATAAAGTCCAAAAACGAGATTTCCCCTCTTATGATTAGCACTCATTAACATTTCCTGTATAAACCTGAGTAGTCCATAGCAGAAAACTGCTTATAGTGAGATCAACACAGTATTTTCTTCTTTTGGGTTTTTTTATTGGGGGGGGTCCTACAGAAAATCACAATTATAAGCACCTTATACACTGATTCAAACCACCACTTACCACTAAATTAGACACAATCTAGCCGGCCTCCCACTCCTCATCAAGGGTGGACAAACCTGGTTCTCAGTTTTCTAGCTCACAGTGCCAGGGGCCAGGCATTTATTTAACAGCCCTTCCATCCCCCCCGCTGACTGGCAACAGTAAGACAACTTGGATGATAAAGAAACTGGCACATATGTAAGTATTTCCAACGAGGGGGTCAAATCTTCAAACCAGAGGCATACCACTTCACATCGACCAGGGGCCAATTCCATTCAAGGGGCCACCTTCCCCTTCAGGGGACTATTGAAAAAGTTACTATTTTCTTTTACAACTAACTGTTCACCCTGGCCTCTTCCACTGATGAAAGCAGGCAAAGCCCACGCTGTGTGTCTGTCTCCTAGAGAAGATTGCATCTTTTATTTATCGCCCCTTGGCTTTATTTTCACAGTGAATTCCTGGCTTAAATGCAATCAGCCAAGAAACCCTCCCTATGTGCTCTCCTGTCATTCCTCATTGCTTGCAAGCGGAGTCAAACACAGCAAGGGGAGGGGGGGGGGGCGGGGTGGGTGGGGGGACACGGCTCAACGTTGCCAGCCAAGCCATAAAAATTCGCAGACTCTGGTTAGTTATACTCGGAAACCATAGATGTGCTTCAATGGGTTTCAAACCGGCAGAAGAGGGGAGAAAAGAGAGAGATGTAACTTGAAAGAATGATAATTAGATGTTAAAGGAAAGAAAGGGAAAAAAGGACTGATAGCCTCGAAAATCAACCACCCTCTAGACAGAAGGAAAGGGTGCGGAGCCACACTGAGGGCTGTCTTTGGAAATAAATGACCATGCAGAAAATCACGTTTTCAGATTACATTAGAATTCAAATTAACCAAACAGGATTAAAACAAATCTCTTGTGTCGGGGCCACTATCCAGACCCCCATTCCACTCCCAACGAGAAGGATAAAAGGATCGGACTACAGAGGAGAGCAAGTTAAAAATGAGAGAGACAGACACACACGGTCTTTCACATCTATCCATCCCCATTCATTTGGTTCGGGGTTCATCCCTTCCATTTCAACCAGACAGAGATCTGGTTATAAAATGTGCCCTCAGCAATCAAGAGGGGGGAAATGCGGACAGGGGAGTTTCTCTGCAGCATTGTTCACTCCAGTCCAGTTCCAACATTCCCATAGCTAGGACTGGAAAAGATATCTAAACAGAAGAAAAAGAAAGAGCACTGTGGATGGAGAGGGATTTGAGAAAACTCTCCGGGTCTGTCAGAGAAAGGAAGGCTGTGCAGCTTTAAATCACAAGTCCTTCTCTCGCCTTTGTCAAATATCTTCTACTTTACAAGCCCTGAAAAGAAATAAAGAGGCTCTTTTGTTTGCTTTCCCCTTTTCGGAGGGTGACAGAAAATTGAAAGGGGCACAAATAAACCTGAAAGGAGAACAAAGTGCCGGGTGGTGCGGGGCGGGCAGCGGCACAGGGGCCCCGGGGCCCCTCGGTGCGGACGCCGGCCGCGGGTCACGGCGTCGGGCGGTGCTGCCCAGCTCCCTCCGCACCGCGCCCCGACTCCGGGCGCAGGCCGAAGTCGGGCGGCGGGGTGGGGGGGTTCACGGGACCCAGAAGCACGAGCGGCGCCCCTCAGCGGCTCGGCCAGCCGTCGCTCCCGGCGGGGGTGGCCCGGGCACCCGGGCGCCGCGGACCTCGTCTCGAGTGCCTTAGGGAGTGGGGGGGCCACGGTACCGACCAACCGTCGGAGCCCCGAACAGAGCGGTGACCGGGCGGTGTTGGGGGGACTCGCCCCCCTCCTTGGACCGCGGGGCGCGGAGCGGCGCCAGAAGAAAGGACGCGAGCCGGGCAGCGCCGTGCGAGCGCCCCGGCCGGCATTGTCTGCGGCCCGCGCCCCCTCCCCCGCGCCGCACGCCCCAGCCCGAGCGCCGCAGTCGCCCGCGCCTTTGTCCACGCCCGTCCCGCACACCGGCGCGCAGCCTGCGGGACAGACGACGGGGACGCCGACACCCACCGCCCCGCCGCCGAGGGGCGCGTCCTGCTGATTCATTTCCCACTCGCGCTAGCCCGTCCGGGGAGACGGGGGCGGGGACCAGCGAGAGGAAATGGGCGCTCCGCTCCGGGGACCGTCCGAGCGGCCCGCTGCACCGTGCGCTCAGCCCGGGGCGGTCAGGGGAGCGCAGGGGACCCTTCCCCTCCCACACCCCCAAGGGACAGAAGGACAGACTGAAGGACCGACGGCCCGCGGCGACCCCGTGACTCACCGACTTGCAGGACGTTGTCTACGCAGCCACTCTCCAGCAGCGCAATACCCCGGCGGAAGGGCAGCCGCGTCTCGTCGCTGCCGTCCGCAGCGCTGGCCGCCCCCACCGACGGGGTCCCGGTGCCCGCGGCGGCGGTGGCGGCAGCTGAGGTGGCAGCCGGCGAGGATGAGGAGCCGCCGCCGCCCGCGCCGCCGCCCGTGCCGCCGGGGCCGCCGCTGTCGTCGCCGGGGCCGCCCGTGGAGCCGCCGCCGGTGTTGAAGGACGAGTACATGCAGATCTCCCGCTCACTGCGGGGAAAGGACCAGTAGACGATGCGGCGCTGCACCGGCTCCGGGATGCGCTCGAAGCGCTCCTCCACGCGCTGGAACGGCCACTTCTCCGCCACCCTGCGCGCTGCGATGTCCAGCAGAGACTCGGGGCTCTGGGTCTTGCCCGGCGGCAGCAGCCCCAGTGCCGCGCCGCCCCCGCACGCCGCCGCCGCCGCCGCACCGCCCGCCCGCGGGCCGGGCCGACAGGCAGAGCTGTAGCCGCCACCCGCGCCGCCGCCGCCGCTGCTGCCCCCGCCGCCGCCGCCGCCGCCGCCCGGCCGGCAGCAGAGCCGTTTCGCGGGAGGAGGCTGCTGTCCGCGCTCCGCCATGACCGCGCCGCTTCTAACCCGACAGCGGAAGTGCCGGGACCCTATAAACGGCACAAGGAAGCGCGACACGCACACGCCGTGGCGACGCCACGCTGCCATCTAGGGCCCGCCGCTCCTTGTAGGGGCACGGGAGGTGTGGCCTAGGCTGTGACGACGTCGCCGAGGAGGAGCGCCGATAGGGAGAACCTAGGGCCGGGGGCGGAGTCTATGCAAATCACTGGGCTGAAACATAAATAGAGCGCTCCGTGGACACGGGGGTGGCGGGGGCGCTCGGGTTGGGTGCCCGGTGGGCTGTGAGAATGTCAGGCTGCTGTGACGCGGGGGGCGGGGCCCAGGCGGGGTTCCCGCGGGAGGGGGCGGGCCGCCGGCCAAGGGGAGGGTGGGTCGGCCTCTGCGCCCCCTTCTACTCAACTTAGCCCTCCAGCGCCCAGCCTCCTTTTGATGTCCGCCAAGTGAAGACGCGCCTCGTGGGTCTCCGCGGGGCGGGGAGGGGAGGAGGGGTCCGGACTAAATGGAGGGCGGGCCGACGGCTCGATGCCCCACCCCCCCGTCAGCCGGCCCCGCGGGGAAAAGCCTCTGGGCGGAGGAGGCGCTTTCAAAACAAAGAAATGCTGCGTGAAGCCCGGGGGACGCGGCGGAGAGGAAGGCGGGGGAGGCACGGCCCAGGCCGCCTGCTTTCCTTCCAACCCGGCCTAGCGAACTTCCCCCCACCTTCGGCCAAGGCTGCGGCGCGGGGGAAGGGGGAGGAGGGCTGAGCTCAGCCACTGTTTTCCACTTCACTTTTCGCCGACCCAGGTGGGGAAGGGGCGCGGCTGCCCCGCGGAGCCGCAGCTCGCCCAGCCCTGAGTCCCGGGTTCGCTCCGGCCCGGTCACGGGCAAGGAAGTCGAGCTGACCGAGTGCCCGGACAAGCAGAGCGCACCGAAGCTGCTCCGCAGCCGCTGGACGCGCGTCCCGAGCCAACCGCGCGCCCCGCCCCACCTTCGCACTCCTCCAGCCCTTCGGGCCAAGAAGCCGGCCCGCCCGGGTGCAAGCCCGAACCCCAATTGCCCTCTGCGGCGACCTGGTGCAGCCCCAGGGATCGGTCTGCTCCGGTTAGAGCGCACACACGGGCAGTGGGTCGCGCCAACTCTCGGTGGCGTAACGTTTGCTCTCTCACCGCCGCCCGGTGGCGGACAGCGGCCGGGCTGAGTCCCGGAGTCCTGGCGCTCAGGACGCGCGCCCCGCTCCCCTGCAGCACTGGCGGCGCCCGATCGGCTGGTTCTCCCCCAGCAGGCCAGCAGGGCGAGCGAATAGCGCTGGGCGCCGGTGCCCGGGCGCCAGCGGAGGCGGTGAAGAGAGTCCCCGTCTGAACCGGGAACCCTGCGGACATTGTTCTTTGCGCTCTGCAGAGCTGGGTTAGATCTCAGCCAAGACGCAGGCTTAATGACCGCGTTAGACACCCTGACTTCTTGCTCCACCTTCTGTTTTTACTGTAAACAGTGTTAGAGATACTGTCCTATTGTTGGAGATAAGCCTTAGCTCCTCCGACACTTTCGCGCGTTGGCTACTCCCCCACTGCCTGGTCTGAATTTAAACGACTAAGCGCATCGGCGTTGTAAAGAAAATTGCCCACTCAAAGCAAAGGCCGCCCGAGACATTGGACGTGATCCATGTCGGGCATCAGGAGCCCCAGGCTAGAGGTCCCTGGAGACAGAACGCTGGCAGACTTTCCATAGCTGCTTGTTAGGAAAATTTTGGTGACATGTTTTTGTATATCCATCCAGTATTTTTCTAGGCACCTCCTCGATGCCTAGGAAAAAGCTGGGCAGCAAACTGGGAAATCTTTATGGGTAAGTGGAAGAGGAAGTCTCTGTCCTTTGGTTGTTTAATATCTAGATCTCTTAAAAATAAGTTTTGAGAGACTTTAAAACTTAGACTATTGGCGCAGAAAGTAGGGTGAGCTCTAGTCTGTCCCCCAAAAGTCATGACAGGGTTTGTGCAGAATAGATCGCCAAGCATTCTCACACGTTTACACGGGCCGCTGAATTGGAAAGTTAACGATGACAAAAATTGGGTGTCCTCAGAATAAATGACTCATTCGGGGTCAGATGTGGTGTTAGCGGAATGGATTAATTTCCATTACTGGAAAATAACGCACACCTTTAAAGGGGTCTAACATTTAAAGAATTTGATAGTGTAATGAACTAAAGAGACTGAATCTGAGGCATGGACCTTCCCTGGAGGGATCTAGTCATTTTATGTTTAGTTTTTACTGGGGATGGAAACCAGGCCCTGGAGCCTGAGTGTTCTAGGGCTGAACTATACCCCTAGCCCTGGGGCAATCCAGCTTCATTTTCTAATTCAAAGAAAAGCTCAGCACACAGGCCCTAGCTAACCCAACTTGATCTCCCTAGGGGTTCTCTGCAACTCCCTCCACTCTTCCTTTTGAACAGTTCTCCTCATTCTTGGGTTTCTCTGGCCCCCTGCTGTCCCTTCTAAGTCTTCAAGTCATCTTCTTTTCCCTCATTTTTTGTTTCTCTTCCTCAGACTTTAATGTACCCTCATCCTATTGTCTATCATGATGGTCTTTTGATGACACCTCTTGGAGTCAGCATCAATGCAAACCTCGGCTCATCTTTTCCCTACGTCCAGCTCACTGCAGTCATTGTCAGAATGCCTATTCCAAACTCAAAAGTACTGCAAACCCCCGGAATATAGGTTGTCCACTTCGGAATTTTTTTTTTCTCCCAGCAGTAGCCTATAAAGAGCACCCCTAAACTGCTGTCCTCCTTAACAGTGTCTTCTAGTCTGCTCCCCCAGTTTCACTTGCAGTACTGACTAGCCCAGACTTTCTCACTGCTCAGCCAATGTTTCTTCCTCTTCACTCTGCAAGAGGCTTGTTGCTGGCCTGGCATGTCTGTGTAGCCCTTCCTCCTCCGAGTCCTCCCCCACCCAGCTGCCCAGCTCTCAAAGTACATTTCTGTTGGTATCACCCTCCCTTTAAATGGCTCTGGGCTGCCTACTGGAACAGGTCCAGACTCTGATCCCTCTTGACCAAACCCAACTTTCCAGTCTTGTCTTCTACCAAATAAAACCCAAACGAAATTTTCCCCAGTTCCCCAACAGGAATGCTGTTCTGTCCCAACAGGACTCTCCTGCCCCACACATTTGCCCAAGACATTCCTGAGGCCTGAAACCTCTCTCTTCTCTTAGAATTCGTTACATTCCTACCCTTCCTTCAAGGGCTTGCTTAAATGCCACTTCCTCTGGAAAAACCCACCTTGGTGCGTGACCTCTGAGAGCCTTAATACTCTTGAATTTGTCTTGTGACATTTGTACCATCTTGCCAAGCACCCCACTTCTGAACTATTGTCTTTTCCTTGCCAGGTTAGACATTCTCTGAGGGGTTGGGATTATGTCCCCTTTTCTGGAGCCTCTCACCCACCCCCCCTCCCCCACACCAAGCCTTCTGCCTATAGTTAGCTCCGCCCAGAAGCCCAGTGATGGCATGCCACCTTCTGGTGGGGCTTGTGCTGCTTCTCAATACGGTAGTTATTTTCCGCTGTTTGTATAAATCCTTATTAAATTATTGACAATTTCCCTTTCCTACCAGGCTTCTACCTCAGGGACCCGACCAGGGTTAGAGCCATCTCCCGTGTTTACCATCCAGCAGCAGCAGGAAACCAGAGTGCTGGAAGGTGACAGCTTCGCATGTGCTCTGACTCATGATGCCATACAGCAGTGTGGTCAGGAGCTAAGATCCCCATCGACTTTGTGAGTAGTTCTTCCAGTACCTATACTGATGAACTCAAGGAAGAAACCAACCCCACCCATTCACCACAAGCAACACCTGGCCCATGGCACTGGGTGCATGGATGGAGAGCAGGCAGGAAGGAAGACACAGGTCTCTACGGAAGCGGAGACTAGCCTGAGATCTGTCATTCCTTTTACGTCTTTAAGCTTAAAAAAAAAATGCCTGTGTATCACACAGGAAGCAGAGGCAGGAGGATGAGGCCTGCAAGGCCAGGCTTGGGCTAGTCAGCATGAATTTCTTTCAAAGAAACGAAACCAATTTTTTTTAATTGAATTCAGGAACAGGTTATCAAATTCCCAGAGCACTAATTTTCACTGCAGCCCAGAATGCACACATAACGGACAGGGGAATCAGAAGTTAAGATGTGACAAGCTCCCCACATGCGTCTCGGAAGTTACCCTCTGGTAGTGAGCACTTCACACGGTCCCAGTACTTAGGGCTACAGGAAAAGAAAACCAATTGCCTCATCATTACTAGTCATCTCAGCTAATTGAGACAATAATTTGCCATTAGTAGGAAGGTTCTAAGACATGGAAATTGGATTAGATCTAAGGAACTTCGAGACATTTGAAGACAGACACAAAGCTATCCTCATTTCCATGCTATTTTCATACTGGGATATGTTTTTTATATTAACCAAAGCCAGTAATGTTCCATGGTATACGATTCAATTGTTTAGAAGGGAATAAAAGGCGCAGATAGCATAGTTGACCTCTGAACCAAGCATTAATCTCCCTTCCAATGGAATGACATACTTCCATGGTGTGTGAATAAAAGGGATGAAGACTGGGGTCTTCGAGATGATAGACACTTCATCAATTAAAAAGAAATACCTGTAACAGGGAGAAATGCCCAAGGGTCTTCCAGGCTACTCATTACTACCAAAGAAACTCTGGGGCAGTAGAAGTGGACATGAAGTGACGGGGAACCAGCCGGCTTAGCACAATCTTTACATCTTCAAGAGGGGAGAAGTTTGGAAATTCTCTTCTCTTTGTTAAATCCTGAGGAATCAAGTTACTAATATCATGCTGTGTTCTTGAGAGTGATTATAAACACAGTGCTCGGATCTTTACAGGTGATCCAGTGGATACCCCAGCAACTTGACATAAGAATCACCCTAAACAGTTTTTAGAAATACAAACTTAGACCAGGCAGTGGTGGCGTACACCTTTAATTCTGGTACTCAGGAGACAAAGGCAGACAGATCTCTGAGCTTGAGGCCCAGCCTGATCTACAGAGTGAGTTCCAGGACAGCCAGGGCTATACAGAGAGACCCTGTCTCAAAAAAAAAAAAAAAAAGGAGGAGGGGGAGGAAGGAAAGAATAAAGAAAAAATAGGAATACAGATTTCTCTCAGCCCTACTCTAGAGTTTCATATTTAGCAAAGCTGGGCTGATCCTTTTACCCGGTGCCATGAATTCTTCAGAACAGGAAAAAATCTGGAAATAGACACCATCACCTTGTCACTCACTTACCTATGTCATTACATCCCTGAAGGTGGCTCTTCCTTCAGTCTGTCAACCGCTGATCACCCATTTTCAATCCTAGGAAAGTGTGTTCTGCTAGAGTGGGAAACTCTGGGGACAGTCTGGAATTCTGAGAAATAGATCATCTCCGTTCCACAGACACCAAAGACTCAGGTCAGCAATTTGCTTCCAAGTTGCCTTCCTCTCTTGAAATTCTGACAGTAAACTCAAGCAACTCCACAGAGGTGCTCCATTTGCTTTCTTTAGTGGGTAATCTACTCAGACCGATTACGTTGAAAACTTAGTGTGAATATAGTGTGTGTGTGTGTTTGTGTGTGTGTGGGCGCGCGCGCACGCGTGCGTGCACACAATCTTAGTCTTGAGAAAGGGGGCCAAACTGTTAGCACATTACTCTTCTTTCCAATCCAGAGTGCAGTGGTGAAGCTCTTGTGTGAAGAAACACCACAGAAGCTGAACCATTTGTGAGACCTTACAGTGGGCTCAAAGCCAAAGATAAGAAGGAAATGCCACATACAGTTACGGCCTGCGGTCTTTTGCCTTTTAAAACTTACTTTCCGTGAGGACTTTTATTAAGATCATCATCAGTTACAACACTGTTTCAGTGGATAAAGATATGTACTTCTGTTTTCACCCGTATCACCAGGAAATCAGAGCTCCCACTTTTAAAGACTAATCATAGTTTAAAATGGATGGTGGTGGCGCACGTCTTTAATCCCAGCACACGAGAGGCAGAAGCAGGAGGATCTCTGTGAGTTTGAGGCCAGCCTGCTCTACAAGAGTTAGCTCCAGAACAGCTTGGACAGCAAGAAACCCTGTCTCGAAAAGAAAAAAAAAAATCACAGTTTAAAGAATTAATGGCTTAGGCATTGGTGGCACACTCCTTTAATCCTGCACTTGGGAGGCAGAGGCGGGTTTATCTCTTTGAGTTTGAGTCTACAGAGCTAGTGCCAGCACAGGCTCCAAAGCTACACAGAGAAACCCTGTCTGTGCGGGGGAAGGATCAAGGCTCCAATTTCTGTATACTCTTTTTCATCTCTGGTATGTGATATGATGCACAGAAAATATGTTTAGGACATTTTAAGTACTATGGTATGGAGCCAAAAGCTCGTGTGTGTATGAAGGACATTGCAGAAAATGTCATTCTATGTGGCTAGTGGGATGTCTCAGCAGTTAAGGTCACTGACTGGCTGCTATTCCAGAATACCTGGGTTTTCTTCCCAGAACCCACCTGGTGGCTTACAATCATCTGTGACTCCAGTGACTCCCAAGAGCACTGCAAGCAGGGACTGCACAGCCATGTATGCAAGCAAGACTCCCATATACAAATGAAGAAAGCAGTTAAGAAAAGTGTCATTCCAAAACTTGTGCCAGGAATAGTGGCACACGCCTTTAATCCCAGCACTGAAGCAGAAGCACAGGGAAGTGTGTGTGTATGTGTGTTTGTTCAAGACCAGCCTGGTCTACATAGCAAGCTTCAGGCCAGTTTGGAGTATACAGTGAGATCCTGTCTCAGGGAAAAAAAGTGTAGGACATGTTGGTGCATGCCTTTAATTGCAGAAGTCGGGAGTCAGCGGCAGATCTCTGTGAGTTCGAGACCAGCCTAGTATACATAGTGAGCTCTAAGCCAGGGCTACATAGACTTAATAATAATAATAAATATATAATGATATGCCAAAAGTCATATTGAAATCACATAGCACAAGTGTTTTCTAAAGTGACCAAATAAAATTCTGTTAGTTTTCAGTTCTATCTGTAGGATATAAAGATTTAGAATTTAGACAGCTGGGTATTTCTTAGGGGTATCTTATGATTAGATAAAAGAGTATTTCTATTTAAGAAAGACATAAAAATCAAAGTTTAAAATGTCTAAACCAAATTTTAAAATGGATTTGTTAAGAGCATGTTATCACCTACAATACTTTCAGTATTTGGAAAGTTACTTCTTGGCATGAATAGCATCGTGACAATTCAGATATGAAAAGCGTCCCCTCCGATAACTGTTCAACCCCAGAATCAGGTAACTTGAAGAGAAGAAGTTTCAGAAAAACACAATTTGAGGTTTTTTAAAAATACTAATCCACCCTGGTTGGCAGCTCAGACCACAGATGATACGAAAGCTTCAAGAGAGCCATTCTGGATAGACACTCGGTAGGATGTGAGATCTAGTTTAGCACTGAAACTCTTAGGATGTTCAACTCCACTGACTAGAAATCTTTCTAAACAATGACACACTACCTTGACTTCATAAGTCTATTCTAAGGGCTTCTAAGCACAGTAAAACTATTTAAGCTCTAGTAAGGTATTCTTGCTGCATTTCTCCCTACTTTTTTTTTAAGATTTTATTTTATGTGTATGAGTGTGTTGTGGGACAAAACTTTTCCTGTGGAGACACAACACACATGTCTACCCACTCCAAATAGAGAGCCTACTACAAACCAAAGTTCAGATACCACCAAAGTCCAGTTTGGTGAACCAATAAGTTTTATTGGGGTTATTTACAGGAACATAGGTAAGGGGTTACTTACAGGAGCAGAAATGATTCAAAGACAGCCGTATCACCAAAGCCCACACCAGCACAGGTGACAGCTCACAAAAGCTGGGAGCCTGAAGCACTCTGCACAGCCTACTGGCAACTCAACAGGTTGAAGAGTGTCCTTTGCAAATGACTCAATTGTTCTAAACCTCTTTGAGGCAATTCAGCCAATTTCTGCCTGGGGTCTGGTCTCAGAGTCTTTTCTGCAGCTTGGCTTGTCTGAGTCTTCTTGGAAGCTTGTGAAGCTCAGCTTTTATTGTTAACTGGGGCCTAGTGAATCTGGTCAGTTTCAGGAACTCCCTGAAGCTGCCCTGACTTTTTTACCTCCTGGTATAAGGAGTTTCCCCACAGGATGGAATGTTTGCCTGCATGTATGTTTGTACATCACTTGCATGCCTAGTGTCCAAGGAGGTTGGAAGACTGTTGGATCCCCTAGATGTAGAGTCATAGACACTTCTTAGCCACCATATAGATGCTGGGACCTGAGTCTGGGTCATTTGCAAGATTAATTCTTTACCTCTCTGAGCCATTGCTTCAGACCCCAAATTTAGGTCCTTTTTTTTTTAAGTCTTATTTTTGTCTATCTTTTCAGTAGTGTTGTTCCTATTACCGTTAATTATTTTCTTGTACCTACTCATTATAACCCTTCTCTTCCTAAATCATTGCTCCCACTCCGCCCTTGTCTTACAAAACACAATGCCTGCATGACACAATTTGGTATAAAATAAAAATCAAGTTCCCTCGGTCGCATTTATTTTGACTTCTTTGGTTTTTTTGTTAGTTTGTTTTTCGTTTTGTTTTTGTTTCTTTTTCGAGACTGGCATTCTCTGTAGATTTGGAGACCAAGCTGGCCTCAAACTCACAGAGATCTGCCTGCCTCTGCCTCCCAACTGCTGGGGTTAAAGGCAAACGCCACCACCGCCCGGCTGTTTTGACCTCTTAAAGACTTTCTGGATTCCAGTTTGTTCCTACATAGAAGGGAAGTTATTGAATGACCAAACCATGACTTCTCAGGAGTTAATATGTGAAAGTCATGATGACTGAGGTGTCTACTAAATTGTCATGCATAAAACAATAGACAATGAACTTGATTTAGTTTTAATGTATTTCATGAGACTATAGTGCTGGATTTTAATGGTTCTCTTCTGGGATCTATAGCGATGCTCTGACGGGTTTTAGGAGGTCCAGAAGCTGCCCTTGCTAGACTGCACACAGTGCATTCCTGTAACACCCTGAGCTCCTCAGAATATGCCGAGGGCGGGAGACCAAATCCCTCACTGCAAAACTCCCAGCTGTGCATCAGGATTGACCTGGCCTTGCCCACCTCTCCAACTGGCCTTGCCCCAAGTTCATTCCTTTCCCTCTCTGGGCCTCTGCCAAGGCAGGCTGCTCAGGACTGCTTTCGGTTCCTTGAACACTCATTTCCTCCAGGGGGGTCTTTGCCCAAGAGTTCCCACTGCCTGGAAGTTCTCCTTCCCTGAGCCCTGAAGCCATGACTTGTTATGCTAGACTCAGCTTAATCACACTTCCGCAGCCTGGCTGCTCGGCTAGGTCAGTTCTGCCCATTACACCCTCCAGCTGTTTCATGTACCAGGAGTCTTTATCTGAGTTACGATTTCTTCTTTCATCGTATATAGGGCAGATTATGTGGGAGGAAAAATAGTAGATGCTCAATAAATATTGGCTCACCATAAAGCAGGGAAGAAGCACAGGCCCTTCGGCCAGGCTAACCTCCTTTCCGCAGTTAACAGGAAGAAGGTGTGTGCCAGGAGAGCCATTTCCAAGGGCTTCCAGACACTCCTTTGCTGCCAAGGCTCACGGGTCGTTCTTTTCCTCCCCTTTCAAGAAAAGAATCGAACTGACTCGGTGAACGTTCAGCAGCATGGTGGGAAGCCATTACTGCTGCATTCTGGAAATCATCACATCCTTTCCCGGCAAAGAAATGCGAAGACAAGCTCCCCAAACACACGTCGGAAACTTCACCACGCTGTCACCCCGTTCTGCCTGTAGCATTTGTCTTTTGTTCATTTCCCCCTGGCTTTCGTCTCAAGTGTCTCTCAAGTTTGGGCAATTTTAAGTCTTGTTACCATAGAAATAGAAAACAGTTTCTGCGTTGGGGAAAGGGGAGCTAGCCGCCCTGTCAGGGTTCTAGAGCTTGCCACTTTGGATTCTGAGAGAATGACTTGGAAGCAGTGCTTCTTTGTCAAATAATATTTCTGTGCCTACTATGTGCTGGGCATTGTTCTGGCCGGGACCTCCATCTCCAAACTGCTGTATTAAGCTCGTCATACTTGCTGGGTGGTGGTGACTGCACACTTTCAATCCCAGCTCTCCTGAGGTGGAGGCAGGCGGATCTCTGTGAGTCGAGGTCAGTCTGGACTACAGAGAGAGTTCCAGAACAGCCAAGGGCTACACAGAGAAACCCTGTCTTGAAAAACAAACAAACAAAGATTGTCATACTCAGCCGGGTGGTGGTGGTGCACGCCTTTAACCCCAACACTTGGGAGGCAGAGGCAGGAGGATCTCTGTGAGTTTAAGGCCAGCCTGGTCTACAAGAACTAGTTCCAGGACAGCCAGGACTGGAAACAGAGAAACCCTTTCTTTAAAACAAACAAACAAATAAGTAAATTATGGCTTTACTCTCCCAGATACTGCCTGTGGACTGTGAGCACTGAGTGAAAACCTTTCCCTGTCTCTCGAGACACATTTGTGGCCCTTCACTTAGCTCATGGGCCCTCTTGTCATCCTGGGAACTTGGATTATAAAGAAAGAAACCACACTAGACACACTGTCAAGTTAATTTTTTTCTTTTCTTTTTTTTTCAAGACAGGGTTTCTCTGTGTTGCTTTGGGGCCTCGAACTCACAGAGATCTGCCTGCCCCTGCCTCCCAAGTGCTGGGATTAAAGGCATATGCCACCACTGCCCAGCTTAAAAGAATCTTAGTTTTATGCACCAGAAAGTTTAAAAGTTTTCTAAAAATCAGATTTTGAAGATTCTAAAACTTTAGTTTCTGCATGAAAATTTAGTCTGCTGGCTTTTCCTTCTGTGGTGGGGCACCCACCTAATTAATTGTTCTTCATCGCAAACCCTTTACCCCAAATACTTCCTCTTGTCGTAATTCTAGCCTTAAGAATACCCCCAAAGAGGATGGATAGCTGAGTGGTTAAGAGCACTTATGTGCTCTTACAGACAGCCCATGCTCAGTTCCCAGCACTCACAGGCACCTCCCAACTTCCTATATTCCAGTCCCATGGAATCTGATGTATCAAATACCCCCAGATGTATATACACAGAAAGTAAATAAATGAATATTTTTAAAAGAATACCCACAAGAGACCTCTACCTTTAAAAAAAGTATGTTTGAGCAGAGCCAAGTTCTCAGATTAAAGACATTTCCTCATTGACAATCCACCCACTAGCGATTTGATTCTTCTCACTTTTGTAAATCCCCATTGAAAAATTCCAATATCCCTTGAAGGGCTTAGTCTGGAAGTCATTATCAGTTTATACTCACACGGGATTCCTTAAGCTGACATAGTGCCAACCCTCCGTGGAAAACTAGCGTCAGGGCAGACACCGGAGGGTGGTGCTGATGGGAGGAAGACGACAATAAAAGCCGCTACCACCTTGGCTTTCACACTCTTCAATTCCCTGGTGCCCCTTGAAGGTTTCCCCACCCCAATGTGCTCTCTCTCTCCTCTCTCTCTCTCTCTCTCTCTCTCTCTCTCTCTCCAGCTCTGTTCCTCTTGTCTAGGTTTGTCTCTGTAAGGGCTGTGTTGAGTGTGCTTTTAGATCTCTGTGTATAAAATGTCTGCATTTGTATTCTCTGGTCTGTCTTGTTAGAATACCAATGTGTAGCACTGGCAATCATCAAAATTAATTGATTATGTGTTGAATGGTTTAGGATTCTCAGCTTCATTAGCAACTGATGGATGAACAATGAACTTCTCAACCAGGGGTTGAAATACACTTTCAATGTGCCTAGAGCACTGGAGTGACCATTTAAGGGGCGCTGGGAAGGTGTCATATAGACCCAGCCTTTCTGCCTTTTGAGGGAGCATGTGCCTGCCTGTGAGCTAGCTGTCTGTGCATGTTTCTGGCAGGTTCCCTTTCTTATTCGCCTTTCAACACTCCACCCAACTTCTGCTGGGTCTGCCTTCAGATCCCTCAGTCACCAAGTCATCCAGCCAGGTCTCTAGCACCCTGAGAGGAGCCGCCCCTATCTCCCTGCAGGTGAGGCTACCAGTCAACAGCACACCATCAGAGTTCAGAATAAAGCTGGTTAGCGTGGGAGCAGGCCAGGCACAAACCACTAGCTCCTCTGGCCACATAAAATGCTCTGTAGGTAGTACTAACCTCGTTTGCCCTTGGCAGGGGCCATTTCCAAGGGCTGTTAAGCTTTGTCAGGGGTTTCCTCTTAACATTTGTCAATGACCATTGTCAGGTGTTGCTAGGGTTGCAGGAGGAAGGTTTCCGTTGATTGGCCAAGCAACTGTATACCTTAGCCAATCCGCATGCTGTGCCCGGGGGAAGGGGAGCTTAACAAGATACAACAATATCAGCACAGGCAGACGCATTCCGTGTACTAATAAGGTGTCTGGAATTATAGTATGCAGGAAAACTATACTCTGCTCAGCTCCAGCCATGGGCTGGAAGCTTCTCAAAGTGTTACTGTAGGAGTTAAAAGTCATTCCTACTGATTGGAGGCTATCAAGATTTCAAAAGAGGGGAGTCGCGGTTGTAAGGAGGAAGCAAAACTCCTTGCTCATTGTGTTTTACAGCCTTCCTTAGTAAAACTGCTGAATTGTGATTTCAAATATTCCACCCTCTCAAATGAATTAAGCGCAGCGCTGAAAAACAGGAAACGAGAGAGGCACACTTGTATTGTCGACCAAACGTTCACAGCCCTCGCACCACAAAAAGTCGAGCCGAGAAGTGTCACCACCAAGCTGGAACCATTGTGCCTCTGGCCGTGTGTTGAAACCGCTTGGCAATTATGAAATTAATGGGAGACAGATAACTGGCTTGAAAGGAAATCTGGATTTGGACTGATTTTCCATAGTGGAGGATTCAGACAGACTGGGTCGAACTAAGAAGGAAGTAAGAGAGCCCTGGACCACAGCGATGACTGAACAGATGTTCCCACTGAACTCAGGCTGTGTCAGAACCAGAGCTAGCTGAACTACAAAGTACATCAAGCTTCTTCGCGTGCAGATTTCTCGTTCAGTTATCAATATAATCACCAAGCTGCAACATTTTTGAGGTCAGTTTTTATTCAGTCCTGAGAAAAGGTTAAGTCTTCTGTGCCAAGCTTCTCGCTTGGCTGTCAGACCCGTGCCTCAGAATGTTGGAGTCACCACTCAAGAAGGACAGCGGCGAGAAGGAGGAAGTCGGGGGTGGGGTAGCTCACAAGAGTTTGTTTTCTGTCGTGGTCCCACACTATCATCCACTGCCCTGGCTTGCACCGTCTCTTCTTCTCCCAACAGGCCCCATGGTCCAGCTGACACTGGCTGGCGGATTTGAGCTTAGCTTTAGGCGGAAAGAATTTCTCAGAGTTCTGCACTGTTGCTTCAGATACATTTAGGAGCGGCTCCAAAGAGAGTCCACAGGCAGAACACAACTTTGGAGGGAGGGCGGAAGCAGACCAACCTGAGGAGATCAACAGACAGCAAAGCCATGGTGCCCACTTGAGGCCTCCGTTGTAGGTGGCACACATCTTGATCGGGCTTTACTGTTCGCCTTCAGGGTCTTAGGGAAAGCACTATTAATAACAGGAATCTCTATTCTGAAGGGGGAAGAAACAGCATTTTGTTATTCTTTGGTTGAGTGTGATGTTAAAAGCAGATAGATATGCCTTAGTCACTTGGTGCTTTGCATGATAGATGTCCTTCCATAGTCTCAGGCATTTGAATACTCGATCCCCAGTTGTGGCGCCATTTGGGTAAGATTAGGCAGTGTGGCCTTGCTGGAGGAAGTATGTCAAGTCTGGGAGCTTTGAGGTTTCAAACGCCATATGCTGGTCCCTCTCTCTACTTGTTTCTTGCTGTTTGAGACATGAGCTCTCAACTGCTCCTGCCAACATGTCTGCCTGCTGCTGGGATGGTGATGGACTCTTATCCCTCAGGAACTGTCAGCCCAAATGAACCCACCCTTGGCTGCCTTGGTCTTGGTATTTGTTCACAACAATAGAATCACTGGTAAAGGCCATGACTTAGGGAGTAGCATGGCCTTCTTGAACATCACTTGTTCTGCAGCTATGTGATCAATACCATTATCTGGCATCTGTGATTGCTTCCATTGTGTTAGCCTATTCGTTTTTTAAACCATTACCTTCATTTCAGAAGGCGTGGCATCTCGTTTGATACTCAGTTTTGTTTTATTCTACTTAGGTGTGGTTGGTTTTGAGACAGGCACTCATAGAGTCCAGGTTGGCCTTAATGTAACCAAGGACGATTTAGAACCTCGGAGTCTCCTGCCTCTACCTTCTAAATGCTGTTATTAAGAATGTGTATCACAGGCTGGCAAGGTGGCCCAGTGGTTAAGAGAACTGACTTCTCTTCCAGAGAACCCGGGTTCAGTTCCCATCCCCCACATGGCAGGCTCACAGCTGTCTTAAACTCTAGTTCCAGGGGATCTGACATTCTTGGACATACATGCAGGCAAAACACCGGTGCACATGAGATAAAAATAAAAATAAGTAAATAAAAATTTTAAAGAAGAAGAAGAACAACAACAAGAAGAAGAATGTGTGCACCCATGCCAGGCTCGTATTTGATATTTGTAACACAGAATCACCCTGACCTACCTTTTCTCTCCAAAGACAGAGCTAGAAAATGTCCCACTAACATCTCACCCCCATCAGAAACGGCTAACCTTAGAAGGCGGGTTGTTAAAGTCGCCATTATCTTACAACCTTCGTAACCTGGCACCCAGAGTCACTGCGCAGGATTCTTTAGAGCTAGAGCTACCCAGAGCTTTTTGAATTGATCTTTTCTCCATGTTTCGTATCTCAAGATAATCCCCAGTGAAAATTATCCATCGATCTATAAGTCTACGAGGTCAATGAAAAATGAAAACATAATTGCAAATTTCACCTTCAACCAAACAGTAAAATGTATCCATATAATGGTTTCCATTCCTAAACCACAGCTTCTAATAACGAGGGAGACCCGATAGTGGTTTATAAGTACAGAAATGCAGGGGTCAATGGCCCAGGATAACCCATAACGGAAGCAGCACAGGGAGGTGGCCAAGGAAAGGCAGAACAACAGGGAGAGCTACTCCAATGAGTGTGTATGAGTGATGAAAGTCCACGGTCAGCCTGCACCCTCCAGAGAGCACGGACGGGAAAGTAGGTCAAGCAACAAGGACATCGGGTAAAGAGATGAGATTTAGTTTTCAAAATATCATGTATTGAGTGTCCCTCTAGTCCAAACAAAGCAGGGAGAAATCAACTTCGTGGACAAACAGAGCAGTAAAATCTTGGAAAAGGTTTTGGAATGCAACCTAAGAACAGGCCAAAAGGATTGCTACATCCCAGCAGCTAGCTTCGGCCGGTCCAAGTCCTGTTTCTCTCACGGAGGACTGTTCCTATGTCCAGACCCACACCATCGCCACCTGCATCATCCACTTCATCACACACCTGCTTCTCTCT
The DNA here is from genome assembly GCF_018167655.1 of Microtus oregoni. Taxonomy (NCBI): domain Eukaryota; kingdom Metazoa; phylum Chordata; class Mammalia; order Rodentia; family Cricetidae; genus Microtus; species Microtus oregoni. The sequence goes on along the minus strand of NW_024543073.1, from coordinate 8,276,361 downwards.
TTGAATTTATTCTAGTAGTTCCCTAAGCTTAAAGCTGGTTTGATTCCATGACAACATGGTTTGGCACTGGTGACTCTTTCTAGCCATCAGACAGAGGCTTATAACCAGACCAAAAGGAAGGCCTAGAGTTGGCTTCATTCGCCAAGATACTCCTGAGAGATTTCTAGAGTCCCCATTTCCAAAAATGGATGCTTCTTTTTGGGCAAAACAAGTTATCACAACAGACCAACAGACCCAGTACAGCTTTGAATTTTCTGGAGCCTACAAATTGATCATAGAGATGACACTTAATAAAATCCAAGTGATTCCATTGGCTCACTGAAAGCAAGCACCCAAGAAAAATTAGCTATGTCAGACTTCTTTTAAAAACACTAAAACCGGGGCTGGAGAGATAGCTCAGTGGTTAAGAGCATTGCCTGCTCTTCCAGAGGTCCTGAGTTCAATTCCTGGCAACCACATGGTGGCTCTCAACCATCTGTAATGAGGTCTGGTGTCCTCTTCTGGCCTGCAGACATTCACACAGACAGAATATTTTATATATAATAAATAGTTTAAAAAAAACACTGAAACCTCTCAGCGAAGGGAATCGTTTAAAAATGAATAGACAAGTCATGGACAGGAAGGAAAGAATTGCTGGACAGAAGATCGATGTGTAGGATCAGGAAAAAACTTGTAGTCTCAGGCGTGGCGGCACATGTGTGTGATCCCAGCACTCAGGAGGCAGAGGCAGGAAGAACACTGCAGATTCAAGGCCAGGCAACAAAACAAACAAAAATCCCTCACACTTCCTAATAAAGACAAGAAGTCCTGAATAGGACTAAACAAGTGTTTCACACAGGATATCTATGACAAATGGCCACCTGGCTCAGCAGGTAAAGGCCACCAAGCCTGACAAACAAAGATCAAGTCACATAGAAAAGAGAGAATCAACTCCTTTGTATTATGCTCTGACCCCCACACTCTAACCATAGTTTGCAAGCATGCACACATGTGTGCACACATACACACACAGACTCATCCATAAAATACATAAATGTTAAAAAGAAAATAGCAGTTACATATGGATTGTAAAAGAAGAAGATATAAATTTATTTTAAGAAGACGATGAATGACACATTAAGACCAGGGTGTGCCCAGTATCCTCAGCTATAAGAAAAACACAAACCCCCAGTGAAACCCCAGTGTCACTATGTGCCACCCGGATGGCTTAAAAGGAAAACACTAAGGACACCACACAATGACACTGGAGCTCTTTTTTGTCATTATTTGGGATATAAAATAGTATATTCACTTTGAAAAGAATTTTAGTTTCTTTCAAATATGAAGCATATACCAGCTGTGATCCAGTAATTAGAGGTAGGTACCGTCCCCCCGTCCCCCCCCCAAAGATTGACAGAAGACATAGCAGCTTTAGTCCCGATAAACAGGTCTGGAGAAATCCTGTGTGTCTGTCAGGAGGAGACGGTCTTGTGGTGGAGAAGTACTCCGCAGTGCAAATGAGTGGACCACTCTTACACGGGATGGCACAAACAAATTCTGAAACATTAAGTTAAACGATGCACAAAGGAGTCTGGACAGCATGGCCTAGTCATATGAAATTCTAGAACAAATAAAACAGATCTATGGGGAAAATTTTCAAAAGAACCATGTCCCCAGGGCTCCAGAAGGGGAACAATGATAAAGACCGACAGGAGGGGCATGTGGAGCTCTTTAGGGTGATGGAAACGTTCTGTATCTTAATGATGGTTTGCTACGCAAATATTGTCCCAAATCCAAAAAAAAGCGTAAATGTTGAAGTGATGTCTGAGGTGGAGATAAAAAGGTGTGTATAACGCTTTCTTCTTCTCGGTGTTGAGGACCGAACCCAGGGCCTATCACAGCACACTCAGCTCCAGGATTCTCAGAAGAATGCTGTGATTCAAACTCAGGGCCTCACGCGTACAAGGCAAGTATTATACCACTGAACTACATTTACTTTTAATCGAATGGAAATATAAGGTGAACTAATGAAGGTAAGCCTGTGTGTGTCTGCATGTGTGGATTCGTGTGTGTGAGATCATGAATGTGTGCATGTGTGTGTGTGAGTACTCACTCGTCTGTGCATATGTGCATATGTGTTTGTATGTGTGCATGTGTTTGTACATGTGTTTTTGTGTGTGTGTGTGTGTGTGATAAAGTAAGAACAGTACCTTTTTTTTATGTGTATGAATGTTTTGCCTGCATGTATGTGTGTGTGCCCCCAGAGCCCAGAAGAGAATGTCAGATCCCTTGGGACTAAAGTTGTAGGCCATTGTGAGCCTTAACGTGGATGCTGGGAATTGAACTTGGGTCTTCTGAAAGAGCAACTGATGCTATTAACCACCGAGTCATCTCTCCAGCTCCAAGAACAGTAAACTTTTATTGGGAGCATCTACAAGAATACGGTTGTTCACTGTAAAATTCTCTCAAGTTGGTGCATATTTGAAAACCCTCACAATAAAGTGCTTCGGTGGAAAATCGATGTTCTTTTGTGACCTGTAGACCCTCTCCAGTCGTTTGTTAGATCTGAATGCTCCAGTTCTTAATGCTATATTGTTAACAGATTATAGAGGAGACAAAGCCTGGGATTGGGAGACTCTCCTATCTGACTTCTTTTCTTTCAAACCTAGTCTTTTTATCTGCGTGGACAAAAGAAGGCAGAAATGGTTACTATGAAAGGAGGGAAGATAGAAGAAAGGACCTGTGACCTCACAAACAGCAACACAAAACTCCTACTATAGAATATTGCATCTCAAGAGCGGGCACTCACTCCAGACTTTGCAGAATCGAGAAATTAATGAAAACCTCAAGACTGTATCCTCAGAGCCACTGAGGAATGATAATTACAGACAATACTTCTGGAGCAGACACATAACCTTGGTTCCCAGGGTACCCCCTAAAGCATTCTAATAGTATGCTATTTGTGGAAGGTTTTTCCACCTTTAATAACAGAGAAATAATGTGAGAGGGAAAGAAATCCCTTATTTAGCCACTGGGGTGTTATTATTGAGCCCCAGCTGAAAGCCCCCTTAAAAACATCCATATGGCAGAAGAACGTGTTTCCCCATGAAATCAAAACTGAGTACGTCTGAGACTTCTGAACATCTTTTTCCTTGGATCTTAAAATGGATCTGTGCATATTTGTGGAAAACATTTTTATTATGTGCTATCTTCCAAAGTGAATAGTTATTTATAATTCATAAAAGACCTGGGCACAGGAAAATTCTCCCCTTTTATGAGTCCCGTAAAGTTAGGCCAGCTGATCAGAACATATTACAGACATCAGCCTCCCCGTATGGTTGAAGTTTTTCCTCTTCAGACTAAACACAAAAGCTTGATGGTACTGAGTCTGTTGCTTCGAAGCGAGCAGGGTCCAAATCTCTTTTGATTAAATGTTAAATAAACAAAAGATCACTCACGGAGCCAATCTCTGAAGACACAGAAGGGAAAATACTTGGAATGCTAAACATACTTTTAAAATCTCGCATAGTCGTTATAAGAACGACGGTATGTTTTAAATGGATTTTCTTTTCTGTTTCCAGCATTTAACTAGACGTTGGATGTGGTCACCATGTCCTCATTTCCTCTCAGCTGGTCAGAGACTTGAGTCAGCATCCTGGTGCCATGAGCAAGAGTGACTTGGGTTGGTGAGTGAGGACACTGGGGACGTGGACCCAAGACAGGGACCCTGGTGCCAAGGGTTTCCACCCAGCTGCACCTGGTCACCCCCACAAGCCATGATGTCATCAAGAGTTATTTCCTGCGAAGAGCTGTGCTTCTTCACGCTGTTGGCAGCATGTCCACCTCATTCATTGGTGTGCCACACAGCCAGCCACATAAGGGAATTACACAGACATTTCAGCGCTCCCAATTAGACCTGAAAATAGCATGTCTTTGCTGTCTTTGAACTCCCCCCCCCTCTAATATTCCAAATGAGCCCTGTCAACTCTATTTTAGAATTATGTGGAGACAGAAACTCTTTTTTGCCCTCTCTGTCCAGACATTTACATAACTTAAAAAAAAAATATGGGTTGCTAACTGCTAAACACAAAAGGGCAGTTCATCCTTCAACAGGGTTCTTGTCTGCAAAGAACTGATTTGCTCTCTATTCTGCTCCACACTCCTGCCCTACTACTGCCCACAATCAATGGTTTTCAATCACTTTTAAAGCTTTGCTGCACAGAGTATTTCTTTGATCTCATAGGCTGTTTCGGGAGCTCGAACTGGAGAGCTGAAGTTAATACTAAAGTTCCTGCTTCTGCGCAATGAAGAGTCCCACCAATAGTGTTTGGCAAAGGAAAAGAGACTCAGTCAAGAGGCTACCATTTTGGTTTGCAAACCACGCTGCAGGCTTGCCTTAAATGGCTATGTTAGCTTTCTGTTATTGCAACACATGCTTGAGATAATCAGATGGTAGAGTAAAAAGATTTGCTTTGGCTCGTGATTATCGTTTCGGTGCATGGCCATTGGCCTCCCTGTCTCTGGAAGTATGACAAGGGAGCACGTGGGTGGTGGTGGCACATGGCAGAATATACTCAGTTCATGAGCAGAACAACAACAGCAGCAGCAGCAGCAGCACAAAACTGGGGCCACAACACTTCCCCTCCAAAGAATGTTCTCCAATGAATGGGAGACCTCCCACTAGGCCCTACCTCTTGACATTTCCATCACCTCCCAATAGCACCGAACTGAAGATAAAACCTTTAGTGTATGGGTCTTTGAGGGACATTCCAGATCTAAACTACAGCAGAGGGGAAGAGTGACTTGAGAAGAATTCAGTCCATTTCTGTCCTTCTTATGCGTTATTAGGGTTTCAGCTTCCAGAGACCAGTGTGGGTGCGGCTGGGTAGCCAAGTCGTAATAGCCAAGCAGTTTTTGGAGTGAGCTTGTCATCATCTTGAGCTACCTGACTCTGAAAGGCAGAATGGAAAGAGCTCAGCCTCCTGACCAGATGCCAATGGCACCACGAGTAGGACTGGAAAATGCAATATTTATTCAGAGGGTCTTGACAACATTGTCATGAAGTCACCCATCTACCCCTAAGCGGTTTGTATTTTATAAGATCCACCATCAAGAGACTCAATGAGCATATAAAGCTACTTCCTTTTCCACCCTCACTACTATTCAGCATAGCTATTTAAGAATTGTTTGCTTTAAAAGAGGTGTGTGTGTGTGTGTGTGTGTGTGTGTGTGTGTGTGAAGACCAAGTGTACAATGCCCTGTTATCCCATTTGGGGGTTCACCCTACCCAGATTATTTCCCTATTACAAAAATGAAATTTGTTAAGATCCTCTTCATGAACCATCACTTAAAACCTTAAATCACTGGATTACATAAACGGTAAAAAAAAAAAAAAATCTACCAGCATCCCACGGCCATCCATCCTTTCTTTCCATTCACATTGCAAACATCGCCTAGGTAAGGACAAAGAGGTAAGTCTCTGCGACCTCTGCCCTTCAGAGGTTATACCAAAGGTGCTTTCATCCACGTCCCCACCCCTGGCCTGATCACAGGTAGCTTTCTTCTCAGCCTGCACCAGGGCAAGAGAGAAGGGGATAGAAACTGGCCTCAGACCCTACCCTGTGGTTCGTGAACTCTGCCTACCTCATTTCCTGGGCTTCTGCCATGTACCCTGTCTGTTGGCATCTGGTACATGGTCAGTCAAGAGAAAAACTCATGTTTTACTACACTGGGAAAGCGTCCCAGGATACAACTTGGGTAAAATGTCAAACGCTCACTTTGTGTTTCTGAAACTTAAGCCAGAACTGGCAAGAACACTGTGTTTGATTTTCTTTTCTTCTTTGTAGGCTGCTGCCCCCTCCTCTTCCTAGGCCAGGGCTCACAGTTCATGTGACTGATTCTCTCAACCATCCCTCCAGTCCAATCATCCTCCTGATCTCCAGAGACATGCCATTTCTTTGGAGGACCCTAAGCAAGGCTTCCTTTATTCTGTAGCCACTGACTTAAGTCCCTTGAAAGACTAGGTTTTGGTGGATAAAGGGGACAACTTTTTAATTGCTATTTCTCCAGCCCTGGGGATTGAACCCATGGCCTCACACATTCTAAGTAAGCACTCTACTCCTGAGCTATGTGCTTAGTTCCTTTCTAAAACAAACTTTATTTTGAGACAAGGTATTTCCAAGTTGTATAGGCTCATTCCACTCTGTAGCTTACGTGGGACACGAACTTGCTATCCTCCTTCCTCAGCCTTCCAATTCCAGGCTCTTGAGACTTCAGGCCTGTGCTGTAAGGCCTATCTGAAAACTGAATTGGGAAGAAATTGGGGTAAAGAGAAAGATGATAAGTAGGAGCCAGGTGTAGTGGCTCACACCTGTAATCACAGAACCGTGGACCCTGAGGTTTCAAGTTCTAGACAAATCTGGTTACATAGTAAGTTTCAGGTCAGCCTGGGCTACAGATCAAGACCACAGCTGGAAAAAAAAAAAAAAAAGCAGAAACGATGCCAAGAAGGAACCAAGGCTTCCCTCTTGCCTGGAGCCCTGACTAACACTGCAGTCTGGTTACAGCACGTCATAAGTAGGCCAGACAAGCTCCAGTAGCCAGTAATTCTTGAGGAAGTTTCCATCCCTGAGGACAGGGGCAAGCTTCCTGGTTTACGGGGAGCAGCTCACCAAGGCTGGGTTACAGGTATGCAAATGCCACAAGGGGATCAAGATCTGGGTGCCCTCAGCTCCAGAGGCCTCTGCGAGGGCCTGAGGCCCTGAGGCAGCCACCTGTGGAAGGCAGGCCACTCTGCCCCACCTTTCGCTAGTTGAACTGGTTAGAGTCCTTCCTAAGAATGATTGAAGACAGCACCCCCTTATTTGCTTGGGGGCGTACATTCCTGTCTGTCATCAGTGTTCTTGCTGACAGTTGGTCATTTGTGTTGAGAATCCTCTGTGCTCCATGCCTTTTGATCAGAACAGAAGGCAACAAGCCCAGCAGTTCATCTGCCCTCGTCTTCGGTTTGGGCTCCTTGGCTGGACTTCCCCCGTGCCTTCTCCATCCTTGGTGCTGTTTAACCAGGCAGGTCTGGTAGACTCACAATGAGAGCCACTTACATAATTTAAATTTTTCTAAGGGAGACGCTTTTAAACAAGTAAAATTAGTGTTTTGTGTCTATATTTATACCTTTATCTGTTTATGGAAAAAGAATTATCATACTACATAATTCACCAATTAAAATGTATAATTTAGTTTATAAAGATACACACACACACACACACACATATTATACTGAGATGGAGGACAGACAGTATGGGATACATGACCCATTATTAAAAGGGGGAGAGAAAAGAAAGAAAGAAAGAAAGAAAGAAAGAAAGAGAGGGGAGAAAATAAAAGAACCTGATTATTAGGGCTTACTCCTGATTTTCTTCTAAAACGCCCTCAGCCACTAATCTGCCTTCTGTCTCTGAATTTTCCCATTGGCCGCTTCATATAAATAGAATCATACAAGGTGTGGCCTTCTGCGTCTGGTTTTCTTCACTTAAGACAATGTTTTCAAAGTTTATTCGTGTTCTTGCATGAACTACAATAAAGCTATTTTATTTAGCCCAATCTATCCAAAATATTATTGTTTCACGTAGTCAAAATAAAGAAATGATTAACGACGTTTCACTTTTTTAAAATTAAGTTTTTTGAAGGTCAGTGTATTTCAAGCCAACTATGTTTCAAGAGTTCAGGGACCACACGTGACTCATAGCTACTATACTGGCTAGCATAACCCTAGCCAGAGTCGTTTCCGTTGCTTGACATTTTTGTTTGGTTTAGCTTACTTGTGTTTTTATGAGACTGTGTAACCCTGCTGGCCTGGAACTCGCTCTGTAGACCACATTAGCCTCAAACTTATGGCAATCCTCCTGCCTCTGCTTCCATGGTGGTAGGATTACAGACACATACCACCACACCCAGTGTTTTTTTCTGATAGTCCTTCATCCTAGCTTAGCATCTACCCAGCTAAGTCCTTTGAAAGGCTAGGTTTTGGTAAGCAAAGGGGGATAACTTTTTATTTTTATTTTTCCAGCCCTAGGTATTGAACCTAAGGCCTCACACACACTAAGTAAGTGCTCTACCGCTAAGCTATGTTTTTAGCTCCCTTTAAAAACAACAACAATAGCAACAATAAAAAGTCTTTATTTTGAGACAAGGTATTGCTGAGTTAAAGAGGCTACACTTGACCCCACTCTGTAGCCTAAGGGGACTTGACCTTGCTCTCCTCCACCCTCTGTCTTCCAAGCACTTGGGATTTTAGGCCTGTGCCAATAAGGCCCATTTGAAAATTGAATTGGAAAGAAGAGAGAAATCTGGATGGAGACGGATGACAGGGAGGAGCCAGGTGTAATGCTTGCACCTATAATCACGGAACCATGGAAGCTGAGGCAGGAAAACAACTTTCCCCAAGCACCATTATACTCCTGGATACCTTTCCATCTTCCTAGGCACCAACTTACACCAGTATTGGTGGGTGACTTAGGGATCCAAAGCCTGACCACTCTGATGATTTGCTAAGTACCCTTGTCCCCTGCAGAGGGCTCTAAGCCCATTGTCTGCCTTGGTCATTGTAATGACTCATCTTGGTTGTCAACTTGACTGCATCTGGAATAAGCTAAAGTCTAAGTTGCTGGGCATATCTGAGTAGATTTTCTTTTATTTCTTTTTTCTTTCTTTCTTTTTTTCCCTTGTTTTTTGAGACAGGGTTTCTCTGTGAAACAGTCCTGGCTGTCCTGGAACTAGCTTTTGTAGACCAGGCTGGCCTTGAACTCACAGAGATCCCCCTGCCTCTGCCTTCTGAGTGCTGGGATTAAAGGCTTCTGACATCACCGCCCTATAGAATAGATTTTCTTAATTTGATGGTCTGGGTTACACACCTTCGAAAGACAGCCCACATATAGGACATGGGAGAAGGACTCTTTCTCCTTCTGCCTGCTTTTCCTCACTCTCATTGGCAAGTTCACCTATTCTGTTGTTGAGGCATTCCTTTGCTGGTATTAGAACCTGCTTCTTTAGATTCCAAAGTAGACTCCAGGAATTCTCAGGGACTCCAGCACCAGACTGGGATTGTTGAGACATCTAGCCTCATGGACTGAACAAATACCAAATTCTCAGGCATTCCATTCCAAGACAGCCATTGTTGACTGTAGAAGCTAAAAGGTATTTGTTTATAAATGCTGTTGAATTAATTTAAGATAGATATTTTGAAAATACCTTGATTTCAAAATCAAAGTCAAAAGGTATGTTACTTTGGAAAAAAGCTAAACAAAGGATATTAGATTCAGAGTTCTTGGTTTTTTAAAAAAAAAAGGGGGGGGGATTGCTGTTGGACAATGGTTTGTACCCTGTCAATTGTATTTTAATAAAATGCTGATTGACCAGTAGCCAGGCAGGATGTATAGGCAAGACAACCAGGCAGGAAGTAGAGGCAGGGCTATGAGAACAGAATTCTAGGAAGAGGAATCTGCAATGGTGACCCAGCCACAGAAGAAGCAAGATGTGACTGCCTCGCTGAATAAGGTACCGAGCCACATGGCACATGCCTTTAATCCCAGCACTCAGGTGGCAGAGGCAGTTGGATCTCTGTGAGTTCGAGGTCAGCCTGGTCTACAGAGCTAGTTCCAGGATGGTCAAAGATACACAGAGAAGCCCTGTCTTGAGACCCAAAACAATAAATTATATATCATGTGAGTGTGTGCGCACACGTGTGTGTGTGTGTGTGTGTGTGTGTGTGTGTGTGTGTGTGTGTGACAGAATGAATGAATTCTGTCAGTTATGCTCTGTAAAGACCCCTGACCAATGCTGCCATTATCATTGACACAGAAGCCGACTGGCAAGTAGGTCTTTGAGGCTCCCTCTCTCTGCTGACTTTGCTTCCTTAGGTGCCCAGGGCATGGAGCTTCTTGCTGCCCAAGACAGGTTTTCTCAGTAGCTTTAGAGCCTATCCTGGAACTAGCTTTTGTAGACCAGGCTGGGCTTGAACTCACAGAGATCTGCCTGCTTCTGCTTCCCGAGTGCTGGGATTAAAGGCATTCGCCATCACTGTGCAGCCCAAAAGGACAGTCTAAAAAAAACAAAACAAAACATAGTCTGGCATTTATTTTTAATTTTCTCCAGGTACATTTCCCAGGCATTGTTTTGCTAATAATAGCTCCAAGCACACAAACGGAGCTCAGTGGTAGAGAGAGGTTTGTGAAATTGCTTCATGCATCCTCGCAGCTTTAGCCTGCTCTTGTCGGCCATTTCATCGAGAAAATGGACATTTAATCAGTCTAAGGGCACATCTTATGAGTCTGCCTCCTGAGCTACCACCTTCTTCCAGACTCCAGAGAAAAGAGAGAAACTTACCACGCTGCCAGGGGCTGTTCAGGACACAGGAATTTCCAAATGGAGCAGTGGCTTTATGAGCCAAGCACAGTATTTATCTCAGCATGGCTCCATCTACATGGCAATATGTAAGTGATTCCTAAAAGTCTGTGACTCTAAAGAAATGTTTGTGAATCGCTTTTTTTAAAAAAAGAAAAACCTCACAAAATTGGGGGTTGTATAGTCCACAACATAGAAGATTGAGGGTAGGCTTAATAGGTCCAAATGTAATAGGGAGGTAAGAATAGCAATATTATATTCCTGCCAGTTTCAGAACAGGAAGTCAGAGGACAGGCCAGAGCTGCTGGAGAAGGGATTTGGGTTAGCTTTAGGAAGCACTTCCTGTTACTAATGGGGACACACTGGAGAACCTCAAGGAGGGGGCCTCGCATACATTCCTCCATCATTGGCAGCACACTTTCTAGGGGTGACCTGTTTTCTAGTTCAGCTTCCTATGAAGGTTCACGAGACTCACAGTCCTGAGTCTGTACAGTGTGAGAGGAGGGGAACTTTTAAAATCGTGAATTATTCTAGCAGCAGAAAGTCTGATCCACTACCCAAGTGAAGACTTCTTCAGCCTCTCGATTAGCCCTTCACAAGGCAACAGCATTCTGGGAAAGGACAGCAAGGGAAGATGCCTATGAGGTTTGGAGACTTCTATGAGCTAATTCGTATCCGTTTCCTTTGACTTCACTGTTAGTTCCTATTCCAGAGAGAGAGGCCGCTCCGCTGCCACCCTGGGATTCACCACCACACCTTACTCAACAACTGCCGGAGTGTCTGTGCCCAACAGTTAACACCCAGTGCCCCAGGGAACAGCATCAAGCATCGCCATCTTCCTTGACACCCAATTCAACAAGTCATGAAGAACCAAGTTTTCTTGGGAGGATCAGGTTATGAGTCACAGGCTCCTCGGCTTCCATGTGGCATCATTTTCTGCTGTAATTAATTTTCACCCGTTGTGCACATTCCTGAGGTTGGAGGTACCTAACGTTTGCTGGGGATTCGCATCTGATTTCACGATACTATGAAGTCACTTCAGCTGTTTCCAAGGCAATCTTCGTGTAACCCAAGCAATGCCACTACTGTTGTCATTTATGACTGCTTGAAACATCTTAACAGTGCCAGCCCCGCTCCCTTCCTATTGCCTATTTCCAAATGGAAGGAATTCTTATGATGTCATAGGGTGGTGAGAAGTTATTCCATGTTGTATTTGAGTGAGTTTTTTGCATCTGGTCTCTATTTGTTAACGTCTGTGGGCTGTGTTTGCATCACTACACTGAATTATGGAAAGGCTTCCACTTCGGATGATTAATAGATATGTGCACACCACATGTACACACACACCATCATCGTTATCATCGGCGTTATTATCACCGCCACTACCAACAAACAAGCGCCAAGCTAGAAATCCCAAACTGGGGGAAGCTGTACTACAACTACTACTATGAGAGAAAGACGGAGACAAAGAGACAGACAGAATCAGGGAGAGCAGAGAGATGAGAGAGAGACAGAGAGATAGACAGAGATGTACACACAGTGATAGACTCTGAAAGTCTATCACTAAGCCTTTCTGGTTTCAATTTCATCCTTTCCTTTTGAAATCAGATCTAGTAGTCCTAGTCCTCCATGGAGATTAAAGGAGCAGGAAGTGGCAAAACAGACCACCCAATGACTGAGGTGTCAATGGGAAAGGGAAAAGTTCAATGAAAACTCAAAGATGATGTCAAAGGGATGTGAATAAGTTCCTGACACTCAGGTTCCTATTTCTCACTTGTGAAGTTCCCTGTGCTTCAGTCTTGGGGTCCTCATTCAGCAGAGCTTTCTCAAGCGCGTACCTAAGCCCCAAGGCACTAGACAACCAGCCCTTTTAAAACCAAGACTTTCAAGTCCTTGAGCAAGGTCCCTGTTCTTCAGCCTCCTCAGGACGTCTTTTGTCTTCCTTTCACACACATTTCTTATCACCGTCTGGTGTGTTCCATCACTTCCATTAAACTGTGGAGTTCCTGAAGACTAAGATCTGTCCCACTTAAAGGCGTAGAGCACCTTCCTTCTGGTACCTGGGGCAGGGGAGTTGCCCAACTCCCACCGCTGGACTTTCCCTGTTCATTTTGCTATCGTGTTAAATCAAAGTGTTCTCTTTCCAATTGCGAGATTCGCGACGACAGGATTTCAGTCTGTGACAGTGCAAGGGACTCCCTGCCAGTCTGTGTCATTGATATGTGGGGAAAACAATCATATATAGGGCGTGATTTACAGGGGGGGGTGTCTAGGAAACAGCCTTCCACCCCCACCTACAGAAATTTCAAAAAAAGTGACACTTTGGATCACAGCTTTGATCCTTGTTTAAATACAAATGCCTCAGGGAGCAGTAAGATGATAAGCTGTATGTGGTTCAGGGGAGATAGAGGGAGATAGCCAGCCTTGGAGGGAGGGAGGAGCTGCCATTGGGAAGCAGAGGGAGGGCTTCTGGTTTGTCCCATTCACACCACAACCTTCCTTTCTTCTTTCCTCCTTTGTAGTTATTCTTTGTGTCTTTCACATCATATGCATCCCCACCCCATTCATTTCCCCCATCCCTTTGAATCCACCCCCTGCCCTTGCAACCTCCCTACCAATTTAAGAAACAAAACAATTTAAGAAAAAAAATTTTTTTTTAATTTAAAAGAGAGAGAAAGAGAGAGAGAGAGAGAGAGAGAGAGAGAGAGAGAAATCAACCTCGTCATGGAAGCTGTAGTGAGTCTCGCAGTAAAACCTTCCATCCATGTTGCAAAGAGCCAGTTCATTGCAAAGAGTTGCTGGTCTGGTTCGAGGCCTCTGTGTTTTGCTATGCTATTGATGCTGGGCCCTCACTGGAACTCCTCTCGGCTCTCCTGCTGTGGCCGAGTGCTGTGGGAACTTCCACAGTTTCAGGTCTTCAAGGACTGGTCCCTTCCCAGGCTCAAGCAGACCCCAGATTAGGTGGTTGTTGGTGTGGGCCTGGGTAGATGCAGGGTTGGTCAGCCTGCCAGCTCTCCCTTGTCCTCACCACCAGGGTGAGCGCTCCTGAATTGTTCTTGGGAGTTCACCTCTTACAGAGATGGACAAGGTGTGTGTGTGTCCGGGGGGCATTCTCCTGCTTTTAAGTCCTGGGGTTGGATCTCCCACACGTACCCCTTCAGGGTCAGCTCTACTTTGCTGATCAGGCAATGCTGAGGGTCAGGACTGGCTCTCTGGCTCATAAGACCTCAGAGCCAGTTCTCCCACAGGCCTCAGTGGGTCATGGATAGGGAGGAGCATCTCTTCTTTCCCATCCATGCCACCACGTGACAAATGGATAATAGCGACAGCTCTCCCATGCTAACAACTTCAGGGCTGGCTCACCCGCCTCTGCCAATGGGGCTGGCTCTATTGTGTGGCCCACATAACCTTTTTTTATGGGTAACATATGGGTAAATATGAAGAATCCTTCTCTATGCTAAGACTAGCTTTCTTCTGCCTTCATATGGCACCAAGGATGTATGTGGTGCACCAACACACATATAGGCAAAATTGTGGGAGCCCACGAATTTGGATTTGTTCCACCTTGATTAAACGTCAGAGTTCAGGCCTATTCTTGCTCCTTCAAGGTTATATGACAGGAGGTTTGACCCAGGGTGTGGCTACTAACAGGATGTTTTGACCTAGGGTGTGGATACTTGATGCTTTGGGTTTTGAGGTGATAACTTTGTTCCTTATGTCGTGGTAAAGAAGCCTCTTGCCTTGCCCCTCCTCTTGGAACTGGGGTATATAAAGCCTGTGAGAAATAAACATGAGGCAGATTCAGGGCTTACTGGATGCCCTCCCAACTTTATCCTGTGTCCCTGTCTTTTCTACCTGGCATTTCTTTTTTTTTTTTGAGATTTATTTATTTATTATATATCCAACATTCTGCCTCCATGTATGCCCACATGCCAGAGGAGGGCGCCAGATCTCAGTACAGATGGTTGTGAGCCACCATGTGGTTGCTGGGAATTGAACTCAGGACTTCTGGAAGAGCAGCCAGTGCTCTTAAACGCTGAGCCATCTCTCCAGCCCTACCTGGCATTTCTTAATCCTCACGCTCCCCTCCAAGCACAGACAAATATGTGTGGGAACTTGGCTGATGTTGGCCCCGGATGCGGGATATGGCACAAAATATCCATGTCCATTAATAAACGAGGAGGACGAGAGCACTAAGGGAAGACTGACCGAGAGCCACACAGTGCTCTGCACACACAGCGAGTAATAACCTTATTACTGCCCCCCATTTCCAGGGCTTAACCCTGTTCCTCTCTCCAACTGTATAAATAAAATGTAGAAGCCCAGAGAGTATCCAAGTCACTCAGACAGAAGGCAGCCAACTCTAGAGAAGAATTGTTGACAATTAAATCATTAAACTCACCTTCCTTTGTCCCCTTTTTTCATTCACCCATGATTTTATTCTCCCTTGTGAAAGGCTTAATGTAGACAAGTAAAGAAATCCTGGGGGTGGGGAACGAAGCGACATTGCAGAAGGAAGAAGCAATGTTCTGGTCATATGTGAGTCCCCGTACATAGAAGAGTTGACAAGCAAGGTCAGCAGCATGGTGCTGTGGACACCATCTGAAAGCATCAAGGTGAACCAACCAGTCTTCTAAAGTAACTGGGAAGCCCGCTATTACAGTGGTTCTCAATCTGTGGGTCACGACCCCTTCCGATTGCATAACATATATCCTGCATATCCAATATTTCCATTACAACTCACAATGGTAGCAAAATTACAGTTATGAAGTAGCAACGAAACTAATTTTGTAGTTGGGGGTCACCACATGGTAAGGAACTATATTAAAGGATCGCATTATTAGGAAGGCTGAGAACCACTGGTTTATAATAATTTGCACGCTGGAGTGCTTTCTCCCATACAACTGACTCTCCAGAGGTTGATCCAAGCAGTCACCCCGTCACTGTTCACACCGTTATGGAGCAGGGCCTTCTTGTTTGTGTGTGCAAGCTTGCATGTAAGTCACGTGTGTGTGAATAAGTCAACGGCTTCTTTTCCTTGAGGAGGCTGAGTCGAGAAAGGTCATCCTGATGCTCTCTGGAAGAGAGACTCTATTACTCTTTACACGGGGAGAATGTGATAAGGACTGGCTCTCTAGAGCTAGGGTGATGTTCCAATCATCAGAATTCGATTCAGGGAAAACAACCACTAGATAAACAGTGAAGCAAGAGGCAACGCGGTACCGTGTTTGATAACAGTTCAGCACACAGGTGTAGGGTTAAATGGAGTGGGACGACATGGGAAATGAGATTGCTTGATAACCCCCACCCACCCACCCACACAGCAGTCCTCAAGGCAAGCAAAGACACATGACTGGCAGGTGACCTGGACACCCACATCTCTTCCACACAAGCCCAGATGGTGCTGAAGTTTCTTGTGTAAGGGAGGCAGGGATGACCAAGCTGAGCAGCCAGTGTTCAGGAGCTGAAGCAAACTGCCAACCAGCCCCACCCTGCTGCCATGTTCCCCTGTTCTTCTGGGTTCTGGGACTGACTCTGTGCCATGCACAGGCAGCAGCAGGGAGAACGCTGGCTCCGGTGCCAAGCTCTGCAACCTTCCTGATGATCACAAATTTACAGATAGCATGTCTTCAAACTTGTTTTCTTCTTTATTACATAGAAGAAATAATTTAATTAAGGCAGGGTTTCTCGGTTTAACAGCCCTGGTTATCCTTGAACTTACTTTGTAGACCAGGCTGGCCTCGAACTCACAGGGATCTGCCTGTCTTTGCCTCCCAAGTGTTGGGATTAAAGGTGTGTGCCACCATCGCCCGACCAACAGAAATAATTCTTAAAAGCAAACCTCTTAGACGCTCCCAAATTGTAATTTGGGACCTTTGGGGTGACTGATCTCTAGAATGAACTACGCAGAGAGCTTGTTACACTTCTGCTTTCCTTATTATCACTAGAGGTCTCAGTTTATGTCTTCCTACACAGGTGGTACAGGAGCAACTTGCTGAGGTTTTTGGAGGACTAAAACCATGAATTAAATGCTGAGAAAAAAAATTGTACTTTACTTTTTCTCTCACAAGATACGAGTAGCTTATATTCTACTATGAGAGAGTTTTCACCTCAGTAACAGCTTTGGCCTTCACCTCTACGCAGTGGCCAGAGAGTATTGATAGCCCCTTAGATTGGGCATCTTCTCTCATCCCTTACTAGCACTAGAGCCATGGTTAAGGAGTCTATCCAGCCTGGATTATCTGTTTTTAAAGAGTCTTCGAGAAAATTTTTTAATTCTGGAGAAAGAAGTTTTATTTTTCTTAGCACATTCTATAAGGTTTTCAAATATCAACCCTAAGTTCTTCTTGAACTAGCGGTAGATAACCTTTAACAGATGGGAGCGAGAGACTTCTAGTTCTTCTTTGCATCTGCTCTGGAGAACTTGCAGAAAATATATGAGATCTTACCGTTAACTGCACTAGTTTTCCAGGGTCTTAAAGAGGTTTTAATATTTACGTGTTTGTGTATGTGCATGCATGTATGTGTGCATGCGTGTATGTATGCATGTGTGTGTGTATGTGTGTGTGCACGCGCACATGTATGTATTCACCATGGCTCATGTGTAGAAGTCAGAGAACAACTTGCAGAAGACAAGTCTCTCCTTCTACCATGTGAGTCCTGAGGGCACAGCTCAGGTCGTCAGCTTGGCAGCCAGCACCTATAGGCACTGAGACTTAGTGGCCCTCTAGGGTGGATACCGCTACCGCTGAGTGATGTTCTAGCTCTTGATCTCTCTAGCTGAGCTCTCTGTGTTTTCAACCCCATTCTCTTGCAGAAGAGCAGAGTCCCTGCGCAGTGCTGGGCCCTACCTTCAGGGAACACTTTCTTTTCACTTAGGGTTTGAATGCAAATAAATAGTTCTTTCACTGGAAGACTCTTCCGTCGTCATTAGCCCGCCATTGTTGACACTAAAGTTATTGCTGTTGAACCCTCTTGTTTATTGTTATCTCGAGTACACGATACCCATAATTCGGAGACAGCACGGTGAGGTGAGTGGTCTACCCAGGTCTTTGACTTCACACTCAAAGGAAACCCAGAGCATGGCCCTCATTCTGCAGGGATGATTTGCAGTAACACATCTCCATCGACTCACAGAACCAGGGCTTGCAGGGTCCAGTCGAGGAGTAAGGGGCCTTAATAAGTATAAACCTCTCTGTCCTTTCAGAAGCTCTTGGCAGCCCACATACTTGTTGCTTCAGTGATGCTTTGCCAGTTATTAAAGCCGTGACTGCACAGAATTTGTTATAGTAGCAGCTGCCAGTCAACAAATCTCATTGTTAAGGTGCATCCAAGGTCAGGGCAATGTCAAGGCTGTCTATTAAGAATTGCAACAGGCCCCATCGCTGACCCTTCACGCAAGAATCAGGATGTGTGGAGAAGGAGCACAGGCCGGAAAGAGGCTGAGCCAGAGAGACAGCTGAACCCTGGCAGAGCTCCGTGTTACCTGCTGAGCAGAGCCAAGTCCTAGCTCTGAGAGGAGCCACTCTCTCCGTTTGCAAGCAGAGACAGGGCACCCAGGAGGGGCCCCCGGGAGGCTGGGAGTGTGCTCAGGCAAACGTGAAACTCAAGCCCTGAAAGCTAAGCCCCAAATCCAAATATGCTGTTACGCAAAGCGTCCACAGATTGGCTCGTGCTTGGTTATCGTATGAGGTTACTCGTTGGCATGCACTGCGCAATTCTCTGGCATGCCCGTGGCTCATCAGTGGCATTCCTTCCTGAGTCAACACTGACCCGCAGCCTGGCTCAGAGAGGACGTTGCAGCCTCTTCCAAGAGGCCGTCGTTTTACGTGAAACCTAAAGCCTACAGTCCTGTTTTGCTGGCGTCATCCTGCTAGGCCTTTTATCTCCCAGGATGGCCTGGTGAGTATATCCAAAGAATGATTGAAAGGTTTGAGGAAATACCCCGGGGGTTGCACCTAACTGTTGAAGTAATGAAGACTTATCTGGCATCAGCTGGATGCACAAAGTTACAATCCAGGGCCAGGATTTTGGAGGCCAAGGAAGATGGCATCTCTCACAGGGAGCAGAGTTAGGCCAATTGCAGTGTTCAGCAGTTTCCCAGCCCTCCGAGTTCAGAGCTTTTTGTAATCACTTTGTTTCTTTAGCTGAGTTTCTTAAAACACACTCTACCCCTTGTGGAGCTCTCTGGGCCTCCACCCAAAAGCTAAAGGATACAAAGAGGAAGAAGAAAAGAGCGAGCAGCCGACTCTCCCCAACTGGTGAAACCAAGCCAAACAGTTCACCCTTGTTATTCTCCAAAAGCCTGTCAATACTTACAATAGGGGGACCAGGAGGAGCCAAAATGTGCAGCCATAGAAGGTTGGCTCTGTACAGTGTAGGAAAACAAGCAGTCATTAATATCAAGCTGGAGATTATGGAGGAAACTTTAATGATGTGGAAAAATATAAACAAGAGATTGTCAAGTGAGGGAAGTTATAACATAGCATGCATGTTTGGTTGTATTTTGTAAATACAGAATACATATTTTTTACTTGATGTGCATGTCCAGGAAAAAAAAAACAGGAAAAATGTACATTAAAATGCTACTAGCAATACTTATAGGTAAGGATTGATGAATGAGTTTTTAATTTATTTTTCCCCAAATTGTTCACAATTTCAACACTTATTTTTTATTCTAATTATTTTCAATATTAAAAAAAATATGCCCATAGTATTTGGGGCAAACACTATAGGAAGTCGCTCCTTTTTCCTCTAATATGTCTGGAGCATATTCTCCTTCCTTTGTTTTTCTTCCTTTTCTCTTCTTCATATTTTTTTTTCTTTTGAGGTTGAGACTTACAATGCAGCCAAAGCTAGCCTAGCTTTGAACTCTTGACCCACCTGCTTCAGCTCCCAAGTGTGGAGTAACAGGAGACAGCAGTGTATCACAATCTCTCTTTCACTTGCTAAGTCAGTCTGTTGGATCGACAGCTCATGGAAAAGGAGAGTTGCTTCCACAACCGTCTTGTTGCAGACAGGACATGGAATCCGGGAAGCATTGGGGCTGGAAGGAAGGCACAGTGAATGGCATGTAACTTTCCTTGAGAATTAATTGGTAAGAGGGCGGGCGTCTAAAGTCTAAGTCTTTCAACTCCATGTCCCCCATTGTTCTCTGTGTACCACACTGCACACAGGAGGGAATTAGCACTGTTCAGAAGAGCTACTTTGCTGATGTTTTATTTCAGTCTTAGCATCCCTGGAGGGAATTGGGTGAGGCCATCCCCCTTATTATATGGATAACCCTTGCTGACATCTGCTAGGCTCTGGGGCACAAGCTATTTCTTGTGAATATCTCACATGTTCGGACTTGAATTCTTGGGGGTTGGTAGTGTTGCTGTACCTATTTTACAGCTGAAAAAACTGAGGCTTGGGAACACTGAGTCATTATCAGGGAACTCACAACTAAGATACGGTGGAGCCAAGCCAAGATATATATATATATATATATTGTTTTTTCAAGACAGTGTTTCACTGTAGCTTTGAAGCCTGCCCTAGAACTTACTCTGTAGACCAGGCTGGCCTCAAACTCACAGAAATCCACCTGCCTCTGCCTCCCAAGTATTGGGATTAAAAGCGTGCGCCACCACCACCTAGCAACTAGAACTATATTTAGATACAGGTTTTTTGCACTTGACCTCTTTCAGGCTTGACACATAAGTGTTTTGCACCGAACACGTTTCAGTTACTCTTTCCTTTACCCCTGGTTTTGTCATCCAGGCTTTTCCAAACAGAGTAAAGCAGGAATAATGATATAAAATACAGGCCAGCCAGCGTCAGGCAGGATACAGGGGCCCCACTTGGCATTCAGTACTTACTGCCAAAAATCTAGGGTCAAAACAAAATGAAACACCCAGTCCAACCACAATGATTCTCAGTTGGCAACGGAGATGCTGGCACTTTGCCTCCAGGAGTTCAGCCTGTCCCATACAAGGTACTTGCGCCCCAGGTATTTGTAGTTCTTATGTAACCGTGCACCGCTTTCAACTTGGCCAACACGTTAGTGCTTGTAGGTGAAGCTCATCTTTTTTTTTTTTTCCAGCGAGACGTACAATGCACCCTGAGTCATGTGTAAAGGGCTCGAACAATGTTTTCATTGTGAACAGAGCCCTAAGGGCCTCGTCTTACAATCCTCACATGTGTGTTGTGTCACCCGAGTGGAGAAAGGGCCTGCCTGGTGCTGGGGCCCAGGATCGTCTGCAGCATCAGCAGGCAGTCTCGGGCATGCCATGAGCTGTGTGTCACCCACCACCCATCACTGGCCTTCCAGCTGGAGGCTTGGGGCTGACTTGAACAGTTTCCTCACTTGCTCTTCTTTCTCCTTTTAGCACACACCATGCTTACATCCTGTCTTTTTGCCTTAGCTGATTCCTGATCTGTTCTCTCTTCTTGTGTCTCGGAAAGCTGTAACCGTCGGCTCCATAAAGCAGAGTCGAGAGCCGAACCCCGCTTTATCTCTTCGAATGCCTCCTCTTGCTCCACACCCAGCCTCACACATGTCATTTCTTCTCTCCCTCTCGGTGTGTGTGTGTGTGTGTGTGTGTGTGTTATGCACAAGAACATGTTTATGTGGGTATACACATGCTTACAGGGATATGTGCTCATGCATATATTCTGGTTCAGAGGTCGGTATCAGGATGACTTCTTCAACTGCATTCCACATTTTTGAGGGGGGCAAGCTCTCTTCACTGAACCTACAGCTTGCCATATCAGCTAAACTGACTGACCAGCAAGCTCTGGGGATTCTCCTGTCTTTTCCTCCCTGTACTGGGGTTGCAGGTGTTCAGGAAAATGTCCTGGCATTTTCCGTGGCTGCTGGGAACCCAGGCTCAGATCTCCATTTCCCCAGCAATCACTTTGTCCTGATCTCTCTCTCCAGGCCTCCAGCCTCTCTGCCACGCTTACATCAGCAAACAGACTAGAGGTGAGACCCACAAAACACGGAGGCCTGCATGTTGAAATGAGTTAACACATTGCTTTGGGAGCCAGGTGGCTAGGGGAAATTGCTCTGCTCTGATATTTACCAACTCAAGAGCCCTAAGAATGTTCCCTAGCCTCATCAAAATCTCACGTTCTCTGTAAGTAAAGCAGGGACATAGAAGAATCCTTACTTCTTGGCATTGTTAAGAGACCTGTATTAGGTTCCAAAACTTTGACCTTTGGGGTTCATCTTATATGTGCCATTTGTGGGTGATTTAGACCACAACACTGAGCCCCCTCTTTGCATGGATAATTTTGTTTACAAGTAAGAGAGTAAAGATGAGACCTCTCTGTTGGTCCCTCAGAGATGAAAGCAGTTAATAAATATCCAGTCACTTAGTATAGCTCCCAGCCCAGAGGAGACTTCTATCTCCAAAAGTGGTCTTTCTCTGTGTTTAGAATGGTGCTTGCCGGAGTGCACACACGAGCTGGTGGTCCCCACAGCTACAAGGCTTCATCCTCTTGCTCTCTGCTCTTTGGCTGTTTCTTGAATCCTGATCATGACCGTCCTGCCCTGGGTCTGTCTTCGCAAGCTCTCTTCTCTGCCTGCTCTTCACCTGAAAGCCAAGTCATGGGGAGGCCTAACCCACACGTCCAATGGGAGAACGGGAACGGGGTGGATCCATGCAGCCGGTTTCTCCATCACAGTTTCTGTCTTGAGTTTGAAGAACAGTTGTGACGTCCTTGAAAGTTTTGTGTGGTCTTTACAAATCACATCATATTCATAATTTGCTTCTTAAATGAGATCATGTACATGTATGGGCTTTTTTGCCAACTTGACACAAACCTAGACACATCTGGGAATGGGGAGTCATAAGTGAGAAAATGTTTTGGTAAGACTGACCAGTGGGCAAGTCTGTGATGATATTGTCTTGATTAACAATTGATGGGCAGGGTCTAACCCACTGTGGGTGGTGGTGTCCCTGGGCTGTGGTCATGGGGTGTCTAAAAATGTAACTTGAGCAAGCCATGGAGAGCAAGCCGGTATTCAGCGTTCCTTCCTAGTCTCTGCTTCATTTTCTGCCTCCAAGTTCCTGCCTTTGGTTCATGCCCTGTCTGAGAAATGGGAGTGTAAGAGGGAATGACCCCTGTCCTGTCCTTCCCAGCTGTTTTTGGTCATGGCGTTTTACCACAGTGCTAGAAACCCAACTAAGAGGGAATAGCAATAGTCTAGGCTGGGCTCAGGTCTTTATCGACAGTGTGTCTCCCTTGTTTATTGTTGGAAAACGAATCCAGACCAGCTAATGGAAAGAAAAGGAAGACGGAGAAAAGGAAGAAACCGAGACCTTTGCTTTCCTTAACTCTACCACATATGTTCATTTTGTGGTCCCAGGGTTTAAGAAGAACTCACATCCCTGAGTGTGATTGGAGAACATGAAGACTATCCATGTATGTAGTTAGGTTCTTGGGAGGATGCAACCAAACCCTCCTTATCAGCAAAGAAACCCAGAGTATTATCTCTTTACGCAAGACGTGTATCAGAGCATGGCCACCAACTCTAAAAAGTGCACAGAGCCAGAGTGTCCCCGGCATCAAAACCTTCCAGGGGAGAACTTGGATTCCTCTGCCAGCAACCAACCTTAGGACACAGTGCCAGAAAGCACGGGGACAGCTTGGAGGTCACGTCTGGGAGGCCAGTCAGGGCCGCGGGGTGTCAATGATGAGATGTGAAAGTTAAACCAAAAACCCCAGAGTGGTCACTTTGGCTGACTTCTACGACAATCCAGCTTCTCGTGTGGTGGGTTTATGTTATATGTGATATTGGGGTACTGCTTTGGTTTCCTGAAGTCCTTACATCCCAGGTCTTCCCATCCACACAGTCATGCTTTTTAGGTAAAGCTGCTGGAAAGTTCCATTTCAAAAGGAGTAGGAATATGAGCATGACCAAGAAAATCTTTCCACTTGCACAAATCATGTAAACCCTCTAGAGTACAATGTCCTGCAGAGCAGGAGAAGGGTACCACAGCAATACAATTGTCAGCTTTCAATAATAAGCCACATTTTCATGGCACTTTATCACTGGGAAGGCACTTTTTAACAATCATTGTGTATTTACCCATTTATTTACTTACTCTTTCAAAATCAGAACCACATTAAGACTTTCATCAACTTGAGGCACATTTGCCTTCTTGGACTTTTTTCTCCGTTAACACACACACACACACACACACACACTGGAAGAGTTAAAAAAAATGGACATTGGGCCAAAAGAATGAGTCTCATTATGTGGAGCTTTGGTGGACTCCATAGTCCCCTTAGCAAGAGGAATTTGATTTTGCTACACTGTAGATATGCAGGAGGACCGCAGCATCAAACAACAGGGTCCAGCGGAGTGGGCCCTAGGGGCTATGTGGAGGACCCTGGCTAAAATGAGGGGTGAGGAGTTCAGGGAACTGAGCTGCTTCCGAAGGGGAAGCCACATGTCTGGTGGGTCCTGATTATGTAAAAGAGCATGGTGATAGCGGAATATAATTCTCACCAGCGCTGAAGAACAACCAGCTAAGCGAGGTGACGATGGGGAAAACGTATGTATTTTAAGCGCTGATCGAAATCTGGCAATGCAATTGCCAGGTGTTCGAGGCGCGCGAGTCTGCCAAGCTGCCGCGGTTGGAATATCTACAGCAGATATTCTGGCTGCCTCAAGAACTTTCTAAGTGTTTTTCATCCACGTCAGAATTCTACTAGGTGAATAGTTTATTTGTTTGTTTTATGTCTCCATTTGTTGTTATTGTTTTTTTTTTTTTTGAGACAGGGTTTCTCTGAGTAGTCCTAGCTATCTTGGAACTTGTTCTGTAGGACTAGGCTGGCCTTGAACTCAGAGATCCACCTGCCTCTGCTTCTTGACTGTGCCACCACCACCCTGATGTCTCCATTTTTTTTTTTTAATGAGTTAACTGAAGTCAAGCCTTCAAACCTGCTTTAGTAAATAGCAGAGCTGGGATTCAAGCTGAAACATTGCAGATCTAAGGTTGCAGCTCTGGGCCATAACTTCACTGTTCCTGAAGCCCCTTGGTGTTTGCCCACCGTCTGCTTCTGACCGGCCTCCTGCAGGAGACACAGCTGCACCTCATCCAGCACTGTGGGTCGAATAGGAACCCAGAGAGCCCTGATGCGAGCAGACCAGAAGTGCTTCAGGAAGCTAGCATGCTAGCACGCATGAGTCAGTATCTAGATTTTGCAGAGATCAAACGACTCGTCCCTGCAAGCATGAGCAGAGATACCATATAAAATACTTGACGCCCAGTTAACTTTGGTTTCCCAGCAAACCACTGATACTTTCTTAATGTCAGCCAACCCTAAATATCATGTGGCATGTAGGGGTGGTTAAATGAATTTTTTGTCTCTTACCTGAAATTGAAAGTTAACTGTCTTAGTCAGGGTTTCTATGGCTGCGATGAAACGCTGTGCTCAAAAATGAAGTTGGGGAGGAAAGGGTTTATTTGGCTTCTACTTCCAAACCAGTGTTCATCATCGAAAGAAGCCAAGGCAGATACCCAGACAGGGCAGGATCCTGGAGGCAGTAGAGGCCATGGAGGAGTGATGCTTACTGCTTTGCTCCACAAAGCTTGCTCAGCCCGCTTTCTTATAGAATCCAGGACCACCAGCCCAGGAATGGCACCACCTACAATGGGTGGGGCTCTCTCCCATCAATCACCAATTATGAAAATACCTTACAGGTTTGCCTACAACCCGATCTTATGCAGGCATTTTCTTAATTGAGGTTCCCTCCTCTCAGATGGCTTTAGCTTGTGTCACGTTGACATAAAACTATTCAGCACATTAGCTGCGTGTTTTGTTTATATTTTCTTGGCGTGGCAGCCCTGAGCAGTGGCCTGACCATTTATCCTGCTTGGGACATTCTTCCTACCCTGCTCAACGCCTCGTGTCGCATCCAGCTTTGGCGTCATGTACACAGTGAAGACCTCATGCTTAAGTCTTTGTTTCTTCCCAGTTTTCTTGACACTCCAGGCTGTCACCCAACTGGGCAAGGGCTTTGCCAGGCAAACAAGGTAACTACCTAGTCACAGCCTTCCCATCGATAGACACCGTTTCCCTCCTCGTGAAATCCAAGCCTCAATCAATGAAGCCGAGGTTCAGGAAGGTAAATCCATTACCAAGACTCGCATTTGCAGCTCACGCTCCTCTAGCTCCTTTCCATGAAAGAGCTCTCCAGGTTCCCCTTGAGAGACATTTAAGCATTATTAGAATGGCATTAATTAGTTTAGACCATTATTGACTCATTTAATAACTACCTCCATTTGTTGGAAGAAGCTCCCAGCTTTGCAGTCAAAGGGGCATGGTGACATATGGACTGAGAGAAGTGGTCTCAAAGCAGTGAAACATCAAGATGCCTGCAGTCTCATACGTTGCTTTCTTTGAGACCGTCAGAATTAAAACAGAAAGCTTTCGGCCTCCGAGCCTTACGAGAAACACAAGACACATTATTATCTCTATGCAGAATTTATAACATGTCCATTCCACACGTGGTAACTGATAGCAAAGACATCAACCCAGAAAGCTCGAGGCTTTGTTGCCCTGCACTCGGTGTTGAGTGTGGTTCCCTCTCCATTGCACCTCCTCGTCGGGTCAGCCGCCCGAAAGACAAGCTGCTCTAAACTGCCAGCTTAGAAGAAAATGACAAGCGCTG
Organism: Microtus oregoni; assembly: GCF_018167655.1. Taxonomy (NCBI): domain Eukaryota; kingdom Metazoa; phylum Chordata; class Mammalia; order Rodentia; family Cricetidae; genus Microtus; species Microtus oregoni. The sequence continues at coordinate 8,250,317 of NW_024543073.1, read as the reverse complement.
AAGAAAGCCTGTGCCAGCGCTCTGAGTCCTAAAGAGGGTCAGACCTCACCTGAAAACAAGCCGAAATTGAAAAAGTCACGGGCCTCTGAAAAACGGGGATGGCTGTGCATAATAACGAAGCCTTTTTTCCTGTGTAAATTCTGAAATGGAACCGGGTTTGGGCTCTCTTTGTCTGCTAGAAGGAAGTTACAAAGAACCAACCATCCTTGTGGAGGTGGGAAAATTGTCCCCAGAGTGTTGGCTGGGCATGCTCCCAAATCTGCCACCTCTGCTGCTCTCTCCAATGAGGCTTCTCTTACAGTAGCCCAGGGAAGCACACGGACTAGAGGGAATCTTTATCCAGTTTCCTGTTACTCCCTGCCTGGTCCTCTGGGCATCCCAGGGCCTCACCTGCAACCTGGACTGTGACCTCTAACCCTGGCTTGTGCCTACCACGGCTGTGGAGAAAATGGAAAGAAAGGAGGCGGCTGGCTCCAGTCACACATGAGAGAAATAAGTTATTTCCATCCCTCCAGCTCTCTTGTCAGGTCCCGAGAGCAATCAAACTGGTATTTCTCTAAATCCTGGATGCTCATAAGGCCGTGTAAACAAGCTGTCTTTAATAGTTGTACATGCATATGTGCCTTCCCAGCTCTAACCACTGCTCAGTTCTGGGGCTTCAGCAAGCCCTTTCGTCTCTCAAGAGTCTCATGTTGTCTCCTCTTTGAAATGGGGTGATTGCCTTATGTAGGTCCTTGGAAAGGCAGAGAGTAAGTTACAGAGCAGGGGTTGCTGAATTGGCAGACTCTGGGTGTCTATAGTTCTAACCACCACCCCTAAAATTAGTGAAGACAACATCCCTTTTTCCTGCTTGGATTTTCACCTCAGGTTTTCTGACAGGGTTCTGTTGCCTTCCAGACAAGACGCTCTGTGTGGTTGCTGTCTCGCTTTGTGCTGCTGAGGATGGGACTGAATCTGCCAAGCAAATCAATGTTCTATGTTGAGCTTCATCCTTAGCCTTTCTCACATGTTTCGGGAAACCACCACTGGGCTGTCTCTAAGTGAGCTTCCAAACGGAATAGTCTTCAGTATCATAAATCGAAAACCAAAGCTCAGGCTTGGCCCTTTTCAAAGATTTTATGTGATCATTACCTATTATGTACAAATATTGCCATCACATTATGCCCCATAATTGGACACAATTAATGGTGGTCTTGTGTGTTTCGAAATGGGTTCAGTATCAGCCCAGGCGACTTGAACTTGTGATCCCTCTGCCTCCGTCTCCAGCAGGCACCTATCATCACACCCGGTCCTGACATATTCTTTTTAAAAAAGAGCGCACGCTATTTGGGAAGGTGAGGCGATTCAGAGAGGTACATAATAATATATTTATGATCCTTCAGATTCTTGTAGGACATATAAAGTTTTTAGTGCCCAAGACCCCCCACCATTTGTCGCACATGAAAAAGACGCATCTGTTAATTCTTCAGTCACTAGTACAAAACTGGAACACAGCGCACGAAGAACCCGCCCTGCAAACATCTTTGCATGTAACCTAAGGCTCCTGCGATTGAAACATCCTTTTCTCTTTCATATCGGTAGTCATTTTACGGATCTGGGCTTAGACAGCTGAGCAGCAAAGGGCACTAGGTTGCTGAATTATTCATGTAATCTACATTTCCTGGCTGTTGGTGGATAATTGACAGGTGCCATGTCACCTTTTACAAACGTCCCGCAATTATGGACCACATATCAGTGTTTGACTCCGCAGTAATGCTTCCTTTCTGAGCCGGTTTCATATTTTATTTACAGCTTGGTGGCATTTTTTTTACTTGGCCGCCTGTTTCTCTCACTTTTGATTCCGAGGCTTTTGCTCCACTTAATGTACCCAGGAATATTTAAATGATAAGGCTCCTCTTGGTTTGCTAACGGCAGTCGTTCATTGCTGCGTGTTTTATTCATTCGGCCATTATGGTAGTCAATTCCTTGATTTAAGAAACTTGGGGTGAAACGCAACTGTAAGGAAACCATAATATAAATCTGGTTTTATGACTTGTTTTGTTCACAGGGAAAAATCTAGAAGCAGATCTTCCCGGGGCCTGACACAAGCTGTAAACTGTAGGGAAAGTTGGCTAGTTAAAGAATATGACATAATAGGAGCCATGGAACACTTCAAACCCTCACCGATGTTGGAAGGTTTTTTTTTTTTTAAACATTAGATACAAAGCCAAGGTAAGTTGTCTTTCCCTTAGAGAGAGAACCTGGGGGAAGGGAGGCTGGAACTGGTAACCCTGAAGACTGAGAGGATCTATTCATACATCAAACATTCAGAGTGAAACTGATTCGAAAATCCCACTCTCCCTAAAAGGAAACTGAGGCAGAAACTATGCAACCGATAGTCTACCCTTCAAACCCCAGTCAGCGAAGGAGCTCACAGCCAGGTGGACCATTTCCACTCCAGCGCTTTTGTTATTGCGCCTTACGGTAAACCATTTTGTTAGCTCCCATTACCTACCTTTCTCTTCCAATGCCAACAGATACTCACTTTTTCATGGGACATTTATCCCTTCCTCATTCTCCATGCACAATTTGTGTAGAAGTGTCTCCCACCTACTATTGGGGCACACATTGCCAAGTCCATCATCCAATGCATTTTTCCAAGTGGAATGGCCATGTGACACCAATGGGACCAGGGAGAGGCAGTGACTCCCAGAGGGCAGAAGCCATGTTGGAGAGGCTGGTGGGAATTTTTCCGTCCCCCTGGAAGAGGCTGGAGCTCTCGGGAACTGGAGAGGGAGAAGTATCACGTGATACTGGGGGTGACAACTGCCAACATGAAACCACTGAGCAAAGAGAGCAGAGCTGGGTCAAGCAGACAGCATCTGTCTTCTAACCTAGGACCATCACGGGCATGAAACAGGGCAGAACAAAAGCTAACCCAGATGCTAAAGGATGCTGGAGCAACAGATCCTGGACAACCAGGGGTATGTGGTCACCCTTTGCCCCAGGACCAGCATCTGGACTGCTGGGTTAAGACCCTGCTCTGGATTGAACTAGCTGGGCTAAGCCAGAGCTCCCAATGGGCCTTTTGAGCTCAGGAGACACTGCACTTTGAAGCCAACCAGAGTTTGGGGTTTAGAGACGTTCCAGTAAGGATTTCAGCTTACATAAACACAAGCTTCCTGAGGGCACGCTTGCTGAAGTCCTCAACTCTTACGATTAAAGGTGCCCATCCCATGTTTTAACTTCAACAGACATTGCAACTTTATATTTGACATTATCACTTCAATGCCTTCGAATAACCACCTGGAGAAACTTCTGTGTGTTACCTTCTTTCCACCAACAACCTTGTGAAACGCGTATCAGCTAAGAGTTGGATAACTCAAAAAAACTCACAGTAATGAGGGGGTTTGTTATGCAACCGAGCTGCTCCAGGAGGAACAAAACCCAGCAGCAGTGATTTTTGATATTCTTTTAATTGTGTGTGTGTGTGCTTACGCACACACACGCACATACACACCCACAGGCTTGTGCACACACACACGTGCATATGTGAAGGTCAAAGAACAACACTCAGGAATTAGTTTTCCCCTCCACTATGTGAGTGGCAGGAATTGAACTCAAGTCCTCAGCCTTGACATTTTTTTTTTGTCATTGTCATTTCTTTTGCCCATTGGCTGATCTCACCAGCCCCCTCTTGTTTGCCAGTTGTGTGGTACATTCTAGCAACATCTGGTCCAAATCTGACATTACTGAATGCATGGCTCTTATAAGCCAGTTCCTGTATTTCTGCAGCGGGAACATTAATCTTAGACTTCTGACTTCGTTTCCTTAGTTTTTCCTAGGCGTTTGCTCCAGGCGTGTGGTGGCAGGCAGGTTGTTCTGAACAGCGCTCTCCTAACTGCAGATGTGCCCCAGGGCTAGTGATGCTGACGGCCTGCAAAGGAGTTTCCACCGGATCTGGACGGCCATGGTTCGGCCAGACAGAGTCTGCGCTTCTCCAGCTGCATCTCCCAGGCTCCCTCAACTGCACCTGCAACTTTCTTATTTGCTGTGCTCTTTCCAGGATGTGGCTACTTACGGCCTTCCTCCCTCGCTCTGTTCTGTTCATCCCACTTGAGGGTTAGGTAACTTGCAAGGCCCACGTTCTGTCTTCATGCAAGCAAACTGCTGCTTCCTGCTGCCCAGAGGAAAACCATCTGGGGATATAGGTCTATTGTAGAGGGCTTATCTAGCATGTGCAAAAACTTGGGCTCAGTCTCGATTACTGGTGCACACACACACACACACACACACACACACGGGGGGGGGGGGGAGGCTGGCGGGGAGCTGAAGTCTAGGAGTAATTCCCTCCCCTGGTGTCCTTGAGGTTGGCTCAGACTGTGACTGTCTGGATTCTCCCATCAGTGCTGTCAGCCTTTGGTCCCCTGCAGCGAGGGGGACACTTCCCAAGCCTGTTCACATTCATTATCTCATTTGACGGTATGGACAGTATTGTGTGCTAAATGTTTTGCCTCAGCAGAGAGAGACAGGGAGAGAGCTTGGAGAACAGTTGAGTCAAATGAAAACCCTGGTGGCAGCAACCTAATTTGCAGTCCTGGGGCTTCAGGGAAATTAGCCAATCTTAATAGGGCTTGCCTTGCAAGCTCCAACCTCCTCGGCTGTGAGCAAATGCCACAGAAATCTTAATTGTAAAAATCCGTGGAGCCACAGCACAGCAATAGTACAAGTAATTCGGCACCGGTGGCATCCAGATTATCCAGAGTCTGGAAATAAGACTCTTGGAGTGACATCACAACTCCAATCGTTGCAGACTCCTTTGTGATGGCTTTTTCTCCTGGCGGTTACAAGGACGATGATAGTGATACCGCTGTGCTCACAACCGGTCATTCCTATGCGGTCCCTGCTCAGTTCTCCACTGTCAGAAGCATAATGAGACCAATCCTGTGGGGCTCATTGTAGCACAGGTCTAGGTCCTGATGTCTGAATGTGGCCATGTCGGAGCATCTGCCGCATTCTCTCCGAACAAGTGAAGGAAATGAGGTTAGGAGAACTGGGTGGCTGCCCTCTCCCTCCACCCCGCCCTCCTGCAGCACAGTTCCTGGGGGAAATGAGGGCTCTTCTCTAGAACGAATGAAAAGTTCCAGCTCTCTCTAGCTTTCCCTACAGTACAAATGGTAGCTGTATCTCATCTGCTTTTCCACATGCAAAAAAAAATAGAGTGGAAAATGATGCCCCGCTCCGTGTGTGCCTATGTAGACAGATGTGCTCGTGCAAAATGTTTAAAATATAAAGTCATGGTAAAAGCCGTGGTTACAGTTCCATCCCAAAACATATGATCTGACTGAGGGACTGCCAACTGCATGGCAGGGAACAAACTACTGAAGCTTGTATTAATAATATAGAGGTAAGGGGCTGGAGAGATGGCTTGGTGGTTAAGAGGGCTTGCTGCTCTTATGGAGGATCTGAGTTGGCTCCCAGCACCCAGGTCAGGCAACAAGCACCTATTACTCTAGTTCTAAGGAATCTGATGCCCTCTGGCCTCTATGGGCACCTACATGCACGTGGTTTCACATAGGCTCACACAGGGATACACATACACCTAAATAAAAACATATAACAGAATAGTAAGCTGCCACGGATGGAGAAGGCTTTAAAATCCAAAACTGAACACCAAAGAAGTCTGGAAAAAATAAGAAGAATTCAGGAGAGAGGAGACATTCACAGAGACTTTTGAAAGCCACACAAAAAGGAAACTATTCCAGCTAAGTGGAATGAAAACATGGAGGGATGCACCACGGTGCCACGGGCAGAGTGGTTTTGTACGTGGGCACCATTAAGCAGCCTAGGAAAGCAATGGGGATGGTAACAAAGTGAGCTCCTGTGTCGAGGAGGCACTAAGTGCTCACAGCGTTGAGAATTAGCTGACCCCGCCATGAAATGTAACGTGGCGAATCCAGCTACCACGACTGGGAATTAACCACAGTCCGTGTGTAGCAGACCGTGACTCAGAATTATGTTTCTTGGCACATCGGCAGCCACACGCATTCAGAGGGAAAAAGTCTTGATATTTTCGGTTGATGACTGAATTGGATTATGCACAGTTGATTTGATTTGCTGTTTAGTCAATTTTGCAATTAAGATGACCACAAAAGAAACCAGGCGTTGATAAATTCATGACTTTTAAAAAGTTATGAACTTTTCGTAGCAGATATTCTAGGCCCAAAAGACACCAATGTAGTGAAAATGTAGAACTAGTGCAGATTTCTGGGCATTTAACTATTTATTTCTAAATCTAGAGACATCTCTGATAAATAAAGAAGAGTCGCTCACCCAGTGACAAAGACACATCACTGTGGCAGAACCCATGTTTTCTTCTATAGAAAGTGGGATGACTAAATGTTTTGAGTCTTTTCTCTTCCTTCTTCCTCTTCCTCTAGTCAGAGCTGTAGCCAGAGAATGGTCCACCCCACACACACACATAAGAACATCTGCAATCTCCCTCCATCCCCCAGAAAAACATCTATTTATCCAGGGTGCCAAATCCTAGAGAAGGAAGTCTCTTACCCAGGATTCACTCCTGAGAACCAGGAGTGTCTCAGGGAGAAGCCAAAAGTTAAATGATTCTATCCCAAATAAGTAGAAGAGGGGAACACAATATGTACCAATATGAGACAGGCGCTTCTTCCAAGATGAATCTCTGTGGGGAAAATTTAAAAACCCGTTGAAGGGAAGTAGAGAATACCTCTCCATAGATATTTGGGGTATGTGAGTATAAGAGTATGATAAAACGCCATGAACTAAAGCAACTTGCGGGGGGAAAGGGTTTGTTTCATCTTATATCTTGGCTAACAGTTCATCACCGAGGGAAGTCAGGGCAGAAATCTGGAGGCAGAAACCGATGCAGAGGCCATGGAGGAGTGCTGCCTACTGGCTTGCTCCTCATAGCTTGCTCACCATGCTTTCTTTTTTTTTTTTTTTTTTTTTTTTTTGGTTTTTCGAGACAGGGTTTCTCTGTGGTTTTGGAGCCTGTCCTGGAACTAGCTCTTGTAGACCAGGCTGGTCTCGAACTCACAGAGATCCGCCTGCCTCTGCCTCCCGAGTGCTGGGATTAAAGGCGTGCGCCACCACCGCCCGGCCCTCACCATGCTTTCTAATAGCACCCAAGATCACCAGCTCAGAGATCACCACCCTCAAAGAGCTGGGCCCTCCCCACTCAACCATCAATCAAAACAATGCCCCATGTGCTTGTCCACAGGCTAATCTAGTGTAGGCATTTTCTCAACTGAAGCCCCCACACTCCCAATGAGTTGAGTCTAGCTTGTATCAAGTTGAAATAAAACTAGCCAGTACATGTGTAGTGTGTGTGTGTGTGTGTGTGTGTGTGTGTGTGTGTGTGTTGGCTGAATATCAAACCCAAAGTTCTGCATATGTTAGGCAAGTGTTCTAATATGTGCTGACGACACTGGGAATCTTTTATAAACATAGTGCTTACTTAAAGGAGACTGAATACCAAGAATTATCCCTCCCTACTTTCTTCATTTCTACTAAACTTCTACTCCAAATGATATTTCTCTAAGATGAAAACAATTTAAATCTTATTGGAGAAAAAGAATTTACCAAAGTGGCCAAATAAAACCTCCCAAGTAAGCAAGAGAACAGAACAAAAAGAAAAGGCTTTGACACCAGCTGGCAATATCGGTTGCACACAACACAGTCTTTGTTAGGTCACTGTGGAGAAGAGGAAGATGTCCCAGAAGCATCTGTGTGGGCTGGGAGAGGCAGAAGCAGGCATCCAGGACCAGAGGCAGCTCTTGAGTGTGACTCTGCTCCCAGTTGATTCATCCTTTTCTCTCTCTTAACCAGTTTCCTGGCTTCCTAGTGGTGTCTTCTCCCTCGTAATCAGGTTGCATATGTGCCACACAGAGGCTTCTCACATCCTCTTTAATGAAGACTCTCTCTTCTACTTCAGATCCCCCAGGCTTCCTGCTACAAACCTCCAGCAGATTATTGTTGAAGTTTGAATTCTGATTGGCTTGATTCACCTTTGGGGGTCAAGTTACATCACAGACTATTGTCCAACCAATATAATGGCTACTCTTTGGCCAGCCGTCTACCCCTGGTCAAATTCATAAAAGCAAATGTGAGGAGGAAGGTAAAATGGTGTGGTCAAGTCCTTTCTCCTCAGAGAGGGCTGGAGGGTTGGTGTGCTTTGATTGCAGCTCGAGGACGTGTTCTTCTTGTTTATTTCATTTTTAACAAATTTGTATTCATTAAATCACTGGTTCATTCAAATGCAAACCCTACTACAAAGGGTTTGAAGAGACGTACTAGTCTGTATTCAATATATGATGATCACATAGTTGAGAAAATACAGGCATACAAAGAGGGAAACGAATGAGAAAGAAAAAAAGACAGGGAAAAAATAGCATGTATAGTATATTGCCATCCAACTTTGGAAAATTACTAAATGGTCTAGTTGTATCTCACAAATATTTATGCTCCTAGATGTAATAATATCACAAAGTGGATTCTTCAGTAGGTGATTTGATCATGAGGGCGGAGTTCTCACAAATCCAACTAGTGGTATCATGGACAGTCCTCCAGAATCCCGTTTGCCCCTTGTTCCTTGGGAGGATGTTCAAGAAAGCATCGTCTTTGAAGGAGAGAGGGATGCCTCACCAGACACTGCATCTCTAGCTTTAAGAGCTGGCAGTCATAATTTTCTATTGTGTATAAATTACTTAGCCTAAGGTATAAGGTTTGTTGCAGCAGTGGGTAGGAACTAAGAGAGTGAGCAGCGATTTTGTTTCTTTTAATCTGAGATTCTCAAATTTAACAGCGAGTGGCTTTACACAATAGAAAAGCCCTGAAAGAAGACACCATTTACAGTAGGCAGGGTTGTGGAACAAACCTGTGAAAACCTGTTCCTCAGCAGGGACAGGGCCTTTTCTCCCTGTTTTGCTCGGTGGGCAGCCTTAACAAGGAAGGGGAGTCTAGATTATATTTCAAGGCTTCTTTTGGTCGTGAGTTTATAATGATAGAACAGGATGACACAGGAAACAATCATTAAGAAGGCGACATTTTAGGGCCAGGTGGCAGTGGTGCACGCCTTTAATCCCAGCACTTGGGAGGCAGAAGCAGGCAGATCTCTCTGAGTTTAAGGCCAGCCTGGTCTACAGAGTGAGTTCCAGGACAGGCTCCAAAGCTACACAGAGAAAAACGGGGGGGGGGGGCAACATTTTATATAACTAAAACCATAAATTCCTCAATTTTTGTTTATTGTCCATGTTTAGACATGAAGTACATGGGAATGCAGGCTCAATGATTTTTTTTTTTTTTTTGGTTTTTCTGGAAACATTTCCGATATCCTCAAGTCTTCTGAGGCTCTCAATTTACTAATTTCTTTTGTCTTTTGTCTAATTTTGATGTCGGAGCAGCAAAAAGTCCTTGGACCCTTGTTTCTGGCCCACAACAACGAGCCAGCTCTATGGGAGAAAAGTGAACGGGCTGTGCTGGATGGTGTGGCCTGGATAACAGAACAGAACAGATAGACGCCTCAGACCTGAATCGTTCTGTTTAAAGAGCAAGCGCTGTCCCATACCTGGTGAACACCTGCCACGTTAAAGCACCATGCAAAGTGTGTATGTGATGGGACCTTTTTGAAGAAAAGAGGTTGGTTCTACAGGAACTCACCACTCTTGACACTTGACTTGGTTCACTCATCAGGGAGGAACAGAAGGGATTCCCGGTGCTTTGACTTCTGTAGGGAAGAATGTTGTGTGCATCGCCAAGATGGTGATCCTGAAAACCATTTACAATATTCAATTAACCGTAATTAAAGCACTCGGTAGGAAGCTCCTTGCTGACTTGATAATAGCAAAAATTGGTACTTGGCGTTCCCAGTGGACGAGAGAAAAGATAATAAGTACCCCCAATGTAAAGAAAATCGAAATGAAACCAATTATGACCAAATTATATTGTGCACATAGAAGCACAAGTTGAATCAAGAATATTTAAGATTTTGACAAGAAACATTACAAAGAGATATAATAACATCTTAACCATTAATTGATCATCTAATCCAGTTTAGTTCATGAAAAGGAATTGGTTTATAAGCCTTTACATTGCACATAGGTTGACAAGGGACCATGGTCTATTAAAATGCTGCATATTTGGAATAACTAGGAAAGCCTAATTTTCTGTTAATATAGTTAATAACGAACCATAATTGATTCTATTACTAATAGTCTTATTAAGAAGACAGTTAGCTAGTCATTTAGTCCATCTTTTCCCAGTCATATATTCACAAATATTAATGCTAATTTGACTTACTATATTTAACTTTTTGCAATTTTAAACTATCCTATACCAACCAATTTTTATAACATTTAAAACTGATTTTTTTTTTTACTTCTTTATAGTTTTTTTTTCTCAACTACTTTTAAAATATCCTTCATCCATTTCTCCTCCTCCACATACGGGAAGTTGTGCAATTAACTCTAGACTTATAAGGATTCTCCAGTATTGAACTAAGGGGTAAGTGATGGGTTGCATAAACATGCTGACAATATAGTATATCTGAAGCACAGAGCTCCCGATGCGTTTCATCTGACCCAACCTCTCTGTTAGGAGATGGAAATATGTTAAATGGTATTTCAGATTCACTAATACTTAAGTCTACAACCCAAGCCAATCTCTGCCAAAGGAAAATTAATGAATTCATTATTCAATGTTATTCATTCAAGTGTTAGTAAAATCTCCATTCTAGATACTCAAGTCTGTTCTTCTATTCTTCTTATCAACTCTCTTAAACATGTGCTTTTAAAAATGTTTAAGTATTTTTGAACAAAGCTTTCATTTTTATTACCTTCAGACAAATAAACACAATCTTTTCTAATGAGAACAGCTTTGAAAAAACACAAATAAGATGCAAACACTTATGTACATCTATGTAAGCACGTATATGCACAAATGTAGACATGCGTTGAACTATATGCACACATTTTTTAAAAAACCATGACCACATGGTAACTGATTTAAGGACTGCATAACAGTTTGGATATATTATGCTTAATTTGGTAAGCGCTGTATTGTTCTTAACATTTAGTCTGTTTAGTTTTCTCATACATCATTTTATGCCCTAAGTGCTCCTTTGAGTTGAGTTTCTACAGGTAGAGATTCACGCATGCTCATGCATACCCTGCCCCAGGAAAGGTGGTTTCATTTCTTTCATTGCCGGGGCAATGTATGGAAGTATCAGATGACTATTCAGGATAACTCTGTGTTTTCTTGTCTGAAAGATGAAAGGAGACACTGGCTGCCATTAGTATTTTTGATATTAGCAATGTAGAAAATGCTCTGTATGACATTTCTTCTTTCCTGAATTCCCAGATCATTTCAGGCAGCAAGGGTGCTGATCTTCTGTTGGTTCCACACTCAGTATTGCAGGTATTTCTTCTGCTGTCTTTTAACGTATTCACAGTAATCTTGTGGTTATTTGAAAATGCTTGTTTTTAAATATAAGTGTTTAAATCAATTTAGACAAGTTTCAAAAAGAAATCTTCTAGAGACCGAGGGTATTTTGCCCATTTTTTTTTTCCAGTAACACCGTTTAAATGGCTCTCATTTTCAGACTGCTCACAGGAATGCTGAGAGAGAGAGAGAGAGAGAGAGAAAGAGAGAGAGAGAGAGAGCAGTTCTTTCATTCTCTGAAAAGCTCTAAAACAGCAGAAGGCGGGAGGCAGAGGCAGGCAGATCTCTTGAGTTCCAGGTCAGCCTGGTCTGTAGAACAAGCTGCAGGGCAGCCAGAACTACACAGAAAAACCCTGTCTTGAAAAGTGTAAACAAAAAACAAGAAAGAAGAAAAGCACCAGGCAAGCTATTGTGGTGGGAAACAAAAGAGCAGTCATTCAAGGCTGAGTGTGTGTGACCAGCAGCAGACAGAGCTACAGTAACTTTGGAGCTCTGTCCTAAAAACAAGGTCCTTGAGAGGGAACTGTGGGCGGGGTTTGTCTGCGTGAGCCAATGGGTTTGTTTGGGTAGCATGACTGTCTCCCGTTGGCATTAGATGGTGCAGTTACATCCTGCATCTCCACTAGAGAATCTGTGTGTCCGGTCCAGAAGCAGACTCTGGTTTGCAGGGTACTGACTTAGCCCTACTACTCCTGGCCATCTAGATAACGTTCTCCACTCACACAAAAGCAGTGGCCTGGGCTGGTGGACCTCACCAGAGAGAGTGCCTGGATGCTGACCTCCACGGTTCCCAGCAGACTCCTAGTTTGTCAAGGTGTAGGCCAACCGCATCCTTTATAGGCCTGTCCCTAGCCAGCTGGCAAGCCATTGCGGCCACTCTCCCCAGGCAATCAGCCAACAGCCCAGAGCTCTAAGCTATTTCGCACTGCAACATTCAGTTGACTTTAGTTTTGAGGTGCTAGCCACATTCTGTTAATTGGGACACTCTTCAAAGACTTCCACAACTTGGGAAGCACCCATTCTCCCGTCAATTTCCAGGGCAAATGGATAGTCCTGTCACACACGTTTTCAGCAAGAAATGCAGAAGAGGACTAAAGATTTTTTTTTTTTTTCACTTTACTTAGCTCGGTGCAGCAGAAATGAGGCACGGAAACTGTCAGTCATTTCTAAGGATGACAATTTTCCCTGCTTGACAATGTGCAATATAAAACCCCAGCTATTTGATGAGCCACCGTCTGCCCCCCCATAGGAAGGCGTGTATTGAACAGCAGAGCAGAGGGCTTTGCTTAGGCATGATAATTGAGGGATGGAGTTCGCTCATCAAGATTATCTGGGCACCGGTTTTCCTAGTTTCCAGATAGAAGGCACTGAGCCACAACTCTGCTGCTTACAGCTGGGAACTGAAAGGGAGTATGAGGAGGTAGTTACCCATATTCAACAGGGACCCGGGACCCTTCCCACTCCAGGATGAACCAGGAAGGCTTAAGTTAGGAAGAAACACATGCCACAGTACACAGGGGACCTGCTCTTCTGCAGTCAGGTGACCTCATACAAGACCCTAATGGACGTGTCACTGGTGAATCTTCACTCGTAGACCAGAGTCCGAATGGACAACGTCCAGTTTCTAAAACTCCATGCTTTAAAGTATTGAATTAAAAACCCACATTGGTTATTTATGATTGAATATACCCAATTAAAAGAAATCATTTTCAAAACTACTAACAAGTTTCTTAGCATTTCCTAGGACTCACGTTCAGTAACTGGGTGACTAGACAGAGTAAAATTAACCCACTGGACAGCTGACCGGGAGCCAAAGTAAGATAAGGCTTGAAAAACGGGGCATGGCCTATACTAGCTCCTTTAATACCAACTCCATATCTTCTTAGACATAGCAAGTTGGACTGTGTGGGAGAGTTGCCATTTGATCAGAAACTTGAGCAAATGGTGAGATTGCCAGAAAAACAGATGAAACAGGGGGAATTCTAGGTAGAAAGAAGAAAATAAACACAGATACCTGAACAGAAAAGTCAGATACTTGAGGAATTCCTAAGTTCAAGTGCCTAGAGGCAACAAATCTACTTTGTCTGTGCTCCTGGTTGGGATATTAAGTTATCCTATCCACAGACACTCACGGAACACTTATCCTGTAAGATGCACCATGGCTGCTGATACAGCCATTCAGAGATGCGTCTGTACAATCGTTCTCATACAGGTTTTAACTAGGCACTTTCGATAATAAAAGAAGTGCGTATTCATGTTTTATATACATTCCTGGGCTTCTGTGTGCCACGCACGCGCAGGTGCACCTGTCTGTGCAGGGACGCACATGTATGTGGCGACCAGAGATCATGTCTGTTGTTTACCTGCACCACTCTCTTTTATCCCTCTTAGAACCCTTGCTGAACCTGGAGCTCAGTTATTGTCTAGAGCAGCTCATCAGCGAGCTCCCGGGATCTGCCCGCCTCTGCCAGCCAGCTCTGGGGTTACAGACTGTGCCTCCATGGACGGCTTTCTGTGTCCAAACTCGGGTTCTCATGCTCGCACACTCGACAGTTTAGCCCAGAGTCATCTCCCCAGCTTCTTACATAAATAATATATAAATACTGGATTCATAGGTGAGGACAAAGAATTAAAAGAAATCTTGTCTAAATTTACAGACTTGGAAGGCGGTGTGTCCTCTGGCTCCTCAGACTGAGCGATATAAATTTGGAGGAACACAGAAGCAATCACTGATTAGCTTAAAGCAATGTTTAAATTGATCTTCCCAGTGAAAAGGCATTAGGAAAAGCCATCTGAAGAACACCTGTTTAGGTGCGCTGGCATCAACAATTAGCATCTTCAGGGAAGGGGGAGTTCTCGACAGCAAGGGGCGCTTAGCGCTTTTATGACTGTCATCAAGAACATTTACCAGGGCCAGAGGAAAATAGTCACACCCACCTCTTAATCTTGAAGAGGAGGCAGCTCCCTAAAGTCACTCACTTAATTAGCCTGGGCTCGGGGCAGGGCCCCCGCTGGTCCTCTGAAGGATTCTGTGGGTTTGACATTTTTCCTCTTTATGCAATCTGGGCTCTAGACCTTCGAGTCAGAGAGAGAGAGAGAAAGAGAGAGAGAGAGAGAGAGAGAGAGAGAGGGAGAGAGAGAGAGTGTGTGTGTGTGTGTGTGAGAGAGAGAGAGAGAGAGAGAGAGAGAGAGAGAGAGAGAGAGAAGATTCCTTCTGAGCCATGTGACAGGAGGAGCAGGTGGTAAATTTGGTTGGTGCAGAGGTGGGAGACGCAGCATGGTGACCCCATATGGCTTTAATCTAAAGAGGCCAGTGCTCCCCACGCTGCTCAGTCTGAAGGGGGTAAAGCTGGCTAAAGTGGCTGAGGGTCCCCACACTGGCTCAGTCTGAAGGGAACAAGGCTGGCACTGCACAAGCCCAGGGTAGCAGTTACATCCTTCACAGAAACAGTGGTGAACTGGGCTGGCGCACTCCCCGCTGCCCCTCCTAAGATGTGCTTCTCTTCTAAGAGTGGTAACCCAGAACTTCCAGTGAGTGTTTACTGCGTACCAGGTGTCATGAATTTTATGTGCAAAGTCTCACTAATTCCTTGTGACCCCCTCTCTGCGACCTTGGTAATAGTAATGTCCCCATTTTATGGCAGCTAAATAGCCGTACAATAAACACATTATCTCTGCTGGAATCCTTTGGAGAGAGAAATGAGGTGCTTGATACTAATGAGACTGGGGGTAAACCAGGTCTGACAATCACAAGCCAGAGTGTGTGGCCACTCAGCAGATAAGGGCTCTCTGGTACAATGTGGGCTTGTACAAGACCCGGCTGAGCCAAAACACCTGGCAGAGTCGGCAGAGACAGGTTTCCACTGAATGATTTTTCCCGTCTTGGCGCCAGGCCTCTCTGAGCCTTCCCGTCTTTAGTTGTAAAGTGTAGGTAATGAAATCTACTCCACACAAATATGTCAAAATGAAATGGGGACACAGTACCTAATCTGTGGGGCGGAGCTCAGAAGGACAGTCACTTGATAAAGCTGTACCCTGCCCCTAACTCCCTTCTTGGTGACCTCCATGAAACGTCATATGTAGCCTTCAGTAGCCTTCCTCATGGAAGAACAGAGTTGGGTTCAGATGGTGACTGTCCTTGGAATTGTTCTTTCCTTGTTGAGGTCATGCGTGTATACTAGGAGATTTTCTTTAGGAAGAAATTTGTCCTTCACTTCCCCACTTCCGCTTTGGGTGCTTTCTCTAGAAAGCTGAAAAGAGTGGTCCTGGGGTGGCTTTGTCCCCATGTCCCTTCCATCCTTTGCTTTCTGCTGGCTCTGGAGCCCCTCCTGGGAACTTCCCTCTATCTGAAGTATAAAGAGCAGGGATCACGCTGATCTGATGGCCGAGAGAGGAATCCCCTTTAGACTTGACTGGGTAGAAGCTTTCCCCTTGTGCCTTCACTCTCGTTATCTTCTCCTTTCTTGGGATCATGAGACGTCCACACAGACAAACAAGCCCGCAGAAGCCAGAACCCACACCCAAAGGTTATTCCTCTATAATAATAATGTGGCTTTTTCTCGGGAAACTTAAAATAAAGAACAGCGAGGCCATCGACAGGCATAGAAAAGATGATGCTCAAGTCAGGCTTGGCGAGTCAGTGAGCTTATTGGGGTTCTCACAGGAGCATGGCTGATCCCAAGGCAGCTACAAGACCTGGAAGGCCTCTGGGTAGCTTAGCGGCAGTTGCACCTGAAGAATCCTCCCTCCAGCACCAGCCACTGATGATAAAACTGGACCACTGGACTCTTCCCCTGTGCAGCGTGCAGGCAGCCATGCTCCAGAAAACTTACTTCTCCCAGAAAAGTTGTGCATAACCCCCTGAGCCAAGGAGATTTGGGAACTTCCCGTTCTTTCTGGGAAAGAAGTTAAGAGGCCTGGTTTTGCTTGAGCCTCGTAGAGACAGGCACAGTTGCTTGGATCCAAGATGGGAAGGACCATTTCTGACCCAGAGGCAAAGATGCGGGACACTGCCATCATGACCACTTTCCTAAAAAACAAATATCAGCCTACCAATGAAACGCCTTAATAAATGGAAGAAAACAGGAAGTGGGACGAGCATTACTAAGATAGATTTCTTGCGCCTGTTGCCAAGCTTCTCAGGAGCAGCCTAAGAATAGCAAGGCCACTGGTGCGCATTGTCAACCCCTTATTGAAAAGCTATTGACTGAGTACCTACTGTGTGATGTATCAGGCCCTGTGCTGGGCTGTGAAGGCTGCATGTAGGGAGTGGGGAGGGGGAGGATCTAGTCTGTAAACTAATCACTCACAAGTGTATGCCGGATCTTACCCCAAGTTCCGCATGAAGGAATTGGTGGCCCTGGAGAGGTTTGGCCCAGTTAGGGCGGCTGGGCACAGTCTCCCTGAGGAAGTGATGCTGCGCTAGCCCAGACAGGAAGGATGAGTTGGCGTGTTCTGGGCAGAGGAAGCGGCTTGTGTAAAAGCTCTAGGCTGGAGGGCAGCCTCTGAGTCTGAAGAATTGAAAGGTCAGAGAGTCTGGAGTCAACACGGAGAGAAGGTGCAAGATGGGGCTGGGGAAAGAGGGCCCGGCCCACGCCTATCCTTGGAGGCCTTTTTAAGGACTTGGGTAGCTCCTAAAAGCAACCCCCAAGCATTTCGCAAGCATTTCCAGAGGGAAAGTGTTAGAAGCAGGGTTGTTTTTGCAAGGATCACTTTAGGAAGATGGATGTCAAGGAGGAAGGAAAAGAATCAAGAAGGGACTGGGGCTAAAGCTCAGCTGCCAAGGATTCCTTTAGCAAGTACTAGGCCCTGGCTTCCAGCAGTGAGAAAAGAAGGGAAAAGAAAGGAAAGAAAGAAGAAGAAAAGAGGGAAGAAAGAGAGGGAGGAAGGAAGAAAGCAAGGAAGGAAGGAAGGAAGAAGAAGAGAGAGGGAGCAGAGAATGAGTCGTCACGGTCACAGTAGCTAATGTTCACAGAGTCGTTACCATGAACCAGGTATTGTTTATTATTACTAACCAGGTATTATTATTAGATTACCTCATCTAATCCTCATACAGCCACGTGGGCCTCATGTTGTCTTGGTTGTTCTACTGAAGAGGAGGACACTGGAAAAGGAAGCCTGAGCTTGTAGAGTCCCCTGTGCTAGAGGCAGGCTGGACCCCCTACAAATTGTGGGTGGAGCACCCATTTCCTTGCCAGCCCCCTTTTCCCCCTTCCCACCCAGACCTTTCTTGACCTTTCTTATCCACGACTCAGGAGAGTGTCAGTGGGGCTGGTGGCTTCACCAGACCTGGAAGCTCTCAAATACGAAGAACTGACCAGGGTGGATTGGAGGAGAGTCTAGGATTCTGTGGAGGTTGGTGGGGTGATGCTGAGGAGCCCGGGGCCAGCTGTGAGGTAGGGAATCTGGGTCTTCTCTACAGCTCCGACCCTTCCCTCTCCTCAGGCTGTCTTCCTTTTCTTTTCCTGGGGATTCTATAAGAGGCACTGGGCATTGCTTGCTCTAGTTCCCCTGCCTTGAAAACCGAACCTAGGCATTTCTTTGCCTTCTTTATTTATTTGTTCAACTTGATGTTTAATTTTTCCAGTTTCTAGGGTTTTCCCTCACCCTCTGACTGCATTCCTAGCAGTTCCTGGCTGCGGACTGCTTAGATTTGCGTCCTTCCTGCTCTCCTGGCTGCGTTGTCAAAACTAACCTCAGCAGACAGCTGTATTATCCGATTCCAAACACTTCCTCTTCTGCCAACTGACATTCTTAATTCTGACCCTGATCGCAGTGATCCTGGGAATGTATATATCACTTTATTTCAACGGTGCGTTTTAAGGTATCCACATGCTAAAATGTCTTACACAATAAGGAATGTACTTGTCTCTAGCTGCCCTTGAAATGTATCTTTAAATACCCAGTTTTAGCCAGGCATGGTAGTGCACACCTTTAATCCCAGCACATGGGAGACTGAGGAAGGTCGAGGCCAGTCTGGTCTACAGAGCTTGTTCAAGGACAGCCAAGGCTACACAGAGAAACCCTGGCTCAGACAAAGAAAAGAAAAGAAATTTTACAATATACTTGTTTCAGTGTAAACACTTGGAAAGTGTTCCAGAGAGCAGTCTTCTGGGGTGCAGGAAGTGTACCTGGTGAAGCACTTGCTGAGCAAGCTTGAGGATCTGAGTTCAAATCTCTAGGAGTCACAAAAAAAGCCAGACCTAGCCGTGTGTGTGTGTGTGTGTGTGTGTGTGTGTGTGTGTGTGTGTTTGTAAATCCCCCAAGTACTGGAGGTGGAGCCAATGGACTCCTGGAACTCACTGGCCAGCCAGTGTCACTGAATCTATAAGGTTCAGTAAGAGACCTTGTCCTTCATCATCATCATCATCATCATCATCATGTAGAGAACAATGGAGGGAGACACCTGACTGTGTCCCCTGGACTTCATATGTACACACCTGCACCTGCACAGGGATGTGTACATACCCACAGGTCCATGTATATAAATACTACACACAAAAAATAAACAAAAATACAGAATAAGGGCCGGAAATGACTCAACAGTAGAGCACTCGTGGTTCTTCCAGAGGTCCTGGGTTCAATTCCCAGCACCCATACCCACAACTGTCTTTAACTCCAGTTCCAGGGGATCCAACACTTTCTCCTCACCTCCGTAGACACCAGGCATGTGCACAGTCCACAGACATACATACAGACAGAACACCTATACACATAAGTACATACATTTTATCAAAGACTGTAAAAGAACAGATTTTCAATTCAAACTACTGGGTCACAAAGTTCAAATTTGGAGAGTTATTTTCTGACACTGTCACAAGTGTGTTTTAGAAAGAGAGCCGAGAATGGGAGTGTAACACAGCCCTTAGCACACGTAAAGTCCTGAGTTGTCTCTAGCACAAAACTCCAAAATCTCCATTAGTGGCAGAGTGGCTACAATTTTAGCGACTTGGAGGCTGAGGTAGGAGTATCACTTGAGCATGAGAGTCCAAGGCCAGCCTGCCCCTAAAAGAAGATGAATAAATAACAGTAAAAAGATGAAGACATGTACCAGTGCAACATCCTTTAAATTTTAGAAATATATCAAACACACAAGGGGAGTTCTAACAAAGTAGCTGGGATTGCCCCTTGGCAAAAGCTTTCCTGAATGGTCCCACAAAGGCAGTGATGCACCAATGACAATTCTTTGTTAAGATCCATCACAACTCAGGAGTTGGCCGTACGTCTGTCTGGTAGGACACTGATTACTTGGTGTCTGCCACATGCCCAGACTGTGGTAGGGGGTCCCTGCTACTCCAAGAGGGTGTATACTTCGTCTGAAATTTCAGGCTTGTGGAGGAGACCAAGCTAAAGAAGCCATTCTTTACAAGACAATGACTACTGGGCCCCGAGAAGAACATCTAGCTGCAGGTGGAGTGTGAGGGGCTAGCGCTGATCATGCCAGAGGGACGGAAGTCAAGCTCAGGCTGTGACTTGAAGGATGGACAAAAGTCAAGCAGAAAAGAGACACTGCAGATCGTGGGAGCAAAGGTAAAAAAGAACAGAAGGTATTAAAGATGTGAGCAGTAGGCCTGCACCTTGGGCCGTGACATGCAAGATTTCATAACTGAATTAAGGTATCTGGAATCTGACAACCAGACCAAAGGAGCAGAGTGTAGAACTGACTGAGAAGCAGGGCTGCAAGTACAGGGCTCAGCCAAAAAGCTGGAGAAGTGACAGAGAAAATAATGGCGGGAACAGATGGACCAGATTCAAACGTCAAGCAGAAAGTCAGCTGTGTGAAAATGAGGGAAAGAGAAGAAGAGAGGATGTCTCTCAGATTTGGCTTGGTGAACGTGGTGGATAATAGAGCCATCCACCAAAAAAGAGGATGTGGGGGATTGACCAGCTTTAGCATGCTGTGGCTAAGGTACCCAGGGACATAGAATAGATGGTTGCTATGTGGTTAGTTAGCTAAGAAGTCTGGACTCATGCATGGACATCATCATTAAAGCTAGCTAACAAGTGGAAGAGAGTGCCCCAGAAGAGATGCAAGGGCACAGGAAAGGGTACCAAAGGATCTGTGACCCGAATGGGCTCCACATTCCCAAATTCCTACGCCATTGCAGTCGGTATGGCAGCTGTCAGGAGGCAGTGGAAGAGGACAGCTTCTTTCCTAGACAACAGAGCTGACCTCAGTCATAATTTTTATGTCCTAAAGTAAAGTGCAAGCAATCGAAATGGCTCCAAGCTAATGATTGTTGAAAGTACCATCTATGTGTGCATACATACATGTACGTATTCATTTATGTATATGTTATATACATATGTTATGCACATACATAAACATATGTATACATATACACGAGTATATGTTATATACATATATGTAGATGTTATATGCATGTAGTATATACATGTGGTGTATATGTATATATTATATAGTTGGAATCTAGAAAGAATGAATCCTCTTAATTTATATGTAAAACAAGTGAAAAAAGAAAACAGACCTAACCATTTAGGCATGGATGAAGGGCACAACTCCATCATCCCACCACCCAAGGCTGATCTCACGTTGAGGAAGACGCTCCCGGAAAGTCCTGTGGGGGGGGGGGGTGTGGGTGTGGGTGTGCAGTAGTGGTAGTTACAGTTGTTACGGTTGCTGCTGATGTTAAGTGTGCTTCATTCTTTCGGGAGGGTAGGTGTGTGCTGAGGCCAGCCAGAAACGAAATGAGGAAGAAAAAAGTGCACATCCAAGTTAGAGAGAATTCATGTCATAGTATGTCAGCCAGTATGCACTGAGCCTCTCTGGGAACTGCATCCACAATCATAACAACTAAAATGGTGACTGCAGGAAGAAAATGCCCATTTCTGGCTGGCCTGGGTTGAAGGTCACTGGCAGTACTCAAGTGGTTGACTTGTTCCAGGGTTCCCCCTCTTTCCCTCCCGAGTTGTCCCTGTTTGTGCTCCTCGTACTGTTAGGCTCTGTTGCCATGCGATCCTTCCAAAGTTATGGCTTCAGAAAAAAGTGCATTTAGCTTATTTGGAGACAGGTCCCATCCTGGCTCTACCACTTACAAACTGTGACACCGCCAAAGGCCTCGATGTTTCTGAGTTTCAGCGTCCGCCTTTGAAGTGAGGAAAATCCAGGCTACAGTGCATGCCGTGGAAGAGTTCTGTGAAGATACGCTGTGCCAGTCTCCGGGGTTCAACTGCCTGGATTCTAATTTAATTCCAATGACTTTCCAGATGTATGACTTCATTTTAGTAATTAATTTACATGTGTCTTATCTGTGCCTCCACACTGGTAAATAATAATAACAAAGCATTATAGGGTCAGGGGATAATAACGCCATCTCTAGTCTTTTAAAATTAAAGAAGCTGCTCGGTGTGTCTCTAGCAGGTGAGAAGGGCATCGTGAGTGCTCAGTAATTACTGTTATTGTCATTAAATATCACGTGTACAGTGCCCAGTATATGTCAGGAAGGTATTCCTGTCGGTATTTTCATTCAGTCATGTGAAGTCTGTCACTGGTTATATGTTGACAAATATAGTCAATTCTTTAAACTAAATGTACAGATAAATTTATAATTTTTAAATGCCTTGTTAAAACAGAACATGCTATCACCAAGTATAGACATCTTAAGTACACATTCATATTTAACTCTGCTTCTAAGTGATTCGAAGAACAAGACACTTTCTCTGATGAGTCTGTCAGTCAGAGGGAAGGAGCCTTGTTTATCTAATTAAAAGATAGCTTTGCTCACAGGATAAAAAGGCACACAAATTTTGCCAACAAACAGCATGCATGTCACTCCGCTCCCCACAGTCTGAACCCACTCTGAGGGGCCTTGGCCTCACTCAAGAGGAGCTGTGATGCTCTCAAGCAGCATGGCACACCCGTAGCAGCTCTGTGTGTTCACCACCTCCAGCTCTCCTCATTTAAGTCTTAATGTTCCCCCGTAGTCAACTACCTATTACAAGTAGCTCAACTGATCCTTTGTACATGTGTGTGCGCATGCGTGTGCACAATGTGTGTTCATGTACACAGTGCGTACAATGTGTATGCTCGTGTGTATAGAATATGTGTATACAATTGTGTGTATAATATGTATACAATGTGTGTGCATCCAATATGTGTACAATATGTGTATATACAATGTGTGTGTGATGTGTGTATATAGTGTGTACATGTACAGTGTCTATGTGTAGGCATGCATTCTAACATGTGGGGGGCACATGCATGCATGGAGGGCAGAGGACAGCTTTATGGAGTTCTCGCCTCCCTTTACACGGACTCTCAGGATGGAACTGCAGGCATTAGGCTTGTACAGCAAGTACCTTTGCTTGCAGAATTATCTCCCTTGCCCTTGACATCTTGCCCTTTCCTTCCTTCCTTCCTTCCTTCCTTCCTTCCTTCCTTCCTTCCTTCCCTCCTTCTGGAAAATTTACCAAATGAGTGAAACACAAACACCAAAAGCTCATGACTTTGAGAATTGTGTGTGTGTGTATGTGTTGTGTATGTTTTGTAGTGTGTCTGTGTATATGTGTGGTGTATGTGTGGTGTATATGTTTGTGTATATGTGTGGTTATGTATGTGTGTATGTTTGTGTAATGTGTGGTATATGTTTGTGTGTATGTATGGTGCATGTGTTTGTGTATGTGTGGTGTGTGTGTTTGTGTATATGTGTGTATGTGTGGTGTGTGTGTTTGTGTATATGTGTGGTGTATGTGTGTTGTGTATGTGTGTGCTCAAGGCTTGAGCATGTAGATGCCAGAGATTGACATTTGGTGTCTTCCCCAGTTTTTGTACACCTTGTTTTCTGAGACAAGGCATCTCACTGAATTTGAAGCTCACCAATTTGGCTCAGTGTGCAGCAGATCCCAGGAATCTACTTGTCTCTCTCTCCCAGGGCTGGGATTACCGAGCCATTCTTCTGTGCTCACATTTTAATGTGTGTGCTGGGGATCTGAACTCAAGTCCTCTGTTTATGCCACAGAAGCTATACCCATGGGACTCTCTCTCTAGCCCCTGAAACTCCTTTTATTATGAAACTTTGGCTAAATTCATCCATTGTAACAAACCATAGTCTCTCTTAAGTAACCCTCTGCTAATCAGCACATTTATAACAATTAAACTCCTTTTGATTTCCAGAACATTCAGAAGGGAAAAGCAGGTATCCTTGAATGGACGGGATGTTATTATTATACTTTGCAACATATATTTCAGCATATATTTCAGCAGCATAGGCCAGTGTGTATTTGGATTTATATTTTGAAAGCTAAGTTGTAACAGGAGGTATAGACTTGAAGTAAGAAGCCTTGATATTTCTCTAATGCATATATTATTTCAAAATAAATTATCTTTTCTTGTTGATAATCATCACTTTGCTATGCCCATCCTGTCTATAACCACTGATGTGGGATTCCCCTCTGGATGCTGTGAATACCATTGGTTAATAAACTGTCTTGGGCCTGTGCAGGGAATAGAGGTAAGTGGGAAAACTAAACTGAATGCTGGGAGGAAGAAGGTGGAGTCAGGGAGTAGCCAAGGACCAGCCACCATATACAGACGTGCTGAAATTTTGCTGGTAGTCCACAACCTCATGGTGATGCACAGATTAATAGAGATGGGTTAAATTAAGATGTAAGAGTTAGCCAGTAAGAAGCTAGAGCTAATGGGCCAAGCAGTGATTTAAATAATATAGTTTCTGTGTGATTATTTCAGGGCCAAGGAACCAGGGACAAACAAGCAGCCTCTACCCCCCAACAAACCACACCATTCTGCATGCCCCCATTCTCATCTACCACTGCCATCCTGGGCAAAGCACTGTGCTATG
Source organism: Microtus oregoni (assembly GCF_018167655.1). NCBI lineage: Eukaryota > Metazoa > Chordata > Mammalia > Rodentia > Cricetidae > Microtus > Microtus oregoni. The sequence continues at coordinate 8,226,045 of NW_024543073.1, read as the reverse complement.
TGCATTTTCTCTTTCAGTCTTCATATTAAAAAAATGTATAAAACTTACAATTTTACTATTTTTATAAAGAAATGGGCTCAGATATAAATGCTCTAGCTAAAACCTCTATGTGGAGACTCATGCATTTGAATTCAAGCCATCAGACCCCAACATTGAACTCTCCCATCTATGCTCAATAAGTTTTTAAATTATACCATCTTAAATGTATTTGTTATACCTAAAGCACAAATAACAACTTCAAGGATCTGTTGGGACACACACAACAGGAATTTTCTTTCACTGAAACTGTGTCAAGCATAGACTATTGGAAGAAAGGTCATGCTGAATTAATAGAAAGTATGAAATTTCATTTTTGTGTCATTGCTGTTGAAACAGTGTTGAGGCTGGCCTTGATCATCTTGTCCTGGTTTCCTAAGTGCTGGGGTTATCAGCATTACTGCCACACCTGGCTTGAAAGTATGGAATTTAGGCTCATAATATGATAGATTTTTTTCCTGGTACCTTACATGTAGACTTCAAAATGGCTTCTCACCCACTCTTTCATTCCGTGCTTGTTACAAGCCCTCGAACTAAGCAGAATTGGTATTATCCATCTACTTTTGCAGGTAAGAAAAATAAGGGCTGATAAAGTTAACTGCCTTGCCGATGGTCATAGAGCTATTTCGTGGCAAGCCCACACTTTCTTACTCTGCAGGGTGACCTAACAAATTCCTGCTGAATTACCAGATAATTACTGGATAAGAATAATATGTATTCTTACATTAATTATTCATATATAAGGGGTTGCCCGAAGTGCTCCAAGATGTATTTCAAGCATTCCCCTTATAATCTCATTTAGATTATTCCTCTGCTCTTTTTAGCCAGACAGCGTTTGCTAAATGAAGGAAAATTCCTGCCCAGATCCCAATCAAGTTATTATAAATTCCAAATTAATAGGGTCTAAATAAATAAGAGCTTATTATAGAGCTCAAAGCTGATAATGTTATTTGTTTCTGATATCTTTTTTCATTTGCTCCAACCGCGGTTGGTACATTTATCTGTGGCATTCCACACACCCCCATTTTCTCATTAGAGAGACTGGGCAAGAGAGGCAATATAAGGAGAGACATACTCATGTGTGAATATATTAATAACTTAAAATTACAGAAGGGGGCAGAGAGGCATCTTTTTGGTAATTTATCATAATGTTTAGTAACGACAATTTGCAGTAATAAGATAACTAATCCTTACTTCTCCTGGGTGTGTGTGATGTTTACCCGTTTATGCTTTACTTACATTTTTTTTTATTACTCCATTTGTTAAATTATTTAAACTTACAAGACAACTTCTAACTTATTAATGGTAAGGCAGGCTTCTGAAGTTTGAGTCATACAAATAATTATTTCCTTTCGGAATCCTTATTTTTATGGGAGCCATACACCTCCACGAGGTATCGCTGGGGTGCATGGAGACTATGAAGACTGAGCCGGACTGCCGTCGGGGACAGGTAACCCAGCCTGAACCCTGAGGACGGATGGCAGCCCCACAAAAGAAACCGTCTATAAAAATATTGTAGATGGAAGTTTGGTTTCCCTGCTTGCGCATTTCCTTATGCTTTTAAAAAGTCCTAAGGGATGGAAGGGAGGGAGGGGTCGGCCGATAGTATAACAGAATGAAAGGCTTAGCGCCCTCCATGCGCCACCCATGATTAAAAAATAATGAATTTTTTGTTGGCCAAGCGCAAGGAGTAAACACTCTTGGCCTCTCTCTGTTCTGTCATTCCGCTCTAATCGACAAACTGGCCACAAAGGCCCCTCTGTTCCTCCTTCCCTTGCTGGCATTCCTCATTTAGGCTCCTTCCTGTTTAGCGTTCTGTTTCTTGCTTCCAGTGGGTTCTTTGCTTTCCTGCACAAGTTTGGGTTTGTTTGTTTTGGGGTTTCTCACATTTTCCTATTTTTGAATTGTTTCTTTCTGGAAGACAAGCGTTCTGTCTCGCTCCTTTTGCATGCCGCTCCCTGTCTGCTACATACCTGATGCTATTCATAATCTGTTTCTATTTATTCTCTCCTCCTCGGCTCCCACTTCTTTATCTCCGGCCCCTTATTTCCTCTCCTTCCCATCTCCATGCCCTTTGACCAAACATCCTCTCCCTGAGCCTGCTGAAGAAACAGAGGAGAGAACATGCTGCAAGGATGGAGCGGGCAATGTGGGCCTGGAAGGGTCACTCAATTTTGCTAGTGAAGTCCCCATCCCCTACACCCAGAGACACAGACTGCCTCCCTTGGAGCAAGGCAGGGAGCCACACAAAGAGAGGAAGGAGGAAAGAAAGGTGAAGGCCCAGCAACACTTGTCTTTTAAAGTCCCCCAGTCAACACTGTCAGCAGTGTTAAAGCATGGGGCCCTAGGTCAGCTTCCTCCCTGCTCAACTAAGTCTGGAGGGAAGTAGACTTGCTGTTTCCACTTGACCCCAGATCACCTCACTGCTATGCTGGGTGGAAAGGTGCTGGGCACCTCCCAGTGAACTTCCCACTGTCCATGGCTTGGCTCTTACCTGGGCCTCGCTCTTGGCAGTGTTCATTTTAAAACGACTTCCAATATGTTTATAAAGCTTTTTAGACCCACCTTGCTGCCACTCTGATTATACCAGGAGGAAAAAAATCGGTGACAGCTACGTGGGCACTTTGCTTCTTCCTCTCTTACCCTTGGGGGTGGGGGAGACCTCGTTCTAAGTTTTTAAAAGCCAGCGACAAAGCCTTTCTCAGGCACAGCAAGACACCAAGTACTGTGACCTTTCTGCCTGGCCCTCCCCACACCTGCGGGAGGGGGAAGTAGGGCATGGAGAGCACCTTCCTGTCACTAGGCTAGCTGCTTCAGGAGACTGATAAGACCTGACCCCATGTCTCTGTCTTCGGGCTAGGTGCCCATTTGTTGATTCTGAACCTGAGTCTCAGGGGAAACACCTTCGCTGTTCAAATTCTTCAAAAATAACAACAAATAGGTTCTTTTTGCACGACAAAAAGAAGTCTTTGGAGGATGAGGGGAAAACGAGGGAAATCACCCCAAGTTTGCGACGGTTTTCGAGGCCTCTCCATGGTGTCAGTGCCCGCCCCCCCCCCACACCTTCTTCCCTGCCTGGCCTCTCTTTACATAAAAGGGGGCAGAGCTGGGTCTCAGGACTGTGGAAAGGATAACAAGGGCCCAGGCCCAGGCCTTTGTCTCATTCAGCACAAATGAGGCCAGGGCTATGAAGGCTGTGCAGGCTGTGCACCCCGCCTCCCACCAGCAGGAAGTCCTTCCTGGCATGGGGCTTCCAGGCCAGTTGCTGGCCTCTCCCTTAGGATCTTTCTCATGAGCATGGGGGCACTTCTTGGTCTGCCTTCACAGTTTCTACAGGTTCTGTTTGTATTTCCTGACCAGATAGATAGATAGATAGATAGATAGATAGATAGATAGATAGATAGATAGATAGATGGATGGATGGGAGGACGGACGGACAGACGGATGGACAGACAGACGGATGGATGGGCAGATAGATAAGTAAATAAATACAACAACAAAAGTCATGGCTAGAGGGGACCCGCTTGGGTTTTGCCAGATGTTTGTTGGTGAAGCCTTTGACTCCTAGCTCAATCTTGTTCCAGGGCTCAGGACTCAGCAGCCCAGCTGAAGAGCCTGTCACCATTTTAGCCAGCAGCTGGTTAGAACTAGAGTCCAGTAGGTATAGGGTATTGTATTTATCTCTGGTACAACCTAACTTACAGGGCTCCCACCCGGCCTCTGCCTTACCACAGACAGAAGAATTTTACTGGCTCTCCACTTTCTATAGGAAGGCAACCACCAACAGGCCCTGTGTTCTCAGAAAAAAAGAAAAAGAAGGAAAAAAAAAAGAAAAAAAAAGCAATCACTGGAACGAAGAAGAAGCCATGAACTCTTGTCACTTTCTCATGGAAAGATCACACACTAGAATAAACAGATTTACTCTGTTTCCTGACCATTGCTAGAATTCAGCACATTACCGTCCTCGAGCCTCCTCCATAACAAAGTATCACAAACTGGGTGTGTACTTATTTAACAAAACAAGAGCAGTGTTCTCCAGAGGAGGTGAGCAAGCTGTGCTCCTCCAAAGGCTGCAGAAAGACCTGTTTCCAAGCTCTCCAGCTCCTGCTTGCCTCAGGCTTTCCTGGCTTAGAGATGCTCTGATCTGGTTCCCATCTCCACAGGGCCTCCTTCCTGCCTCCTTCCCCCTCTGTGAGTCTCTCTGTGTCCAACATTCCCCTCTCATAAACTCGCCAGACAGACTGGATTAGGACCCACCCTAAATACCTCATTGAACTCATTTGAATTTGAATTTATATTGTCTGTAAAGATCTTATTTACAAAGACTGTAAAGACTTTATTTTCAAATAAAACTCTATCTGAGGTATGGGAACTAGAACTTAACATATCTTTTGGGGAGACACAATTCAGCCAGGAACAGCAGACCTTGAACTTTTTTCCAATGTACCAAGAAAGATATTGTCTCCGGTTTGTGAGTCTGCATGTGGGATGTTCTGTGACTATATTAATGATGACATTCAAACACATGGCAAAGGAGAACTGCTCAATAGGACAAATAGTAGCCTGGCCTTCTGCAGCTTCTGCTTTCTACTCCCCTTCTCTATGTAGGCTTAAATCCCTTCCGGTCTCCCTGGACAGAGTAGAAATGAGATCTGTCCTTTAAACTGAGATTTCTCTTGCCCAAGATCTCACTTAGCCCCGGGGCACATCTGAGCTGCCTTAATTTTTATATGCAAGGCTGTCTCACACCTGTAACAAAATTTACTCTCCCCACTTTTTGTGGTGTTAAGGATTGAACCTAGGGCCTTAAGCATGCTAGGCAAACACTCTACCACCAGGTTACAACCCCCTTCCTTTATTATTTATGGAAGTTGGGGGAGGTGCTGGAAAATAAGTCAGCATCGATCACATTGGTTGTCCCAGAGTAATTCACACCTGTTATCGTGGGTCACATGTAACACTTAAAGTGAAATTTAAGTGTTTTTGAAGTCCTGAGATGAAGAGAGCAATTGTTGGGGTTGGGTTGTCATGGTATTTTTCCAAATAATATCAGAGCGTATTAGGGTTAATGAACATCTGGGGTTCTCCTAATTTTCTAGGCAATATTCATAACAAACCCATGATACAAGCTTTTCCCTCCAGGGCTTACAGATTGGTTAATCATCCTTCATTTCCATAGCGCTCCTGCCCCGCAGCTTGTAGCCTCCCCAGTGAGGGCAACAGACATGATGAGCAGAGCAGGAAAACAAGGAGGATCAAAGAGTAGGGAAACTCCACAAGTGATCTCGGGGAGCACAGGGTCTCCATCCTTGGCCAAGCCTTCTTTTAGTGGAGCTGTGCTGGCTCTGCACACAGATCCCAGGTGTAGTAAAATATGATTTCATTTACAGGTTAGGCTAGTTTTCAGAATCGTGTTTGAACATTCTGTTTTGGATTTTGGTTTCCAGTTTTTCTAGTTGGGTAAGGCGAGGGCAGATAAGTTGGATCTGAGGTGAGATTTCTCACCCTCTCACCTTGGTACTACAAAGGCTTCAATGAGGTGGGATTTAAAAGGGAACTGGGTGAGGGGGAGGCTTAGAGAATCCAGGAGAGAGAGGGAGCCAAACTCCTGTTTTTGTATAGACTACACAGAAGTCCTGTGAAAGGGAAGAGCAGGGCTGGATGGCTGTTTTTCATTTTCTCTCCCACCTTTCTTTCCAGTTTGAAAAAGTTTGTTTTCTTTCTTCTTCTTTTTTTTTTTCTCGTTCACTGCACAAAATTAGACAGCGCAGGGAAAGTGGAAGATTGCAGTTTTAACGCTCTACTTCTGTCTAGAGGATGGCCACATTGTTGGGTCAGCAAAGTTTTCTTCCAGGCTTTTTAAAAGTGCTTTTATCATTTTTGTTTGTGTGTGGGGTGGGGGTGGGGGCGTTTGCCACAGTGTGCTTGGGAATGTTAGAGGGCAGCTTTCCCGCTTCACCCAGAGGTTGGATCCTAGAGATTGACTTCAGATCCTCAGCCTTTGTGACAGGCAGGCACTTTTCTCCACCGAGTCATCCCCGCACACCTCTTTCTCAAGTCGTCACAGCCACGTTCTACGTAGTCTGTGCCAGCTCCTTCTCTTCTGATAGTGCAGGTGATAGCTCTTCACACCGAACCACAAGGAAGGAAGCTATGCTTTTTAAAAACCATGTTTTAAAATAAAACATTTCTTATGCCTAATCAAACCACGAAGAGAGGTTATCAATACAAAGTCAATCTTCTGCCCCAAAGGTAAGCATCATAACTACTGAGACAGCTTCTAAGGGCCTTCTAGAAGGCATGATGAGTTGTAAGCATCTCCTTATGTGTGCGCATGGGGAACATTTGTTCTGTTCTGCGCTTGGCCCTATGTCTTGAGATTTTAAAGAGTTGAGCAGGAAAGGGGAAGAAGGGAGTAGGGAAAAATATACTGCTGACAGACACACCCCATTAATTATTCCCCAATAGGCTCCATCTTCCAGTTTCTATCACCTCTTAGGGGCTCACTATGTCAGAGTCCTCAGTCTCCAACTATTTCCCAGCAGACTTCACCTGGGAACACTGCTGGATCAAGACCAAGCCTTCAACACAGCTTTGGGGGGCCATCTAAGATAGCGGTCCCCTCAGTTATCATAGCTACCGTTGCCATAGTGAAACCTTACGGTCAAGTAACTCTTGTTTTACTTAATGGTTGCCTCCAAAGTGTAGTGATGCTGGGGGTGTAGGAGTGCCAGTGAGAAGCTGTGAAGTGCTTCCGTTAGCTCAATAATGAAGAAGTTACCAAGAGCTGTGGTAAAGTATTGCTAGTCTCTTACTGTGTGCAATACATAAACTGTTGTCATAGCAAAGAAGAGCATAGTCAATCTGGGGTTCGCTACTACGGGCAGTTTCAGGCATCCACTGAAGTTCCCTCATGGAAAGAAGGGATACTTACAAAATGGGTGAAAAATTAAAATTAGAAAAATGTAGGGGAGCAGAACAGCTTGTCTTCTGGGTCTCTTCTGAGGAATACTTTAGAGAGATAGCAAATACACTAAGAAAATCACTCTTATTTAAACAGCCAGCCCCAATAAGCAACTCTCTATCCTGTCTTAGGCACACAAAGGCAAAGCTAATACAAACTGCATCTTTTGAGACCTTCACTCACCCTCGCTGCTTCTCCCTCTGTCTAAATCACCGCCGTTTTCTCATAACACTTGAAAAACAAGCCCATTACAGAGCCGATGACATCATGGCAATCAGAACTGCATTCATTTTCTCCTGCAGACATTTTCCTACTAGATGAGTGGCCTCCTTGTTTAAATATGGAATTCACTGATCATAAAATGGGTTTTATCCAGACACAAAGCATGAACAAATGAACTCATGGGAAGTGACCCTTGAAATCCACACCACCCTCCAGACTTGAAAGGACTTTCTGTTTCATTAACTTTGGATGAGGCATAATAATAAAACATAGGCTGTCATACAAAGATCCAGAAACGACAAGGAACATGCTTCATGGTTCCTCCCAAGCCTTCTTTTCTTACCCTAACTCCTTCCTAGGATTCATAGCCAGTCCAGTGGGCCTCTCCCTGGAAGTCACAATCTTGCTGAGCTGCAAGTTCCATCTTTCTTTGCAGAACTCTCTGACATACCTCTTCGTAGCACTCATTTTGACATTGGATGGGCCTTATCCCTAACACTATTGCTAGCTCCATGGGTCAAGGGACATATCTTTATCTCTGTGTAGTTACAAGTCCTCTCCTCTGCTGACACTTTGTGGGTTATCTGTAGTCACTGATTTGCTGGGAAGACTTTGTCCTATACTAAGAATGGTCCAGTCCTATATTGGCTTATTTATGGCGAACACTGCAGATTGCCTACCTAACAGTTATCAGGGTCCCTCCTCACTTTATGTGGGGTCCTCGTTTTATTCAGAGCATGTGCTCAGGAATAACTTCCCTTAGCACTCTGGGATAGGGATGTAATGGGTGATTGATCTAGCCAACCTTGGTAATTACTTTCCTGGCCTGTGGTCCATTCCCAGCTAGTAAAGTACTAGAGCTTTAGCAAAAGGCTTTTTTTATGCTACAGAGAACTCAAGAAAGGAAACTCGTTATTAGGATATTGCACTGGGTATCTGGAACTATTGCAGACATCTTGCAGCCCAAAGGAGCTACCCCCACTAAAGACCACAGAAGAATCTTGATGGCACACTGGGACAGAAGCCATCCTGCCTGCAGACTTTCGGCATGCCAGACAATCCCTGATTGCATATAATAGTACAGTCATCCCACTTGATGAAGATGAGGATGGGGGCTGTAGAGTTGGCTCAGTGGTCTTGCAGAGGACCTTGGGTCGATTCTCAGCACCCACGTGGAGGTTCACAGCCATCTGATCCAGGGTATCTGATGCCCTCTTCTGACCTCAGTGGTAGCAGGCAAACACATGGTTCTCATGCATATATACAGTCAAAACATTCATAAATGCAAGATAAAATTAATCAATTAATTAATAAAGAGGATGAGGAAACAGAGGAGAGTCAAGTTTCTTCTATCAGGAAAAACTTAGCAGAAATAAAGGTTAGAAGGAACCAGAGAACTTACGTCATGGTAGAGAAAACCTTATGGATGAACTTGGAGTCTTAAATTTTTCTATTACATTGTGGTGTGTGTGTGTGTGTGTGTGTGTGTGTGTGTGTGCCTGCGTCTCTGGGTTCTCTCCTTCCACTCTGTGGCTTCTAGAGATTGACAAATGTCACGAGGCTTGGTAGTTAGCACACTTACCTAGTGATCCATTTTGCCAGGCCATGAGATTGGTTTTCAAATTCATGGAAGGTTTTACTGCCAGGACATCATGAAGATATTCCCATGGCTTCTGGAGATCTAAGAAGAAAGGAAGAGGAATTGAGCAGCACCAACCGACTACATTTAAAGGAGAACTTGCCTCTAAGAATGATAAGACACACAATAGGTTACCGAGGATGATTCTGTCCTTTGGAGAAACAAGGACAGGGCCAGGGTGGGTCTCTGAAGCATTTATTGATTCACATACCTAAAAGCAATGGGAATAACCAGACAGTAACTTGCACTTTGTAGCTGTAGAGTACTCTGGGGGAGAGAGGCTCCTTAAGTTTAAGCAGAGGATCAGCGATAGGCCTCCACAAGCATCATTAAGCTCTCGGTGTGACCTTGCAAGGCTAGAAATACCTGTTCCAGCACTATCAGGCTGGAGCGTCAGCCTGGCATCCAGTGTATAATTTACGTTGAACACACACTGCTTTATCAGAGCTTGGCAATTAGTCACATGCCCAGAACAAGGACATTGCATGAGAAACGTAGCCTCGGGGACAGCGGCTGGTTATTTCCCGGGTGCTTATTAGAACGGCTGATGCCAATTCCAGTTCACTTTCCCCTGTTAGGCTGCAGGAGTAAGTACTGGCTTTGGTCTGTTCCTCTGACCATATCTGCTGTGGAGTAGTTCAGCTTGGGGTCACGGGCTCCTAGGTCTAAGACCCGGGCTAAAAGAAGAACTCTAATCAATAGCATTGCAGGTTGATTGACTGGCTGTGGAATTATGGAGCTGGATCATAATTAACCTGGAACAAAGGCTATCTCTCCCCTTATAACCAATTCATAAAAAATGCTATTATTATTTGGTCTTTACATTACCCCTGAAGTGAATGTAAATACAATAAAGATGTAGTAACAGCTTTTTTAAAAAGCGATTGTTTTGATTAAGCCTGTACTACTTTGTTTTACCGAGATGGTCACTGGGAAATTCTTTTTCTTCTAAAACGTGTAGGACAGATGCTAAACTGTGGATGCGCTGTTCTGAGATGCAGCATCCCTTCACGAATTTTCCTTCCTTGGATCAGTCTTTTACAGCAACAGCCTCAGCTGACAGGCAGCTTTGGCAGCTGGGGCTGTGTCCCAGTTCCCCTCCCCCCACCTCGTTTCTCGATCTGCACGTGGATTTCCCCACTCCTTTTGCCGCCGTTCATATTTTTTAGACTGTTCTCAAACTTGCTGTAAAGCAGAAGATGCCCTTGAACTTCTGAACCCCTTTCTTTTTTAGAACTACAGGACTGCATCACCATGCTCTGTCTTCATCTCTGTTCTGCGACTCCCTCTGCACCCACCTTGGGGTCCTGAAAACCCTCTCTGAGTTTGGACCAACCTCTCTGATGTCAGCAGTGCAGCCAGGGGTGGGGAGGAGCTGCCCAGTGGGGACCAAGACTCCCTTTATGACTCTTCTGCCTCAGGCCCAGCCTCCAGCAGCTAAAGGAAGTCTACACGCTGATGTAATGCCAGCCAGACCTTGTAATTCAGGGCCTTCAGTCCCTTCAGCCTGTGAGGACAGAATAAGTAACAGGGTGCCTGCACCTTGTTTGTTGGCTCCAGAGCCACCCAGCTCTGAATTCAGACCTGGAAACTGAATGCAATCTGCCATTTGATACCACTGTCTCTGAAGCAAGGTATTTCACCTATATGGCCCCAGATTCTTATAAAATGAAGGTTAACACTGTTTATGACAGACATGTCAAAAGACGTTGTCTGAATAGAGAATATCTCTTTTTAAAAACCATCAAGACCATCTGTAGTTGCAGTCAGCATTCAGTCATAGCCTGCATTTGCCTCCCAAACTCCAGGCATTTCCTTTTGAAGGATATAAAGGAGCTTTTCAACCCTGGTAAATAATGGAAGCCCCTAAGGCCCTAGTCCTAGGTACACAGGAAGGCTCTGCCTTTTTCTAGATGGACAGAGGCCAGTCCACATGCCTGCAGGGACACAGGGAAGGTTAGCCAGATAGCATCTACATGGAAAGTGCTGAGGTGTGCTCACCTCCACCTGAGCAATCACCCTGATCTTGGGGCAAGCCCTCCTCAGGCTTTGAAAGAGCAGGGGCAGCAATGAGAGGGAAGCCGAATGCCCTGTTCCCAGGCACCTTGAGGTTCTCAGCAGAGCCAGGGATAGAACAGTGCAACCAGGCTGCTGCAGTAACTGCTTAAGTTTCTGCCTTCAGAATGAGAACCTGGTTCCCACCAGCCACCCTCAGGTGGCTTCTTTGAGCCATGATTTCCTTCCCAGAAAACAGGGTACCTCCCCCTATTTCATTCAGTCCAGAGGCTACAAAACAAACCTGTTTTGGAAACCCAAGCCGGGTACATAGTAATTAGGTGCTATTTGGTTTTCTCTCACTTCTTATCTGAAAGCAACCAAGGTCAAGACAGAAACACCCGGCTCCATTTGCCTGCCACACGGAGGTGCCTTTCCACAAGGCCGAATTATGGATCCAGAGCTCCGAGAAAAGGTGGCAGGATTTGGTTCTATTTTTAAGGAACAGCTTAGCCACGGCTCAGTGCTTGCAGTGTGTAGAGCCACTAAGCCGTGCTATTATATAGAAATAGTATTAACTTTTATTTATGTAGCGCTTGGATTTTTTTTTTTTTAAAAAAGCCTTCCAACTGGTATTATCCCACAATGCCATATAGTGTCTGTGTCTCGGCTCCTGTCTCTCCTGTACCTTTTAGAACAAGCGTGCCTCCTTTGCGGGGTTTAACATTGAGACCCTGGAACAGAAGCAGACCTTGGTCTTCAGGATCCAGGGTGTGTGACCTTGGGAGATATGCTGACTGTAACCTCAGTGGCAGCAGTCTTATAGGCAAGCAAGACAGCCTGAGTCACCCAGGCAGTGGGACAGAGGAGACACCGATGCCCTGTTATAGGGCGTCAAGCGTCTCTGTATGGCCCTGGCCACCACGAGGTTTAGGAAAGACTCCCATTTTTCCCAGGGCCTTTACTGTGGCTCGCTGACAAACCAGCCCCTCAATAATCTGATTGTATGCTTTCAAAATAATTCTCAGTAATGCCCCAAGAATGTCTGTACTGCTGTGTGAACCCACTGGCTTGCATAGTTTTCCGCTTATTATCGGGAACTCGGGTGGACAAGGCCCATGACCTTGCTTTTCCGAGGACCTCCAGGCCGGGCCGGAGGCAGTCTCTCAGGCTGGTGAACTTGCGGTGGCCTCCTGGCCTGTTCTGATTCTTAAGCTGAGCCCATACTCTCTTCCTGCTTCCTCTTCATAGCCGAGGTTACAACAGGAAAGCTTGGGTTTGAAGACAGCGTGAGACCCTAGCTCTGAACTCTCGTGAAGTGAGGCTCTAGAGAGAGAAGGTGAGAGGAGAGAGCGCGCTGATTCCTGTGACCCGATTGCTCGACCTCGGGGCACGGGCAGCTTCTGATTGGGATGATTGTTCAACAATCCGGTTTGCCTCTAGCTTGCCATTCCTAAATCTCTGATACATCCCAGGCCGAAGAGATGCAACTGTGACCTTCCATGGAGGTCCGAGGGGGAGAGCTAAGTCTTCATTTAAAAAACGAGATCTGATACTAGAAAAATCAAGCTTTTCAAAGTATCCCGAAAAGGCTTATTTGACTGTTTTAAAATGCGTGGGTGTGAGGACTCAGGAGACACTGCTTCCACCGTTGCTAGATGCCGCTGATTATACAGAACCAGAAAGACGATCCATAGCAAGCTTAGGCTCTGGAGGGCGGGGCACTTCGCAGTTCCCCCGTCTAGGCTCGGCTACATGCATGCATTCTGCTCTGAATGTCCAAGCTTGTGTGAAAGTCAGAAGGACGTTAGCGTCAGAATCCTCCAGCAAAAGACAAATGACCCCTCTGGCCAACAGGTTTAAGGATAATTCCCTGCTGTTTGCTTAACTTATTCAGTCACTTTGGTACTTATTATTACTATCATTATTATTGCTATTATTACACATGTGCTGTATGCATGTGCACATATGTGAGTGTATGCACCTACGTCTCACTGAACCTGGAGCTCACTGATTGGGTTAGGATGACTGGCTGTGTAGCCCTGGGGCTCTCTCTGCGAGTCTCCAGTCCCCATTCCCACTCCACTCGCACTGGAGTTGCAGGTGGGCGCTGCCCTCTTTGGTTTTTCCTACGCTTTCACTTTATGTAAGCCCTTTGTCCACGGAACCATCTCCCTGGCTCGTTCCTCATTTTAAAAAGAAATTTTTTAAAATTATTATTGATGTTGAGTCTTTCCTCTAAAAACCCTTAACTCTCTAAAACATCTCACATCCTCTAAGAACCTTGACTGTCCTTCCCTACAAATCTTATGAATACCTTTCTTCCATCTTGGTTTTTGTGTTTGTCTGTTTGTTTTTATTGTGCCGTATCATTTGGGTTCTTATTTTAATTATAACATTATTAAAAGTTTTAGGTATTCTTCTTATCTAGCAAATTGGAAAGATCATTATTTTTAGTCCTATGTGTAGTTTTAATCTTCCCTATCAATACTTTTTTGCCAACCAGATGTACTTGTGGTGTGTGTGACTGACAGTATCTTGTATCATTTGGGGGCTTGATTCTTCTACTTTGTCTCCTGGATATTCCATACTGGAGTCCTGACTGCTTGTGTATAAGGCTTCTTCTTGATCAGGCCATTGTTTTCCACGATATTGTGGGATTTTTTGTTTTGTTTTGTCTTTCTTTTTCTTCCTTCTTTTTTCTCTCCTCTCTCTCTCTCTCTCTCTCTCTCTCTCTCTCTCTCTCTCTCTCTCTCTCTCTCTCTAGTTTTGAAACAGAGTTGAGTCTCTACATAACCCCAGCTGTCCTGGAATTCACTAGTGTGACCAGGCTTCCTCAAACACACAGAAATCCTCTGCCTTCTAAGAGTTGGGATTAATGGTGAGTGCCACCACACCCTGCTGATCTGGGGAAATTTTTAGGAATGATTGAAGTGGTGTTCTCAGGAGATGATCACATTTGTTGTGGCAACTGTAACTTGAAACCAACTCTTTTATTTTTTTTTCTTTTAGCTTTAGGGTTTTTGGTCCTCACAAAGAATTCCAAATTTTAAGTCAAAAACTCCTGTGTAGGTTTGTCTGAGGTTATAAATACTCCAGTTACTACTTTGTCCTGTCTAATAGCCGCATACTATTTCATAACGATAAACAATCTGTATTTGCATGACTTCTCTGCTCACAGTGTCTTGTTGTCTTAGGGTTTCTGTTGTCGTGAAGAGACACCATGACTGCGGCACTGCTACAAAGACAGCATTTCATTGAGGCCGGCTTATAGTTCAGAGGTTCAGTCCATTATCATCATGGCAGTGTGCAGGCAGACAAGGTGCTGGAGAGGTAGCTGAGAGTTCTACATCTGGATCAGCAGGCAACAGGAAGAAAGAGAGACACGGGGCCTGGCTTGAGCATCTGAAGGCCATATTTGCCACTCCCTATGAGCCTATGGGGGTCATTTTCATTCCAACCAGCACAATTATGTTCCTTTCTAGTCTTTGTTTGCCTAAACAATGCTATGCATGCGTGCATGTGTGTGTATGTATGCGTGTTACACATATCAAATTCAGTATTCTGCTACATGATGCTAGGCTATCTCAGAGAAAATTGCCTCCTGTGTTCTTAACCTATGGTGCTCTACAGTTTAGCTGTGGGATTAGTACAAATTCGCACCTGCTTCAAAGAAAGGTTCCCCTTAAAAGGAATATAGGTTCTTACATTTTAACTTGTATTTTACAACTTTACATTATCATTATTATTATCATTGTCATTATTATTTTCCTAATCTTAACTATAAGGATATCTTGTTATTGGGAAAAAAAATACAGACACGAAAAATCCCAAACTTGCAAAGCAAATAAGGGAGTAACTATTTCCATTACAAAACTATTATTTGCCTTACAAAATGGTACCAATTTAAATCCCAAAAACCTTGATAATATTTGAAGTATAGCTAGATTTGCAAAAATTCAACTTACAATATATGCAGTACGTGTAGGGGTCCATTCAGTCGTGCACGGCTTTGTGAAGGAGGTTCATTTTATCTGCGGACGGGTCTTTTTTAGAGGGGCAGTGTGCACAGCACAAGGAAACCTAGGAAGGATCAACACGGTTTCAATTATGTGGGTTCTTTTGCTCTCAAAGTCTTGCTTCGTGATTGTTATTATTGAAGTCTGTGCTTCAAGAGCAGGAAGCCTCTCTCCGTTCCCCTCCTTTGCTTTCCAGGCTTCCCCTGCATGCCAGCCAGCAGAGTGGCATATGGCACATAACGTGTCAACCTCCCACGGGCATATTTGCAGAACCAACAGTACATATTGAACCAAACCACACCTCATGTAAAAGATTCACAATCGCCCTTTCCTCTTCAGGACAGAAGAGTGGGAGCTGGTGGAGATGGAGGAGGAGAACTCACTTGATGGTTGGCAAGAGAGCTGAAGGGAATGGGAATAATGGCATTACCAAGAGCTGGGGGAGGTGGTCTTCTTATTCATCGGCTCTAAGTCCCTTGCCAGACACATGAAATGACGATGCTGTAGGGCTTAGGAAGAATTAGGGGCAACTCTGGGGCAGTGGGCGGTAGAGGATGTATTAATGACAGCCTGCCTAGGCTGTTGCATGGCAGACAGAACAGGCATACTCTCCCGACATTAGCCAGCCTCGGTCCTCACAGAGACTTTCCACTCCTTTGTTCCAGTCACTCATCTCTTTGGAGCCCTGTTCCAAAATGTGCAATATGTTGCTTTAAAAAACTTAAGTTTTTTTGGATTTTTTTTTCTTTTTTCTCTTTTGGTAAGAGGTGTCCATCACAAAAGCGTGAGAGGCGGGAGCTTGGCATTTTCCCAGCGTGTTCAGGAATCCCCGCCCGTACTCTGACCATAATTAGCACGCTGTCTTCAGAATGCAAGCCTTGGGGGAAGAAGACAGGGAGTAGGCTAGGTCCTCTGTCACCTCCCTGTTTGCTCTCCTCCTTCACCACCCTTAGAGATGCAGGCAGCCACCAGGTGTGTTCTGGGCATCCCCAAAGGTCCGAGGAAGGTGCTACCGCCAGGGGCTTGGGCTTGTTTGTCATGCCCTAAATTTACAGCCTTTGGGGTAGAAAAGGCTCGGTCCATTTTCCCTTTAATGAGGTCAGTGGGAAATTAAAGTCATTAAGGACTATGAAACCTGGCCTCTGAAGACCTGGGTTTAGCTCAGCTTAGTCATGTGACCATGGGCAGAAACCATTCTCCCTCTAAGCCAGAGTTTGCTCAGCTCAATAGCGACGGTTAAATCAAGAGATCTGGAAAAGTGAAAACGGACAGGTGATGGGCGGGCAGCTGTGATGGCGTGTGCCGAGCTCTGTGTGTGTGTGTGTGTGTGTGTGTGTGTGTGTGGCATTAATACAGACTATGAAAAGTCAGACTCAAGCAAAGACAGATAAAACTACAGCAGCCTGAAAGGCCCACAGCGAAAGGAAACAGAAATGGTCAGAAAAGCCAAAGGGGAGAAAGATCTTGCCCATTGATGAGGCATAGCAGATTATCCCAAAACTTAACAGAGGTAACCAAAACCAAACAGCCAGAGGGCTCTCCACATAGGCGCTGGCAGTTGTGGATGAAGTCTGCCACTATCTGAAGGCTAAAATGGGGCGTCAGACCATCCAAGCTGGGCTCAAAGGCTGCCCGTGGGGTCGCAGGGGCTGGAAACGCAGCTGGCTGTGGAACAGAGACTTTTCTGAATGACTCCTTCTGGTCAGGCTTCTTAAGGACAGGCATCTCCCAGGGAACCCAGAGGCTGCAGTAGGAACTTTTCTGAACCAGCCTCCAGGTCACAGGGTACCACTCTTCCGTCTTCAACAGCCCGTCTTGAATGGAGAGGATGGCAGAGAGTGGGGGGGGGGGCACTTTTTTTCTTAGTATCTCTGAGATAAATGTCTCGATAATGTATATAATTTAATCAGCTTTCTGAGACAAGAGGCTCCCTGAATAACGTGCTTCGCCAAGTACTTAGGACGTAAGTGTACTTAAAGAGTCACTGCACTTTTCAAGTAAATTATAAGGCTCTGCCTTGGAGTTAAGTTTAAACTCCACAGCTGTTTGATGTAAATAAAGTCAGCTGCATAGCTCCTCAGTGCAGGGAAAAGGTAAAGAAACGGAAAAATAAATAAATACCACCACCCCCCCCCAAGCCCCGGACTCTGATTTCCAGGCTCCCAGGAGCCAATGGCTCTTGTGATGTGGGGCAGTGTGCCATGCAACTCAGAGAAAGACATCAACTCTTCATGAGTGCCTTGGGGCGGGGCTGCTGCCTGGACCCCAGCTCTCCTCACTGCCAGCTGCTGGCAAGCACCCCTCAGGCGCCCGCTCTTCGATGGCTCTAATTTCGGTGATTTTTTGCTTCCATTGTGTGCTGCCGCCATCAGACTGGCTTTAGTCCCTCGGGATGAAGCAGTTTCTGTAGGCTGTTATCACTTTCAGTGGAGCATGGCTTCAAACACCTTCCTGGATAATTACCATGGCCCGGTGACTGGGGAATCACCGAAATGATTTTAAACACACACACAGGCACGTGCACACACACACGCACCTCAAGTGTGTCTCTGTGTGTTTGTTTTGTTTCTGCATCGTCAACGCCCAGTCATTCCTGAGAGACAGTAGAAGGACAAAATAAGAAGACATATGGTAGAGCTTAAATTATTCCCCAAAAGGGAAAGTGTCCAATATTAAATTATTCAGTCTTCCTTCTATTCTGAGGTAGGGAAGATGCATTTCCACCAAGAAAATCATAGTGTCCCCATAATGCCCAGAGGATCCTAAATTATATTATCATCTCTAAATACAGTCAGTTATATTTCACCAGAAAAGCTGCTCCAAAAAAGAAACCTGTAATGTTTATAGTGGGAAATAGCCAATCCTTCTTTATCCTGTCCCTACACACATGACATACGCACAGACACGCACACATATCTCCTCTCGGTTTCCCAGGATCCTCAGAGTCATTCTGCCTTTCTTTCTTTTAAAAAACATTCTCAGGATGTTTTTTTATGTATATAAGTCTTTACCTGTGTTTATGTCTATGCACCATGTGTGTGCCTGGTGCCTGAAGAGGGCGGAAGAGGGTGCCATGTTCCTTGGAACTGGAGTTACAGATGGTTCAGAACCAGCATGAGGGTGCCAAGAACCAAATTCAGGTTCCCTGCAAGAGCAATCGCTGAGACAGCTCTGTAGCTCCTACTTCTGTTTTCCTAACATGCATGCAGGTGATGCTCTATTGAGATGCCCAAATAGTCCCCAAAGGAAAAATGGACCAAAGGTCAAACTATGCCTTATTTTCTAAATGTTATGGGAAACTATGGGTTCGTCTGACATGAGCCAAGGAAGACGGCAGTGGGAAGGAACTTGAATAGGACATTTCTAGAGATCTCTCTTCATCTCAGTTGACTAGAGGAGGCAAGTGTGGGTTGGAGTCCAGCTTCTTCCTGTTTGACTCAGTTTCCTAACATGCATTCCTAATCTACAATTGTTTCCACCCTGGCCTAGAGCTGTTGTGTACAGAGTTGAATCAATTGAGCTAGACCCTGAGAAACAGTTTTACCTAGCATCCCAGGGATAGGTGGCTGCATCTACTTGGCACAATATCAGAACAACAGAAAAGTCGATGTGTCGAAAAGCCTGTCCTCATATACCTGTTTACCGTTGTGGGTCTGTGCATTGTTAGTTCTTGTGTGTTTACCAGGTGTGTCCTGATGCAAACAAACACAAACATTCCTATATTTTCCTCGTCTTTTGAAGAAAGAATTTAGGAGACAAGGAACTGGCCAATTTGTCCAGGACTGTGTCCTAGCTAATTTTCTATCTCTGTGATAAAGACCATGATCAAACACCACTTAGGCAGGAAAAAGGTTTATTTGGCTTACTGCTGACATCATTGAGGGACACCAAGGCCGGAAGCCGGAGGCAGGAAGTGAAGCAGAGACGGAGGAGGAACACTGCTTACTGGCTTGCTCAGCG
This sequence comes from Microtus oregoni, assembly GCF_018167655.1. Classification (NCBI taxonomy): domain Eukaryota; kingdom Metazoa; phylum Chordata; class Mammalia; order Rodentia; family Cricetidae; genus Microtus; species Microtus oregoni. The sequence goes on along the minus strand of NW_024543073.1, from coordinate 8,207,210 downwards.
GGCTTCCTTAACAACACAGGATCACCTACCCTGGGCTGGCACCACCCATGCTGAGTTGGATCTGCTCACAGCAAACATTAATCAAGGAAGAACTCCACAGACATGCCTATAGGCCATGGATCTAACAGAGGCAATTCTTCAACTGAAGGTCTGTCTTCTCAGGTGACTCTGGTTTGTGTCAGATTGACAAAAGAAGTCACCACAGGTGGGAACACACCAGCAGCAAAGGCACAGTGGTTGGTAGCAGCTTGGAAGTATCGGAACAACTTCTGTTACTTAGACCAGACATGTAGACAGAGGCTGTTTTGTTCATTTCCCGGCTGCCCAGACCTGAAATGATCACATAGAAACTGTATTAATTAAAACACTGCTTGGCCTATTAACTCTGGCTTCTTATTAACTAACTCTTACATCTTAAATTAGCGCATTTCTATTATTTTCTATTTTACCATGAGGCTCACGGTTTACCGGTCATTCTGGGGTGTCTTTCTCCTTCGGCAGCTACATGTGTCTCTGTGACTCTGCCTACTCTCTCTATATCTCTTCCAGCCTGGCTATATTCTGCACTGCTATAGGCCAAAGCAGTGTCTTTATTAACCAATGGTAATAAAACATACTCACAGCACACAGAGGGGAATCCCATGTCACATGATCTTCAGGTCCTCCGTTAAACCTATTGTTTGGGATCTCTTTGTCCTTAAGGAAGACGTTGTTGTTTTCACTAGCAACATTCTCAATAATTCAGAGCACTCACAACCCGCTCACCCAACACAACATCAACAAGTCCAACAGCAAGGATAGCCCCGGGTCCCTTCAGGTCTGCACATTTTCTCATCACTTCTTACAGCAGGGATGCTGATGACAGCCAGAGTAGAGAACACCTGTTCCATGTAGAGTTTCTCTTTAGCTTTTCTTAGTCTTGGACCTACAGATCGAGAAGATGGGCACCTTCAAAACCTAGTCATGCATCACTGAATTCTGGGGGGGTTTCTGAGAAATGCATCCCTGGATCATTTTGTTCTTGTACGGACATTCTATACCAAGACAAACCTACACTCACCCAGGCTGTAAGATCTACGCATGGGGAAGGTTGGGTGTGTCCTGCAGCCTATTACTCTTAGAGACGTGATGAGCACTTGGCATGACAGCAAACCGAGCATAAGAGAAAATGATGTTTTCAAGAGCTGTGTAAACTCACAAGATGCTTGCTGCCGTGTGACATGGAGGACTGTTTTAACTACAAACCTGTTTTCTAAACAGAAGAAACACACTTAAGAATAATAATAGAAGTATAGTAAGTACAGCAAATGCCTAGGCAGAAACAGTTGTTTATTGTTATTAAGTATTAGCTATTGTACACAATTTCATGTGTTATGTAATAGTAAAACCACCAGTAGGTAAGTTTGTTTGGGCCATCATTGCCATAAAGGCCCTGTCTTAAGGCTTCGGTCACAGCGGGTAGCATTGTGTGCTGTGACCTTACGATGCTGTGGCCTCACTTAGGTGACAGGACCTTCTTGGCTTCATTATAATCATATGGGATCACTGTTGTGTAGGCATGTGGTCCATTGTTGATGGAGACCATCATTAACAGGTGGATAACGGTAGCTTACTCTTTGACAATTGCAGGTCTCCAACAGAACAATTCTGTAAATTTCAGTGGCTTCAGGGATGTGTATAGGCAGATAATTGACGAAGGTATTGTATGGCACCATGCCAGACACAAGCCCTAAAATGAAAAAAATTTAAACTCATATTTTGGAAATGAACAGAGAAAACGTTGTGTTTCAAGCAAGTCAAAACACAATAGCAATGCGTTTGCTGTTGTTTCTGTCTAGTGCTCTGTGCCCAGGTGGATAAAAGATAAAACTAAATTGTGAATGACAATCAGAATAAGCTATTGCACGAGTGTATATTATAACAATTGCTTCCTATTGTAGACTTTTCCCTAAAGTGCTATAAGTTTGTGAAAAATCAAATAAAATTTGATTAAATATTTAAAACAACCCTTAAGGTGATTCATTTATTTTAATATTATATTTTAACTAGCTTTTTTTTATTAAAAAGGAAATGCACGAACATTATAAGACTTTTAAGAGTAAAAATGCATACAGCACTGGGAACTGTAATTCCAGATACTTGGGAGGCCCACCAAGTTCAAGGCCAAGCTCAATCCCCAGGAACCACAAACAAACAATAAATATGAAGGGAAAACATCTCTCTCCATCTAATCTCAGATTGTCAGGCCTATTTCCAGTTCTCAGAGACAGTAAAACAGCACAGACATGTACCGTGGTCCTTACAGAACATCCTGAATATTGTAAATTGCTGTCTTAGTTAGGGTTTCTATTGCTGTGAAGAGACACCATGAGCATGGCGACTCTTATAAAGAAAACATTTAATTGTGGTGGCTTGCTTACAGTTCAGAGGTTCGGTCCATTATCATCATTGTGGGATGTGGCGGCATGCAGGCAGACCTGGTGCAGGAGAGGTAGCTGATCAGGCAACAGGACGTGGTCTGAGGCACTGGGCTGTATCTTGAGTACGTATGAGACCACAAAGCCTGCTTCCACAGTAACACACTTCCTCCAACAAGACCACACCTGCTCCAATAAGCTCACACTTCCTAAGAGAGCCACTACCATTGGGGGTCATTTTCTCTCAAACCACCATAGATACTGATATCAGTTTTTCAAGACAAAGGGACCTGTGTACAAATCCCACTCTTCTCTTTGTTTAGTCCGGAGTAGCACCTCCATTGTCTCTCACCTTTTCCAGTGTTGCCTTACATGGCCTTGGAAGGAAGATCAGTCAGGAGCTGAGACCTTCTTGTACGCTGACTCTATAATACATAAAAACATGTATTTATGTATCTTATGATCCGTCTTTATAAACTGCTTTTACCACATATGAGTTGTGACCCAGTCCCCTTATCTGGCACCCACCCTGTGATTTTCATCTATCTTGGTTCTCTGGCTTCCCTTACCCCGGTTTTACCTCCAAGACCACAGAGCTCACCATAGGTCCCTTCCCTGCACTGCAATCTGGACACTCTCCAGCCTCAGCCTATTTGATGCCCTCTCAGGGTCACTGCCCTGAGCTGCCCGACCTCTGTGGGCTACAAATCGCCCTGCTTTGCATTTCAGAGGCTCCAGACGGAGAAGCGAGCCAATCAGTCCCCGTCCTCCAGCCCAGCCAGAAGTAGAAGTGTCATATTTTTAGACACCAAAGTGTTTCCTAAACTTGGATGTGTACTATCATCTGAGAAACTCATTAAAAATAAAGATTCCTGGGCTTCCACCCAGAATTCCCGATGCCGAAGGGGCTGCCTGGGAACTCGCATCTGCACCCAGAGCCTCAAGCGGTATTGACTGCAACCTGCCACGGGCTGACCTGTTGTCAGGGACCTTCTGGCTTATAGGCAGAGGGTGTTTGTCTCCAAGTTATGGCTCAGTGAATAATACCAACACTTAGCCTGCTGCACAAAATTTTAAAATGTGGTGAGATGGATTCCTTGCCAGAGTTAGATTACTGCGTTTTGGGGAACACACTTCTGCTCATGATGAACATTCAGAGAGGATGGAGTTCTGTTCTGGAGGGCAGTTCTGCTCCGCTCGGCCTACAGCAGAAGGCTATGTTTGATGGCAAGTTGGAGGCCGAGTTGGAAGGGGTGTATTTACTTGTCTGCACAGAGAGGCCACAAATCCCAGCACTTTCAGTTTAGTTAAACGCATTTTGGAAAATCCTTTTGGCTCATGTGGTCTTGCGCTTTGAGTTCCATTTTTAAGCACTGGGCCCATCCAAACCCACCGAAGCTGAGCCGACGCAGCCAAGGAAGATGCTGAGTTTCACACAGCTCTCTGCTGAGTCTGTAAAAATTTTACAGATTTGTCCAAACTGCCTTGTTGAGAAACCAAACTCAAACAAAACAAAAATCCCTAATCCCAGTGGGGTTGGTAGGGTCCTGTGGCTTTAATCCAATGAGACATAAAAGCAGGGGTCAGTCACATGACTGACGAACCTAAAGGTTTCATTATGAAAACTGAAAGAAACCCACAAGCTTAGTCTTAAAATACACTCCCAAGAGATGAACCAGAAAAAAAAAAAAAACATCTTAGTTTTGGCTCTGGAAGCATAGACTGTGGAAACAGGTCCAAACCAAATGCTGTCAGGGCTCGCTCATTTCAAACCCAAAGCGGAATTTTATTCCACTAGGGTGACAGTGTTTATTAACACTGTCTGTGGCAATTGGATTGTCTAGAAGGGTTCAGGGAAGCTGGAGTCCCCTCTTGTTTGTGTTATGAACAGAACCAGACGGCTGTCCAATAAAATCAGAACCAACAACATAAATGATGAGATTTTGTTTTACCATATTTTCCTTCCTCTGGGATGTGTAGACAACACTGTACAACATAAATTATATTTTCTGTCCTTTAATACAAAAGTTTACTCATTAAACGTCAGATCCCTTTTAGCGCTGACTCTGATTATAGAAAAACAAGTACAATCTTAAGAAATTTGTGGAGGCCTGGAGGGATGGCTCCGTGGTTAAGAGCACTGTCGGCTCTTCCAGAGGACCTGGGTTCCATTCCCAGAACCCACAGAAAGGCCGACAACATCTGTCCTCCGGTGTCAAAGGCTTCCACACTCTATTCTGGCCTCTGCAGGCACTAGGCATTCATGTGCTGCACATAATCCATATGGGTTAGTCTCCTATACATAGAAAATGGAAATGAGAAAATTAATTCATTAAAAATTACGGTATCTTCCTATTATTGTCACTGTATAACAAATGACTCCAAAATATAGGGAATAAAACAACAGCATATTAGTTGCAGTTTTTAATTTTGTGGGTCAGGAATTCTGGCAGGATTCTGCTAAAAGATTCTTCTACTTGTGTGATTGGCCGGGATCATTCAAGGTTCAGCTGATCCTGTCCCGAGGGTTCAGAAGGGCTGCATCCCCATACCTGTGAGGTTGGAAGGACAACTGTGGGGGGGATCAGCATCTGCTGTTTCCATTCACGGTCTCTTCACACTGTTCTGATGGGTCAGAACTTCCAGGCCAAAGTGTAGCCTGGAATGGGTACGAGCCACTGCATTGATCAAAGCAGCCACAAGCCAGTTTCGGGGGGAGAAACGCGTCCATCTGCCTATGGAAGAAATGTCAAACGCCAAATAATTTCTGGTTGCCCTTTTACCACCTCAATGCAAATGATAGCCTTGTAGTCCTAGAAAATTCCAATTTATTAAGTGTATGGTAAAATTAAGAATCTGAACTTGAGGAAACATTCACTGGTGCAAAGGGTCCTGAGAGCAACTTGGAAAAACACCACTCTCCAAAGTGCGCTTCTAATCAGCCAGCAAACACGGGTGGGGTGTCCTGCTAGAAAGCCAGCAACAGGTTGTCAGTACAGGTGGCTGAGGCAAGTAAGCATCTGAGGCTGTGCAATGGATATCAGATCCAATGATATGATGTGCAATCGATATCAGAGCCAATGATGTGCTGAAATGAGGGGCGGTAAGAATGAAGCCCAGAAACAAGCCGAGTTGGGGTCTTCAAAGTTGCAGCAGGAAGTAGTATTGGGGAAAGGAAGGGAGCGGGAAGCATGATGGGGAGTGAGCCCTTCCTCCCTCCCTCCCTCCCTCCCTCCCTCCCTCCCTCCCTCCCCCCCTCCTTCCCTCCCTTCCTTCCTTCCTTCCTTCCTTCCTTCCTTCCTTCCTTCCTGGTGTGTGTCTATAATCTTTTCTCTCAGACTATTGACAGGATCATGTATCTCCCCTAGTGTCCTCGTAAATATGTTTATTACTTGTGTTTACATGTTAGTATCTGTGCACTATGTTTGTGGACACGTGTATATTAGCAGGTATGTGGGGGTCAGCGGAAAACTTAGTGCAGTCCCTTCTCCCCATCCACCCTTCATGTTGAGTCCCTGAGAACTGTGTGGCAAGCACATTTGCCCGCTAAGGCCTCTGTGGCCCTCCCTCGTCACTTGTTCAACTTGGGCCTACCATCACAAAATACCACAAAAGACGTCCATTTTCTCGCAGTTCTTGAAGCTGGGAAATGCAAGGTCGAGGTTGGCAGAAAGATATCTGTGGAAAGGTTTTATTTGACTGGTGGATGGCCAACTCCTTGCAACGCCTTCATGTGGCCTTTCTTTGGTGAATGCTCAAAGAGAGACAGAGGCAGACGCATCCTCCTTCAGAAGACTTCTAATCCCACAGGAAGTCCCACATCGTTTGTTCTCTCTCTCTCTCTCTCTCTCTCTCTCTCTCTCTCTTTCTCTCTCTTGGTTTTTTGAGACAGGGTTTCTCTGTAGCTTTGGAGCCTATCTTGGAGCCTGCAATCCAGCTCCTAAATAAATGCATAGAGACTCATTCTTACTTATGAATGTCTGGCCTTAGTTTGGCTTGTTTCTAGCCAGCTCTTTCTTTTCTTTCTTTCTTTCTTTCTTTCTTCCTTTCTTTCTTTCGTTTTTATTTTTGGATCCAAATCTTTTCTTTAATTTTTTTAAAAAAGAAAGCAAACTATCTTTTTTTTTCATTTTACATACCAATCCCACTTCCCACTCCCTCTCCTCCTCCCATTCCCTTCACCTACCCCCCCACCACACCCCCTATCTATTCCTCAGGGAGGGTAAGGCACATTGCTTTGGGGAAGGTCCAAGGACCTCCCTACTGTATCTAGGCTGAGCAAGGTATCCATCCAAAGAGAATAGGTTCCAAAAAAGCCAGTACAGCAGCAGAGATAAATCCTGGTGCCATTGCCAGTGGCCCTGCAGTCTCTCCCAGCCATGCAACTGTCACCCACATTCAGAGGGACTAGTTTGGACCTATGCTTGCTCTTTCCCTGTCCGGCTAGAGTTGGTGAGCTCCCATTAGCTGAAGTAAACTGTTTTCATGGGTGTTCCCATCAAGGTCTTGTCCACTATGCTCATATTCCCACTCCTCCCACTCTTCAACTGGACTTTGGGAGTTTGGTCCAGTCTAGCCAGCTTTTTATTTTTTTTTAACTTAAATTACCATGTCTACCTTTTGCCTCTGGGCTTTTATATTTCTATATTCTATATACCTTTTTTTTTTTTACTTCTGACTCCTTGGCTTGCTATGTAGCTGGGTGCCTAGCCCCTGGTGTCCTCTCTCCTTCTCCTGCTGTTCTTCCTTCTTCTCTCTTTCTCCTTCTATTTATTCTATCTACCTAGCAGCCCCACCTATCCCTCTCCTGTCTAGCTATTAGCTGTTCAGCTCTTTATTAGACCAATCAGGTCTAAAAAGTAGGCAGGCAAAGTAACACAGCCTCACAGAGTTAAACAAATGCAACATAAATGAACGCAACACATCTCTGCATCATTAGGAATTCCACCACATAAACAAACGTAACACATCTTCAACTAATATCTCACAATACCACATTCACGACCTCCTCCTTTAATGCTAATTCTCTCCCAAACATCCCACCTCCAAATGCTAACACATGGCCAGAATCAATGCATGCATTTGACAAGAGGGACACAAGCATTTAGCCCATAACTCCTGGTCTCTCAGCTCTCACTAGCCCAGGCTTTCTGTCCAGTTCTGCTGGCCTGTGCTTCTCAGGTCTGGCACACCAGGCCACTCAGGAGGACACCAGGGAATCCAGCAAGTGTGGAGTTTTAGCACAGACACCTCCCTTTCACTCAGACTAGACTTTTGCTTCCTCCTGCTGTAACTTTGGAGGCCACATAATCTGTAGACCCCAATCCCAAAGCAGGCCATGTGTGTGAGAGGACAGGGTAAGAGAGTAACAAAGACGAATAACGTTGGGAGGAACTTAGGAACTGGGTCAAACTACGAAAGGCGTTTCTGAGAGCCTGTGACCCAGCTGATGAAAACAGAGCCGGGAATGATCACCTGTCATCTGAAAAGACACCCTGGCCGCAAGACAACAATGGGGCAAAAGCAGAGTCACTGAGCACAGGAGGTGGGGACTGAGTGGTGGCATAAGGGAGGGTCCAGGGTCTATCTGTAAAGAGGGGTAGGGGATGCATACCCACTTGGTCAAGGATGACTGAACAGAACCATTGCCTTTGGTCCAGATCATAGGCTGTTAGTTCTGAGCCTTGGAGTCTTGAGGAATGCTGGAAGCAATGGCATTCAGGGATGATGTAGGCATCAGTGCAGAAGGCTAGGCACATGTGAATGGAAGGTCAGGGCCAAGCTGTGAGCCAGGAAACCATCAGGCATGGAGCCAAAGGTCAGGCAGAGGGTAAGCCGAGCCGCAGCTCTGGCCTGCACATGGCAGAGTGGCCAGATGGTTAGAGGATGCACAGCAGACAGACCACAACCCGGAAGATGCAGAAAGGTATGCGTAGGCTGAGAAGATGGACCACGTGGGAATCAGGTGTCCCTCAGGGCCAAGGTGGACAAACATCTTGAGAGCCTCATTGCCAGTAAGAAAGTCTCTGGCACATTTCCTGTTGGAGCAAGAACAATCTCAAGGCTTCTGGATCCATCCTAGGGACCGGATGGGAAGAGAATACTGGGCTTCTGTGCCAGTTAGATGAGGACCTCTGTTAGGCTGAGATAGTCTGGCTCAGCAAACGGGAAGTGAGTCTGAGAAGAAAAGGGTGCCCTCCCTCCCAGCAGATGTAGGGATGTAGAGGGCAGACTGCAGGCTGTATCCAGCCCCTTGACCATCAAAGGAGAGTGAACTTAACGCTCTACATAACCGAAGTGAAGGCTGGTTGTAGTCCAGAAAGACTTGGGACACACTGGCTTAGATTTGGCCTTAGGTCAGGAAACTGTTGGATTTCTCTGAGTTCCCTACTCTTCCTTCCACACAGGGCTGGAAATGTATCGTCACTGATGAGACATGAGACATTAGCAGTGTGCTAGCCCACTAAACAGAGGCAGGGTGTAGACCCTATAAACCTGGTGTATCAGTGTTGAAATAAGAGCAGCAGGGCTGCGTCCCCGGCACCCGGCCGCCCGCACGGCTGGCTTTACCCGAAATAATTACACGGAACTGTATTCTTTTAAACACCGCTTGGCCCATTTCTATCTAGCCTCTTCTAGGCTAGCTCTCTTACCTGGACTAGCCCATTTCTAATAATCTGCTGTAGCCCACGAGCTGGCTTACCAGGAATGATCTTAACCTGCATCTGCCTGGAGTGGAAGAATCATGGCGACTCCTCGACTCAGCTTCTTTCTCCCAGCATTCTGTTCTGTTTACTCTACCCACCTAAGGGTGGGCCTATGAGGGACAAAGCAGTTTCTTTATTGCTTAACCAATGAAATCAACAGATTGATATATGACACTCCCACATCATATCAGCACTGTGGTGTCACCCCAGCTAGTCCAGGAAGTGACTGGCTGGAACACGGAGCAAGCTGGGTACTGTTCCTGAGAGCTGCTGCCGCCCGAAGTCCTGCTCCAGTGGGACAGCAAGCCATGTGTCACACCTAAATACCAGTGGACAGACATCTGCTCTGGGCCTTTTAAAATTGGGTAGATGATGTAGCATAGCACAATATTGGGGCTGGACCCCTCTCATCAGAAGGAAAGAAGCCACCCCAGCGCTGCCATCTCCACGCACTCCCCAGTGAAGGTCAATGTGTCTGTCCAGCAAGTCACTAAGTCAGCTTAGCTTCCCAATTTACCAACTACTCTCTCTGGCCACCCAGGCTTTCCTGCCAGCACTTTGGTCCCGAGGAGAGGCTCTTGACCTGATTTCTGCTTGAGTTGGTCTGATCGGTTAGGTCTTTGGGTATTAATCTTTTGTTCTCTATATCTTGAGTACCCGAGATGTGCCTGGTACCCTGCTGGAAACACAGAGACGGTTCTAATGCAGTCCAGAACGTTATACAGTATGCTAGGAGAGGTAGCCTTGGGGAGCAGAACGAGTGTTCCAGGCTGCATCCCAGAAACTATCCCCAAGTCCTCTTCCCAACAGCATCTTAACCGGTTCTAGAATCCTCCTTTCTCCTCTTCTTGTACACGGACACACTCATACACACATTCATGGCTGCTTTGGGGGTGAGGTTCCGACGAAGCCAGAGGCAGATGAGTCAGCCCTGAGTTTGAGGGGAAGTGGAAGTCTGCACTGTTACTCATGGACTGGCTGCCCCCAGCGGGGACGGAGCAGCCTGCTGTGCTGTTCAGTAGCAGTGAACAGAGAGTAGTTTGGGATTTTCATTGAAGTTGCAGGGGAACTATGAATCAATTTGTGGAGACTTTCTCTGTGTAATACTGGGTCTTTCTAAAACAGTGTACTGACGATTATTTAGATTTTCTTAATGCTCCTTCAAACTCAACTGATATATGCCTCCTCCAAGACCCTCTCCTCTCACCCGACTAAGCACGGTGGCTTGCTCATTTCCACCGTTACAAAATATACTACAGGAATATCCTACTTACACTTATTGTGCTAACAACAGTGAATACCATTAGGGGAATGTTCGCTTTTAGAGGCTAGAACCAATTGTGATCTTGATGCTAGAACAATCCAACTCTCAGCAGCATTTCTTTTTCTTTTCTTTTCTTTTTCTTTTATTTTTAAGACAGGGTTTCTCTGTGTATCCCTGGCTGTTCTGGAACTCACTCTCTAGACCAGGCTGGCTTCAAACTTAGAGAGATCCACATGCCTCTGCCTCCCTAGTGCTGGGATTAAAGGCGGCGCCACTACTGCCTGGCCCCCCAGCAACATTTCTTACTTAATGTTAGGAACCTCATACACCAGATTCCCACTAATTCTAAATTTTAAAGAGTCCTGTGACTTATATCACAAATTTAAATCAGAAAATTTTGGTTATTAATGAAATTGAGCATATTAAAATGGCTATTAGTGGACTGACTGTATTTCCACTTCTGGTTAAGCCATTTTTACTTGGAGATAATCACACTTTTCTTACTGACTTTTGGAGGGTCGTTATTGATTGTTTATACATCTTCCATTTGTGATACTTTCACTTTTAAAATAGTTTATCTTAATAAACAAATGGTTTTTTTATGTAGATAGATTTGTTGGTATTTTTTAAATGAGTGTGTATGTGTCTGCGTGAGGATGTGTGTGCCCAGGTGAGTGTGTGTACGGAAGACAGAGGTTACTCTTGGATACCGTTCCTCAGAACACTCTCCGAGCTGTTTCATCTGGCTAGGACTCTCACTGCCCTAGGACTGGTGAAGTAGGCTAGGCTGGCTAGCCATTGACTTCCAGGGATACATCAGTTTCTCCCTCCCCTTGCTCTCCTGATGATGGGATTATAAACACCTGTCATCATGACTGCCCCTTTTTGTTTTTATTTTTATTTTATGTAAGTTTTGTTGATTATCTTAGGTCTTCAAGCTTTTAAGGCAAGCACTTTGCTGGCTGAACTATTTCCACAGTTTTTACCAGTATTTTTTTTAATGTATTTTAATTTTATGTGTATGAGTGTTTACATGTGTGCATGTATATACACCATGTGCATGCAGTACCATCAGAGGCCAGAAGAGGGCGTCAGATACCATGTAACTGGAGTTGTGAGCCACCATGTGGGTGATGGGAACAGAATCCCAGTCCTTTACAAGAACAGCTATGGCTTTTAGCTGCTGAGACATCTCTCCAGCTCCATTATCAGTATTCTTTAGGGTCATCTGTTTCATTCAGTAAGTATTTACTTCAAAGTCAGAAAGCTGCAGTCTGTATTTGCTGCCTCAATGCATCAAAGGTGTAATTAGCCTGGCATTGGTTGTGTACATGTTGTGGGCTTCAGCTCCATCTTGGTTGTTTTTTTTGGGGGGGGGGGAATAACCAGAGGTCAACATGACCTCGTGACCTCCCTAGTGACTGACTGCAAAGCTATTGCTCTCGTATTAAGTTCCCTATATATAGATCATTTTCTAAGTTTTTCATTTTGTTCTCCTGCCAATTTGTTTAATCCCAAACCAATACCACATTATCTTAGTTATAGTAAGTTTACAAAAAAAAGAAAAGTGTAAAACCTTGTTTCTCTTCACAAAGGCATGACTACCCTTAGTTTGAGCTCATCAATATATGTGAAGATTTAGTTTTCCAAATTCTTGCAAAATCCTATTGAGATTTTCACTGACATTGTAGTGAAACTGTGAAACCATTTGAAGAGAATTGTTACCTTTATAATATGGAGGATACCATGGGAGGAGACACCAGGAGTGGCCTGGATGTGATGGTTGAGAGCTTGATCAGATTTTTAAGACATGATGCCATGTAGCCTGCTAGACAGAGAAGACTGAGACTTTGAAGGTAGACAACAAGCAAAGCCAGGCATTTAAAAATCATTTGCATGATATCATTCAAGACCTCAACAGAAAAGAACCAAATATTCAACTAGAAATGCTGGCAACAGCCCGTTTGCAAGGGGGCCATCTTTAGAGGTAGGAACTTCGGAGATGGAAGCAGACTGTGCTCTAAACTGGGTGTGGTGGTGCAGTCATGAATTGCCATAGTGAGTTCTAGGCCTACCTGGGATACATAGAAAGACTTTTGGGGAAAAAAATGATGAAGACAGAGAAATGGGGAGGGGGAGAACACTTTAATTGTGCTGGAAGGACCATATCATGAGACAAATATTGTAGGAAAATGGAGGTGGAGATCTGGGTAAAGGGGAAGGTTCCAGGAGGAACTGCCACGGACTGAAACTTCCTCCCACATAAGAAGCCAAGCCAAGGAAATAACAGCCCAGTGTCACTCTGTCACGCTATGTTGGCTCTTATTAATCCTGCCACCACTTAATTTTGGCCACAACCAAGTAGAAGTCTTGAGTATAGGGCTTGAGTATACATACATCAACTTTCCGTGTAGAGACCTGGCTGCAGTGTAAGTCCAAAAGACAAGGGAGATCTTGGGAGCCAGCACACCAAATGGCATTCCAAACTGAGACTACATGAGATGACGAGGCCTGGGCTTGCTCTCGTCCCAGTGCTCAGGGCAGCGTTTTGAATCTGTGTTGAAAAAAAAATAATGATGTTTTGGGACTCTTGATTCTTTAAAAACAAATAACTGTAGCTGGACAAAGAAATAAAAACAGAAAACAAAAATGTATTCACTCACAAATTATATATAAAGTATGTAAACAGAAAAGATCTTGGAGAGGTCCAGGACTGAGCTCTGGAGCATTCTGCAAGTTCCTAGAGTTAGCAGATGGAGAAAGCAACTAGAAACGAACATCAATAGAACACAGAGTCTGAAAGTCAAGTGAAAAACGAATCCAAAAAGTGGCTGCTATTTGCTTGCATGGGCACCTGCTGTGGACAGGTTCAGGGGGCTTGAGAGGATGAGACATGCACACTGATCACTGGACACAGTAAACCCAGCCCACACTGACATCAAGGAAAGCAATGGTAGTGGGGGGGGGGGCACAGCACTGATGTCGGGTTGACAAAGAAATTAAAGAATTAGGAAGAGGTAAGTTGAAGTTTTCCATAAATTATAGACTTAAATATTTAGGATGGAGGGAAATAGACGGCAGCCAGAAGGAAAGTTAGATCAAAACAGATGGCTTTTTGTTGTTGGACAGGATGAAAAGAAATAACAGCATGTTTGTATACTGATAGGAATAACCCAGCAAAAAAGGGGGGGGGGTGAATGACACCAGAGAGAAGCCAATTGCTGCTGCCCAAGGACAAGCAGACTGTAGGGAGCGAGTGGCTGGGAGGAGGCCCGAGTGCAGCAGTGTGGACTGGCCTGGCAGAGGGCAGGCGCAGTTGCTGGAGGGTGTGCCGGTGTGTGCTGGGTGTGCCAGTGAGGCAAGCGGGTGGAAACTGTTCTCTCTTCATTTCTTTGACTTCTCACTGTCAGTAAGCAAGGTCGGATGCTGACCGAATCCAGAAACGTTGGTGTTTGGGGAAGAGAAGGAAAAACATGAGCTGTTTTACTAGCTCAGGCGTTACCTGACTCCTTTGACTGTGTGTTTTCTAAACTAGTGTTTACGAGATGCTAACTCTCACATGCGTGAAGACTGGTACCCGAAACCGTTCATCATAAGTTAAAGCCATTCACTGTGAAGGAAGTCTTCCACTTAAATAAGCAGCTAGAAGAATTTTGATAAAGCAAGGTTAACGGGTATTTTTGAAACTCCTCAGAGTTATGACCCTTTTCTCGATTATGAAAAACTATCTTGGCAAATACTTTATATCAATTATCAAAATAATTTTAATGATGTATTAGCAACAATGTAATTATTCCTTGTTCAGCTTAATTAAAAGCAAAGGATTGGAAGTTAAGCTGCAATAGACCATATCCCCCTCCCAAATCAGCTACTTATTTTCCCAACACATACAAGAGTGTTTCAGGTTGTTCTTTAGCTGCTTTATTGGGGACATGCGGTGCACTAAAATTTGTAAAAGATAATATGCATAGTTTTAATTTAAAAATGAGGAGTGTTGTGAAAGGAGACTCCTCAACCCAAAAGCGTCTCTAACAAATGAAACTTGGTCCTTCGGGCTGGTAAGATGGCTCAGTGGGTAAAGGACCTTGCTGCCAAGCCCAGCGATCTAAGTGTGATGCCCAGGACTCACGTGATAGGAAGAGAACCAGCTCTCCATGTGAGAACACCTCCATGTGTGCTGTGGCGTGAATGTGCCAATAATAAATGTAAAATCACAGTGATTAGGGTGACAGATATACACACCAAGTTTCTTTTCCCAAGGATCCTTACTTAGTGCTTCTCTTGAGGAAGTCTTCAAAATTCTTTTATTCCTAGAAATCGTAGCAAAATGTCTAGTGTATGTGAGGCCCCTGGTTGGATCTCAAACCACAAAAACCGTAAAACAGAAAAAGGCTGGCAAGATGGCCCAGTGGCTAGCAGCTTTTGTGCACTGGCCTAATGACCTGAGCTCAAAACTGATCCTGTGTCTGCCACGCTTGTGTCCTGACATGGGTATGCCTACATGCACTTGTGCGATAAATTAAAAGAAACCAACATGTCAGATTTTAACAGTTTACAGCTAACTGCAGCATGGCATGCATCTCCACTGCTAAGCATCTCTGGAACTTTCCTTCAGGCTCTCCTAGTTAGGTTTTTGTCGCTATGGTAAAACATTGGCCAAGCCAAGGTCACAGTCCATCCTCAAGGGACGTCACAACAGGACTCTAGAAGCAGGAACTGGAGCAGAGACCACAGAGGAAGGCTGTTTACTGTCTTGAACTCTGCGGATTGCTCAGCTTGCTTGATTATACAGCCTATGCCCATCTGCTCAAGGGTGGTACCACCACAGTGTCCAGGGCCCTTCCAAATGACTCATTAACCAAGAAAATGCCCCGCAGGCTTGCCTACAGGCCAATCAGATTGGGCCTTTATTCAGTTGAGATTTGCTCTTCCCAGATGACTCTAGCGTGTGTCAAGTAGACGTAAAAACAAGCCAGCACCCATCCCAAACTGAAATTCTATGCCTATTGAACAGTAACTACCCATCTTTCTGCTCAAGCTACTAGCCACCACACCTGTACTCTTTGTTTCTCTGGATTTGACCATTTTGAATACCTCATATGAATCAAATACCAGTATCTGTCCTTGTGACTCCTTATTCCAGCTAGCAGAATGTCACTCATATTTGCTCATGCTGTAACACACATCTGAATCTTTCATTTTGTGGGCTGGGGAGATAGCTCAGTGGTTAAAAGTGTGTACTGCTCTTGCAGAGGGCCTAAGTTCACTTCTCAACACCCACCATCTTGTGGCTTATAACTGCCTACGACTCCAGTTCCAAGGTATCTGGTGCTATCTTCTGGCCCCTAGGGGCAACTGCACTCCTAGGCACACACCCTTATATAGATACACACGTGTACACATAATTTAAAAATATGCAAAAGATAAAAATAAAGAATTTTACATTTTATAAGCTGAATAATAGTCCATTATGGGTATAAACATATGTATTATACTCATATCACACTTTTGCTCATCTGTTTATGTGATAATAGACAGTCAAGTGGTTTGTATCTTTTGGCATTTGTGAATGATTCTGGCATAAATACATGTATATAAACATCCACTCAAATCCTTGCCTTCAATTTTTTTAGGTATGTATCCAGAAGTATAATTGTTGGATCACGTGGTATGGGTAATTTTCTGTTTGTATATTTATTTAGCAGAAATGGGTCTAAAAGAATGTGAGCAAGAACAAGCAAGAGAAATAGGATATAATTGTGGGGAATTCGTAGGGCTCCACTGAGATCAGCAATCTTGAATTTAAAATGAAACCAGCCATTATTTTCATATTACTTTTTTTCCAGCCACATTCATTTGTACAGATGGTACATGCAGGTACATGTTAGAATAAGTGTTGGATAGAACTGTGATTTGGTCTTAGTTAAACCAATGTGTTGAAGCAAGAAAAATGCAAAGGAATTGAAGATATGCATATAATTCTAAATGATTATAGTTTGGATCACAGGTCAAACACATTTTATGAATTTTTCCATACTGGCCTCACAGATTTCTTCCTTTTCTTTTTTCTTTTCATTTCTGGCTTTTTGAGACAGGGTTTCTCTGTAGCTTTGGAGCCTGTTCTGGAACTAGCTCTTGTAGATCAGGTTGGCCTCAACCTCACGAAGATCCGCCTGCCTCTGCTGGGATTAAAGGCATGCGCCACCACCGCCAGGGCAAGATTACTTATTTATAAAAGTAATTTTTAAGTTCTTCATGAAATGAAAAGCATTTAAAATGTGTTTCTAGCTAGTTTTTGTTAGAGCATACAAATAAAATTTATTTTTATAAATTTATCATATAACAAGGGGTTGAAAGCTGTCATAGAGGTTGAGGGATTTGTTCTTGCAGAGGACTCTGGTTGAACTCCCAGAATTTACATGTTGGCTCAACACCATCTGTGACTCCAGTTGCAGGGGATCAAACACCTCTTCTGACCTCTCTGAGTACCAGGTATGCACAAGACACACACACATTCAGGCAAAACATTAACACAAAAATAAATTAAAAATAAATGTGAAAACCTATTTTATTACTCCAGATATTGACAATTTTTGTTCAGTTTTATTTTCTATTCTAGTTTTTATTTTCATTGCCTGCTGTGTTGACTAGCCATTCCAGCATAATATTGACTAGAAAATGTTGCATATCATTCTTCTAGGACTGGCTTAAAATTTGTGTGTGGGAGAGCTGTGGAAATGACTCAGCTGTTAAGAGCACTGGCAGCTCTTCTAGAGGACAGGAGTTCTATTCCCAGCACCCACAGAGTGGCTCACAACTGCCTGCAACTCCAGTCCTAGGGGATCTGACACTCTCCTCCGGCCTCCTCGGGCACTGCATGCATGTGGGATACAGGCATACGTGCAGAGAAAACACTCATACACATAAAAATAATACGGTAATTTTAAAAATTGTATGTGTGTATTATATGTACAAGTGTCTGCAGGTGTGTACACACATACACATGTGTAGAGGCCAGAGGATGACTTCCAGTATCCTGTTCCATCATTCTGTGTCAGTGGTTCTCAACATGTGGGTCACAATCCCTTTTGGGGGGGGGGTCAAACGACCCTTTCACAGGGGTCACATATCAGGTAGGCTATATATCAAATATTTACATTATGATTCATAACAGTATCAGAATGGCAGTTGTGAAATAGCAGTGAAATAATTTTATGGTAGGGGAATCCCCACACCATGAGAATCTGTATTAAAGGGTCACAGCATTAGGAAGGGAGAGGACCACTGGTCTGTCTTATTCCCTCAAGATAAAGTCTTCCTGTACCTGGAGCTCCTGCCAGCCAGCAGGGCACAGCAATCCTTCGATCTGTGCCCTGACTCCCCCAGCTCTGGGGTATAAACACCTCCATGGCCAGGCCTGTTTCTCTGCATGCTGTGGATTCTAACTCGAGCTCTCAACAGATGCTCTTAGCCCTGAGTCATCTCTCCTGCCCCTAGAAAATGGCTCCTTCCAACATTACCATGAAGAAAGATGCACACGCCTTTGTTTCCAGCATGCGGAGGGAAAGGCTGAGGCTGAGGCAGGAGGCAGAGGGATCTCTGTGAGTTCCAGGCCAGCCTGGTCTATGTAGCAAGTTAGAGAACAGCCAACGCTATATGGAGAGACTCTGTCTCAAAACAAAAGAAAACAAAACCCCCGAAAAGACAGACAGTGGCTCTAGTTTTTGGTGGGCATGCTATCAAAGGGGGTTCATAGGAATCAGTACAGTTTTCCTCAGAATTAAATACTGAAGTTTTTCAAATGCCTTTTCTGTATAAACTGACATATGGCTTTTCTCTGATGACTGGTGAATGTCAAGATTAAATTTATGAAAATTTAAAATACCAAATGATTCATTTCTTTGATCATCCCATCTCGGTTATGATATATTCGATATTTTCATGTGACTGGGGTCCTTTGGTATTTACATCCCAGTGAAACTCGGTTCATCATGCCCAGTTTACAGACAGAAAGCACACAGACTTGTGGCACACACTGTGGTTTATACCCAGCATGTGGCCAGAAAGGAGTTCAAGCCCTGATCTGCCTGATTGCAATTTTGTGTTCCTTTTGTGAGCTGTTCTTTCTTAGAGCAGAGGCCTGAGCTTGCTCTTGCCCTGATGTTCAGGACAGCATTTTGAATCCGAGTTGAAAAAAATACTTTGGGACTCCAAGTTCTAAAAAAAAAAAAAAAATCAGAACACAAAAATTCATTCACTCACAAATGAGTTTGTCATAAAATGTGAACAGAAGAAAAGGTCTGTAAAAGTAGACATAGCAGCTAATCCTGGGGGTTATTTCCTATTAAATTGCTTGAAAATTTCCATCACATTAGAATTGATTTTTAAAAGTCAGTAGAAGATAAAAAAAACAATAAAATGAAGTCAAATGAAGTACATTTCTCCTGAAATGTACAGCGTTCCTGTGGGCCAATGGTCTTACTAATATATTCATATTGAAGACCAAAAAGAAACAAGGACCACATATGCTCCCGTCTCCCTGGGAGCACCTGCATTTCCACAGTTGGAGGTAGTGTTTTCTGAGCAGACATGTTGGGAACAATGGTTTCAATCCAGAGAAAGAAGCAATGACATAAAAGGACATCTAACTGTGGTGACAGGCAGAAAGATCATGTCCCCAAGGCTCAGGAGACAGAATCCTCTCTATCCCATAAGTCTCTGGGATGAGCGCTGGTCATACACAAGAAAACTCTGGACAAAATAAGACGAAGTGAGCAACAGTTACAGCCAACGTAATATTTCACTGCAAGTGGAAAAACAGGCAGAAAAAAAAAACCCAAAACAAAATAAAAAAACTTCCTTGTTACCTCTTCTGGGAAAAGCAAAAACAAAGTTGTATTTTATCCCTTTTTACCCCTAATTTTCCACCTTGTGGGCAAAAATAGAAGGAAAATTACTTCTGGGCCATCTTGCATGTATTGCAAAATAATGAGCCATTTTAGGCAGCTGAACATGAAGCAGAGGAACAAATGTCCTCTCCAGAAAGGGACAATGTGGTCATCTTGTCTTCAGAGCTACCAAGTCTTATAAAGAATCCAAAGGGCAGTGTACTGAGGATCTCATCCCTGGTCACTCAGCACGGTTAGAAATATGGCAGCTTGACCGTGAGCTGGAAGTTTTGCACCCAGAAGTTTGAATTATTGTATACCTGCCTCATGAAGTTCTCGATCTACATCTGCTAATCTGGCCATTTCACAGCAGCTTCCTCCTCTCTTTCTATCTCCATCTTTTAAATGTTGATTCATTGAAAAAGACATCCAATCAATTTTGCGAAATCAGCTATTAATGTGATCATTAATACTACGCCATTTCCCCTGGCCAACCTCCGATTGCACATATTGAGCCCCTCTGTGTTGACAAAATTCCAAGATGACCCTAAGAGCCTAGCTACGCCCAGTGTCGTCCCCTGCTCTTGAACATGAGATGGACAGGATGGGGTACCACTCCTGGAACTGTTAAGTTACACAGAAGAAGAGATTTCACAGGTGTAATTAAGATCTCTAATTAGTTGACTTCTAGTTAATCAAAAGATGGATTATCTTAGGCAGGCCCGATCTAACCAGGGGAATATTTAGAAGAAATCAGAGCAATTCAAGTGGAGAGAGGCTTGTCTGGCTGAGGATGCAGAAGTGGTGGTGCTGGGACCACATGTTTAGGAGGACAAATTGGCAAGACCCTGCGCCAACAGCCTCTGGGAACTGAGAGTTTTCGCCAGCCAACAGCCACTAAGGATCTGGGAACTGACTGCTGGGTCTGGGGACTGACTGCTGGGTCTGAGTACTGACCGCTGGGTCTGGGGACTAACCGCTGGGTCTGGGGACTGACCACTGGATCTGGGGACTGACCGCTGGGTCTGGGGACTGACCGCTGGGTCTGGGGACTGACCGCTGGATCTGGGGACTGACCGCTGGGTCTGGGGACTGACCGCTGGGTCTGGGGACTGACCGCTGGGTCTGGGGACTAACCGCTGGGTCTGGGGACTGACTACTGCGAGCTGACTCCACCCAACTGGTGAGACTGGAAGAGAACTCTCAGCCTCGGATGGCAGATGGCTTCAACCTACTGAGATCCAGAGCAGTAGGCTCAGAAAATCCTTATCCTTGTTTCTAATGCAAGGAAACTGTGAGACGGGAAATGCATGTTGTTGTAAGGCATCAAATTAGTGATAAGCAAAATGAACACATCTGTCCCTTAAGCCTTAAGATGTAATGGAAATATCCCCAACCTGAGATTCTGAGCTAAGGTAACAGCTTGCTAGGTAATAGGACAGACAGACAATGCTAATGTGCTTCTTTACAATGTGAAACAAGTCACCTCTATTTTCTTACTCCAGGTCACTTGGTAGCCATTCATGTTGGTGAGTTATTTCTCCCACTCCAGAAACATGACCGCTGACATGATATGCTTTCTGTCCCTTTTGTGTGACTCTTGTTGGATAGACCATGTACATCACAGTGGTCAATTGGATGGGAGCAGAAGTAATGGGTATTGGTCTGGCTATGGCCCCTGACTCTCCTTGGCTCTCTTCCCTCTGCTACAGAGCATACAGATGCCCCTCATAGCCTTGCTCTTGGGGTGAAAGGATACGGGATTCATGCTAGAACTCTATTATGAGTAAAGAATAAATCTCCGGTATTTTAATACCCTGTTATCTCAGGTCACTTGCTACTGCAACATGATTAAGCTCATGTTGACATAAAAGGGGACAAATGAACCCATATAGCCCAAAATGTCAGCCAGAGCCACAGGAATGAGAAGATAAAAGGATATTCATTTTTAATGTTTTTATGAACCTCTGCTATTTTCTTTTATTAAAAAGAAAGGAAGGAAAGAAGGAAGAAAGGAAGGAAGGAAGGAAGGAGGGAGGGAGGGAGGGAGGGAAGGAAGGAAGGAAGGAAGGAGCCGTGTAAGTTTGCATAGACGAGAAGACAGGAGACGGCCAGCCATCGCTCACCTGTGTTGACAATCACAGAGGCTGTGAATGTCTGAGAAGGTCACAATCAGCAGAGCAGTCCACTCTTCTCTCCCCAAGGAAAGAGTGTGGGACACTGCTCTCAGACAGCTCTTCTTAGGAAAAAGGCTATCCTCCATCTTTGGGTGTCCACGTTCCCTTAACAAATAAATAGGCCCTTAAGACAGGATCTTCAAAGCCTGCTGGGAGAGCTGGTCAGCGATAACTGCAGGGGGTTGTGACTGCTCGGCAGAGACTACTAAACAACATACACACACCCAGAAGATCATAAACAAAAACAAAACCCCAGAACTTCTCAGGAGAAAAGACCTAGATGGAAAAACACTAATTTTTGAAGAGTGAGGGAAGGGGCTTTGGGTTAACAGGGAGGCTGCACTTGGAATTGGTAGGCTCTGCTTTCAGGGCTTTTTGAAAGCTGTTCAGATGGGTTCTGTGGCAAACTCTAAACTTAGATATTCAAGATGGAGGATTTGCTGAAATGTTCTCTGGAAAATTAACAGAAATTCCACCCTAGAAGGTTTGGATTTTGAAGTTAAAAATACCGTTGGCTCTGTGAACGGTCGGAGACTTAGAGCAGACATGTATAAATTAAGCTAACCGTATATGCATATCTTCTCAAAGTATTATTCTGTTCAGACACATCAATACCATGGAGTCAGAAAGATGGAGGGGTGGAGGAGAACATCCTGAGTCTAGTGTCTGGTGACTCCAGCAGCTGTAATTATGCTGTTCTGATGCTGCTTCTTTGAGAGTCAAATTTGATCAAAGGGACTAAGAACTAGACCTGGCATAATTACCTATGGCCATAGTTTGAATATGAGATGCTGTTGATGGACATGGGTCAAAGAATCCCAGGCTAACTCCAAGATATTCCAATTATATTTTCTTTATTATAAGGGGCAAACTCACGAAATAGAAATGAGAAGTCCAACCTCAGCTGTCTGCATGCTTGTTTGCATGCCAGAAGAAGGCACCAGATCTCATTATAGATGGCTGTGAGCCACCATGTGGTTGCTGGGAATTGAACTCAGGATCTCTGGAAGACAGTCAGTGCTCTTAACCTCTGAGCCATCTCTCCAGCCTTATAGAATGTCTTAAACAGAGGTAGAAACATGCATGCATACAATCTGACAAAATAACTTTGCATAGGTGTACAAATACTATAAACAGAAATAACAAATATAATTTGAACTTAAATCAATATACAAGAAACTATGCCAATGTAAACTGTCGATAAATAATAGCTCATAAATATTCACTCTATTACTCACTATTATTATTATTAGTGTGAATAAGTTCACACTAAATTACCTATTATCCCATTCAATTTTTCCTTTTTTTTTCAAGGAGATCTCTGGGCCTACATAATTTCCACCCCAATCCTCTACCCTATACAAGTAATAATCAACTCCTAAATGGTGGTAATATTCTTTCTATGGGATCCTGTAAAAAGTAAAGCGATAGTTAAGCTTCAAAATTGCTGTCTAGAAATTTCAAGGTCCAAATCAGGAACAGGAGGAGAGAGAGCACGAGCAAGGAACTCAGGACCGCGAGGGGTGCACCCACACACTGAGACAATGGGAATGTTCTATCGGGAACTTACCAAGGCCAGCTGGCCTGGGTCTGAAAAAGCCTGAGATAAAACCGGACTTGCTGAACATAGCGGACAAGGAGGACTACTGAGAACTCAAGAACAGTGGCAATGGGTTTTTGATCCTACTGCACATACTGGCTTTGTGGGAGCCTAGGCAGTTTGGATGCTCACCTTACTAGACCTGGATGGAGGTGGGTGGTCCTTGGACTTCCCACAGGGCAGGGAACCCTGATTGCTCTTTGGGCTGATGAGGGAGGGGGACTTGATTGGGGGAGGGGAAGGGAAATGGGAGGTGGTGGCGGGGAAGAGACAGAAATCTTAAATAAATAAATAAATAAATAAATTGCAAATGATTTCCAAATAGTCAACAGGGTTTTTCCAAAATTCTTATTTGGAGTTCTGGCCAGAATGTTGTGAGAAGGTGCACCATTTTAGCAGCTAGTACCTAAAAACCAGTCTTTATAGTAGTATTATCAGCATCATGATGTCATCTCAACCAGGAGGAGTTGTTGCTGTAGGGCAGTATCTTTTTCTGGGAAACTTCAAAGATTACTGTAGGAAAAAGATTTGCCCTCATAGGTCATATTCCTTTTTGCTTGGTGATCCTTCCTGGATAGTTGTTTTTTCCTCTTTCAACATCCAAATGTCCAGGATCTCTTGACTTTTCAAAGATGTGTATTTTCCTGTAAAGACAAGAATAGAACCCTGCTCCAACCCTATATGGTTTCCTTACCACTTGTATGATTGTTACCGTTGTGAATGAGCTGTCATTTCTCTTTCTCAAGAGGTTTCTCATTTTCAAAGCAAATCTTTATTTATTTTGATGGTATCCATAATTATTGGAAACAAGAGTGAAACCCCTTCCGAATGTAGCACATCTCCTAGTTTCCATTGTGAGGTCAGAACATCCTTGAAATACATGGGTTGATTTAATGCAGAAGTTTTTTCTATTATCCAATGTCTCTCTGCTGCCATTGTTCCTTTTCATTAGTGTTAAGGTTAATAAAGCATTATATAATCTATTTCTGGGGGTATTTTCCATCCCTTTCTGTTTGTTTAGCATATCCTGTAAAGTTCGGTTTGACCTTTCTATAACTGCCTGACCTGTACATGCAGGACACACAGAAAAATGAATGCTGAAGTTGCCTAAAGAAGGTGAGAAAGTCCTTTGTGGTTCTGTTTCATGAAAGAGTCTGCCAGAGATTCTGCAGGACACAGAATAAAGTGACTGACAAGCTGCTAATATAGGTGGAACTGTCTTTGAAATTTCCTGCTTCATGGAAAAGTCTGCCAGACACTATGGGCTTGTAGGCTAAAGATGGACACCCCAACGATATAGAAGAATTCTGGGTGACTGTCCAGAAGCAAGATGTCTCTGTCAGTTCTAGAGTTTTGGAAATTGCTTACAATGTCTTTCTTGTTTACTTAGGTAATATTATATCCTTCTGGAGTTTTTGATGGAGTTGAAGAAAGATAGTTACAGTTATAGTTTTCCTTAGTTATGATAAAAGATAAAGTAGATATAAATGTAACTGTAATTCTTGCTTGATACCTGTTTTGTTATATGTAATTTTACTATGTTAAAGTTAAAATGTTCCTTTTTATTTAAACAGAAAAGGGGAAATGGTATGGGAGGTCCTTCTGCACATGTGTTGCTTTTATTGGTTAATGAATAAAGAAGCTGTTTTTAGCCAATGGTTTAGTAGAATAGAGCTAGGCAAAAAAAACTAAACTGAATGCTGGGAGAAAGAAAGACAAGAGCTGTCAGCTGGAACCTTGACTGTAGTCCACAAACCTCATGGTAAAATATAAAATACTGGAAATGGGTTAATTCTAGATGTAAGAGCTAGCTAGCAATACGCTCAAGCTATTGGCCAAACAGTATTGCAAATAATATAGTTCTGTGTGTTTATTGCTGGACTGGGCAGGACAGAAACCTCCTCCGCAACAAGATGCCACTGCCCCCCAGCATCATGTATTAGGGGCTTGCTTACTAGCTGATGGGCTTGGAGAAGTGATCATCTATAATGCCCCATACCTAATCAACAGATTTATTCCTTGGTAGTTGATACTACGGTATGAAGTAGGAGGTATGGCCCAGTTAGAGAAAGCAGGTCCTCAAGGGTGTTTCTTGGGGGCCTATATTTTGCCTGAAGCCCTTTTCTGTCTTTTCTGGCTTCCTCTGTCACAAAGTGAGTTTGCCACACCTTTATCACATGATTGAATGCTTTGGAAACCAGAAGCAGAATAAATCCTTTCCCACCTCAGTTGCTTATCAGGTATTTTGTTACTGGACAAACAAAACAAAACAAAACAAAACTCTAACAAAAACACTCATGGGATGTTTCCCCCTGTGAATATGCTGGCCGTGCTTGTGTAGTAAGAGGAAGTGGGATACTGAAGCAATGACTCAGTAGCTCAGACCATAATCTTATATTTACAACGAAAACAAACTAATTATGACAAAGTAGGTCATAAAAACTGAAGCACCTAAGTTAATTGCTTTAATTCCCCCACCCCCACCTTCTTCTATAGATGTTCAGTTGCAGCCTTTGGAAAGGAGGATACTGTAGATGTCAGCATATTGTCTCAAGGGACCTACTCCTGACAGTGCTAGCTGCAAAGTACTTGCTTGCTGCTTGTCCTTTGTTCTTCCCACCAAAATGCTGGACGACATGACCACAGCCACCATAGGCAAGGTAGTTCTGGTGTTCTTCGGATTCTATACACATTTCTCTGGCCCTATGTGGCTAAGTCACCTGGCTGATAAGAATGTAGAGTTGAGGAATGTCACCTTGCTCTCAGGCAGGATCCATAACACAGGTAACAACTTAGGGTACACTGAAATGGAACTACTTACATCAGATTTAATAAATCAATTAGCTTACCACCAGAGAAACACTAAATAGCAACGGGATGACTTTCAGACTTGAGCAGCAATTATAAAGAGGTGATGCGCAGGGGTCTTTGGGGTTCTCGGAAGGAATCGCTTCCTTCTGAGACCCAGTTATCGCCCCCACCTAGTTCCTCAGCTTTGCTTCTAAATGGCAAAGCTGACGCTTTATTAGTTAATCAATAAGACATGATACAGGGCATGGTTATCATAAAATAATCGCACCCTGGAGCATTTTGAGGCATGAGCCACTTGCCTCTAATCAGATTGGGTGGAGATTACCTTTGGATAACCACACTCCTGGGAACTGCCTCGTTTCTATTATGAGTACATTTTATAACGGGGAATATACATTTCTGCAGGGAAATGAAGTTGGCAGTGTGAGCCCAGAATCACTTCAGTTGAGCTGAGAAGCTTTCCTCTTTTTGAACCGGTCAAACTCAGCTTCATCTATGGAAGCAATGTCAGAGAAAGCAGCATGCATAGATAGTGTGGGCTGCTTGACATGAAAGCGCGCTCTCTCTCTCTCTCTCTCTCACTGTGTGTGTGTTGGAAGTTTGAAATTAGATGCAAACATTCAAAGGGGTCATTTGAGACTTGGCATGTGTGTTTACAAAGAGGGACACTTTGAAGGTGGAGTGGCTTTAGGTGTCTAGGTCATAATACCAGAAGATTTTCCCGGGGGAGAACGGAACAAAACCAAACCTTTTTCTAACTTCCTACAAAGCAAGGTATTAATTTCTTCCTCAACTATTGTCCCACGCAAACTGGAGATTCCGATAGGAGGAGTTCCCATCTCCTCTTCCTTGTCAGCTAAACAGCTAAAATTTTGAATCAAATGCTTATATTGGAGAGATAAAGACAGAAAGGCCTGATGAGTCAGGAAATATTTTTCACAAAGGTGTGCAGAGCTTTTACCCTATTTGTTTAGAATGATGGAAAAATCCATTTAAAATGCTAGATGAATACATGGGCGGTTTCAGGGGCAAACTCTTAGAGCCAGAGGTTTGAATCCTGTGATTCTGCAAGAGCATCACTTCCAGAAAGTTTTACGGCAGGGTAAAGAAAACAATCTGCTGGAATTACACACGCTGATTGCTTTTGTCAGAAGTGATATTTGCAATTAATAATGAAAGCGGGAGACAGAGCTGGCCCTGTTGCTATCCGCACAGAATTTGATGACTGGCTGTCCGCATTAGCCGCACAGCTCTCCTAATAAAACAAACATGATTTCAGGTTGCTTTTTTTTCTCCCCTGCATGAAAGGAGAGAAGTTAGCATAAAGAGAACAATCTCATTTTATGGATTTATTATATTAGAATTAAATTTAGCTTTTATATGGCAATACTACACTTGATTAATGTGACCCCCTTGAAACGCTGGCTATTTCAAGAGCTTCGGAATGTCTGCCTTGGGTCCAACAATTGCTTCATCCTTCCTACTATTTCATTTCCTTCAAATTCTCCTTGATCTTTTCAAAAACAACCAGGGCAGCTGGGCTCCCGGCTTGAAAGAAATGAGGCTTGGCCAGAAAGAAACTGAGCAATGATTTGCAATAATCATTTAAAAATTCCTCTCACAGCTAGACGAAAACAGACCATTTTTAATTATTCAAAGAAGTGAAGGGCTTCCTACCTCAGATGCTGCCCAAGTTAGGCACATATGTGTTTTGTGTCTTACTGTATCCTTTCTGGATGAGAGTCCTGTGGGCTCCAGCCAGGCCCCACCTGTGGAGATACAAGTCACTGAGGACTGTTGTGGGGGGAAGCGGTCTGATGAGAGCCTGGGGAAGCTCATTGTCTTGAGGAAGAAGGGAGATGTTTGGCAGCTCTGCCCTTTGACTGCAGCTCCTCTGAATTCCTCATGCCCAGTTGGTGCCTTACAACTCTCACCTGATGTCACCAAGTGCACTAAAAGTCTTCCTCTGAGGTCACCACACAGGTAAATGAGTGAGCCTCCCTCGTATCCTCCATTGTAGCCACATTTGCTTCAGCTAATCCCGCTGCTGTTGAGATTCCTTCCCCAGGCCAGGGCAGTCACCATTCATTTCCCCTATGCAAGCTCATCTGTCTCAGCGTCTCGAGCAGTGAACATCTTCCATTGTGTAGCGGCATGCACTTGTAATCCCAGAACTCAGGAGGAGGAAGAAGGAGCAACATGAATTCTTGGTGAGCTTGGACTGGCAAAAAAATCCCCCCAAAAAACAAAAAAAAAACCCCAACAACAACAACAACAAAACCTGTTTCAAAACAAAACAAAAACCCAAGAGCTGGACATGCAGCTGGCTTATTGGTAGAGTATCTGCTTAGCATATGAGAAGCCCCATTTTGATCCCCAGAACTGAAAAGAAAGGAATTAATAATAATAAACCTTTCCCCCTAAGCACCATCTTGGTCCTTTGTTTTCCTCTCTCAGTGAGGCCCCCTCTCACATCATCAACTGTCAAAGCCATAAGTCAGATCTTGACTTCTCGTCCTCCATTGACGCTCACACCTGACAGCACCTGAGCCGACTGACAGGCGTCCAGACTTGGGCGATTCCCTTGTCAGAGCCTCTGGGAAATCCTCACTTCTCAACAGCGAACAGAGTCGAAGATTGGCTGCTAACCAACAGAGTAATGTCAAGGTGAAGGGATTTAGCAGATAAAAAGCCCCTAATCGCCTGGCTTTTATCTAATCAAAAGAGAGACACTCGCATCTGGGCCTGACCTACTCAGAGAACCCTTTCGGCACTGGGCACAGGCCGCATCTAAAAGAAGAGATGGAAGCAAGAGGGGTACTTACTACTCCTGCCTGTCTTGAGAAACACACATACTGACTGCTTTTGCGGACCGCCACTTCTAGGGGCCGGGGCTCTCACCTCCCGTTGCAGATGCTGATTTTGGCTGAAGATCTCCAAGGGCCTAGAAGAGACAAAGCTCCAGATGAGAGGTTCTTCATTTGCTGTCACTGTCCTTGCTGCCCACGTGATCATGAACATGGGCCGTGGTTCTCGATCCACAGAACCAGCGTGTTGTTTTAGTGGGCGGCAGTCTGTTTGGCAGCAGAGAAAACACACTCTTTCCAACTGCTTTATCAGTCTCCCTCTTGCACTTAAAGCTTTACATTTCTGTGCATCAAATCCAAGATTTGCCACTTTTTGACCGTCACTACCAAGTCCAACTATATTTCTCTATTTAATTTGAAGCCTCCATTTGTCTCTCAAAGAGCTGCTGGACCCTATGTGATGATGGACAGGTCGGGCTAATACAAAGCGAAATCCAGCTAATTAAGTGCATACTGAACCTGAAATTGCAAGATGCTTTCAGAGAGGCCTGAGAGGAACCCCCGCCTTGTTTGGTGAAAGATGGCAGTCACAGTTCAAGCCCGAGTGATGCGTCTATCCTTAAACCTCGCCTCTTTGTCCCTCGCTCCTCCAGGCACAGAGACACTGGCTTACTTTTCTCAAAGATGTTTCTCAATGCTCGCTGGAGGACTCTACTTGGTTCGCTATCACATCATAAACGTAACACACTGAGTGTTCATAGCGTTCTGGTTAATGTCAGTCTGTCCCTTATCTCGGGATCATAGATGTTTAAAGACTTAGCGGAAGTCACAGAAGTGGTGGAAACAGGGATGAGTTCCCTGTGCTCCAGCTCTGAATTTGAATTGAGCCTCTCTTCAGACAACTGCTACTTTTTTTTAACATTGTAAAATGTCTGTGAAAACAAAGCAATAAGCCATACTTCTAATCACGAGTATAGAAAAATCAGATGCTGCCCCCAAAAAGAAAATATTTAGCTCATTTTTGGCCTTATTTTAGTTTACATGATTAAGGTTAAGTAATATCTGGCTGCTATGTCTGATTTCACAAGCCTGTGGTTACAAGACGAGGGCGGTGTTTATCTTTATGTTCATTACAATAACTCCGAAACATCTCCCGGAGAGAGCAGGCACTGGTACTTGCTTTTGATGCCCCGCCCTTCTTTGTCCATGCCCTTCTCTCCAAAGAGTAGCTTCTAGGGGCCTCTCACAGTTGGGGGTGAACCTCAGCCAATGGCCAGCGCAGAACAGGAGATCCATCTGCTTGCCTCAAGGGGGGACCTATTCCGTGATCAACTTAGACCTCGAGCTGCGGGGCCTTTCTTCCCCTTCCCATCCCATCCACTTGCTGTACTTTGCCAAGACAATCGCTCAACCAGGGACTTCTACCTCAGGGGTTTTGATGGAAGCTCTTCTCAAAGAGTGAACGCCTTCCGAGAATGCCCGGATGTGCTCTGATGGGCAGCCACAGGAGTCATGGCTACAGACTGCCAGACGGCCATGGTGGCAGCATTGGTGATCCACTGTCTAGTCCTTCTCCACCTGGATATCCTGGTCATCACTCGTGAACCTCATTGATGAAACATCATTAGGATTCCTACAAAAAGCTCTCCCTCTGAAAACTACCATGTCCATTCCTAACGAGCTGATATAAGATATTCCCCAAGCCGCCGCCGGCACTGAGCAGACGTCTCTGCAGAGCGGGAAGCATAGCCCCTTCCTTCGCTTCCCTGTCACCTAGCTACCTAAGCCACACAGTAGCCCTGGAGCGCTAGTCCCTGACCTTTACTCTAACCACCCCCACTTCTAGGGATAAGTAGTCAGGATGATGTTATTTTTCCCAAAATCTTCTTGTAGCCTGTGCAGAAACCATAATCTTCTCTCCCGTGCAAGCTGAAACCCAGCGCTGCGTGGAGGGCAAGCGCAGGTGGGGAGGAAGTGCCATCTACCCCAGTGTCTCCTGGCACCCATCTCAGTCAGCCAGAGTCTTTTAAATTGGGTTTTATTTTAAGCCTATATCAAGGAAACCTCCTTCCTGGAGTTATTTTGGATGGAGAACATCCGTAAAGAACGAACAGATACAACCTGTTTTTGAGGAACTCTCATTCGATGAGAGGAATTAAAATGTGCATAGATCCATAGGAAGAAACTCTGAAGCTGTAATTCTTCCGTGTCTTACAAAGCCTGATTTTAAACAAGAAACTTCTAGAATGAAACGATTTCCATTTCTCTTTTACAATAGTGTTTATTCTGATACCGCATTGCAAGCATGTTCAAGCAGACAGCACATTTAAAGAAGTCCTATAGAAAAATCTCTATGCCTCTTATCTTGATTCTTTCACTAACATTTTTCCAAGCTTGCTCTAGCATGTCTCTATATGTCTATCCTGCTATTTATTGATAACATAGTTTTTAAGAAGACACTTTTATACTTTGATGCAGAATAAAAAAGCATCTCATATGGGACCTTCACATGAAAATAAATTCTAAATATTCTTTAATCATAAAAATATTATCTATATGGTTTAGCTTTGTAAGGCTACTTTTTCCTGGTGAGAGGATCTAAAATTAGCTTTAACACTTGCTCTGGGTGAGTACTGTTTTAGTGCAGTAGGCAGAGGAGTCATTAATTCTGCCATGTGGAAGTTGAGGAGACCGCCTAACAAAGGTTTAAGTAATATTTCTCAGGCTCTCTAGTCTGTTTAGCCATGAATGTGAGAAGCTATTTTCCCTTAACCAATGGCTAAAGGTGTCCAGTCGTTAACACCTAAGCATGAAGTCACAAACTGAACTGGGGCCAATGCTAATGCGCTAGAGTGAACCGTATACACTTAGCACAGTGATTGATAAAGCTCTCAATCAGCTCTCTGACACGCACACTTATGTGCTCTAATTACCTGGAAAGTGTTGAGTTAGAGGCAATGAAAGCAATACACTTCACTCCGTGGCTCCATTTTTAATAAAGCTCCGAGAAAATTGTTACAGATGTGAGCTGGCAGGAAACAGGAAAACCTTTGGTTTTATCATCATAAAAGTAAAATATGATCGTGTTGACCCACACAATTTTTCATTTCGATCAAATATCAAGTGATTAACGGAAAGAAAGATTTGGCCAACTGGCCTAAAATGGCTAATTGAGAATGCCACAGCCGGGCGGCAGTGTCCATCGAAACCAAATCCCCTCCCGAAAACAGAGCGTAGGACTATATTTGCATGGTGATGGGGAATCTTTACGGACGCCAGCAAACAAGTGGTGTGGACTATGCCTTTAACTGTGTCAAGATGTGTTACATCTGTTTCTGTTGCAGAATAGTTCTGTATCTGCATTTGTTTGTGCTGCATTTGTTTAACTATGTAAAGATGCGCTGCACCTGTTTCACCTTGCCTGCCTACGGCACCTGCTTGGTCTAATAAAGAGCGCGACAGTTAACAGGTAGGTAGTGGGGGATGGGCGGGGCTGGTGGGCAGAGAGAATAAGGAGGAGGAGGAGGAATCTAGGCTCTAGAGAAGAGAGAATGAAGGAGAAAGGAAGGGAGAACTCTGAGGTCAGCCAGGCAGACATGGAGGAAGCAGGAAAGTAGGACATACAGTAGGAAAGAAAGGTTAAAAAAAGTCCCAAGGCAAAATGTCGATAAATAGGTTATATTAAGTTATAAGAGCTAGTGGGACAAGCATAAGATAAGGCTGAGCATTTATAATTAATAATAAGCCTCTGTGTCATGATTTTGGGGCTGGCAGTCCAAGAAAGCCTGCTACAGTGGGCAGCTACCAGGGACCACAGAAATATTTAGTCGTGGTGAGAAAGGTAAGGTTAAGGGAAAGCATAGGCAGCCCCCAGACAGGACAGCAGGTGACAGATCTCTAAACTGCCCAGGGACATTCACTGTAAGCAGAGTGTGATGAATGGAAGGTACCAGCTGAAATCCACAGGGTTTTATCTGCACCAATAGTGGTCAGTCACAGAAGTCAGAGTCTGAGAACGTCCTCCACACAGGGCTCCCCAAGTCCAGAGCCAGACACTGTAGCAAGATGGCCGGATCTGAATGAAGTATGAGAAAGACAAGGACAATGGAGTTCTGGGCAGAGATGGTCCAGGTGAAATCAGGGAGAGAGACAAAAGCAGGAAGTTCAGAATGCATGCTAACATGTTATTAGCACTGCAGGGACCAAAAGTGACTCTGGGAAATCTGAACCAGGCCTTCTCACAGTGGAGGGGATGGATTTCACACCCAAGTAGGTAACAGGAAAAGCCTGAAGTCAAAGCATGTGCTAACCATGTCAACCACTGGACAAGGATCTGAATAACATCCCTGCAGAAGCCCAAGCCGTAGCTGACTTCATCAGAATGATCTAGAAGACACCAAGACATGGTGACATAAAAGAACATTGTATTAGAAAAATTAGATAATGGAACTCAGGAAAGAATATTAAATAAAAGGAAAAATCATTTTAGAAATGAAGGGTAAATGAGAAAGAGCATAAAAATAAACCAGCAGAAGGAGAACGTGATTTTTTTTTTAATTAAAAGAAAGAGGAAACTGTGCATTGGTAGCACAGGCTTAGTGTTTTTGAAACTGAGGCAGGAGGTTGATGAGCTCCAGGAGAACTTGTTCTATGTAACTCAAAGCCAGCACGAGATTTATAACAAAACAAACTGGCACTTGATTTCTTTCTTTCCTTCTTTCCTTTGTCTTACGATTTATTTTATTATGTGGATTGGTGTTTGCCTGCATGTGTGTCTGTGTGAAAGCGTTGGCTCGCTAGGAACCGAGGTTACAGGCAGTTGTGAGCTGGGAATTGAACCTGGGTCCTCTGAAAAGAGCAACCGTGCTCTTCATCACTGAGCCAACTCTCCAGCAAGCACCTTGGTTTCTAAAAAATAAAAAAAAATAAAAAAAATAAAAGGAAAAAAGGAAACACACGCAAACAATTTAAAAACTTTAAATTACGTCCCCTCACTGGCTTGGTTCCCCTGGACTGTGACCACCCTTGCTCCACCCGCCCACCCAGTTGTGCCCTGCTCAGGACTGGGATGATGTCTGTGGCACATGTTACCACTGAGGGTCAAGCAGAAGTCAGTAGATGCCGAAGAATAGGTCTCTACAACTGATGGCTTCTGGTGAAAGCATGGAATTTAAGGGTCAGGCCACTGAGAATTGGACCATGCTCCAGCGAGAATATAGATAACACAAAGTAGACTTTCTCTTTTAAAATTTTTGATTCTCTTTACTTCTTTTTGGGGGGTTATGAGGAGGATGAACACGGATGGATTGTGAAGGCATTGTGATCGGGTGTATGATGGGAAACTCCCAGAGAATCAATAAAAATGTTACATGGGAAAAAAGTGTTAAGGGCTAAATGCTAAAAACAAGCAGAGAAGGAGGGCAATGTGCAGAGACAGAGAGACTTTGGAGCACTCAGTCCTAATGGGGTGTTTCCACCAAACCTCTCCCCATCTCAGGGTTCATGGATCTATGGGGAAGAGGAGGCAGGAAGATTGTAACAGCCCAAGGGGATGGATGACTCCAAGGAAATTATCTTCCAGTCATGACTATGAACTCACAGAGACCGTGACAGCATGCACAGGAGCTGTACAGGCTTGCTAGACAAAACCCCAGCATGGAGAAGGGCAAGTGGGCACAAAGCCCACCTCTAGCCCAGAAGCTGTGTGCAATGGTTACGGTGGCCTTCCATGGAGTATCATGCGGTATATCAACCATATCCATGGCAGGCCAACACGATGAGATTCTTGTTTGGTTCTTGTTGTTGTTTGTCTTAATGGTTTTTGTTTGTTTGTTTTGGGGTTTTCTTTCTTAGTTTTATTTTTTTTTGAGAGAGTGTGTGAAGGGTGGATAGGGAGGTGGGGAGAATATGGAAGTAGGTGGGGGAGGAAAAAAACAAAATATATGAAAAAAAGCTAAAATGATCCCAAATCTGAACAATAGAAGTTCTTGAAGAAAAGCAGAGTGTCTTTATTAACCAATATTGTTCACAGCATACAGAGGGGAATCCCACATCAGGTAATAAAGCAAACAGTGGAAAAAAATATATAATTTAAGGGTATTTCCTAAAGCAAAATGTTGAAGCCTTGAACACTTTTTTTGATTGTTTACTTTCACTTTTGAGACAGTGTCTCACAATGTAACCCAAACTACAGTTCATAATCCTTCTGCCTCAGATTTCCAAGTACTGAGATTATAGGTTTAAACTACCACACCCAGATTTTTTAACAGTCTAAGTAGAAGAAGAAAAATTCCCTGGGCATCTATCCCAAAGGGGGGCAGAAAATTAGATTACAATCAGACATTTTGACAGCAATGTTTTATGGCAAAGGGAAACAGAAGGGCATATTTAAGATTTACATAAGTAACACATATTTAAGATGTTACCCAAGGAACATATTCAAGATTTGCATCTAGCAAAACATATCTTCAATTATAAAAAGTGTGTGTGAACTATTAGCATTATGTGAGAACTTTGGGTCATTCCTATGAGTAGTTCTTTAGGACTCTACTAAATAGGACAACACAGTAAGACAACAAAAATAACCTAGGGCCAATGAGATGGTTTGATGAGTCAAGAAATTTTGTAACCAAACCTTCCAAGTTGAGTTCAATACCTAGGACCCACAAAGTGAAAGAAGACAGACAAGTCCTAACAGATGGAGCTTTTACCTCCACATGTGTACTGTTACATGCATATACATATACACACAATTAAAGAAATGCAATCACTTTAAAGAGAAACTCAACAGCAATGAAATGAGCTACAGATGGATTGATTATGTACATCAAATACATAATTACTTGTAGAACTAAGACTAAAGATCAAAAAGTAATAATTATAAGTTATGCTATAATATAGGTTTAAAATGGAGGGACAGGGGCTGGAGAGATGACTCTGTCATTAAGAGCACTGCTATTCTTGTAGAAGACATGGGATAAGGTCCTAGCACCCACATGGCAATCAGAACCGTTCATAACTTCAGTTCCAGGGCATCCGAAGCCCTTTTATGGCATCTTCAGGCACTGCACACTCATGGAGTCTATACATACATGCAGACAAACATTCATATACATAAAAAGCAGTGAATCTTTTATAAATAGAGAAGTACAAATAGAGGATATACAAAAATGCTTTTAACTGTTTCTAGTAATAATTTTTGGTGGTAATATTAGAATTGTTGCTCTGAGACTATGACATGCACTGTTGCAGGATATCCTTATTCTCTTATCTCTTGAATCTTTGAGAACCAAGACTCATGGTGTAGAAGAAAAGAGACGTGGCTATAAAGGAGGCTAAATAAAAGTCCTACAGTCAAGAAACTGAATCAAACATGGCAGCATAAACTTCAGAGGTACTTTAACTTTAAGGATATATTTTACTTTATTATATAGTATGTAATTTATTTTTAATACTACTATATTTTTTGCTTCCATAAAGAGTCCAGAAATAATGTGGTCCTAAAGCATAGTCTTGAAACATCATTTACTACAAAGTAAACCAGAGCTTCTAGGAAGAGGAACACATGAGTTTAGGTTTGGGGCAAGATCTATTTAAAACAAACAAGAATGTGTTGCTGTATCAGATAGAAAGAACACTAACAAAAGTCCCTAGCATTGTGACACAGGATGCAACCCATTGAGGTTCTGAAAATAGAACGTTTTGAATTTCAATGAGATAAGTATTTCAACAAGTTGAGACCTATCAAGTGTTTATATAGTCATCTATTTATAATATTAAAAATACTTGTCTACTTTAGGATGACAAGGAACTAATCCATCATTGGAGAAACTTTTAAACTAAGGAAAACCCAAACATTTATCTCATCCTTCCTGCATATTCTGTATTACTGACTCACCAAATTCGAGATGAAAAGAAGCAGCTCTTGAAAAATCATTCCGATTAATGAGAGAAAACGAAATGGCAAAGCATTTCTGTATTTCATCATTTTTCAGCCTTACAAATTAATTCATGTGAACAATGGTGACATTTCATAAGGGAAACAACACAACTACCTGCAGTCTTATAGGAATGACCTAACCTGGGTTTGTTCAAGTATCTGGGTCTAGTTTTCAAGGAATCCAGAAAACAGAGGACCATGATGAGCAGCACCTCAAGCTAGAGCATGGAGAACACTCGGGAGGATCAGCTGATTAATTGTGGAGGAAATAAAAAAGATTTAGAAAGAATTGGTCCAGACTAAACTGTAGAGTACAAGGACTAAACTATACTATACTATAAAGTATAAACTATACTATAAAGTTTAAACTATACTATAAAGTATAAGGCTTCAACATGGATAAGAACATCACACAAGAACATAAGAAAAAAATACTACCGTAAGTCAATGAATGGCCAGTTCTGAGCCCATACTAAAATTGCAGGAGTGGATGGTGGTGTTCCCGAGTCCATTTCATGACCTGAGTGTGGCAATTTGAATGAGAATTTCTCTGTAGGCTATGCCATTTGAATACTTGGTCCCTGGTTGGTGACACTGTTTGGGAAGACTCAGGAGGGTAGCCTTATTGAAGAAACGATGTTACTGGAGGCAGGCTTTGAGAATTCAAAGACTAATGCCACTCTGAGTCAATTCTTTCTCTACTTTTTACTTGCAGTTCAAAATATGAGTCCTGGCTTCTGCCTCTGCCACCATGCCATTACTCTACCATCATGGACTCTAACCTGCTGTACCTATAAGCCCAAATAAACTCTTTTTAAGTTGCCTTGGTCATGGTGTTTTATCACACCAACAGAAACATAACTAATATTCTGTGTGATGACTACAATAAAGGCATTTTGCCTTACCACATGTTCCCAGGCTGTAAGAGAAAGAAGATGAGACGAGATGAAGCCAGATGAAAGTCTAAGACTCAGATTGAGAGGAGTTTGAATTATAAATTGAGAAGATGAAGATACAATATGAAAATAAAACAAACATTTGTTTGACAGTTTTGGTGTGCTATTTTAGCAAATGGAGAAATAAGATTGAGCATGTGGATGGTGGTGTTAGTGGTAATAGTGGTGGTGATGGTAATGATGATGGTAATGATGGTGGTGACGGTGATGATGGTGGTGATGATGATGATGGTGATGATGGTGATGATGATGGTGGTGATGATGATGATGATGGTGATGATGATGGTAATGGTGATGATGACCGTGAAGGTGATGATGATGGTGATGATGATGATGGTGGTGGTGATGGTGGTAATAGTGGTGGTGATAGTGGTGGTGATGGTAATAATGGTGGTGACGGTGATGATGGTGAAGGTGATGATAGTGATGATGATGATGATGACAACAATTATTAGGATACATTTAACATTTACCATGAACCAGACACTGTACCCAGCACTTTCTCTGCATTATCTCATGCCATCCTCACAATAGCTTGGTGAGATGAGCACTATATTCATCTGTGTAGCTAGCACTGTGGTAGAGCACTTGGCTAGCATGTGCAAATGTGTGAGAGCCTTAGATTTGATCCCCAGCACCACAAAAATAAACCAACCAACTCAACAAGCAAACTATAGCTTAGTACTTTATTCACAAACACATAGCTAGTAAGTGGTGAGACCCAGATTTGCTCCTCCATCTTACTAGATTTCAAAACTGTGAAGTATTGGGTATGTCTCAAAAACTTAATTTCTATTTCCTTTTGCATCTCTTCTCACTAAGAATGTTTCTGAATTTCTTGTTTACTTCATTTTTTTTAATTCTCACTTTTAATTCACTTGGTAGACAATTGA
The DNA here is from genome assembly GCF_018167655.1 of Microtus oregoni. Lineage (NCBI taxonomy): Eukaryota > Metazoa > Chordata > Mammalia > Rodentia > Cricetidae > Microtus > Microtus oregoni. Next base: position 8,168,751 of record NW_024543073.1, on the reverse strand, counting down.
TAGTGCCCACTAGGGGCTAAGGCTGTCCATACTCAGACAGATAGGATACTTGTTCTCACGAAGTCCAACAGAAACAGTAAGCAAGAAAATGTCAGACAGTGGTAAACGCGGAGCAGGAAGTCATGCAGATGCATAACAGGAAGAGAATTTTTAAGTAGGTTTGTTGGTGCGTTTAGAGGAGGCATCCTTGGGTAGTTTCATAGTTTAATGAAAATTTTAGAACCTGCCGGGTAAAACTGCAGGGAAAGAAACTTCCAGGTAGCCGACAGGCAGCAATTTGGCAGACAGAGAGAGGTGATCAATGGGTGGGGACAGTGTTTAGTGTTGTGGCAGAAAAGCTTGACAAGGACAATGAAGGAGAGTCTTAGCAGGTGACTGCTAATCCCTCATTCAGTTATTCCAGAGCGTTGTGTGGGGAGTGGAATGTTCCCTTTCCTGTTGGTTCAGTCTAAACTCCATTCGCTGCTGCAAGGCCAGGCACCTGCTCTCCCCTAGCAGAAATCAGGTACTTTCCACTTCCTGCCCTTTGCTTCTCTGACTTTGAGGTAGGAATCTTCAGCAATCCACCAGCATTCATGCAGACACCAGGGCAGAGCAGATGACATCAGTAAGTCTGCCCCAGAGGTGCGAGGGATAAGACCTATTAGACACTAGCTTCCTTTCAAACCCCTCAAAGACAGTTCTGCGGCACATAAGGCTCCTCAGGAGTCACCTTCAATTGTGGACACCTCCAAAACATAACTTTGCCTTCACCTGTAGCCCTCTGATGTTCAATAAGTTCTTTGTCCAAATAACACCCCCAGGCATGAGTGTTTATTGTGGGCTTTACTTTTGGGAGCAAATCATCAGTGATTTTTCTCACACGGTCACCAAATACCTCACAGAAGCAACTTACTGGAGGAAAGATTTATTCTGACTTACGGATTCTGAGGATTTCGGTCCATCGTGGCGGAGAGAGTGCTGGGGGAGGAGCAGTTTAAGCTGGAGCACCAACATGAAGTCATATCACATCCAAAAGCAGAGCTCTGGGGGCCAGAACCAGGAATGGGCATGACCTCCAAAGGTCCACCCCTAGTCATCTAGTCCTGACAACCAGACCTCACCCCTGAAAACTCCACAGCCATCAAACTAGTACCACAAGCTGAAAGCCAAGCCTTCCAAACATGAACTCCTGAGGGACATTTCAAGTTCAAACCATAATAAAGGGCTAGCATTTGAAAACAAAATAAAACAACAGCAACAACAACAACAGAAAAACAGAATAATGTATTCAGTTGTAATGAACGCTGCCAAGAAGTCAAGGATCCATAGGACATAGCTTGGTGGGATTATTGGGAACCTGGGGTCAGATGGTTGGTTTCATAATGTCGCTGTACATCAGAAAACTCCTACTACAAATGCAGAGGACTTTTCAGAAATAGTACACTTTAAAATAATTTTTCTCAAAACAATGTAATATATTATTTATTACAAATACAATCTCATATTTACAACAGACTATCATTTTCCCTATCAGTGTGTCAGAAGAAAGTTGTGTGAGTTCGTTCCAGCAGCAGAGGTGGGAGCTAGCAAGAAATGAAGTCTTTCCAAACCTGAGGTCCACACAGAGAAGTTTCTGAGCTCTGTTGAGCAGTGACATCATTGTTTCCTTAGTTACCCAATGTGGAGGCAGAAAGGAATAAGCTAGATATGACTGCAATATCTAATGGGGTGGGGGTGTTGTAACTTTTAATGGCCATGAGATCTGTGATTTTTGTAACTCAAAATGTGGTTTCTCAAGACATGTAACCAAAAAATTTATGGGGCATGTTAAATTGTTGCTTACAGCATAGGCAAAAAATGTCCTGTATCCATTCATTTACTTTGGTAGGAGCTGAATGGAGATGGTTCAATAATCATAATTAAACTTTTGAGTTATCCCTTTGCAGATATGTCAGTACAAAAAAATACATATTTTGTTCTCGACAAAGAGTTAGGAGATAGCATCTAGTAAATAAAATTTATGTATTCACTTATATAATGTATCTTATACAATTTACTTATATAACATATCAATCACATGGTTCACTTTCTTTTGCTGCATGGTATCTGCTCATTCAGATACTCTGAAAAGTTGAAACAATTCAGTCCCTACCTTGATATCCAACTTAACTTCACTTTTCCCTTGTTTACTGTAATATGTAACCGCCAAATATTTTACTTATTTATTGGTAGTTATTGACAGGCATTGTAACTTCTTTTCTGGGAATTCCATAATACGTATAAGCCAGCATGGTTCGTCTGATTTCAGAGTTATCAAAACAAAAGGATATGTTTTAAATACTATACACAAACTCAGAGTTCACTGGGGCCAGCACTTCTACAACTATACTTTTGGATTAGTTGTAAGGTCAATGGGCAAAGAAGATAGCTCCGATTGGTGCCCATCCTCACACCTGGGATCTGAGAAGTGATATTTGAATGAGTGCCAAGCTTGATACACATTAACTAGAAGATAAGGCACACTGTTTATGGCTAACAGAAACTGTGTGAAAAGTTCAGCCTCAGTAGCCGCTCACCATGCATGCCTGAACAAATGAATATTCTCTACCAGAAATGTGAAGCGGTGTGTGTGCTTGTGCGCATGTGTGTGATATTTTACAAAACGTATCACCATTATCATGGTATTTAACAATGTTATATCATTTAATCAATACTTCTCCTAGTCTGAAGTTTACCCAATAATAAGTTTACAATTATTATTGAACTTTTCTTTGGAACCCAAACAGTAGCTTAGTTGTGTTTTTAGTTCATAATTTCCCTAGGAAAGCTTAACCTCTTCTAGAATTTAAGGATTATTCACTACAGACATTGATCTAGAAAGTTCATGCAAGTGAACAATATATACTGTTTTCACAGGCAAAAGAACCTGGGCATAATGGCACACAACTTTAATCCTTCGGTAAGCCAAGCGGGCAGATTTCTGAGTTCAGTTCTACAAGGTGAGTTCTAGGGCTGTATAGTGAGATTCTAACTTTAAGTGAAATGGGGGTGGGGTGGGGCACAAGAGAACCAGCTGAAACCCAACTGGCTGAACCAGTAGATAAGTGATAGAATAAATTTTAGGCATAATATCTTCATTCATGAGCTTCCTCTGCGTTCTATTATATGATTCGTTTATTTTTAGTTTCTGATAACACCTTAACACTAATAGCTTTTATTTTTACTAAATTCACAAAATTTACAGCTGTTTAAAGAATCAGACAGGGCTGGTGGAACGGCTCTGTAAGCAAAGGCACTGGCCATGAAAGCCCAATAATAATCCAAGTTCAACCTTTGGATGCCAGGGTGGAAGGAAGGAAAGAACCTCCCAAAGTTGTCCTATGATCTCCACATGTGCCCCTCCCACATCAAACATGCACACAGAACAACCGAGTAAAATTTAAGATCTAAATATAAGGAGTGAAAGAAGCTTTAACAACCGCGTCACAAATGCCAGTTTCCTTTTTCCCTCCCAACTCGGCCAACCACACCTAGGGACAGGCATTTCTGACTCTGAGGGCAGACTCTGTTTTTCTTCCCAGTTCGAATTAATATTGCAATTTCTCAACTTTTCCATTTCGGACATTATCTGTTGCTGTCCCAATGAGGGAAATCGGGATTGAGTCGTCATTTGCTTCCTGCTCTTCCACAGTCATCCTCTGAATCTGCACGTTTGGCTCGGTGACAGTCCTGAGCTCATTGTTCCACACTTACATGGCTTAAGTGCTATCGTCCTGGGCTGAGTAACACACTATGACTTTATTTCCTTCCTACATAGTTTTTTCTTTAATTGAAACTGAGGTTCATGGGTTTATGTTAAACAGGATTTGTGACACACACTTGTCATTGGGCTGTACTTGGCTTTCCTTTGCTTTCTTACTTAGCTGGTTTCTTTCTGAGTGTGGATGTGGAGCCATGAGCGTGTGTAGGAGCACATGTGTGTATGGGGTGAGTGTGCCTATGTGTGCAGGTGCCGAGGTCAAAGGACAACCTCACATTCACATGGTGTTCCTCAGGTGTCATTCACTTTTTAGTTTATTTTGATGCAGGGTCTTTCAGTGCTTGGAACTCTTGAAATTGCTAGGCTGACTGGCCAGCAAGCTCCAAGGCATCCAGCTGTCTTTTCCTCCCCAGAACTGGGATTACAAAGAGCTATCATGGCAGGCTGTGTGTGTGTCTGCATGGGTTCTGGGGCTTGAACTCATGTCCTTATATTTGCAATTAATGTCTCAGTCCTAATTAGCTGTTTGCAATAATGAGCTTTCATCCAGTCACTTTCTTAAATTACTTTCCTAGTTCTCCTCTATCCCTTTTCTTTTTTTTCTTTTTTTTATATTTATTTATTTATTTATTATGTATACAATATTCTGTCCGTGTGTATGCCTGAAGGCCAGAGGAGGGCGCCAGACCTCACCACAGATGGATGTGAGCCACCATGTGGTTGCTGGGAATTGAACTCAGGACCTTTGGAAGAGCAGGCAATGCTCTTAACCGCTGAGCCATCTCTCCAGCCCCCCTTTTTTTTCTTTTTTAAAGGAAACTCTATTACTCAGATAGCCGATCTTCTGCACTGGCCTTCTAATTTTCTTTTCCTGCTTTCCCTGTTTAAAAAAAAAAAATCAGTTTTCTAAGCTATTTTCTAAATTCTACCTTCTAGGTCTAAATCAGTTTCGTATTTGATGGCTGGCATAATTTTAGTTTCTAAAGCTAATTAATTTTTTCATGTTTTCTAAGTGTGTATCTGTTTTTTTTAGCATCATTAAAAAAACAAAAAATAAGAATTGGAGTAATCTTTGAATACAATGGTGGTTGACAACTCTCTGAAGTGACTGTTTCCTCCAAGATTTCTGGAAATCAGTCATGCCAGACAAGTTCTTTTTTCTTTCTTTCTTTCTTTTTTTTTTTTTTTTTTTGCCACTGCCTGATTGTTTATCCCCAACATTGTACACCAGAATACTGATTTGGATCTCTGAGTATGCACATCATTGACCGAAGCCATCTCTGTCCCGTAGTCTAGTTGGGCCGATCACTTGGGGGCTCGCACTGTTAAGATCATAGGCTACCCTTTGAAGGGGTTCCGGATGGTGGGATACTCCTTTCCCTCCCGAGAGCAGGTTTCTACGTTTCTGCCAGGAGCCTGTGACAGGCAAGCGTCTAGATGCGGAGACGGCGGAGCTGTTGCTGCACGCCGAGCAGGAAAAGAGCTAAAAGAATAATTGCTTCATTAACACACTGTCAGCGAGACCTTAACCTCATCTTCACCCTCACTTTCCGGAGTCTTGGGGGATTTTGTAATGTAAATTGAGTTTTCCTACGGCCCCATTCCGGCTTCTACTCCCTCTAGTCCTACATCGGTACTTCTATTCTTTCCAGGCTCCAGAATGTTCCGACATTACCCTCTGTCCGTTTCCTTTTTATCCTAGGCTTGCACTTCTACCTGGAGATGCAAATCACCTTTTTTAAAGGATTGTCACTGTCAACAAGCATATGTGGAGCACCTATCATGCACCAGCTGTATACACTAGTCACATTAATGGGTTGTGGACTTTCAGCAGCTTTTAAATCCTGATCTGGAACTACTTCTCTTGAAATTCTGTTGTTTTTCTTACACCCTCTGAGCTATTTTCTCCAGCTCCTACGTGCCCATTGTTCACTCTCTTATCTCCTTTCCTTAGTCCCTCCCTCGATCAACTGAAACTATCTTTTCCTATCTTTCCATTTTAGTTTGAAATATGTCATGTATTGCAAAGAGCATCTTCTTTTCTATTAAACGCCCCCTTCGCCCATCTACAACAAACAGGGAGAACTTTAAGTGTCAGGTAGTGAGGAACAGTGTCACCTGTTCACACTCAGGCTAAGAGTGGATCGTCCTTCTCAGTCTGACGGTACAGCGCCATACCCTGGCAGGAACGTCAGAGCCGCCACGGTTCGTCACGTGACGAGTGAACACGGCTATTAACTGCTAGGGTCCACTGTGAAGCAAGCACCGTGCTAGGGCACGTTACAAGTGTCAGGCATCACTCTTTCCAGGGAGAGAGGGTTGGGATTCCAGCTGTAAGACCTCAGAGTCTTTGTGCTCTGTGTCTCCATCTATGAAACAGAGCAGGTAAAAGCGCCCACCTCAGTACCAGGTTTCTCTTCTGTGAGAAACAGGTAATGACAGAATGAACTTGGAAAGTCTGTTTTACAGGTCTCATGATCTAATAGCTGTCAAGTCTTGAGAATGGCACAGGTGCACGGTAGCAAGCACGCACTATCGTTTGGCTACTGTAATTTTTTTTTTTAATCATCATCCCACTCAATACAAACGTTTAAAAGAGCAAATGAAGCCTAAGGCTGGTCAGCCAAGAATGCAAACTCCAACAATTCTGAAGACATTTTCATCAGTGTCACGATAGCACATACCTATTTCAAAATGTATGGTTTTAAAATATTTATTTATTATGTATACAATATTCTGTCTGTGTGTATGCCTGCAGGCCAGAAGAGGGCACCAGACCCCGTTACAGATGGTTGTGAGCCACCATGTGGTTGCTGGGAATTGAACTCAGAACCTTTGGAAGAGCAGGCAATGCTCTTAACCTCTGAGCCATCTCTCCAGCCCCCAAAATGTATGTTTTTTTAAAAAAAAATACTTATTGGTTAGTTATTTATTGTTTGTCAATTGTGTGTGGATTATACAGAGCTCAAGTTGAACAAAACTGACTTGGCTGGCAGGAATAGTCTCAAAAATGGTTTGAAAAGGAAGGTAAAGAGGGTGTCCAAGCCATGGAGTAGTCTGGCCCTGGGTATCTGCTAGCCTGGGTGGTGATAGATGGGTATCCGTCTGGGTGGGGAGGAGGTCACTAACTGCAGCAAAGCTCGAGGAGAAAGGGGACATTTGGATAAGGAAGGGATGGCAGTGGGAATGCTGGTCACATACAGGAGCATTCGCCTATAAAGACAGGTAGTGGGAGGTGGGATTTTCATTGCGAGAGTAGGGGGCTACAAATACGGAAAGGATAAAGCCCAAACAAACTCTGCGATGTTAGGTGATATAGTGGCATGAAAAACAGTCAAGGAAGTACCTCCTAACTTATTCTCTAAAGCTCAAACTAGGAATGACACCAGAAACCAGACAAAGTCATTCTGATAAAAGTCAACCACAGGCCAAGATTTTGTATGAACAAAGATGTGAAAATTAAACAAAAACTTGCAACCTCAAATATAACAATATGCTTTTACAAAAGCAGGATGTCATAGTCAAGAGAAATTTTCACAGAAATAGAGATTTTCACAGAAAATCATGGAATTCATCATGCCTACAAACAGAAAGGGAAACTACAGAGGCAGAAAAGGCATTTGCCACACCTCAGCTGAGTTTCTTTCCCATTCCATTAGGTCAACCTCTCTTGAGTCTAGTTGTTAGAGAGAAAGACATAGATAACTGTGTGTTCTATCCCAGACAACAGCAAAGCGGTGTGGCCACTCCTACTATGTGGTGCTCAAGCAAAATGACCTTTTACCCAATATATCAGATGACTACCCTGGTGCAGGACAATTGTCTATATTCTGCCAATCATGTTTTAAATAAACGCTGATTGGCCAGTAGCTAGGCAAGAAGTATAGGCGAGACAACCAACAGGAAGTAGAGGTGGGTCAATGAGAACAGGAGAATTCTGGGAAGGAGGAAGACCATGCATCCCCAGTCCTGTCCAGACACTGAAGAAGGAAGATGTGACCTACCCCGCTGAAAAAGGTACTGAGCCATATGGCTAACATATACTAGAATAATGGGCTAATATAAGTTATAAGAGTTAATACGAAGCCTGAGCTAATGGGCCAATCAGTTAGAACTTATGTAGAACTCTGTGTGATTTTCTTTGGGGCATAACGACTGCAGAAACTGGGCATGATAGAAACCCCAACAAGCAGGCCCTCATGTTATACTATCCTATGATTCAGTGTTTCCAAATGTCTGCTTCCTTGTAACTCCAGCATCTCTTGAAATGTAAAGCTCTTCTTAGCTGGGCCCCAGCATTTGGGAGGCAGAAGCAGGTGGATCTCTGTGAATTCAAGGCCAATCTGGTCTACAGAGTGAGTTCCAGGACAGGCTCCAAAGTTACTGAAAAATCCTGCCTCAAAAAAACAAAAAACAACAACAACAAAAAAAACAAAAAACAAAACAAAACAAAAAAACTCTTGTTGGAACACCAAGATGCATAATATTGAAGAATTCCAACTCTAAGAGAATAGCATTTCCATTCCTGTTCGCATGTCATGTAGTATGTATAGGCGTTTAGAACATACCATGGTACAGCAGTCTAGAAAAAACATCAGAGAATGTTGGGTTCCTTGGCTCTAGCTGTTCCCACTTTTTCTTTGCTGTTGTTACCATAGTTTTGTCTTTTCTGAGACAACTTCTTGCTATAACTCACTTAAAAGTTGCTGTGTAGACCAGGCTAGTCCCAGTTTTGTGATGATCCTCCTGCCTCTTCTTCCCAAGGGCCAGGGTTCCAAGTGTGAGCCACCATACCTGGCTCAGTCAGCTACTTTATCATGGCCTTTTCCATCCTGAGTAACTTCCCATCCTCACCATGGGTAATTGGCAACGTTTCTGAGATATATTTTCCTAGTTCTTTGATTTTAGTCAAATTTATGCCCCTAAAAAAATCTTAAGTGTGTGCCCCAGAACAATAAAAACAACCTGCCAAGAAGATACTGGATAGCCACAGAAACACCAGTCAGAACGATCCTTCCACGGGTCCTATGGAAATAGGTGGATAGAGTTTCTCTCCACACAGCGAGTCTTCTGGAGGCCAGGGAGATGGCTTGGTGGGTAAGAACACTTGCTGTACGAGCCCGCCCACCTGAGTTTGTCCCCAGGAACCCACATAAAGCTGAATGTAATGGTATCATTTGTAATCTCAGCACTCCTATGGTGTAATGGTAGGCAGAATCATGGGCAGGTACACAGAATAGGGGCAGAAACAAGAGAGGCCCGTCCTGAAAACAAGGCAGAAAGTAAGAGCAGACTCTCACAAGTTGTCCTCCGAGTTCTATACGTGTGCCACAGTTAGCATGTGCCTTCACATATATACAGACACAAACGGATAAACATGTGAAAGTATATATACACATGTCTATAAAAGTCATGTGGTGTTTGCTAGCAGTGTTTATTTTTATAAGCATGGGAAGCATATTAACGAGTATTGTATCCTGTGAGGGTGAATCTGTAATGAGCCTGGGCACCAGGCCACATGGAAACCAAAACAAGAGGGAACTCGGCAGCACATGGATTCTCTCTTGGTGTTGTCCAGGGTGAAATGGTCTTACTTAAAAATTATGTTGCTCTGCCTGAATGATAGTCTACTGTTTGACAAAACAAAACAAACAATAATGGGCCGAGATATAACTGTATAAGTGACTTGATGGGAGATGCCACCCCTAGCTAATAACCTTGTTTCTCAACGTCACTGAATTAATTTCTGGAAATATTATCCACATTCACATACAAACGCCAAGGCTCATTTCAAAGTCAAGGTATCCAGAGATTAGTGACTACTGACCTATGTATACAATGGCAATATTGGAGTGAAATTAAAAGTTGGTAGGTAGGAGATGACATTTTCTGTGCAGTGGCATGAGTACATCCTAGGACAAAATGTAAACTTCTATATTAAAAAGGCATTTAATAAAAGAGGAATAAAATTCCACTTTATATTAGAGTAACTAGAATTTAGATGCTATTGTCATACACTTGTTTTTGTCTTTTGTTTTTTTAAAAAATATTTATTTATTATGTATACAATATTCTGTCTGCGTGTATGTCTGCAGGTCAGAATAGGGCACCAGACCTCATTACAGAGGGTTGTGAGCCACCATGTGGTTGCTGGGAATTGAACTCAGGACCTTTGAAAGAGCAGGCAATGCTCTTAACCACTGAGCCATCTCTCCAGACGTTGTCATAACTTGTAATACACTACAGCTATCCTTACTTTCCTCACAATGATATAGCTAAAGTTTTCATATAAAAATGACCATAGTAATCTTCACATCTTGGACACAGGTTTATTTCTAATGACATGTGCATTATCAGCCTGTCGTGGCTTAATATAGTTGGTGCCCCCCTAAGCGCTCATATATTGTAGCCTGGGACTGTTGAGAGGTGGTGGCACCTCTAAAAGGTGAGCTCTTGGGCTAACTCAAAGAAAGAATTCTAAGATAAAGCAGGTCCATAGTGCATGCATTGGAAAAGAAGTTCTCTAGATCCATGGAAGTGTTCTTTTCAAGATTTATTATTTTTATTTTATGTGTTTGCCTGCATGTATATCTGTGCACTGTGTGTGTTCACTTCTTGCAGAGGCCAGAAGAAGGGGTCAGATCCTCTGGAACTAGACCTACAGATGGTTGTTTGTTGTTGTGTGGGTGCTAGGACTCCAACATGGATTCCGGAGGAGCAGCCAATGCTTCTACCCACCAAGCCATCTCTGGAGTCTGGCCTCTCTGCTCTGGTGCAGATGTGCTCCAGCTGTTGCTATCTGCCCATCACCATGAGATGCATCAGAGCTTTCAGCCACCAAAAACTTCAAGTTTAATTCTTGCTTCATAAGTATCCTCTGCGATTTCAGTACACTAATACACTCCAAACAATTATATACAGAATAAAATATGAGGAAAAAAATCAAACATGCATTTCCCGATCAGAATTGCTTCCTGAATGTTTTCCCTGCAGACATTATGAATGATTAGATTACAGTTACATGTCTTGGTTTCCACTCCTCAGTAGTAGCAGGCAAGGATGAATGAAGCACAAGGTGTAGAACTTTTACATATTAGACAGAAGGTTTTAATTAAGCAATAGATCAAAATTAAGTACCCATCGTTCCTAAGTTGGATAAAGGTTAAAAACTAGTGAAGTGTAGTAAACTTACTTCTAAATTCCTCAACGTCAAGGCCACATCTACTTGGATAATTGCAATCATTCCACAATTTCAATTATAAATTTATTTCAATTTATTTCTCTCAAGGTACAGCTAGCAAAACAACTGAGTTACTCCATTAGTTCTAAAATTTGATAGGCCAGCATGTAATTATTTGTACATTGCTAGAGCTCTAAGCTCCAATATGTAAATTCACCTGTGAGTAAACAATTGTTGCTATAATTAAAAGTCACACTCCCCTCAGTTCCAGAACTGAGTAGTTTTTGGCATAAATTAGCCATGAGTTGTGTATACACATTATAGAGACATAGAACTGTAGGGTAAGAACAGCTATCTTTCTCTCAGATCGTGATTCTTAAACAGCAGGTGGACAGTTCTCACTCAATGCTCACAGGACGCCTTGCTTTACTGCCAAGCTGTACAAAGAAAGCTAGCACAAAAATTCCAAAGCAAGGGGATTCTACAGCTTACAGCATGAGAAACTTGAGTCTTGTTAGACAGAGCTCACAAACTAACTGTTTGAGAAGTTATTAGTGTCTGAAATTGTGAAGGGGGAAAAAAAAACCCTTTGTTATCTATCAGTGACGTGCTTAGAAAATCGCATCAACCCCCAAACAAGTTTGAATAATGTGCTCCACATCCACCTGTGGTCCTTGATCCTTCAATTGTTGTTACCTTTTGGTAACGGACTCCCCTCTGGTCCAGTGTCCCTGCTCAGGCACACGCCCTCAGAGTCCTTTGTGGATAGAGACAACAAAGATGCTAAAAAGGCCAAAAACGTACCGGCAAGGGCAGGGCTGGGCAGGGGAGAACGAGCCACAGCTGTGCCGCCTCGCGATTATCCAAACAGCCTCATCCAGATCAGTGGTCTGCAAACATGTCTGCACATGGGAATGACCTGAGGAGTCAAAGTACTACTGATGCCTGTGGCCCGTCCTTAAAAGTGGTGATTTAATTGGTCTGGAACATGGCCTGTGATTTAGAATTTTATAGACCTCCATTAGACTGCCTACAGAAAAGTTTGGGAACAAATGATCTAGCTATAATTCTCTTACGTTTCTGACAAATTGGGTTCATACCAACTTTAGCATGCCTCTTTTAATACTCTCATACCATCTGGGGAAATGTAAGGAGGACGATTTGCACTGGAATAGCCATAACTATAAATCTGTGGAGGTAAACAAAGACCCCAGAGCAAGAATATAACAGATTATGCACAATTGCCACAGTGCCTAAAACAGGAAGAACAGAGGCGGAAAGGAGCCGAGCCTCATAAAGCTTTTCCATGCCAGGGATTACCACCAGGTGGTTTGTCAAAGCCAGGCCACTCTGAATCTGGACAGAAGAATTGGCCACCACGACCTACCATATCCTGGGATTATGTGATGACCTGGTCCAGCTTCCATTTCAACAGATGGAGCCCAGGCAGCAACTGCAAGAAAGGCCAAGTGATCGTGCGCTCTACATGAACAAACCTGTGCGAGATACTGAGTTCATTAACGTTCTCGTTGGCAGACATCTAAGTGACTTAGAGGCAGCCAAGTGGAATTGCAGGCTTGATTTACTGGAGAGATACAAGTCAAGTTATGCAGACAAAAGCATCTTTTTTTTTTTTCTTTCTTCTTTAACACCAGCCTCAGGCTCGATGTCCAGACCTTGTAATTGTTTTTTCTTTCTCTCTTTGCCACAGCAAGGTTCAGCTGTATGTCTGCACCTGCTCCTCCTCTTGTGGGGACACAGTAGCTATCCAGACTAAAGGAGAAAGAAAAACACCTTGACAAGGTCAAAGCATCAAGATTAAGTAATGGGAATACTAAGTATCTACAAAATGAAAAACTAAAAGCCCCCACACAACAGGTGAGCAGACCACAGTTGGGAAGTAGGCGTCCCTGTCTGTCACGGATCCACAGTAGGAACGAACGTTCACTCCGATGCACGGGGCAGAAATGTCTTAGGCAGTTGAATGTGCTAGACTGTACTGCTCTTTGAAGTAAAAACGACTAGATCGTTAGCAAGAAACAGGAACGCTACCACCCACAAGTCCCCACCCTGAGATGCGGAGCTACAGGGAATTAGTGGCTATTAAGAGAGGGAGGTGTCTTTTCCAGGGTCGAGCCCCCTGAATGGCTAGCCAACCCTAAGCGGTCAGCCCTGGCCTGGAGAGATGGTTCAGCCATTAAAGGCTAGGCTCAAAATCAAAATGTCAAGTGGTCAGCCCTAAACACATATGCATATGAGAACACTATATGGACTTGGCACATTGTGTGTGTGTGTGTGTAATGGATATATATGAGAATATAAATGAATATAACAATAATAATTAAGAAGAGATTATGAATTTGAGAGGGAGTTAGGGGGACCATGGGGAATGGGGGAAGGGAAGAATGGAATAATGTAAATACAGAACTTATGAATGATATCCTCAAAAATAAAATAAAGTAGATGCTAAAAAAAATCTGATGTTAATGTCAGTTCAAAATTCTACCGATTGCTGGGCAAACTAAGACTTTAGTTTGAACAAAGGCACCTAGGAAGAGGGTATCGAATAAACTGGAGCCAGTGGATGAAAATAGAGCTCAAAGCAGTGGCGGGGGCTCATCGTGAAATAGAATGTGCTCTCAAAGTCAGCACAGCTAAGTCTCAGTCTTGGCGAGCATGGTGCGCATCTACACCCCCAGCTCTCTGGAGGCTGGGCAAGAGAAGTAGAAATTCAGGGCCAGCCTGGGCCACCTAAATTTGGTCTCAAAAGAAAAATAAATAAGCAAACAAATACATGAGGAAAAAAAGCAAGGGATCTCCCTGTTCTTACTGCAAGCTGACTACAGATCACTGAAACACCGAGAAAAACAAAGCCTCGAAGTCACGTTCTTCTCAAACTCAGCATGTCCACTCCCATGTGCTCTTCCAGCAAATGGCACTGACAGTTTAGTTATGTGGAGGCTTTAAAATTAGGAAGTTTGAATCAGCTCTGCCGTGGGCTTTAGCTCCCATCCTGTGAGCTACCAGCCCCAAGCTTTCTGCCATATTATTACCAGACTGGAGCTCCCAGTCCAGCCCCAGATCCTTGCCCACCCTGAGTAACAACCCAGCCCCCTAGACCCCACCTCTTCTGCCACCACCATAAGCCCTGTCCTCCCTTGCATGCTCAGACTGCTGAACCCCCAGTTTTGTGTTCTGTGGCCAACCCCTACCCTCAAGAGAGTCCCCCCTACATACTTATTCAAATGAGTACATGCCATCTCCCTGCTCATTTGATAACCAGGAATCTTAACTCTCCCATTTCTTGGCATAACTCATTCCACCATATTTATGCTGACTAGTTTTATACTGAAGGCTGTGAAATCTTTTCTGATTTTTATCCAGCTAACTTAGGGGTTCCCTCCTCTCGCCCATCATCCCGAAACTCTTCTGGAATATTTGCCATCGTTGTAATTATAACCTGTTTTGCATGTCACTCACTTTACCCAGAAGGCAGGTGAGCATCATGTCCTAGTCTGTATTGTCACCATTATACCTGATGTGCAGAAAGGGTTTGGTAAATTCACCTGCGTTGTGTCTGTGATTCTTCATCCACCCCTTAGAAATACTTGGGGGACTTTGAAAACTATTGAGACAGGATGTCCACCCACACCAATTCCAGATGAATATGTGAAGTACTTCTTAGGTAGTCTTCTGGGTAGCCAGACTCCCACACCTCCTCTTTTACTTAGAAATGCTAGTTAAAGCTGTAACAAGGAAAATAGAAAATATGAGGGTCCTTTGTGATTTTATTTTTTAAAAGACACTCCATCAGTTATCCATGAATTAATTAGTAATAAATTACTCCAAAACTGAGCAACTTCAAACACTCACCTCACCATCTTACAGGATTGTTTAGCCAATAATCTAGGCACAATTTGGCAGCATCCTCTGCCTTGCAGATTTCTCACAAGTCCACGTGCACAGTGTCGGCCCATGGCCGGTGTCATTTCTGGCTCTGTTGGAAGGATGAGGGCATGTCCCAACCCACTCCTACTGACAGGACTCCTCCCTGGCCCTTACCCATCCTTGGGTCCCTGCTTTTCGTTAGAGCACTTCAGAGGGTGACAACTGGTTCTACAAGAGGGGAAAAGAGGGAAAGCGGGGGAAGGATCGGAGTGGATGTTCCCCAACTCAGACCAAACAGGGCTCCTAGATAGACACAGCTGATCCTAGGAGTGGAGCTGGGACAGCAGATGAGACCGGGAAATCTTCCGTACCAAAGATGAAAGAAGAGGAAAAGAAATGGTGGCGGGAATTAGGGGAAAGTGAGAAGACAATAACAGAACACAAAGGCCACAAAGCGAGCGTGACTGGGGCCATCTTTAAGTTGCCTATCTAAACATTTAGTAATATTTGGCTTAAAAATTAATCTCCCTTAAAGGAACACCTAATAGTCTGTCTTAACCCTACGAGCAGGCTCGTCAATGTAAACCCAATGCAGAAGGCTTTTACAGAAACGAACTGGAAGTCAACAGACAGGGGTACTCAATAATAACAAATTCATATTTTTGTCTAATTATCTAACTACAGATAGATTAATTTAAAGCTATTTAGGTGAGAAAGTACCCAAGCAGGTCCACCTGTATAGAAGCAGCCTTCACATGGCCTTATAAATAAGATCAATGTGCTTTCCAAAGATTAAAAGCGATTTTCTTTTATCTCCCTCACCTAACATCTTCTTAGCTATATGAGTTCCCAGGAAATAGGCCAAGCACTTTAAAGACACAACACAAAATCTGATTTTAGTAAAGAGAAAGCAGTTAACAGGAAGGCTAACATGCCATGGAGAATGGGCAAGTGCATGTGCTATCAGGCTGGTGAAAAGACTCAAGCTGTGCTTTTCACTTTTCACGTTCTTGGCAAAAGCTAGTGTACTGGATGACCATGAACAAGGTGGCCAGCACCACGCTGTAAGCCTTTCCCAAAGATGCCATCCCCTTGACATACCTCTTCCAAAAGGCCATACCGCCTAATCTATCCCAACTGTGATTTAGGATTCCAGTATATGAGCCTATGGGGCCATTCTTATCTAAACCACCACAGCAAGTTAAAGTTGCTTAATGGTATTTGGTAAGTTACAACAAACCATCACAAACAAGAAGGAACCCTTCTGAAGGCACAAGTGACTTGACCTCTCGTTGCTGACAGCAGATCACAAAATCCCAGTCTCTGAATTTCTATTCTGACTACCTATGCCACCTCCTAAAGATCAACTGCCTCTGTCTTTAGAGTACCAACCTTCCACTCTGGGAACATTGCCGTTGCCAGCACCTTTTCCTTTGAATAATTCCCTAAATATTTGTTCAGAAACATTTGTATTTTGTAAAATATATATTAAGGATGTGGTTATAATGCAAGGCACAAAATGACACAAGTGAGAATTGGGCTTCATGGACTTTGCACGGATAGAAATGACTTAAAAGCAATCCATTATGGTGTGCTTCTAAACGGATTAAACAGCACCACTGGGGGAAGTCTGCCCTTTCATTCGGCTGAGGTGGCAGTTTCTAGTGACATGATTATATGTCCCATATAAGATCCATAAGACAAAGTCGTGATCAGCTACTATTGCCCGAAGAAAACAAGTTTGTGTCAGGCATGTTTAGTTGCAATAGATAGGTTTAAAGCTAGTAACGTAGACAGCCTAGAGTGTTGGGTCCCCAGCTGAGGGCCTACATACAGATATTTGGGACCTGAGTTTGACTTTATTAACTCGACTCCACAGATGCCACTTCAGAGACCAAGCTGAGAGATGACTGACAAGAGATGGGCCACCTAAAACTCTGGTAAGTTCTCTTTGCCGGATAATATCAGGGATAAATTCTAAAATTACTTTATGTATCGTGTACCCCAGAACATATGAATATTGACGCTAATGGCAGTCAGGTTTCTTTCTGCTGAGTGACTTCAAAACACAGCCGAAGGGAAAGCTAGAAAGCACTCTTAATATGGCCCTGATTACACTTTTGGGCTGTTTTGCTTTGTTGAGAAAGGCTCTCACTAGGTAGCCCTGGCCAGCCTGGAACTCACTAGGTAGACCAAGCTGGCCTTGAACTCACAGAGATCTGCCTGCCTCTGCCTCCTGAGTGCTGGGATTAAGGCGAGTACTACCCTGACTGGCCGACACTTGTGGTTTTTAATATATTAAAGTAGTATGTGTGTTACTATCTACTGAGAACCATAAGAAATGACAAGCTAGCAGCAGCAAGCCCGACACAGGGTCTTGGTTACAGAATACCATTTGTCATGGAAAAATAAACAGGACTCCCCAGAAACCCAGCTGATTCCAGGGTTGGAGCTGGGAAGGTAGAGCCTGGAACATCCTCTTGTATAAAAAGTTAGGAAAGGGCCAAATAAATGATGACCCACAAAAAAGGATACGGGCATCCTGGGCCTTCCATTGGTTGGTCAAATCAGACATATTCAGAACATCAAAATAAGTAATCATAGTGGGTTTTAACCTGCTGATCAAATGTAAGTGCATTGTGTTATGAATGAAAAGATAAAGATGGGAGGAGGGAAAATTGCTCTCTTTCCACAGAATGTAGACTAATAAATACCTCTGAAACGATTGGAGGATTATCGCTCACTAAGGGGTTGGGAAGAACAAGCTTCCGTGGACTCTAGTCTCTCTAGGGCTTAGTGCCAAGAGCACAGCTGTCCCAATGGGGACTCAGTTCTCTGTTGCAGGTGGCACCGCCTTGCCCCAGAATCTGAAAAGCTTGAGCTCTGACTCTCAACTCGAGTTTCTATAAACTCCCCAGCACCTTTTCCCACTTGTGGTGGTCTGAGAGAAAATGGCCCCCAAAGGGAGTGGCACTATCAGGAGGTGTGGCTTTGCTGGAGTAGGCCTGGCTTTGTGGGAGGAAGTGTATCACTGTGGAAGCAGGTTTTGAGGTCTCATATATGCTCAGACTGTGCCTAGTGGACCGGACTACTTCCTGTTGCCTACGCAAGCTATAGACTTTTAGCTACCTCTCCAGCACCATGTCTGCCTGCGTACCACCACGTCCTGCCATGATAATGAACTAAACCTCTAAAATGTAAGTCATTCCATTACATGTTTTCCTTTGTAAGAATTGCTGTGGTCATGGTGTGCTGACTGAGGCTTCTGTCCCACCACGTTCTGCAGCTGTTCCATCCCAGAGAAACACACAGAGGTCTATATTGAGTATAGGTTGGCCTATTAGCTCAGGCTTCTTATAACTCTTACAACTTATATTAGCCCATAATTCTTGTCTGTGTTAGCCATGTGGCTTGGTACCTTTCATCAGTGAGGCATTCTCATCTTGTTTCCTCTGTGTCTGGGTGACGACTGCACTGGTGTCTCTTCACAGCAATAGAAACTCTAACCAAGATACCACTACTAACACTCCATGAGCAGGACCTTGAAAAATCTTTCTCAAGTAGGAAAGCTCAGGGTTGGGCGACAGCTAAGTCAGTGTTTGCAAGCCTGAGGATGAGAGTTCAGTCCTCGGAACAGATAAAAATGCCAGGCATGGTGGGATGTACTTGTAATCTAAGTGCTGGGGACACAAAGAGAGGAGGACCCCAGGGGCTCACTGGCCAGTCAGCCCAGCCTAATTTGGTGAGCTCCAGGCCAACGAGAGACCCTCTCTCAAAGGATGTAGATGACATTCTTTTTTTTAAATTTATTTATTTATTTATTATGTATAAAATATTCTGTGTGTATGCCTGTAGGCCAGACCTTATTACAGATGGTTGTGAGCCACTATGTGGTTGCTGGGAATTGAACTCAGGACCTTGGGAAGAGCAGGCAATGCTCTTAACTGCTGAGCCATCTCTCCAGCCTGGTAATAACAGTCTTGAGGATGACACTTGAGGTCGCCTTCAGCCTCTACATGTATGCACACACAGGAAATGCTAGAGTTTTTTAAAAAAATTAGGAGAACTTTTAATCTTTTTAGTGTTTCCTCCCTTTCTCTGAAGCACATGCTCTACGAAGGCATCCAGCATAGTAGCTGTCCTTTGTCCATCATACCCCATCAACAAAGAGGATCAGGCAGTTGTCCTAAGGAATATGTAAACGATTCAGATTAATGCGTTTTATTATGATTGAGGGTGGAGAAGTTAAAAGGCTTGAGGCAAAAGTCATTCCCCCATTAACATTACTGTCTGTGTTTTGTGAAGGTGAACTATTTCCTCTTTTCTAATTGGGATAGTTACATACTTTGCATTTGTGGTAGTATTAGTATGCTGAAGCAGGAGTCTAGGCTAGAGGCTGGGATCTGGTTTCTACCTGGTTAAGTCAGCAATAGTCTACAGCCTTCTCTAAGACCATGAGAGAGCAGCCTGATAAGTTAACAGCTTCAAACTGGAAGATCTCTCTTCTATCCTTAAGTCTTAAATGGGGCACGGATCTCTAGCTTCCTCCAACATACATGTTTGCTTCTTATCTATCTGGGCAGAACAAGAAGCATTTGCAGTTTCTCATCTGGCTCTCTCTACCATGAGAGCTTTCAATCCACAGATATTAACAAGGGCTGTTAATATCTAGTCCCAGGTGGACTCTCCTGATTCCTGTCAGGATATGCCAACTTGCTTAGTTGGGTTATGCTGGGATTTAATCCTAGTGATTGGTTTGGCAGCCAGGAAGGTAAGTGAAATACAGTTCAGGGAGGAGGGAGGCAAGGGCTTTTTCCCACCCCTAGCACAGCAGGTATGTCAGTTAAGCCAGAGGGAGTCTAAAGGTATCAATCAGATGATCTCATTCCACGTTTAGGATCCTACATCTCTCTACCCTCATATTAACATAGTTGCCTAAATATTCGATGCCCGGATGTAGGTAGAGTGCTGTGCTTCTTACCAATGAGCTCTAAAGCTGTAGTCCAGCTGGGTCTGTCCTGCTTCAGGTGCTAAAGGACTCTTTATAAATCAGAACACACTTGGCTACTCACAGCTTAACAGCCATTTCTCATTTCTTTAGGACTCCATCACAAGTTAGCCCAGCCAACTCTGCTGTCTTTGTAGGCATCACTCCCACTCTATATTCCAAATCCTTGTCTCCTTACACCTACTAATGTATTTGCCGCCACTGGGACGGTGTCCCAGGTCAACATAAGCTGCAGTCTTATGCCAGGGACTATGAATACCCTACACACCAACACCGATGTCTTGATTTTTGTTACCCTAGAAGATGCCAAGAGAGGATTATATGTGTAGGTTTTTTGTAAGATGGGGAGAGAACTAGGAAAGACTGGGTGGATTATCACTTGACACTTCAAGTTTGACCCCAAGTGCAAGTGACAGGGAAGGTCTGTTGGGTGGAGCATCCTAGACTACCATGTATCCTAAGGGAGATTCAGCGAAACAAAGGGTGTAAGCTATTAGAGGGATTTTCTGTTTAGAAACAGGCTGGCTTGGCCACGTTCCGCATGACTAGTTATGGAGCTGGAGAGGCAAAGTCTACAAACAGTGATGGATTTCAGAGTACAGCCGCCGCTTGTCTCTATGGTGTGTTCTTGTGGTAGCACCATTGTTCCAGTAGTTTAAACCAGGTAGTTTGATACTCTGATTCACTGCCCTAGAAAGCATCTCAGAATGGCAGAGATCGGCAGGAAATGGGCCTCTTAGCACCCTGAGAATTTGCATGGAAGCTTGGTCAAGTCTTTGGGTTTCTCTAAGGATTTGGTATTTCATTCTATTGTGTGTGTGTGTGTGGGGGGGCACATTACAGAGTAACGTATATGGACAAATTACATATGCATTGGATATACACATGAATAATTTATAGAACCATATGTGGCTTTAGTTTCCTGAAGTATAAAAGGGTTAGCAGATTGGAAAACAGATGCAAGCAAAAGTATTTCCTGGATGCTTATAAAGTAAGATGTGTCCGCTGCATGTACACTAAAATGGCCAGAAGATGGTGGCTAAGCATTCATACTTTCTAAGGTACAAAAATGTGAAAATTAAAGAAGAACCTATAAAATTCATTTCCCACTATATTCTTTGTAAAAATCTTACTGTAGTAAGAATTGAAGCAAAAAAAAAAAACAATTAAAAAATCATTTTCTTACAAGTGCTAGAAATATTTTTTAATTTCTATTTTTTTTGCAGATATTCTCTTTCCACTTAGGTTGTGTTAAGTATGTATTAAAGTCTGAGAAGACTTTCATGTTTTGAGATAGGGTCTCACATAGCACTGAACTCCTGACCCTGTTTTCACCTCCCAAGTGTTGGGTTTATAGGCATGCACTAGCTTGAATGAAGATAACAAACAATAAACATCAGCTCCTTACTGATCACTGTAAGCATCCAACAAATTCCACAAATGGATTTTTTCTTTTTTTCTTTTTGTTTTTATAGAGCTATATATTTTTCTCCACTCCCCTCCCTTCCTTTCCCCTTCCCTTCTAACCTCTCTCATGGTACCCATGTTCCCAATTTACTCAGGAGATCTTGTCTTCCACAAATGGTATTCTATGGAATGCAATATTTTTTATTGTAAAAAGGGTTCATTTACTTATTAATTATTTTACAGGAAATAGGTATTGCTGCTATTATTTTATGGCTATGGCAACCAAGGTACAAAAATATTTGATTTGCTTGCTCTACAAGAGAACAAATATAAGCTGAAATATTAAATCAGATACTTAAGCACCTGTATTTATTAACAATATAATCCTACAATTGAAATATAATCTTAAAACAGGATATTCAAAAGCAGACATGAAAAGATAATTTCAAGAGCACTGATATGTATGGAGGCAGATGCTATTGTGTATTAGGTATAATACAGTGGAAAACTGTTAAACACACAGAAGTAGAAAATTTAGAATTCCCAATTCACAGCCTCCAGAAAAATCATAGTATTACTTATTACTTGCTAAGAGGACACACACGAAAGCAAATGGAGTTACTGAAATCAGAGCCTTTCACTCAAGTTGAGTGGTCCCAAAGCATAAAACGTGAACCCAGCAAAGAAGGAATTTGAGACCAGGATGCTTGTCTGTGCTAATGGTCTAGTGTGCTTTACTTATAGCTGGGCATCATTCAGTGTTCCTTTACTTTAAAAACTAGATTCCAAATATATACTTTAAACTGGGAGGGGTACTAAGGACACAGCTGGCTTTCAGAATTAGACACTGCGTGGCAGTTATGATCCCCTCAGTTCTTTAGTTTGGAATTTGAACGAGTGGTTCTTAATATAATACAAGACTGAAAAAATTAGGATCAGTGGAAGAGTTTGAAAAGCAAATAACTAGTTGTTCCACATCAGGGGTTTCTGTAAAATATGGAATTTCACACTTGACTTAAAGTTAACCTATACCCCTGCCCCCTTACTTAACAAAGGACTTAAGGTGCCTTGCTATATGAACAGATGTTAAGCAGGATGCCTATTCTAAGAAAAAATACTGTAAAGAAGAAATGTGGAAACTCAACGTGTTGATCACGGTAGAGTAAGGACATATGAAGTTAGGATGAACGCTCAACGTGAATGTCAATCTTGGCTCAAGTTTCTTCACAATGAAATCAGCGAGGCCCAATTCTATCAGAGTCGTTCTCAAACCTTTCCTTACAAGCATGTTCCAAAACATCTTAAGTGGGGCTTTAAAATGTCCCTGATATTAGACTTCAGGAACTATAGCTACTTTTAAAACTTGATATTTAAGCTCTGTGCCTATATGCAGAAGTTTAAAGTTCAAAAGCTACATGGGGAAGGAGATGATGCTAAGGATGATGTAAATGGTTTTAACTCAAAGGCTTTGAATACATGGATTGGTTTTCCCAATGGCAGAGCAGTTTCTATCTGGTGGCTAGGAAAACCGGGCAGAAAATGAAAGGCATCTCGACACAGCAATCCAGCTCGCTCAAGTAAGGATAGGACTAACATCTGAGCATCGAGATTCAGGAAGAAAGCTTGCGGCCTCTCAGACCTGACCAGGATCACAGCCCCAGCATCACGGGGATTTACTAGAACATTTTGCTCATCCTCATGGGCCTCCTCCAACTACACACAATTTGTTTGCTACATGTGCACATCAAGGTACTCTGGAAATTAGGACTTAGGAAGTGTTAAAAACAGCAGGCATCCATGTTTCAGTATTCTGTTAGCAAAAGTCTATAAATGGCCCAAATTAGTAATATACAACCACCTGTACTGACTGAAAAACATAAAACAAAACATCAATCTCTCTCCCGCAATGGGTTCAAAGATATATGGAAAAAGCCCAGGCAGGCGAGGGATCAAGAATGGCACCTGCTACCTACTGCTTCTCTTGCTATCTGCGCTGAGAATATAAGGCTGAAAACTATCAGGAAAGGGCATCTAGTCTGCATATACATCCTCATCCCATTTTCAGTATCTCCGTTTAGATCACTAGTCTGGCTGCTCGTATCTTAAATCTTAGCACCTACAGTCTAGAACTAATTCTTTTTATCTTATCAATGAAAATGATGAATCACCACTTTCCTTCCTGTAGATAATTTTACATACTTGGAAAGCATTAAGCAACTACACTTCTTTCATTAACGAGATACAACCACAACGTATTTATTGATCTACAAACAGCGTTATTAAGTTTTACACATGACACCCTTCCCCGGGCATCTCTTATTGCTTCCAAAGTCTCCCAGCCTCAGCACTTTAAAACAAACTTCACAAATGCTTACAATTTAATTTATTAAATGCGTTTCAACACTACTTGCTATTTGATACCCTGAAATGAACTATTTAAAACAACAGCAAGTTCAAGCCGAGGAGGGCCAACTTATCCATACTGAGTGGTGGTGTGAATGAGAATGGCCCCCATAGGCTCATCTATGTAAATATTTGGTTCCAGTAGACGGGCTGTGTAGGGAGGATTAAGAGGCGTGGCCTTGTGGAAGGAAATGTGTCACTGGGTAAACTCAGCCAGCCTAGTCTAGCTTATTCTCTGCCTGCAACTTGTGACTCAGACGTGGGCTCTCAGCTTTCTCCAGCCATGCCTGCCAGCAGCCTGTCATGGTTGTGGACTAGTAAGCAAGCTTCCAATCAAATGCTTTCCTTTGTGATTTGCCTTGGTCATGGTTTCTCTTTATAACAACACAACGACTAAGATACTCTGTTTCAAACAAACACAGAAGCAAAAATATTAAATTACAAAGGGCTAAGGATATAGGTCACACATAGGACTAGGCAGTTGTCTGGCATGTGCCACATACCTGGGTTCAACCCAGTACTGCAAAAACAATATAGTGATGTTCATACATATGTGTGTACACACACATATACAATACATATGTGTGCATATATATATATATATATATTGAGGGGGGTGTTTCCAGACAGAGTGGCTGTCCAGTATAGAGCAGGCTGGCCTTGAACTTATCTGCCTCTGCCTCCCAAGTGCTGGGACTAAAGGCATGTGCTACCACTGACTGGTGATATTCATATTTTTGAGGCAACTAATTTTGTAGTTTATATTCTAGTGGGAAAAGACAATACACTGGAAACCAATTATCAGACTGAAGAGCTGTGGCAAGCAAAGAAGTGACGGGGTGTGGAGGTCACCTGTGGGGAGGTAGCACTTGTTTGAAAGCCGCCTTCAAATGCATAAAGGGAATCTTCCATGAAACTTTCAACCAAAGGTTTAATTTAAAAAACAAGCAAGCAAACAAAAACAAGCCAAATATTTCTTTGTGTGTCTGACCTGACATCAGTCTGGAATTTAGGGATGGAAGTCAGCCTTGACTGACAGCATCTTTACCCTCTCACTGTCTCCCTGGCCCCATATATAATAATCTTGCATTACTTCCTAATGGGTTTCTTGTTTTTCTTTTGAATACTAATTCTGTTTTTCATAAGTGCGTTCACTGATGTATGTGTGTGTTTAGGACACACCTTCTAGTTTAAGCAAACAGTTCTCAGTAATATTAGCTAATAGTAACACTTTTAGTGCTTCTGCCCAATAACATCAAATAATGGCTAAAAAGATAGCTGTACCTGAACTAAAGTTGTCTCTCTGGATAGGTCCTAATGAGTCTTCTAGACAGATTCTGATAGATAATTCATAGATAAAACAAGTGAGAAGAAACTGCCAGAGTGTGACCTGCCCAGAAGAGGCTGCAGCAGGATGAATCACTGCTGGACAGACACACAGATGGAGGGGCTCTGCAGAGACAGACAGGTCATGCACTTTCCGCAAGAGGCCAACCAGCAAGGCTGGGAAAGCCTTCCCAACACACTGGCTCTCTGCGACATGCTGCCACCACCTGGGCAGTAGGAGGCACTTTTTAAGTCAGGGATTTTAGTTATTGTCAGCTAACAATGAGAAGACTCAAAAAACATTTTTGCCCAGTCTCTGAGTGTTAGGAGGGAACAGGATTTTGGTGAGGCACATTTGAGAACCCTGCTTTACTTTCTGAGTCTCTGGTTCTTTATCTGCAAAATCAGTGTAAGAACACAGTTTCGATGGGTGACGCAGTCTCAGGATTAGGAATAGTATTTGAGAAACACTGACTTCAGTACTTGGTATACAGAAAGTACTCAACAGACTTTTAAAAGTTATTATTCCTCAGCATGATCTTCAAAACATAATGAATTCAATTAATTCTTAAAGTTGTATATATACCGACTAAGAAATCCATTTGTACTGATTGAAAGTAATGAAAACAAAACATTATGAAATAAAATCTCAGGGATATAATCCAATTCCATCAAAAGAAGTTCACTATATACAGTTACTGTAGGAACTAGGCATAAGGACAGGTGAGACCTTTAATCAGAGCGAATAACTACATTACTACAACAGACTCACTGGATAGGTCCTACTGAGTCTTCCGGGCACACTCCTTCAGTTTACACATGGTTAGAGCAGGATTCAACTTTGTACTTATAAATTCAGAGTAAAAACCCAACGCATGACCAATCTGCTAGGCATTACCTTCTCAAGAGAAGCCCAGAACAGACTCACAGTTTTTAAGGCTCCCCGGCAGAGCAAACGTTGTGTATACCTTCTTTCACATCGAAGTTCCCTTTATGGTGGTGTCGTTTTCATTTCAAACACACAGCTCTCCCTAGTCCGGTCTCCTAGAGGAGACCTTAACATCCAACCTCCTCCTCTCTGAGACAGCTCACTGTGTGCTGAGGAGGACACTCCACTCCTCATCTTCCCGTCTCCACCTTTCAAGTATTGGGGCTACAGATGTAAACTATTACACCCGGCTAAAATTCACTTCTTAAAAAGAAGGAAGAACTTATTGTTATCTAAAAATGACTTTCTGAGAGACATTTGGAAGAGAATAAAAACCAAGTTAAGCGGACAAGTGTGGAGGGTACGTGCCTATAATCCCATCACTTGGGAGGCTGAGCCAGAAGGGTCTAGAGTTCAAGGCAAGCCTGGGATACACAGCAAGTCTGTCTCCAAAACACAAAACAAAACACTACCATTCCTCCTTCTCAAAAAGGACAAGGAGTCAGAGGACTGGCCAAAGACAGACTCATTTACTGATCTGTAGGGGCCCAAAGGACACGAGAGGTCAACTAGGATTCCTTCTGGGTACACACGAGGAAAAATCTCCTGTAGATGGCTCCATAGGGAGATTAGTATGGAAATTCAAAAGCTACAGCCATCACTGAACAGTCCATGGTTTGGGAGCCCATCATATCATCTTCGGTTAAGGGAATGCAGACCACAGGAAGGGAGTACTCTCTGTGGCAATCTCTAGGCTTGCACAAGCCTGCCTAATATACCAGAAGACAGATCTGTAAAACTAGAAAGTGGCGGCTTACCGTCACTCCAATAGATTATAGCCAAAGAGGCTTGCTTCTGTCTTTGCTTTGTAGGTGTGTACTATGCGTGTACACGCCAGGGAGCAAGCTCCTCAGTCTTCGGGGGCTTCCCCTTCATTCTCAAGATTCCAGGAACCCTGCGACCTTGAGCGAGAAAGCAAAGTAACAGACTGGGAGGCAGTACTGGAGAGAAACCATCTATTCTAGTGAAAATTTCATTGATACGAGCTAGTGATGGCCTGCTTGTTCTGGCTGGTTCAGTTTCAGCAGCGGGTCTAAGCCACCCTTCCAGTTTTCACACAAGAGCAAGAAAACAGCTGCGGCTAATACAACGGGCACACATTAGCGTCTACCCGAGGAGCAGTATTTTCATCGTCAGGTTATCTGCCAAAGTCTGCTTCTTGGTAAATAATGGTTACTGTTGTTATACTTTAACTAGTCATACATGTCTCGGCTTGCTCCTCAAAGAGAACGCTCAAGAGTCTCTCAGGAATCAAAACTTGCTTTATTTGGCACAAAACAGTGAGGAGGTCTTGCAACATTTGCCAGAGGCAGTCAAACAGAGCAAGCAGTTCAGGCAAGCAGTCACAGAATCTGAGGACCAACCAAACCAGAGCTAATCTTCCAGTTCCTGTAGATTAGGAGGCCTATTTAACGCACCCCTTCCTGCGTGTTGACTTTTGCGGCCCTTTATTTATGTGTTGGGAGAACAAGTATTTCTGTGGGATCTCTATGCCCTGGCAGTTTAATTATTGATAGTTTACTTTGGGCAAGTATCGACCATTCCTTTGTGAAATGAGCGAGGCTCTTAAATTAAAAACAAACAACAAAACCTCTTTCCCACAGCGTGGCAGCATTTTCTCCTGGTAACAAGGCTCAGTGGACACATCCCGGCCGGCTGCTGCTTTGTCTGAATATTTAACTATTGCTCAACCATAATGCACGGGGAAGATGTGACTTAGGGAACCAGCCAGGGTCCTTCCGCGGCCGCGAGAAGGCTCCAAGAAATCTGTGGGGTCCAGCTCATTCCTGCGGCCGCTCTAGGGGCTGAGTGTCCCCGGCCCGAACACCTCACCCACTCGGCCCACTTCCAGTCGCCTCGCCTTCTCCAGTGTCCCACTCAGGACGCGAAGTCGCGGTACCCACGTGGGGCAGTGCACGAGAAGCTCCGCGCAGCCTCACCTGCCGCTGCCTGGAAACCTCAGCGCCGCGCCGCCCCGCCCTCCCGCTCCAGCTACGGCGCGGCCGGAAGCCCGCCTGCGACTTCCTCACCCCGCCCCGCCGGTGGGCGGGACCCGAGCGGAGCGGCTTCCGCCTTCTTCCTAGCTGCCTGGCGGGTGAGTGGGAATGGGAACGGGAGTCCCTGGGGTGTGCTTGTTCCCAGCGGTGGCCATGACTGGGGGTGTGGCGGGGCCACCCCCGGCTTCGCGAACTCCCAGCCGGCGGGTCCTGCCCGGCTTGGCTCGGCGCGACGACGCCCTGCGCCTGTGAGGCCGAGGGATGGCGGTGGACGTGGCCCGGGGCAAGGGAAATCTAGGGAGGGGAAGTTAGGAGAGGCTGAGGGTACAGTGCCGCCAGGTGCAGCTCCGGGTCCCCCAGGCTTTCTTTGGTGGAGGAGTGTGCCCGAGTGAGGCGAGGACGTTTTGCTTCGAGACTGAGGTGCCCGCGAGATGTGTGGCCCATGGATGGTAACTGCCACAAACCATGCCCGCCAGTCGCGCTGTTCTGTTTGCAAAGTTACTCGCTTTGCGCTGAAACTTGTGTTAGTTACCGGGCTGGAAAAAGATCAATCCTTCCTCGACCTGCCTGCAACCTGGCTACAGCTGGACGGGGATGTTACACGTAGCAAGGAAGATTAATGTGTTGAAAGTAAGAGGCATGACTAATAATACAAATACGAAGAGAGCATGGGACCATGCAAGTTAAACCAGTGGCAGCTTTCTTGATGAGACGGAGTTGTGGGTACCGTAGTTATTTTGGTAGCCTTTATTTTCCTACAAGGTACACGAATTGTACTACGGACCACAAAACCTTTAAAGAGCAAGGCAGGGTGTTTGATTTTCTAACGATGTACCCAACCCAACGTATAAATGAGGACGCCGAGTAGGAACAGCTCTTGACTGGGGAAGTTGGTCCACACTGGAGCACCTGCCTGGCATGCTCTAGGCCTTGGGTTGGATTCCCAGCAGTAGAGACAAAGGTTGAAGGTTTCTATGGGCATGGCTCCTGTAAATGTTTTTATAAGTCAGCGAGAGTTGTACTTTTATTATTCAAATTAAAAATATAGTAACCAAACAAGTTACTTAAAATACTTGGTTTCTTGCAACTAGTACTTTATTTCCAGGCATTTACAACTGTGGTAAATTAGAAAGGGATGGGTGTTAAGGGGCTATGGTATTATAAAAAGACGTTTTTACCTGTCATTTGTGTTTTAGGAGAATTTAGACTTTTTTCCCCATTCATAATCTTAACAGTAGTTATGACTTAGTTTTCTTTTTTTCCCCCAACTCATTCATTGTATAGAATTCAAACCTTTCCAAAGTGTATGATCAAGCTAAAGAAGAGAGCAACCAACGTCTGAGTTGTGACTGGCTCACTGTTATTCCCAGGAAAAATTAGAAGTCACTACTCCAGCATAAGGTAGATGTTTTTAAAAAACTTAGCTTGAGATTTTAGGTGGCTGTATATATGCGTAAACATTCCCTCTCTGTGTATTGTAATTCAGCCTGTAATTGAGTACAGGTTGCTAGAAACAAGAACACAGAGTTTGCCTCTGGGGCAAAATAGAAAAATGCCTCAAGTCTTCACCATCTTTTTTACCAGATGACACTCTCTTAATCGGAAGCCTGTAACCTAGCGGTCCTTTCCTTTTCTCTTCTCTTCTTTTCTTTCTTTCTTTTTGCTGGACATATTAATGTGGATTTAGCATCATGGTTTCTTTACCTATATTCTAGAAATAGCCATCTACTTCCCCTTTCTCTGAGAGAATGTCTATGGTCTGGCTTGAGAAATTAGACATGAGTTTGATTTGTACTTTTGTTAACTAGTCCTTAGCAGTACTAATAGTATGTCAACAATTGACAGGATTTGGCTTTTTCCTGAAATGAGCACGTGAGCCTCAAGATCCTTGTACATCTGCTCCTTCCTAGTTTGTCTTGAGTATCATAAGAGGCATGGAGAATGTCCATAGGACACAGTTCAGATGGGCTTTACTTTCTATAAATTGACTATCTGTGCTGTATTTGAACTATTTTTCCCTAAATGGAAATATTAGTCTTTGTTAAAATACTACTAGCTAATACTTAAAAAATATGAGTGATAATGGAATTCTAGTTTAATTGGATGTGTTATAACTGTCAGGATTGGATTAACCATATAGTCTTCTCTTTTTTTCTTTTTTTGTTTTTTTTCCTCCCTCCATTCTCCAAGCCCCAGTTTCCTGCTTACTACGAAGATGCTTGATATAAAGGCTTGGGCTGAGTATGTTGTGGAGTGGGCTGCAAAGGACCCATATGGCTTCCTCACCACAGTCATCTTGGCCCTTACGCCACTGTTTCTAGCTAGTGCTGTACTGTCCTGGAAATTGGCCAAGATGATTGAAGCCAGAGAGAAGGAGCAAAAGAAGAAACAAAAACGTCAAGAAAACATTGCAAAAGCTAAACGACTAAAAAAAGATTGAAGGAGTGAACAGACTATGTAACTAGAGAAAAATCATCTGGAAAATTCTGCAGCATCGGAAGGACTCATTAAGTTTCCATCAATTTCATGATAATATTGTTTAGTAAATTAAATCTGACTGTGTAAAGAGTCATTTTCTGACCTCAATACTATAGTAACTTTTAGGTTTGGAAACAGAAGTTTGTTGGAACCCACTGACAAGTATTTAAGTTAGCATTTATCGTACAGGTGGAGCATACGTAATGTAAAAATTCAAAACTCAAAGCACCGTAAAATCTAACACCTGTGTTCAGAAGTGATGCCAAGAGTGGAAAATTTGACACCTTATTTTATGATGGGTTGTAGTCAAAATACAGGTGTGCTCAAAATACATAAAATTATCGTCAAGCCATGAGAAATACAAATTACTGTATTTGGATCCCATCCTCAAGGTATGAAATCCTCCAAAATATGAAAAATAAAAATAAAACATTACTGGTCCCAAGCATTTTTGTCTGTAACCTGTAGTAAAAATTTACACTAACATTAAGTTAGTTACCATTTTGGAGCTTAATGTACTCAGGTAAAAAACACCATGTGGAGAAAAATGGTTTTAAACTATGAATCTTATGTAAATGATAGTTTAAAATGGGGTTCATCTCTGGGCAGAGGATATTAGGAATGTAAAAGGATTATCTTCTAAGGTGAAAAAGTTTACTTTGGCTTAAAAGAGATAAAGTATATTAATCACTATTTTAAAATCTGCTTATTTTTTGGAATGGAAGCATCACTGATTTTTCTCAAAAGAAAATTTTATTAATGATAATGGCTATTT
The DNA here is from genome assembly GCF_018167655.1 of Microtus oregoni. Taxonomy (NCBI): domain Eukaryota; kingdom Metazoa; phylum Chordata; class Mammalia; order Rodentia; family Cricetidae; genus Microtus; species Microtus oregoni. The sequence goes on along the minus strand of NW_024543073.1, from coordinate 8,137,559 downwards.
GCATTCTTACGTAGACTTTACCACAGTTGGCAATTATCAAGACTTTTTTTTTTCAGTTTAAAACCTCATTTTATATAGAGTTTTTATTGTCTTGACCATGGATAGAATCTTGGTACTTCAAACACTGCCATTTTCTTAAGTGAACTGCTAAGAAGTCAGCAGTGGAAATGCCATGTGCTTCTGAACCCTTGGGTTCCGCTCATCGCACACGCACTAGAACTCTGAAATACTTCACCAGATAAGTGGCTGATCACACAGACTCTATTCTTGTTTATATTCTGTTTGTAACTAATACCATAGCGATATCCTGTTACTTTTTACTCATGAACAGGTTCAACGTGAAAACTAAAGTTTCAAGTGTATGAAGTCATACTTTAAGCCAATAAAGGCTTAAATTTGGAGAAGTTTTCATGGGTGTAGCAGTGATGAAGGGACTGCAGGAAAGTGGCTAAAGGATGAAGCCAGGGACCTTCCAGTGCTGAAACAGATGCCAGAGACTAAACACACTTTGCTAAATGCGTGGTCCAGTAACTTTACCGCAGTATTTAACTGCTTATTAATGTTTTCTGTACCTCTGATAATGGAATTTTAGGTTACAGTAATTGTCAAATAGTCTTACTAAAAATGAAACTAAATGTTGAAATAAATTTGATACATTTTTATAAAGAGGTCTTGAGTTTTTGTCCTTTTTGAGGGAGGAGTGATTAAGTTATGTATGTCATGCAGTTTAAGGCTTCAAAAGATGCTGAATTTCAGTCATAGTTAACTGTGCTACAAACAGGTTAGTGTTTCCCAGGACTCGTGAGTGCTGTTATCTACAGGTTATTGGCTCCTGGTTGGTCCCACTTCAGCTCTAGGCACTGGACTAACTCAGTATTTACTTATGATAGGCGATCTCGATTGTACTGTACTATTATGATATGTAGAACCTTACTGGTCTCCATGGGTCTGCAGAGCCCACAGTTTGGGGGTCACTAATTTCACAGAAAGTCAGTATATTTTGTTAGGATTGGAGTTCAAGTACTGAAGCAGAAGATAAATAACTCAGTTACCCACTAAAACTGAAGTTTCTTTGGTTTTAGTAATTTAAAGGTATGTATTTAACTAATAAAGTCTGGTTTTCCATAATTTCTCTTAATGTGGCAACTTTTTATTTGATATAAGCTCTTATTTCTCCAGCCTTCTCAAACAAGACAGTGACTTTATACACGAGATCAACAAATATTTAAAATATTAGGGGGCATGTTGAGTGCTGGGCGCAAGGCAGTGACCACTGTGAGGTTTGGGATTCTTCAGGAATTCCATCCTTTATCATTTACTGTTGGAAGAACTGGTTATCCATAATACTTTTAAAAAGAAATGGCTGCTTGTCACTTCTGAATTTCTGAAAACTAAATGTAGCTGTTAACCCTTTCATGGCTAGAAACAAGCGATCCTGAGGCTGTCTAAGCATTTTGCCAAAATGGTAGAGGAAATCTACTTCAGAATGTTGCCTTTAGTGTCTGTATCTGGATATAGGATCACTCTGGTCTATTACTTAGTTGGAATAAATATTTAAGGCCAAGGTCTGCATTTTCAAACAATAACAGTCAGAGTTTTGAAAATGAAACTCAGACAAGTTCCTTTCCTTCACAATCTCTGCAAGTCTCAGCTAGTTCCAGTCTCTACATGCCTTTTTTCAAAGAATATAAACAGTTTGAAAAGTCTGGTTTAAATAAACTCAGGTTTATTTTAAATGTTTAATGAAATAGAATTAAAATCAATACAATGGTAATTGGTTCAAGGTTGTTAAATGAGCGCTTTCCATGTTGGTTAAAAATGGAGTATGATTATTTCCTTAATTTTTTTTATTTTTTGAGATTATAATTACCCTTCCCTTTCCTCCTTCAAACCCTCCCATACCCCACAAACTCCATCCTCTGCCATCTTTCAAATTTGTAGCCTCTTTTTCTTTGTTATATACATACGTGTATACATATGTGTACGTATTCCTATATATATGCTCACTCCATATAGTTATTTGTGTGGATATACTTCAAATATAGGTATAGCAAGGACATATGATTAAACCCTGGAATCAGAAGCATTTTTTCTGTGTTTTAAAAGTTTGCATAGTGCTAAGCCCATCATTGCACAAGTATCCTACATACATTTTAGCAGAGAAAGCGAATTTAGCTCTTAAGTATATACTTAAGGAATATAGTGTTCTTTTGTTAATGTGAACATTTTCACTTGAGACAAAAAGCTTAAAATAGGTTTAAGTCTGTCTTGAAAGATAATAAACTTTGAAGTGTTCTAATATAGCTAATTAAGAAATGAAATACGGCAGGCAAGCTATTATTTAATATTTAAATTCTACTTTGAATGCTTCACAGCTAGGTGTTTGTTTGTTTGTTTGTTTTGTTTTTTTTTTGTGACAGGGCTTCTCTGTGTAGCTTTGGAGTCTGTCCTGGCACTAGCTCTGTAGACCAGGCTGGCCTCCAAACTCACAGAGATCCTCCTGTCGCAGCCTCCTGGGTGCTGGGATTAAAGGCTTGCGCCACCAGCACCCTGCTACAGCTAGGTGGTTTTTAAAAAGTAGGAAGGCAGTTGAGGCCTGGAGTGCCAACAGAGGCAGGTGGATCTCTGAATTTGAGGCCAGTGTGGTGTATACAATGAGAACCTGTCTCTAAAACAAAACAGGAACCCAAGGCACAAGATAAATAAAATTATATCTTATTTATTATGTAGGAGATTCAAATGACTTCCTACATCACACACCATCAAACCTAGTACTACTTTTCATTAAATTTTCTTTGAGTCACATGTTCTATCTAAGTTTTCTTTTTGAAGTATGAATCCCCTCCCTTATCTCACTTGTTAGCAGCTGTGGGAGCCCACTGTTGTCCTCATTATCTGTGGTGGTTCCTTGAACCCAAGAACCTTACATGTACCTGAATATTTACAGTGGCATGACACTGGCCAGCATTACCGGTAATCCAAGGAGGGAAATGATGAGTAAGTCAAGTGTCACATACACATAAAAACTCAAGCTTTGTGGATCACAAGAAATACAAAGTGATCAACTTTTAACCTTTGTTTTATTTGTTACAATAGCCATGTCCATATAAATGAAATGACTTTACCATAGTGTATTCACTGATTTGGTCTTTTGTCATCTTCTGGCATCCAGGACCCTGGCTGAAAAGTTTTCCCAGTGCTGGTGGGAGCCACTGAAGGTTCTTCCTTCCCAAAATATGGAGCAGAGGCATGACCTTTAATCTGAATTGCAGGTGGAGGCAAGAGTTCCTCACTGGTTTCTTTACCGAGTTTATCTTTTTCATAAAACTCTTTGCTTTTTGCTTTAATTTCTTCTCTGTATTTTTCATTCTTTAGTATTTCCTGCACATACACATAATTGGGAAACATGATTAAAATTTTAGTTTACAAAATTCAAAGATTTCAAAATACTAAAAGATACTGCATTACACGTGTAGATACGCATAGGCTACATGAGAACCCGAATCACTCCCCTAAATGGTCAGGTGTCACTACTGCCTTCGGCCTTAGGGCTACATCAGTGCTGCTGCTCCACTGCAGAGGAAGAAGTGTGGGGTACCCTAGAGCACTACTCCAGTTTGCTGCTCCTGTGTCCTGGGAATTAACATGGAAATGCTACATTTCCCTTCTCTAGGGCCAGAACCAAGCCCTACTGTGTGGTAGCTGGAATATAATCGGTCCCTCCCCTATAAGCTCATAGGGAGTGGCACTACTTGTAGGTTGCAATACCTATGGCCTTGTTGGAGGAAGTGCATCAGTGTGGGGGTAGGCTTTGGGGTCTCATATATTCTCAAGCCATGCCCAGCGTCTCATACCATTTCTTGTTGCCAGCAAGTCAAGATGTAGGACTTTCAGCTACTTCTCCAGCCCCAGGTCTGCCAGAATGCAGCTCCCAAAATATGGAGCAGAGGCATGTCCCACCGTGATGATAATGGACTAAACCTCTGAACTGTCAAGGAGTCACCCCAATTAAATGCTTCCTTTATAAGAGTGTTGTGGTCGTGGTGTCTTTTCAGAGCAACAGAAACTGTAACTAAGACCCCTACCTACTTCTTTGTCCCTAGAGTGGTCTAGTGGAGGACAGGAGCCGAGTCCAGCATGTCCTAGACACTGCTACAGATGAACTTCACTACTGGAAATGCTTCCTCAAGTCAGTGCGATTTGTAGTAAGCTCTGCAGCTTTGCTGGATCTAGGCTCTATATTACAAATTGTAATGAATCTGCTGTTATTGTCTTTCACTGAATAGAAGAATGTCCTATCTGAAGAGCATCATTACATGCATGACTCAGAAAAAGCAATGAGATCCTTTGGGGTAAGAAAGCAGAATGGGCATCCTCCACATGAACAAGAAGAAACAAGAGAGCAAGGAAACAGGGTAAGAAAGACAACTGGAAAGCCATAGAGCACAGGGAAAGGCACGAAGCACCCATAGGTCAAGTCCAGCTCCCTGGAAGGGCAAGTGTGATGTTAACTGGGAGAGTGCAGACAGGTTCCCCAGTACTAAAAGACCAGCAGTTACAGGGAAACCCATGATTCTTATAAGCTTTAAATTCACCATAGGGATTCAGTCTGAAACTGACCCCCGCTCTGCAGCAGCAAACTAGCTTTGAAAAGAAGTCCCCACAAAAGTGTTGTAATGAGCGATCGTCTAGAGAAGGGTCTGTTGTTAGGGACTAATTACTCTGGGGGTCAGAAGACATGGACAACTGTAATGTAGGGTTCCCTGGAACACCCTGCTGCATTGGCTGGGTGAGCAAACAACCATGGTGCTGTGGAGTAATATGTTCAGATGGGTTAATTTGTTTCTGCTGTAGGACATTTGTTTAATGGTGCAAAGATGTGCTGCATTCTTTTATGCTGCATTTGTTTAACTCTGTGAAGCTGTGTTACTTTGCCTGCCTAAAAGACTGAATGGCCAATAGTGAGGCAGAAGAAAGGATGGGCGGGGCTGGGCTGAGAAAATAAATAAATAGAAGGAAAAACCTGGGAAGAAAAAGATGGAGAAGAGAGAAAGAGGAGAGGAAGACAGCGGGGTCAGCTACCCAGTTACACAGCAAGTCATGGAGAAAGAAGTAAAAAAGGTATACAGAAATAGAGAAAGATAAAAGCCCAGAATAAGCCTCCGTGTGCATGATTTATTTGGGAGCTGGGTGGTAGGTCCCCAAAAGAGCAAAGAGTACAAAAAAGATAAATAAACACAGAGTCATGGAGAAGTGAGATGAGTTCACCGCAAGAAAGCCCTTAGGACATTTCAACAGTCGAGAGGGGGAACTGTGGCAGGTCTGGTGTAGGCGTCTCGATCTGTAGCAAGAAGAGAGAGCAGGTGGATATGGTTTACTGTGGAGACCATGTTTGAAAGCAGGACTTGCTTATATGGCTGCCCCTTTCTGGCACAGAATTCACTGGTTGGATGGTTTGTTCTGAGCATCAGGGGACCTGGGGACTTGTATGTTTGCTATGGATGGGGGCACAGACTGGAGCACACGAGCATTTAACGCTGATGCTCATGGAGACTAGCAGTGGCACCCATGTGTGTCTCGAGTGAATACAACCTTTCTTGTGCTGTATTGTTCAACATCTGGCAGGGTTCAGGCTACAAGACATAGGAGCCCCAAAGTGACCAATTTAGGAGAATAATGCCAGGAATCCTCCAGATCTTGGGATGGTGTGAATATCCAGATGTATACAACCAGAAAGAACCTATCCATATCACATTACAATTAAACTGAAAAGCACAGAACAAAGAATGAACACTGAGTGTTGCAGAAGTACCGCTTACTTTTAAAGTCAAACCCAGGAGAGCAAGAGCAGCTTTCCCAGTAGAAACTAAAGGCCAGTAGGGCACAGAAGACAACCAGACTGCTACGGCAACAACGTACCCTTGAGAATCAATGGAGAAATGGAGAGAAGCATACACCGAAAAGACAAGACATGACTACAAAGCCAGCATCTTGGAAGATACGTACGTAAAGGAATCAATCCCACAGATAGAAAAGCAAGCAAGATAAGCACAATTGTAAGTACAAATGTAATGGAACAACAGACTCGAAGATTAATTTTGTAGACAAACCTCTTATAAGGGAGAAAGAAGTGGGCACAGATTATTTAGAACCAGATGAAAAACAGGATGAGAGAAACCAGCCAACAATACCTTTCAATAAGAACTCCGAGCATAAAGGTCTCAACTCCTGAATTAAAGGAGATGGGGTGAGTGGATTAAAAAAAAACAAAGAATCTGTCGCCTGTAAGAAATTTATCTTATTAACAAAACAACACAGAAACTGAGAGGATGGAAAATGATATTCCAAGCAAAGGAATGTGAAACAAAGAGGGAGAGACAGCTGCATATTCCTATCTGATGAAACACATCTCATGCCAAAATTAGGAGAGACAAAGGACGTCACTACATAAACCAATATACCAAGAAGATTAATAATGGTACATATACACGCATCAAACATTAGCACCACACAATAGAAAGGGAAAGAGAAGCCCCAATTCAGTAAAAGTAGGTGAGACTAATATTTCACCACTAGATCATGCAGATGAAACTATCAACAGAGGAACCTCAGAGTTAAGTTACACTACAGACCAAATAGACTCACTACACATCTACAAACTATCCATTACTAAAACATACTTTTCAAAAACAAACTATGTTTTGAGTCAAAAAGCAAGTCTTAAAAATACGGAATGCTGAAATTCCTGCATCTTATGAAATCATAGCAGAATGAAGACAGAAATCAACAGCAAAAGAAACAACAGCAAGTAATAAACGCAGGAACTTGAGTAAAGCTTCTGAGAGTCCAGGGAGATGGCTGGGGGGGGGGGGAAGGGCAACCCCTGGCCCATCTGGGGGAAGGAGAGAACCAGCTCCTCCTGTAAGCTGTCCTCTGACCTCAGCTCATGACCTGTGGCATGCACGCTCCATAAACAAATAAATGGAGAAGTAAAGAAGTGTACTTAAACAAACACCTTTGAACAAAGAGTGGGTCACTGAAGAAACCAGGAGGAAGGTAGGAAAAATCCTGTCAAATAAAAATCATAACACACCAGAATTTGTAGGCTATAAATTAAAGCAGTTATAATAGGGCCGTTCATACCACTGAAATCTTATGTTAAAAAATAAACTGACACCAAAACAGGTGTCAAGTAAATAACCTAATGATACATTTCAAAGTCTCTGAAAAAAAGGAGAAATTAACTCCCAAATCAGAGAAAGGAAAGTGATAACAGAGCAAAAGACTAAAAGAAAAAGATTTAAAAATTGACAAACCCGAAACAAGTAAGGAAAAGAAAGGAAGAGAAAATCCAAGTAAAACTGAAGGCAAAGGCGGCAGCAGCACATGAGGTACCCCTGAAACCCAGGATGAGGAGCCGCCTGTAACGTGAGGTGAGCCATGTGCTAATACGCTGGGCAATCTAGGAGAAACGGACAAATGGCAGACAATGCAACCTATTAAAGTTGGGCAAAATAATGTTGATAAACATAGACAAAGACATTCCTAAAAATAGTCCTCAGTTGACTCATGAATAAAATGGAGATACGGTACTAGGGTACTATTTTTTCTGATGGCAATCCTAAGGAAATGGCTGCTGGGTGGTGACAGTATAAAAAAGAAAGTTCATGCTGATCTCAAAATAGTGATTGTTTATTCCTCTGTACTAAAACAAAACAAAACAAACACCAACTTCTACCCCCCACTTTTAATTCTTGCCCTAGGGATTAAGCTTAGGGTGCATGCATGCAAATGTTCTACGATGGGCTACAACCCTACTCTGCCCTGCTCCTTTTCAAACAGTGAAGGGCAACGCAATCTTCAAATTTCAGACCAAAATGGTGCAATTAGTAGCACACTGGTCTACACACACACAGACACACACACACACACACACACACACACACACACACACGGCGAAAACTGTATAAAATGTAATTAAACTTAGCAGTGGGGAGTGCCCAGCTATGACGTCGGAAAGGTAAGGGATCAAATGAGGTAATCCCTGTGTCACCCAGAAGTCACGTGTGAGGTCAACCCCATTCTGGGAGAGTGACCTGGAGTCCCGTGGTGTGAATAGCTGAATAATAGTATTCCATACCCAGTTCAAGGAAAAACCATGCCAACAGAGAAGACAGAGTGAACGCTGTCAAATCTGTAGGCCACGTTGTTCCTTTGTTTATGAATGACCAGTATGTTGTGATAACTCTCATCTGAACAGGCAGCAGAAGTTTTTCAGCTATAGCTACCATGTTTAGGTTTGTTAGTGGAGTCTTGTTTTGGTGAAAACCAATAGATCCATCAGGGTTTCCTATTGTTTGAATTTGTAACTTATTTTATATGCCAAAATTATAACATTAAATGTCATTATGGAGGATGAGATACAAAAGCAAAAGAAAACAGCCTGAATGTCTTCAGGATGGTCACCACCTAAGACAAAAATACAACGGCTGTTTTCCTGGTCTGATTCGTTGATGTGGACTCAAGCTCCCTAAAGGTGCTCAAGCCCTTTGTAATACCATTACTTTGCTAAGAGTCTTTGGGTAGCATACTCAATGTTGCAAATTGATACATAAATCATAATGCCAAAAAGCTTTTAAAGTTTTTTAAAGGCTTAAATATGCACTCACTCCACGAATATGCCAACATATAGCTCAGTCACAGACATTAGGCATGTATAATCAGGATAGCTATCTCACTTCTATCAGTCTTTTCTGTGAAATTCTAGTACAGAAGCATTTTCCACAATGCCGAGGAAATCAGCTCTATCATACAGTTATGGCTATAGGAAATCTTAAGTAAAACAAACAGGAATTTAGACTGTTAAAGAGAGGGAAAACAAATGGCAGACTAGATAAAAGGTCCCCACAAGACGTGTCATGAGAAAAGCAAGGGAGGCAGTGCAAAGCTGAGCCTGGGAACAGAGCTGTGCGATGTGAGGGGGACTGATGAAGCTCCTGGGTGAAGGCCTCGCTGACTTGATGGGTTCAGCTGTGGATAGGGAAGGGTTAAGAAATATCTAAGTGATTATTTAAATACTATCCGGAGTCTTCTACTTTAAGCTCTTCTGTCTCTGAGAGCACAGCTAGTAAGGGGTGCAAATGAACAATTCTGAGTCTATACTATTAAGCAGATTTGAGTAGAATACCCAGTAACAAGGGAAAGTAAATACAAAGTATTCAGGTTAGAAGCAACTCATTATTATTCAAGACATATATCACTAATTTCTTTTCACTTTGTGTGATATATTATTAAAAAGTAATTGTCTCTATGATATTATTCATGATCCCCAACCCCCAGTCCAGTTCTTATTTTTAAAATATTCCAACTAAGAAACTGAGAATTAGTCCATCATTTTTGGGGGAGGGCGCTTGGGACTGAACCAGGGCCTTGAACATGCTAAACATGCACTCTCCTACTGAGTTACACCCTCCGCTACGTCATTTTCACATGGACAGGCACAGTGGTGGGACAGGCTAATGATCAGTCTTTTATTAGGCTGTTACCAAGTTTGCTTTGAAATTGCTAGAAATCTAATCATAAAAAAAGATAAAGCTAATACAGGTTACAGAATCATACACTTCATATCAGGGCCTGAGTGTTCAAGCTCCATGTTCCTAGGGTGTCTGTACCTACCAGAACTTGAAAATTCTATGTATATCATACAAAAGTAGGTTCAAATGCAAGTTCAAAAAATACCAACAAATCAAACTGCAGTTTAAATAAATTTAACAACATTTCATTGTTAGAAAGTTTTTTATTTTATGAATAAACAAGACTTAGGGATCATATTTATGTATACCACTAGGTTCTTCATATATATATATATATATATATATATATATATATATTTTATTTTCGAGAAAGAGTTTCTCCGTAGCTTTTTGGTTCCTGTCCTGGAACTAGCGCTTGTAGACCAGGCTGGCCTCGAACTCACAGAGATCCATCTGCCTCTGCCTCCCGAGTGCTGGGATTAAAGGCGTGTGCCACCACCGCCCGGTCCTTATATTTTTTATAGGAACAAATTTGACTCATTTATGAAGTTCAAATTATACTACACACAGAAAATAAGAATCGGAATTTACAAAATATTAATAATTAAAACTGTAATACATCTAATAGTTATTGGTGCTACATATAGGAAAATATGTAAGATAAAAATATCAAGAAAACTTTGGTTTCAGAAAAAGAAATATTTCTGAAATGTTTATACTACTAAGTACACTCTCTGAAATTTATATATTTTAATCTCTTACCAGACATATCCCATAGAGGGATAAACTCAATCTTACCAATTCCATTAGTTTCTTTCCTAACTTAAACTATCACGCTGAGGGATAACTTTTGGTTTAAAATCATATTAAATATTTTAGCATATGAATTATTACCTTTGAGTTAAAAATTTACAAATACAAAAGGATTTAATCAACAGATTAAAAGTGAAACTTGGCCAGAAGTATGTTTCTGAATCCTTTATCACAGACAGCCACAAAGATGTGAGCATAGTACACTATTAATATGCCACAGAGACCCAATCCTCAACATTTCTACAGTGGAAGCTTTCTAAGCTGAATATGCACATTGGGGCTGTGTGTGGAAGTTGGAATTGAACTCAGGGCCTTGACTACTACCCCTATATCCTACCCCCTGGGAATTTCTTTTTGAGATCAATTTTGTCACATGGTGAAAAAAATTCATTCCTAGCAAAAACCGTGTTAAAGTCTAAGCTTGGAAATGCTGTTACTTTGTTCAATTACTGTTGGGATGAAACAACGTATTACTAGCTCACCCCTTAGCAGTATAGAAAGGAAAAGGGAGAGGTACATAGATCCTCCAGAAAGTGTTCTGTGTTCAGACACAAGAAACGGCTTGACATAGTAATCAAAGATCAATTGGTCTCACCCAGATGGTAGGATGAACCGCTCTAGCACTCAAACTAGAAGGCTAGCACCAGGATGCAAAGAGATCTATCAGACGCAATGAACAGTCAAGGGAGCTATGCTCCAGCAGACGCTGCTCTGTTGTGTGTTCTTGCCAATCACTAGCGAGCCTCTGCCAAATCAATGTCACAGTTAATTTATTCACTTTCAAATCCATTGCAAACATCCTCCGATCAATTATAGCAATGAAAATGTACACTGAGTTTTGTTGTTTTGACATGCTTTCTTGAACTCCCCTTCTGCAACCTCCCCCAAACATCTCTAATTACAAGAAGTTGATCTTGCTGGTTTTTGTTATAAGAAGGGACAACTGTAAAGTTTGTTTATATTTCTTACTGGTTAGGAATTTCTGGCACTGAGTTTTCTGTCTTTGAACTTGAGCCAGATTAATAATTAAATCTTGAAATGTCACTAAAAAGAACTAATCACAGAGCTCAAGTCATTAATAGTTTTGTAGTGATATTTCCTTTAATAAAAGAAATGAACTTCCCCATATATGTATAACCTCTGAGCATAAAGACACCATCATTTAATAGAAAAAGAAACTGAGTGGTTAAACATTAATAGAAAATAATTAAAGTTACTTAGCAGCTTTAGTTCTATTTAATTGAACTGCTCTGGGAGAAGACAAAGAAAACGTTGCTCTCTTATGTGAAAGGGGGAAGGCTGTAATCCCTGGAAGAAAAGGCAATGTTGGGACTCCATGCTTTCTCCTGAGAGAGGCAGTGATGTGGCAGAGAAGCATAAGCCGGGTGAAGAGAGAAGGCAGCCTCCGTGAGCAGGTGCTAACATTACTGACTGCTGTGCCAGAGGCCGGAGAGAGAAAAGGGGTCCCTTCTATACTGAGAGAGGGAAGAATGAAAGGGAATCAAGAGTCACAGCTTGGGCTCTAAGAAGGCTGTCTCAGAGGTTGTACTCTTAGTACTTGATGCAGGGACAACACAGACTGCTGAAGACACACTCACTCACCCCTGCATTTTCTCCTATGCACTCAGTAAAAAAAACCTAGCACCTACACATCAATGTGACACTGATGTGTTACACTGGAACAATGGAACTGTCCTTGGAAAAGCTGTGTAAGCACTAACCATGTGGCCATTGCCTAGGGATCCTATTTCCCCATTCACTGGGTCATTCATATATTACGAAGAGCCTACTATGTGCCACAGAGTAGAGTTGAAGGACACATTTTGTTTTGTTTTCTGAGACAGGGTTGCTCTGTGTAGCCCTGACTGTCCTGGAATTCACCCTATGGAATCACAGAGGTCCATCTGCCTCAGTGCTAGCATTAAAGGCATGTGCCACCAAGGCTGGAAAATGATATGATTTTTTCTCTGTACTCAAAGAACTAACAATCTTGGGGAGAAAGATAAGTACAAATGTATTAAATTATAGAAAGATCAATCATGCTATTGAGAATAGAATGTTTGGCAAATGCAGAAGAAAAGGTAGTCTCCTGAATATTAACTTCTCTGAGAGGACTAGGTTAGAAATGATGTCTCGGAGAAGATAATGTTCGAGTCTTAACCAGTCTACAGATATTACTCAGAGAACCAAGAGGAACTAGTCACTGTAGGGAGAGGTGTGCACATGTCCAGAGATGAGGAGGGAGCAGCGCAGAGAGTTCACAAAGAACACAGGACTCAACATGCTGGCTCTTGCAATACAGTCTCAGGATAATAAGGTTTCATTCTTCATTAGTGAAGAAATTTAGACTTTGAAGCATGAATAGGATTCCAGAGAAAATACAGATTTTTAAATGTAAATTTGAATTTCAGATAAACAAACAACTTCTTTGTATTTATGCCCTAAATACTGCATGGGGCAAACTTACACTTAAAATTAGTTGTTTATTTGTAATTAATGTTTGATGGGTTACACTACATTTCTGTTACTTAATATGCAATCATAAATACAACAAACACAACATTTACATGTTCACTTCATTTTTTAAAAATATGACTATGGCAACTGTGCAAATTGACTGAAAGGCGAGAGAGGTGGGGCAGACATGCTGGAATAGAGAAACCAGCTAGGGTGTTACCACAGAAATGCAGGCGGGGAGTCATTAGGTCAGAAAGCACACGGTGGTAGCGAGGCCGAGAAGACAGGTCAGTATGCAGCTGTGAGCATGGCATTTGGTTATGAGACATAGGGAGGGGCAGGCAAGCAGAACCACCCCCATTGCTAAAGCATGACTGCAGAGCATGCCGTTAGCCACAGCTGGAAGGGAGAAGAGCAGAGGTCAACCCTCAGCCTTTGGGTGAGAGTGAGGCCGTCCTGAGCCGCAGTGAGAGAAGGAGGTGCGTGTGTGTTCCATGTTAGACACAGCAAATGAAATGTCTATTAGACATCCAGGCTCTCCTACAAAGCTGTCCGCTCCTTTGTGGCCATACCTTCAAACACGTTTGGCCTCCAGTGTTCCAGGGCTCAGGCACAGGCCCTGTTCTTGTCTACACTCTCTCCACAGGTAATTGTTCCTCACGCTGCAAGCTTAAATACCATCTCCATATGCTAAACAATCTCAAATTTATACCTTCAGCCCTGACTGTTACCTAAGGTCTTAAGTCAAACTACAGAGCCCATTAGTGTTGGGTGTCTAACAGACAGTCTCATTAAACATGTCCAAAGACAACAAAGGTCACAGAACTACTGTACACTTGAAATAGGTATCTGCTTCCACCAACCACTGCCTGGAAGGGTTCTTCACAAGACACTCCCAAGGCTCTGTGTACAGCTGGAAGCAGTGCCGTTCTGCCCATCTCCAGTGTTCGCTGGTGCCTGGCAGCTTTGTCTCATTTCCCTCGGCCTCTTCCCTATCACCTGCTAAACTACAGACCAGCTCCAAGGCAAAAACCCACACCATGCAGACAGCCCTGCGAGGAGTTAACTGTCCCCCTTACAATAGGCTCTGTCCGGATCAAATGCACACAGTGGGCAGGATCAGACGAAGAGGTGGGAAGTAGGAGGAGTTAGAGGAGGACGGGCTGGGGGAGCAAGTGCGAGTTGTGAGGATGGTAGGGAGCAGTGCTTCAGTCAGCAGCGGATAACTTAGCTGCCCTGGCATCATTGTGGGTGTCTACAAAGCTATTCCTGGGTCCCCTCCCCTCCTATAGCTACCAGCACTAAATGTCCCACTGGTCAGGATGGGAGCAACTAAAATCTTACCAGCTCTTCAAATTGTTTCTTGAAATCACACTTCTCTCCACTTCTCTTGCCAACAGCATTTCTTGTCTGGACTATAGGCCCCCACACAGGTCTCGTTGGGCCTCTATGATGTAATGTTCACATGGCAGAGGGTAACTTCATGCCAGTTCCCTCTAACAAGCCTTCCCTGGGTTATTAGAAGTTACGTCAGATTAGCATGTGGCAGATAGAGAACACTCATGAGAGCCTTTCCAGCAACAGGGGGACTGTGACAAGGTGACTCATGTCTGTCCACGTGTGTCAGTAGCAGATGGCTACCTTGCAATTGCTTTAAGGGCAGCCTGTCCAGACTCTGCGACAGGCAGGGACACAAAGCCAGGCCACAGGAGCCAGATGGGCAGTCTAAACACTAAAGATCCCAGTGAGGTGGCCAAAGCTTGGCTGGGCCTCCATCAGTGTTCAGCTTTGCGCTGTGTCCACACCGCCTGCTGCAACTCCACCTCGGGCCTGCATGCACAATCAGTCTCCCACAAGGGTCAGGTGACCTGCCTGGGGTCTTCCCCTCCAGCCCCAGTGGCTTCTTGTGTATTCCCCAGACACACTTCACTGGCCTCCTTCTGCCTGGAAGGCTTTTCTTCTAGTTATTCACATGGCTTCCTGAGCCTCGTGGCTAAGGGGAGACCACAGAGAGAGCGGCCCTTGCTGACGGCCCTTGCTGCGCTATGTAACAATTGTTGCAAGTAAAACTAAGCAGAATGGCACAACCAGCGAAGTTCATGTTCCACTGCTGCTCTTCCATTCTGGGTTTTTCTTCCTTCTCTAATCTTTATTCAAACAAACAAACAAACAAACAAACAGTTTTCTACATATTTTCCACTTTTTCACAAAAGGCTCTCCACTCTTCATCTATCGTCTGCACCCATCCACACTCAGCTCTTGGTTGCCTCTCTCACTTGGAACCATCAGGGCACTAACTCCATTGCTACATCTTGTCATCGTTAGTCGCTGGGAGCCTCCTTGTGAGGCTCCACCATTGCTTTTGTCTGATAATTGAGGAGATTTCTAGAAGCTGGATTGCCAAGGCAGAAGGTAAATATGTGCACGTGCAGTCTGGTGGCCAGAAGGCAATGAGTTTCTGTCAGCCCTTTCTGGCTCTCTTCCCTTTTGTCCCTCACACGTAGTGCCTAGAACAGGGCCTAGCGAGTAAGATGTAGCCAGCATGTACTTGCTGAATGAATGGATTTGGCTCTGCATGCTGCATGGTATTACACATGCAAACCTAAATTTAAAGACCTAACAATTAAGAATAAATTTATTTCACTGTTAATTAAATTCTGGTTCTAAATAATTTACAGGCCTTTTCTTCATAATGAGAAAAATGCCATATATTCTTGAAAACCAAATGAGATATTTATACTCTTAGGAATTTATATTAGTTTTTAAAAATAAATGGCAAAGATGATGCTTTTGAAATTGGGGAAAAATCTACCTTTGTGTACTCTTCACTTGTCAATCATTAAGTATTTGGCTTTGAATATATCAACATGCAAATACAGAGTTCCTACGTTAGGTAAAGTAGGAAAATTTAATGATTAGCCACCTTCTTAGACCTCAAATATTTCACGTCCCACCCGCCTAGAGAAACAGGTTATAATGATGGTTATATTCTTTAACCCATTGTGCACTGAGTAATTTACCCAGGATAGCACATCTGCAATAACAACACAAATGTGGCAGATCACAACATCCATCCCTAGTGCCTGAGACCAATAGGAACATGGCAACAGGTACCCAAGAGCTCAAGAAAGCCTACTGGTATTTCCCAAAGAGGCGTAGGTCGTAGGAAAGCATGGGTAAATGACTCTTGGTCATTTAAAGTGGAATTCAGTACACCTACCCCCTACTCAACTCCCTAGATGACATAGCCTTTTCTGCCCTATAAGAAGACAGAGTAGGTAATGGGGAGGGCAGTGTCAGGGGTCACAGATGATCTGTGACTACCCAGAAGTGCAGAGAGGCAAACACTGCAGAAGCTTAACAGTGGCACCTGCCCCGAGCCAGGTGACTAGTGCTGGCAGCCAGACAGCTGGAGCTCCCTGAAGCAACTCTACTGGAGGGAAGTGGAAGTCTCTGAAGGGCTGCTTCTGATGAAACTGACTGAAACGATACTCAGGGAGGGATGAAGGGAGAGGAGAAGCAACCACAGTGGGAACTCTTCTCCTCAGAGAAATTGAAGAAGCAAGCGTATTAATTAGGATACAGTGACTCCTGAAGGCCAGGCAAGCAGGTGTAAGCTCGAATGGGTACCAGTGGAGCTGGGCTTCTTTTAGGATTGGTGCCAGGAGTAAAAGAGGTTCAGGCATGATGTCCCTGATGTCCCATTGATGGAGACTAGAAGCTGAAATAACAAAATCAGATGAGAATTCTCATGGGAGTTGTGGGAGGTAATCAAAATGGTTGATGAGGAGCCGGTGAGGCAGCTCAGTAGATAAGAATCTTGTCACACAAGCCTGGTGACCCAAGTCCTGTCCCTGGAACCTATGTAAGGTAGAAAGAGAACTGATTCCCAAAGCTGTCTACTGCCTGCCACTTGCTGCCAGGTCAACCTGTGCCCTACCCTTTAAAACAACAGCAGCAGCAATGCGAGACAAAGGAGAAGAGACAAGGCAAAGGAGGGCTCAGCAGATGGATCCTTCCCTATCCAGAGCGCACACTCCGAGCTATGGAGCGCTCTAGATCCTACTGATGTAGCAGGTCCAGACCACAGGACCTGTTCTCGCAAGCCTTACAAAGACAGAAACCACAGCTAGGGACTGTACGTAGGCTGATGACTGACGTTGCTGTGTCCTGATTTAATCATCCAGCCTGCTCTGCTGCTTCCTAACAAACTGGAAACATAAAGGAAGCCAGTGCTTGCAAAGGAGTAAACCGGACTCTCAATAAAGAAAAACTATGTTTCTTACTTTTCTTTCACTACAAAACAAAATAGCTTTTTTTTTTTTTTTTTGAGACAGGGTTTTTCTGTAGTTTTGGAACCTGTCCTGGAACTAGCTCTTGTAGATCAGGCTGGCCTCGAACTCACAGAGATCTACCTGCCTCTGCCTCCTGAGTGCAGGGATTAAAGGCATGCACCACCTCCACCCAGCTCTTTCCCTACAAAATACCTTTAAAAGAGATACAAGAATCCAAACAAACAGAACTTCCTGAAGTAGAGAACAAAAATCTCTTACACTTTTATTTCTTCTGCTGAAAAGGCCAGAATGCATCACTACATACTTTCCCTTCATGGCCTTTATGAATACAAGGTATCTCATTTACAAACACATTTGTCACAATAAATAAAGCATACACAATGCATACTGTCTCCTAGCTTTTGACTTAATATTCCTTAGATAGCTGTGTGTCCACAGTCAGGACCACAGTATTCTCACTGGTTGCTTCGTAGCTAACATAACTGTGCAGAGGAATGTGGTATATCCAATGAATCACATGCAGGTGCATGTTTACAACACTTCATATTTTACAAATACTACATCTCTGTGTAAATCAGCTCACTTGCCATTCATTCCTGGGCACACCTTCTTAGGACTGGAACTTCTAGATCAGAAAGTTTTTTGGTATTTGGAAAACTTGTATCTAGCACTAACTTCCATCTGTTTGTGTAGCAAATGAGAGTAGGTGCTTCCCCATCGCTTTGTCAATGAAAAGGTGTTTCTTGCCTTCCCTACGCATTTGGTTTACCTCTCTTCTGTATTAGGGAATGCCTCAGGCTGTCAAACTGCTCTCACCTATGGGTGAGGTTTTGGTGTCAGCCGACTCTGCATCCTGAGCGGTCCTTTCTCACCCTTCAGGGCTCAGCCTGGCTAACTCTCCAAGGTAGCTTTCCTGAACTTTGTCTTACATAAGGAAGGCTGAGTGTTGTTTCTTAGGCGTTTGCTCCTCTCTCAGAGTCTTCTTCACATTTGCAGTGACCCCTTTTGGCATACACACTTTCCTAAGTACAAGTTCCACGATGACCCTGATGTTGCTAGGGTCATCATGAGTCAACATCCATCCTCCGTCAACATCTAGCTACCACAGGTACTCACAAGGTGTTTGTTAAGCAAATTTGAGCTTTTCCTTTCTGTGAGCTTACTGCTGGTTTTCTCTTGACCAATACTCTTAAAGGCAGCTGGATTAACCTTTCTCTTAAAAAGGTGTTCAGAAGGAGGAAGCAAATCTCACTTTTCCTCCAAAATAAGCACTGTGAGGCCTAGGCTATTCTGGGACTCAACAGTAGGGCTCGATTGAACACTGCCATACAGCAATTGGTCGGGTCTAAGAACCTGTCATATGGCTTTCATGATGGCCAATAGGGTATCATAGTCGAATGCCAAGAAACCTGATGCAAAATGTATTATTAGGTAACATCTGAAAAAGTGATTATAAGACACCCAACAAATTTAGACTAAAAGAAGGAGTGTGGTGTCAGGGCCCTCAAAAAAATCAGGAACTTAATGGCTGTGCTGCTGGGGTTATACGTAGGAAGTGGTCTCTTGTGCCCATGTGTTGTAGAGTACTTCCCACTTTCTCTTCTATCAGGTTCAGTGTGTTCGTGTTCGGGCCTCATTGAATAAATGGGACCTCCTGAGACTGAGAAGCTTCTGTAAAGCAAAGGACACTGTCACTAAGACAAAAAGGCAGCCCACTTACTGGGAGAAGATCTTTACCAACCCCGCAACTGACAAAGGTCTGATCTCCAAAATATATAAAGAACTCAAGAAACTAGACTGTAAAAGGCTAACCAACCCAATTATAAAATGGGGCATTGAGCTGAACAGAGAATTCTCAACAGAAGAACTTCAAATGGCCAAAAGACACTTAAGGTCATGCTCAACTTCCTTAGCGATCAGGGAAATGCAAATCAAGACAACTTTAAGATACCATCTTACACCTGTCAGAATGGCTAAAATAAAAAACACCAATGATAGCCTTTGCTGGAGAGGTTGTGGAGAAAGGGGTACACTCATCCATTGCTGGTGGGAATGCAAACTTGTGCAACCACTCTGGAAAGCAGTGTGGCGGTTTCTCAGGAAATTCGGGATCAACCTACCCCTGGACCCAGCAATACCACTTTTGGGTATATACCCAAGAGAGGCCCTATCATACAACAAAAGTATATGCTCAACTATGTTCATAGCAGCATTGTTTGTAATAGCCAGAACCTGGAAACAACCTAGATGCCCTTCAATGGAAGAATGGATGAAGAAAGTATGGAATATATACATATTAAGTACTACTCAGCAGTAAGAAACAAGGACTTCTTGAATTTTGCATACAAATGGAAGGAAATAGAAAACACTATCCTGAGTGAGGTAAGCCAGACCCAAAAAGAGGAACATGGGATGTACTCACTCATACTTGGTTTCTAGCCATAAATAAAGGACATTGAGCTTATAATTCACGTTCCTAGAGAAGCTAAATAAGAAAGTGAATCCAAAGACAAACATATAGTCATCCTCCTGAATATTAACCTTCATCAGGTGATGAAATGAGACAAAGACCCACACTGGAGCACCGGACAGAAATCTCAAGGTCCAAATCAGGAGCAGAAGGAGAGAGAGCACGAGCAAGGAACTCAGGACCGCGAGGGGTACACCCACACACTGAGACAATGGGGATGTTCTATCGGGAACTCACCAAGGCTAGCTGGCCTGGGTCTGAAAAAGCATGGCATAAAATTGGACTAGCTGAACATAGCGGACAATGAGGACTACTGAGAACTCAAGAACAATGGCAATGGGTTTTTGATCCTACTGCACGTACTGGCTTTGGGGGAGTCTAGGCAGTTTGGATGCTCACCTTACTAAACCTGGATAGAGGTGGGCGGTCCTTGGGCTTCCCACAGGTCAGGGAACCCTGATTGCTCTTTGAGCTGATGAGGGAGGGGGACTTGATTGGAGGGGGGGGGAAATGGGAGGTGGTGGCGGGGAGGAGGCAGAAATCTTTAATAAATAAATAAATTTAAAAAAAAATCAGAAACTGCTAGGAAATTGTGACTGAATTTCTACTGCCAATCATTCTGTGTTGACGATAATTCCCTTATTGAAAGGCAAGTGACATTTCCTTCAAGTATTTAAGAATAAAATTCAGTAATAGAGATGGCCAGTCCCTGAATATTAATCAGGTAATCAGGACAGGATGGGATCAGAACAGGTGGCAATGCCCCCTGTCAGGTAAGAGACCTTCTCATAGTAGATGGTTACTTTCATATTTTCATGCTGGCTTTATTTTCAGGCTACATGAGACTTTCAGATTTTCCTTAGTAGCATCTTTCTGGGCTGGTGAGATGGCTCTGTGGGCAGAAGTGCTTGCTGCCAGCCCTGACCACCTTAGTCTGATCCCAGGACCCACAGGATAGAAGGAAGGAAACCGACTTCTGTGACCTGTCCTCTGTCTTCCATACCTACTGTTGGCCAGAAGTGCCCTACTCAATGTAAAAAAAGTCCCATTTTGTTCCTTTCCTTGTCATTAGGTATCTTATAAATGTGGCAGGAATTATCAAAGCTCTTATTTCAAAAAACTTTCTAATACTGATGTTGAACCCTGTTTGTACACACTGTTAGGCAGGCTAAGCACATAAAATGTTATAAGAATATGAAAGCTTAAATGATTATATTTTTAATTAAGAAGGTATCTAATATTTCCATAATATTTCTTCTAAGCCTGACCTTTGTATTATGTATTAATAAGAGTAATTTACTTAGAATTTTTACACAAATGGCTATCAAATACTTTTTTTTTTTTTTGGTTTTTCAAGACAAGGTTTCTCTGTAACTTTGGTGGCTGTCCTGGAACTAGCTCTTGAAGCCTTGAACTCACAGAGATCCACCTGCTTCTGCCTCCTGAGTGCTGGGATTAAAGGCATTCACCACCACCACCTGGCTCAAATAGAAAGATCTAGCAATAAATTTATTTACAGATTTAAAAGAATTCTAATATATATATAAGTAACATCTGATATCAGAAAGCCTTTAGTTTGAACAAAGCTGGGTTGAGTGTAGCCTAATAGCATTTACATTTTATGTTTTTTTTTTTAAGAAAAGTGCTTATTAATTAATCAGTTAAGTTTTAGGAGAGGTCTTCCTATGGAAAGGATGGTCTTGCTTTCTTCAAGGCAATAATTATGTTTCCTTAGGTAAATCCATGTTACTACTCAATATATCACTGAGCTTATTATCTGCAAATATTTTGCCAATACACAAATGAATTTTGTTAACAAGTATTACTCTAGTGCAATAATGTCATAGCTTTAAAAAATTATTGCAGTCGAATGGCCATGCAGCATAAATGTGGCAAAAGCATCCAATGCTGATGAAAACGCAGAGCTCCTTTGCTGCGCAGGCGTCATTAGTGAGGCTGTTCTAGACAAACACTAATAAGTGTTTTGATGATGAATTGCCATGTAATTTGGCGAGAGCTGATAATGCAATTAGTCTAATTTTGTGGGGGAGACAATTACTGAGGCCACGTGCTTCTCAGTCCTCTCGAAACATACCTTCTACCCGTCTGAAAAAGGAAGGCTGTCAAAATACGTAATTAGAGAAAAGCTGGAAATAGTTGGGAAGAAGACAGGGCCTGTCATAAGAATTTCATTCTCCTTCTGAACATTTCACCTTATATCCAACTGTGCAATTCTGAAAACACTGCACTTTACTGGGCGTATCAAGAACTTTATACATTAAAGATGGAAAGCAAAATTTAAAAGCTAAATGTATTTTTACTCTCCAGACACACTGAAATAAAAATATTTTAATAAAAAGAAACTGAGCAAAATTCTAGGATGATGGAATTTATTTTAAACAAGAAGCACTATTTTTTCCTCAGAAATGACTCTTATTTTTGTGTACATTTTAAAAATACCTTAAAAAATGAAGGTCAACCCTGAGCTGACCCCTATGCTGGATCTGACCTACAAGCCTCTTGCCTGAGGACTAGCTGTCGTGGTGACAGAAGACACCTTCCAAAGGAGGGAAGCAGCCAGCAGTCCCACCCAGCTCTGATACCTATGAGCCGCAACCACGACCATCACGGCATAACCTAAAGGTGCGGCAGTGCACACATACCCTGGCAGTGACCAGCAGCTCGACTGGAATGAAGACCTAGTCCACAGGAGGGAAACCATGCCTGGCCCCAGGAACGTGGACAGCTGTCGGGGGTCCACAGGAGGGAAACCATGCCTGGCCCCAGGAACGTGGACAGCTGTCGGGGTCTTGGAAGAGGACCCCCAACCTTTGCTCTACTAAAGGAGAACAATCCCTAACTGCGTTCTAAACCTTGTCCTTATCTCACAGATAAGTGTACTCCCCGTACTCATCAAGAAAACTCCTCTTTGCAACTTAGGAACCCATTACTGAAAATCACAACTGACCAAAATGCAGAGTTGTGGAGCCCAGTCCCAACTGGTATTCCTACAGCACAACTCACAGGGGAAGGCAATCATCTCCTCACAAGATCCACTTGTACAGCTGCAGGCTATACCAGACTGTTAGTGAACATTAACCTGGGGGTTCTCCAGCATTTCATCTCCAGAGACAGTCTCGGTCACCAAGTTGTCGGGCACTCCACACACCGTTTCAGCCTTGTTCTTAATGAGCATACTGTTTCTGTCAGCATAACGACATGCAGTCAGATTACAAAATGAGTAGACCTGTTGAATTTAATGACCTGGTACTGACCAGTAATGGTTTGAGCTCACGTCTGCTAAAGACAATTTTGGTTTTGATTCAGCTGATGTTGAATAAGGGATCCCAGTGAAAGGAACACGATATGGCAGAGTGGGAGGAAGGGAGCCCTGCATCAGCATGTGCTGTAACTGGTCACCACACTGGCTGCTGGGCTCTGAGAAAGCAAGGCATATGTGCACCAGCTGCCTGCCCAGGCGACAGAGGGAGCATTCACCCCTCAGGCCTATCCCTGATGATACCCTATCAGTGATGGAGGATAGCAGTACCTTAACTCTTGCACATGTCACATTCTTTCCCACAGACGCCCCACGCAGGCAGAGCTACCGTGAGCAGGAGGCAGGAGTAAATGGTATGACAGGAGTGCAGAGGCAAGTCCCAGAGGAATCTCATACCGCCTCCTACGCGCTCGCCTCTCTTCCCATTGGGACTCAACATTTCAAATCATGACCTCTAGAAGAAAGTAGCTATATTACTAAAATTCAAATATGTTGCATTTTAAAAATTTAAATATATTAAATTGATCTGAATATCACAAGTAGAAAACTGGCAGTTCTTAGGCTAGAAAAATTGGAAGACAAAGTTGGGCACTGGCGGCTCGTGCCTTTAATCCCAGCACTCGGGAGGCAGAGGCAGGGGGATCTCTGTGAGTTCAAGGCCAGCCTGGTCTATAAAAGCTAGATCCAGGAAAGGCTCCAAAACTACAGAGAAACCCTGTCTTGAACACCCCGCCCCCCGCAACAAAACAAAACAAACAAAAAACCCACAAAAAATAGGGAGACAAACCCTGAAATTTATTTTACATTTATTTCTATAAAGTAAGCATTCAAAAATACCATAAGACTGTTCACAAATATAACTATTTCCAAAAGACAAACAAGGGCCAGCAAGATGGCTCAGCAGGTAAAAGGGCTTGCTGTGAAAGCCTGAGGACCTAAGTTCAATCCCTGGGGTCACAGTGGCAGGGGAACTTGACTGCTACAAGTAGTCTTCTGACCTCCCACACTAACTGCGCGTGTGTGCGCGCGCACACACACACGATAATACTACAACAACAACAAAAATGAATGTGGAGTACAGATCTAATTCTGTAACTTCACATGAAATTAAATGTCTTGTGGAATATTTATGTATGAATTCTAAACACTTCACTTATTTTGGGTGGTGGCAGCACCCACGGAGGCCATGGAAGTCAGTTCTCTCCTCCCACTGTGGGCTGAATTCAAGCCATCAAGCCACTGAGCTGCCTCAAGCCCCTCTTGTGGACTTTAATAGAAAGTAGAAATGACAATAAAATAATAGCGACTATCATTCATTGAATATTTGCAACTTTGAATTATTCTGGCTAGTCACTTTATTTACTGACTCATTAAAGAACTACCCACAAGATGACTAATTATCAAATTTCTGGGTTCTGAGTTTATGTGAATGAGAAACACTGGGAGGAGTGGGTGTCTTACCTCAATCTAAAAGCAGAAACAGACAGAGTCCTGACAGACACCCTCACACAGGTACAGTCCTGACAGACACCCTCACACAGGTACAGTCCTGACAGACACCCTCACACGGGGCAGTACTGACACCCTAGGGATTACCAGGACTTCTCCCCTAAGATCTTCAATGATTAGAGGCTTACCCACACATTGTAGGGTAGTTCCTTTTACTCAAATTCTAATATTTTAAAAGTTAATTGTTGTAATGTACAAAATATTGGGTTTCATTTTGAGATTTCTCTCTCTCACACACATGCCCGTGTGCTTGTATCTTGTTTTTATTTACCTCCCATTGCCTTTACCATGGCTCTCTTCCTCCCACCCCCCTGAAATAATCTACCTTCTGCTTCCTTGTCCTGTCCGCATGTGCACCTGCATTGCTTAAATGTAGAGTCTGCACAGAGAGGGAAATGTGGTATTTTTGTCTTTCTTTTGTCCCATATCCCTCTCTTATAATGAATTCCCCTCCTCACAGTTTCTTTCCCGCCTTCATGTATATGTGGTAGCTTCCTTCACTAACAGCATGCTCTCCAGTTCTGCCCATTTTCCTGCAAATGACACCATTTCATTTTTCTTTATGGCCGCATAGAATCTCACTATACACGTCTATGCCCTCTGCCTTACTCCTTTGTGCTGATGGGCCATCTGGGCTCCTGTGGACAGGGCAACAGTAAACACAGACAGACACGCATCTCTGTTGTGCTGACTTGGATTCCTTTGGGTTGCACAGTAGTTCCCTTTCC
This sequence comes from Microtus oregoni, assembly GCF_018167655.1. NCBI lineage: Eukaryota > Metazoa > Chordata > Mammalia > Rodentia > Cricetidae > Microtus > Microtus oregoni. Next base: position 8,112,474 of record NW_024543073.1, on the reverse strand, counting down.
GTTTTCTGAGTAACTTCCCAACTGATTTCATAGGGGCTGCTCCAGTTTCTGAGCCCACCAGCCGTATATTAGAGTCCCCTTTCCCCACATCCTTGTCAACATTTGTTGTTTGTTGTCTTCATGATCCTGACTGGTATGAGATGGAAACTCAACAGTTTTAATTTACATTTCTCTGATGTAAATATTGAACGTTTCCCCAAATATTTATTAGTCATTTGTATCTCTTCCTTTGGGTGATCAGCTATGCCTGGCCTTTTAGAAGGTGTATCACCAACGCAAACAGATGTACTTTTCTTAAACACCTCCTTCCCAACGAGATCTTGCATCACATACAAGTGATTATCAGTCATGCTTTTCTTTAAACTGAGATCGCATAAAATCATTACTTCTCTAGTATGGAGATGAGTGAAAAAATAACAAGAAAAGTATGAATTTAGAGACATTATCTCCCAACTGTACTCCCTCAGCCATTCCCAATCTGGATATAACTCCAGCTTATGAGACTTGTCTTATTGACCGTTGATATGATTTAGGTTAACCATTCAGAACTAATTATGTATACTATTTAATATGTACCTAGTATGTTTTGATGAATCTACCTAAAAATAATAAATAATAGCAACTTACTTATAACTTACTTAAAACTTTTTCTTTTATATATTCATATATATATATATATATATATATATATATATATTTCTGTTCCTTAAACGTCAGATAAAGGTCAAAATGGATGACAAACTGTGCTAAGAATAAAATGTGTAGTCTGCTCAGACAGACTTGGGAGCAGCACCCCTGACCAAGAAAAAGCAAGAGCTTTGGAATTGACAGGATGCTTCTTAGCAATGCTCACCTACAACCAATGTTTTGAAAATGAGAAGAAACTCATTTTCAAATAGCTCTTGAATGATTAACGATATTCATACTTCAGGCAGGAAGACAGACGGACTTAGCAGTTAAGAACAGGCTCAGGATTGTAACTCAAAATGCACCCGGGGTTCATCTTCCTCTCTTAGCACAGTTCTCTAGGAAGCAAGGTGAATTTTACATCCTTGCTGTTTTCACAGAGCTGGATGTCAACACCAAGGAAGGCAGACAGGGAGACATCCTCTCCAAAGCTAAGTGTGTGTGTGCTGCAAGCAGGTACTTGTGTGTTTTCATTTACTGTGGTAGTTAAGGAAGAGCAGAACCCACGGGGCAAGTACTCCCGCTGGCAATGAAGCACTAACGCATGCCTGAGTCAATTAACTTGTTAAAACTGAGAGCTGTGGAATCTACCAGAACTTTTGGGGGTAACTTATTATTTCTGTCTTTAAAAAAGAAATTTTTTTTTAGCGTTAATATTTTAATAAGATAAAAGACTAAGTCAAGCAGAGTCACGGTGTTGGCCAAGGGAGACGGCTTTGCAGCACACCACACTTAAGGCAGCAGCCAAATAAAGAACAGTCACTGAGGAAGCTTCTCAGCCCTGCAAGTACGGGATCCCAGAACGACACTGGCACAGAACACGCGGCACTCCTGTGTAAACTGCAGCAAGGTCCCATTGCTAAGGTGATACGTGAAGAGGTTTTCTTCACAATTTTACCATTTCGGACTAATTCAGTTCCACAGGAGGAAAAAGAGATACTAAAATTAGAAACTAAATATAACTTAACAGTGTTATGTTCAATGCATTTAGGTCAGATTGGCATGTGCAAAAGAAGTCTATAGGGAAAGTACATTAACTTTTAAGTCCATGTGAGGTATTTGATCGTAACTGAATAAATAATAAGCCTAATTAAACATTACAACTTTCAGAAGGAATTTCAAAAATTAAGTCCTGCTGATTTGTTTTCTATGGAAGTTGCTAAGAAAATTCTTTTAAGTGTTTTTTTTGAATTTCAAATATATCATTTATTAGTTTAAGAATGTCTAATGAGAGAAAGAAGAGTGTAGGGGTGGGTAGGTGGGAGCTGGGAGGAGTTGGGGGAAGGGAACCATAACCAGATTAAAATGTATGGAAAATATTATATTTTAAAAATGAATGTCTTATCATTCTACCAGAGATTCAACCTGCTCGCTCTCGCTCTCTCTCTCTGCCTGGCTCAACTTGATATGATTATAAGGCACTGCTTATTTATCTGTCTTACTGTGGCGGGGTCTCAAACTTACTGCTAAACTTTTACTTAGCTAAAATGATCTTGAACTTTTGATCCTCCTACACTTTCAGAGTACCGGGGTAACTGGCTGCACCCCATGCCTGGTTTATGCAGTACTGGGAATGGAGCCAGAGTATGCTAAGCAACATTCTACTAACCAAGCTACAAGGGCAGCCCTCTTGGTATTTGTTTTAAACAGAATATTTTATGAACAGAAATATATATAGCTAACAATATACTCCTATGTCCCCACTATCAAACTGAATGGATTAAACTCTGCTGATATGATAAAAGCCCCTGGTGGTTTCTCCTGATTTCTCTTCTAGTAACAACAGCCTTGTGTTTCCTTTCTAGTCTGTCATTTCCATGCCAGCTTTCACTGTATCCCGATACATCCATAAACAACAGCAGCACTTTTATGTATAAGATTTTACAAACCATGTCACATTTCAGGTGGCAAATCAATAGCAAAGCCAGCATCAGTACTGATTGCACAGTGAATGTAGACTTTAAATGCTCTTTAAAGCCTCAGAGTTTCAGTTCTGCTTGTTCAATTTATGGAAGATATAACCATATAACTTAATTGGCAAAGCTAGTCCTGATTGTCAAACCCGATCAGCCAAGTCTGACTTATTCTCTGTCAGAATAAGTCTGGGTTAATTTTAAAATTCAAATAAATGTGTTATTATGCATCCCCATGACAAGTTTCGCACCTCTGAATTTTAAATTTCGGATGCTAAGCGGACAGCTAGCTAGCTAGTTGGACAGATCAGCCATTGTCTTATAGACTGGCTGAAAGCCTGTGTCCTGAATAAAGACCGTGTGCTGCTTCTCAGATCATTCCCACTGAAGCTCTGCCTCTGCTCTGCTCTTGAGGGACACTCCCTCAGGTAAGACTCACTCTTCAAAGGCCCCAGGGGAGCCTGGAGAGTTTTAACCCCCAAAGCAAGGTCCCATAGTCAGGTGCAGTGTGGACAAAGGATAATCTTTCCTTTTAAAAGGTCGACACTTCTAATAGTAATCTTAAAGTAGGTCTGATGACAACCAGCAGGTCAGGAGTTCTTAGGAAGATTTTTTTTTCTTTTAAGTGAAAGACTGCACATGCAGAGAGAAGATGGAATTGATTTCCTTAAAGCTATTGAACCTGAACATTAGACAGCAAGCTTCTCCATGCCCAGCGGTACAGGCTGACAGTCTAGAAACCACTGATTTGTGGCTGATTTGGCAAACTGACTGCTTTCACTGACCTACTGTTTTTGTAAATAAAGTTTTACTGGGCACAACCACAATCAGACACATTCTACAGTAACTGCCAAGTCTACTACAGCATGGTTTGGCTTACAAAGCTTAAGCTGAGTAGGGTATGGGACTTGCCCATCAGACCCCAGCAATCAGGGAACAAACTGAGACAAGAAACCTGGTGTGAATTCAGGGACAATCTGTGCTACAGTGTGAGGCCCTGTCTCGCAAAACAAAACAAATTCTTTTTTTTCCTCTTTTAAGTCAAAGTTTGTAGGGCTAATATCACAAAAATATTTGTTATGAAAATACTATAACTCCTTCCTCGAAGCTACTTTACGTATTTTACTTGACTCTGGATGGCTGTTTGCAGGACTGGGGATGAGAGCCAGGGCTCAAGTGTGCTGGTAAAGCACTCCTAGTGCAGGGCTCTACACCCAGTGCTCACTTGCCACCTAGGGTCACAGCACAGGCCAAACAAGGATGCAAAGGCCCGCCCAAGAGCTGTAAGACAGGCTCTGCTCCTAGGGCCTTTGCAGCAGCCTGTAACCCTTCATGATCACTCCCTTGTTATTCGGATTTAAGCTTTGTGTGTTGACTCCCTCCGTATAATGGGAAATGGAGAGTTACCCCAGCCTTGTTTTCCAGCAGCCACCAGTTACAGTTCAACATTTAATATTTATATTATTCTGCAAGAATACTTTTAACTAGTGACTTATGTATGCTTACTTCCCTTTTTCTACCCATGTGGGGTGGTTTGATTTCAGTGGTCTCCAAAGGTAGTGGCACTATTAGGAGGTGTAAAACTTGTTGGATTAGGTGTGGTCTTCTTGGAGGAAGTGTGTCACTGTGGAAGTGGGCTTTGAGGTCTCATACATGCTCAAGATATTGCCCAGTATCTCACACTACTTTTTGTTGCCTGCAAGATGTAGGACTCTCAGTTTCTTCTCCAGCACCATGTCTGCCTGCATGTCACCATGTCCCACCATGATGATAATAGACTAAACTTACAAAACTATAAGCCAGCCCCAACTAAATATTTTCTTTTAAAAGAGTTCCTGTGGTCATTTTGTCCTAAAACACCATGTTTTGTTCCTACTGGAGCTAATGAGTGAATTCTATTTTTCACACACTGATGTATAGTGAGGCTCATTTACTGTCTTCCAGTGTATCACGTCCTCTGTGTATTTCAACACTCTCCCTGCATTTCTTGCCCCCACACCACCTAGTGGTCTAGCTGCCCTTGTATTCTACTACTCTTTGCCTAGGCTGGACGCTTGTCTCCTGTTCTCTCATCTTTGCATTTCCATAACTTCCTGACAACGGGTTTGTAGAAAACAATTCTGTGAGACCTCCCATGATTGAAAATGATTTTCCCTACTCAAACTTAGCTGATAACAATAAGTACAGAACTGCAGGCCACCACTGACCTATGCACTAAGGGCACTGTCTCTAGCGTCCAGTGCTGCCAACCATTTCCTTTTCTGTAGCCAGCTCTGTCCTTTGTCCTGCCTTACAAAAAATTACTTCAATATAAGGTTCTAATCTTTCCATTAAATAGTTTTCATTTATTATATTTTCCCCCAAACCATTTGTGTGATGAAACGGTATTTTCCTTAAGCAGCAGTTTGTTTTGCTTTGTATCTCTGAAGATGGTAGTAAGGTTTTTAAACAGTTTTATCCATGTTGCCTTCTCCTCATTATTTACTTATTTATGTAGGTTTCTGTCTTTCATATTAACTGTCATTCCCACTAGACTTGTAAAAGTGGACCCCTGTTTTAAGTTCCCACCTTAACTGAATGAATGCCCATCATTCTTTCCCTACTTTCAAGATTATATGAATGGCATACAGTATGGAATCTTCTGTGATTTGCTCTTTTTATGCAATACCATGTTTTCTGAGATTTGCTCATGTTTAGACATCAGTTCTACTTCATTAATTTTTAATTAATGATGCTAGATCCCAGAGTGTAAAAATGTTGCAATTTTCTCCTAAATTTCTACCACATTTCTAAAAATACAAGATTTGGGATAAGAGAGGTGTCTATTTTTTGAAAGAACACATAGTTCACTTGATGTGGGAGTCCCCTCTGTGTGCTGTGATTACCATTAATGAATAACGAAAGTGCCTTGGCCTGTTGGTAGGGCAGAACTTAGGTAGGCGCGGAAGACTGAACTGAATGCTGGGAGAAAGAAGGGTGGAGTCATATAGATGCCATGGATCTGCTGCTGGAGATAGACGTGCTGAAACTTTGCTGGTAGGCCATAACCTTGTGGTGATATACAGATTAATAGAAATAGGTTAAATTAAGATATAAGAGTTAGCCAATAAGAAGCTAGAGCTAATGGGCTAAGCAGTGATTTAAATAATATGGTTTCTGTGTGATTATCTCAGTTCTGGGCTGCCAGGACAAACAAGCAGCCCCGCTTCCAACATTCACCTTTGTAATTTAAGTCAACAGGAAAGTAGAGCCATATATGCAAAATGTCAAAATTAGGACATTTCATTTTGTTAGCCTAATAATACTGAACACACAGAACTCAATGAATGCCAGTTACTTGAAGACAACACCAAAATAGACTTCAAGAATTTGGAAACAATATTCTTCTCTGAATGTTAAGCTGCAAAATCAACATATTATAGGCAAGAGCAGAAGTATGAAAAGGTAAAACCGAAGAAGAGTTGTAGGACTGGTAGCATCTGACCATAGTAAAACAGCTGTAATAGTAAAAGGGGGTGTCACTCAGAATGGGAGCAGCAAGAAAATGAGACTCTAGAGACAAAAGTTGGAAGATAATCCAGACAAATACTGTCCATGAGAGTGGGAGCTTAACCAGCATCTGAAAATCTTCTGTTCCGTTCCACAAGGGTCTGCTTGTATGAACACGTTGATAACAACATACAATCCTGCTTGTGTGAAGAGAGATACTAATAACAACATACAATCTTGCTTGTATGAACAGATACTGATAACAACATACAAGTCTCTCAACCATTTACACCACTGTAGGTCAAACTATCTCAGTTGAAGTAGATGCAATATGTCACATAAATAAGCATAAAACATTTAACTGTTTATTTTACCCACTTCCCATCATTTCCTGTACCCCTTGCTTTGCTAGATTCCCACTGTAAACCAGTACTTGGAGTTCTCCTCACCATTTCACGATCATTTGACATAGTAAGTCGTTAGAGCTTCCAGCCCAGAGTCAAGACCATGGTCCAGTAAATAAACAAAGCCACGATGAGTGTGCCTACACATCTACCCAACCTTTGCCTAGACTAGAGCAGCATCATTTCCAAGTACTTTTGACCAGTCTTTCTTTATTGGTGTCTTGAACTCCTTTTCCCCTTCATGAAACAATTGAAATCGAAGTTGGCAGACCACTAATGTGCCTTTCTTTTTTACTGTCTGTAAACATATCACTGAATCATCATGCATTTTGTCAAAAATAGCAAAAAGCAGGGCTACTTTTCAACCAGTAGAGTTTATTGTGCTTCCAACTATTCTGTTAGTCTGAAAAGAACAGTATTTTTAAACATTTGCTATTAATGGCTTCTAATATAAGAGTCAGGAAAAGTCTACTTTTTTTGTGAAGCAGAGCTAGCTCACTTCGTACTGCACTGCAGAGCGAGTGCTGAACCACACTGATGTACTGTAGTTGCATATGAACCTCTTTGAAAATACAGCAAGCAATGTTCAACATTGGTGGATAGAAACTCAAGCTCATTACTCAAATCTGTCTATATAAATCAGCCTAATGATAACAAATCAAGCCCTGCATCAGATGGTTAGGATGCAAAGATGAATAAGGCTTAATTCTTGTATTACTTTGCTTATAATGCCATCAGAAAGATGAGTAAACAATAAACTTGAAAGGTAAACTCCAAGGGCCTATTAAGGTGTCAAAGCTAGGGTATTCAAGAAAGGAATAATTAAATCTATGAGTTAAGAAGTCGAGGAGGTGCTTGTGGCACACACCTTTAATCCCAGCACTTGGGAGGCAGAGGCAGGAGGGTGTCTCAGTTTGAGGCCAGCCTGGTCTACAGAGTTAGATTCAGGACAGCCAGGACTACACATAGAAACCCTATCTTGGAAGGAAAGAAAGAAGGAAGGAAGGAAGGAAGGAAGGAAGGAAGGAAGGAAGGAAGGAGAGGAGGGTAAGAAAAAAGGGAACAAAGGAAAGAAAAAAGTTCAGAGAGGTATCCTAGCATTTTAAAGACCTTTTAAGAAGAATTAAATATAAACAGGTAAGTCTGTCTGCTGATGGCAACAGGAAGCAGCATTAAGCCTGAGAGCCTCCCGGAAGCTCCTCTAAGGAGTATGAGTAAAGCAGGTACAAGGAGGTCAGAGGACGAAGTCAACAAGGGAGGAATCAGACCTTCCGCTGGCCAGAGACCCCCAAGAACTGTACTAGAAACTGATTCCTTCCCCTTCAAGTTGGCCAGGGGAGAAATAGTAATGTTATAGTATTTTAGAGTTTATCACAAACTGCTAAGCTTCAAACATATACTATTCTAAAAATCTAAGGACTGATCCCCCCCAAGGTTCTCAGGGTGACCTCAAACTAGCCATCTTCCTGACCCAGTCTTCTGAGATGATAGTATTATAGGCAACTGACTTAGAAAATGGTCTTTAAACCATTTTCCTGTCAAAGTGTTTTTTTTTAAATATTCTTATCAGTTCCATAAGATGTGCATTTATTATAGTCACATGGCCAAACTGCCTTCTGAAATATTCACATTAATACTTCTGGACACAGGCTGTTCTCAACCTTGGCCAAAGAAGATTCTTTCCCCAGTGCCTTTATTCAGGGCAGACACATGGAATCCGTTAAGTGCTGAGAACAAGAGACTGATCAACACCTCCTCCCAACTCCAAGGTTCAGGGACTGTGAAAGAATAAGAACTGCAGGATGGGGAGAGGTGCTCCTCAATGCCGTCTTCTGGACAGGACGTGGCTATTGCACTCCACTCACGGTCCCTGAACAAGGTCAAACAAGGCAAAACTCCAGGATGTGTGGGTGGGCAGTGTGTTCTCCACACCCCGCCCCTCAGCATAAGCTGCTGGCACTTGATGGATGCTGAGAGAGGGAGAATCATTCCCTCTTGAGGATATTCCCACTGGCAAGCTTTCTGTGGCAGTGGCTGGCCCCATGTCCATCCACATATGTGCTAAAAGGGCTCAATGGATTGTGGGAAAAGAAGAAAAACAAAAAGAGACATGAAGTTGAGAGATGGGAATATGAGAGGGGGATACAGGGTAGTTGGTGGAGAGAAATGAGAAAATGGATATAATTATATTTCATTGAATCCATGCATGAAGTTCTCAAGAATAAAGAAAAATTATAAGAATACAAGAATATGTGCATATATTTTTATCATACAATATTTTATTACTATGTAATGGTAATATATTATAATAAATTATTTTACTAGAAATACTTGAGAATTACTTCTTACAGAGTAAAATTAATACTCTGAGATGTATAATATTTTTCCCAAGAATTTATGTATGTTTAGTAGTACAAGTTCTCAGCTGAAAACACAGCATTACAAGCATAAACTATTTGAATATTTTCCCATGTATTCTTACCTCCATAGTAGGTGGAGTCTTTCTTGTTCTTCTAATCCATGCTAGAATGAAAAAATAGCATTTAAATGTCTGTTTTCCATAATTTATCCAAAGTAAACATTTTTTTCCTTTTATACTTTTTTTAATGAGGAACCCAACAGCATGTGTGGAGATCAGAGGGTAACCTAGCAAAGTCAGTTCTCTCCTTCTACCATGTTGGTTTTGGGAATGGAACCCAGGTTATCAAGTTTAGTGGTAAGAGCTTTTATTTGCTCAGCCATCTTGCTGGCCATACATAAAGCTTTGATGCACTCATCTATAAGATATTTTTTTAAACATCTATGATGAACTGTTTTAAATACTGGAGTTTGAGCAGATGAAATGCCTCAAACGACAAACACGAGGGAAGTGGGGTACAGGAACTAAACACACAGATGTATAAAGTCAGGTGGTGACAGGTGTTGTGAAAAAATATTAGACTGTCCGGAGGACAGTTTCATATCTTCAAAACCGCAGCTCATAATCATCAGAATTCAATTTAGTCTATTTATGGCATAAAGAACAAATCAAAATAAAGTTCTAGGCAATGTCAAAATTATATTATTCTGAAAATCTGAATTTGTAATTGCCCAATTTATCGAGGATTTAGAAAAGTTTTTATTACAGGAATTTTTCTTCTTATGTGCTCTAGTAAGTAGCTGCCATCTGTGGCTGGAGAATACCATCAGTCTTCACTTGAACTCTTGGGAGGCAGGATACAGAGGTAGAGCACAGACACTGGTTCAATGCCCACTTAGTAGACACTGCAGCAGAGGGAAGGGAATAGAGCAGCTGCATCCAGAAAAGCTATACAGCACACTCTAGATCAGGAATGCTATACAGTGTGCTCTAGATCAGAAAAGCTACACAGCATGCTCTAGATCAGGAAAGCTACACAGCATGCTCTAGACCAGAAAAGCTACACAGCATGCTCTAGACCAGAAAAGCTACACAGCATGCTCTAGACCAGACTGTCTGGTTCTCCTTCCACCTCTATCACTTCTAGCTATAGTACCCAGGGCAACTTAATTTTCAAAGCATCAGATTTCGATTCTGTAAAATGGAAATTAAAATGGTACCTATAGCAAATAGTTGTTTTGAAAGCTACATGATTTTTATATTTACATATATCTTCAGCTTATTGAATGTATTCTTATTGTTCATTTTATTTAGTACATCTATGTTTGTTTTTCTGTTTTGTTTTGTTTGAGGCAGGGGCTCACTACGTAGCTTTGGATGGCTTGCAACTGGCTTTATAGACCAGGCTGGCTTTGAACTCACAGAAATCTTCTTGCCTCTGCCTCACAAGTATAAAACAAAAGGTGTACAGCACCACCCCAGTCTTACACATTGTCTATATATGTTTTCAAAAGCAAAGACTCAATAACATCTGCTTGTCCTATGAGGGTTTACAGGAAATTCTGAAAAGCTCACTGTTGGCTATGTAGTCTCTAGAGCAGTGGTTCTCAACCTTCCTTGTTGCGACCCATTAAGATAGTCCCATGGGTTGTGGTAACCCCCAACTATAAAATTACTTTTGTTGCCATTTGATAACTGTAATTTTGCTACTTTTATGAATTATAATGTAAATATCTGTGTCTTCCAACTGTCTTAGGAAACCCATGTGAAAGGGTCATTAGACCCCCAAAAGGGTCGCAAGTCACATGTTGAGAACTACTGCTTTAGAAAGGGAAAAACAGTTTTCTAATTTTAGTTGACTCAGTCTTCTCTGTAAACCCGTTAAGTGTCCTTCCTTATCTTATAGGGAAATTAGATAAATTCTCCAGGTTTGAAGATCTGCTCCTGCCTTGGCTCTGAAATCAACCATGCCTTCCTAAGCAGTCTGTCAACCTTTAGCAGCAAAGGGCACCAAAGAAGGAGGAGGGCTAGCTGCAAACCTAACCATGGCAGAAAGGACAAAACATCGACCCCGTTCCACACACCAGGGAAAGAGGTTCAGACAGACTGAGCAGGCTGGGAATTAAACATGGTAAATGGGCGTGAAGATCGAGCTCTCCCAGCTGAACAGACCAGACACCACTCTTCAAGTCAGCTTTGCCGAATGCTTTATCACACAAATAATAACACCAGGACCTACCTTTCTGCAGAGTCTAGTTCTGCATGGTTGTGGGTGTGGAAACAGACATTGCACTATGGGCTGGAATTACTGCCCCTTTGCTGTGCTCTCCTGCACTGACCCACGTGCTCAGCACCCTCTACTCCATTTGTGAATTACTCTACATCTGATTCTTTTCTGCACTCTCTTTTTACTATCCTTAGCTTCTATTTGACCCATCCGAACTAAAACTTGCAAAGATTTTATATGACTGTAGGTTGTCAACATCAGGGCGCACCAATGGGAAATTTATCTATCATGCAAATGCCCTGAGAAAGTAAGTCTTTAATATTTAAATGCATACACATGTCCAATGCATATTCCAATATATATTACAATGAATTGTAATAGTTCTTGCCCATTAGAAAAAAAGGCTTTGTAACATCAGAACTCCTCTATGTCATCAAGGAAAAGAAGTGATTTACAATATTTTCAACTACTTCTTTATTGTCAAAATGTTATTTATATTTGTTGATTTTTCCCCCCAGAAAAGAGGTTGGATTAAATCATTCAGTGTAAGGCCTACCCTTCTTAAAAGTTTCAGATAACTCTTCAGCTTTAATTCACACTAGAACTTAGTTCAGAACAGTCAACCACCAAGACAGTATTCAGCAAATTTGAGACTCAAGCTAAATTCAGTCTACTGCTTGTTTTTACATCTTTATTTGGCGTTTTTAAATGTCAAAAGATGCATATTTCATGACATATGAAAATTATAAGTAACTTAAATTTTCGGGGTCTATAAATACAATTTTATCAAAACACAGCCATGCTAATTTGTATCTATGGCTACAGCAGCAGAATTGAGCAACTCCAATAGCCCAAATGACCCACAAAGTCCAAAATACCATCTGGTCCTTTAAAGAAAATGTGTGCCAACCCGCAGGGCTGTCATTTAGTACAATCCATTCAGTAACAAGTATATATCTAATGCAAACCACTACTGTAATACCTAAAACAAACTTCATGATCAGCTATTATATATCTACTAATGATTACTGTATATTCTAGAGTCTATAAACACATACCAGTGGGAAGAGACTGTGATGAAGTGTAATAGCATAATGCACACTATGATCAGGAGAAAACACCGCAAAATAACTGCTTTACCGGGAAGTCCACAGAGCAGCATTTTCAGATTTCTTCCAAGATTGGAAAAAGATGTTTTAATAAACACAGAGCATTACAAAAGATTCTACCGTCTTTTTCAGTACTTGAAGATTGAACCCAAGGGCCTTGTACATGGCAGGCAAGCACTCTGCACCAGTAAGCTGCACCCCTACTTATTTTAAAAGGTTTTAATAAAGGTGAAGACATGGGAGTACTATCTCTTGTTATACATCTTTAAATATTAGTTTATAAAAATTGAAGGAAAGTTTTATGACATAAAAATTATATAGAATTAAAAATTTCAGTATCAATATATCATATTGGGTTAAAACATGTGATTTCTGATGTTTATTGGTTTTAAGTTTAAAATACACATTTATAAGTTTGAGAATGTAACAGAGTCCAGATGCCGAGTGCTGGGTGCCAGCCAGTCACTGTCCCAGCACATCATCCTCTGAAAAACGACCACCGGCTTCTCTAGGCTTCATTTTAGATGATCATTTCATGATCTTTGCTTTACATGGATACATAAACATTAACTACTGCAATAAAGTTGTATATTTATGATTCTTCACAAACCAGATACCTGAAACCTCTTTAGATGATGGCCGGTGGCACTACTGTTTGTTATGAATCCATAACAAGTAAAGACCACAGCTGGACACGTTCCATGTGATCACTCACTTTGACAATCAGACCCACTTTCTCAGCTACCACAGGTCACACAGACATATCCCAGTGAGAGCAGGCAAAAGGCTGAAGAGGAGGGGATGGAAATACTACTGAAGCATGATTTTTAAATCTCAAAACAATCTAAATAATACCTCTATCCAATTATGAATCATAAAACGTTCTTAATATTAGTAAAATATCTATAAGGTGATTTCTGTACCAGTCGTCTTTATGCTACCATTGTTGATAGAGAATTCAGCAAAAGGACTGGACAGTTAAGGCCCTAAGATCCTAGTGGTCTTTCATCTGCTCATCTGCATTCTCATCACTGCATGAACTTTAATATTCCTGTTGGCACATACAAACTACATTGAGTATAAAGGTGAGCATGCAATTAAGGCTCCCATTAATCATGCAGGGAAGAATGCTCCATGAGGCATACTTTCTCCAAATCGCTACAGGCATTAGGATCCTTCTAGAAACACTGCTAACCATGTATGGTAAATTAGATATCCTACCACCAGGTTACTAGGTGAATAAAATCAAAAGTATAAAGAATATAAAGATGTTACCGGTTTGCACTCAAAATCTGTAAATTTGGAAGAGATGTGTATTTTACTTAAGGAAGAGACTGATAAAGTCTAATAATTAGAAAAGAAAGAAACAAGTGATCTTCACCAGTTCTGAGTGTTGACACCTCATACAAATAAATAGATAAATAAATAAAGGTACACTTTCTTCAAGTTTGAGAAATTCTTCAAAAGACATATTGTGAAATGACTTGTTCTCTGGTAACTGAACTTTAAGTAAATCTGACAGATATAAGAATTATCTGGTGACCTTTAGGATTCAGGGTGGCTTCTTAAATATGAAGCAAAAACTTGAAGCTTCACCTTAAAAGTGCAAGGAACTGATGCTGCCAATAGACATCCAGGTGGGAAGAAGGCAGATCGTTGCCTGGCTGGCACCTTCATCACAGTCTCACAGGATCCTTGCTAGAGCACCCATCTAAGCTATGCCTGGGCTCCTGACTCACAGAAATTCTGGGGTAATAAGCATATGCTGTTTGGAGTAGCGAAGTTTGCTATACTTATATAAGGCAAGAGGAAGCAGAGCAAGCTCATCAGCTCATTCTTGCATTGCAGGGAAGCAGGACAATTACTTAGGTAGACAGACATATGTCTTTATGTCTCTGGGTAAACACCTAGTAGAATTTCTAAGTTGTGGGGCAGGTGTATGTTCACATTTATAAAGAACTGATGAACTATTTTTTGTAGCTGTCGTCCTATTATTTTATATTTAAGGCGGCAATTTATAAAAGGTTGAGAGAATTTACAATGGTGAAATATCAGCTCCACATTTTGCCCATTCTTAAATTCTAATGTTCTCAGAAGTAAGCTGTCTTGATAAAACATTTCCATTCTCTATCTCCCAGTTTTATTCTTGTTTTAAAAAAATTTACTATGTTGATATAAATCAAGTCAAAATCAGCATATCAAGTTTTAAAAAACTAGTGCTAGGGGAGGTGTTTACACGCCTCCGCACACGATACTGACATCAGACACCATCCTCTATGACCTTCCATTTAGAAGATGTGAGTGTGTGAACGTCAGGAGGTGCATGTATGTGTGGAGGTCAGAAAACAACTCACCTGAATTGCTTCTCTCTTTCTGCCAAGCGGGTTCAGGGGATTGAACTGAAGTTGCTGGAATTGGTGGCAAGTGCCCACTATCCACTGAATCAACTCACTGGCCCTTCTCTCCCTCATTTCTTAAGATGAATCATCTCACTGAACTTGGAACTAACTCACTATATAGCCACCCAAGTGGCTGGGATTAGAGGTATACACTATCACATCCGGCTCACTTTTGATCGGTTGCAGGTTTAGGTTGCTGACATTGTGTCAGTGGTTTCTGTGTCTGTGTTGATGTGGGATTCTGGCCTGTAGTGTTATCTCTTCATTGTTTCTGTCAGGATTGATAAACAAGATAACCTGGGTTTCATAAAACTAGTACTGGCTACACTGTGATCCAAAGTGAGGAGAAAAATGTCCATTATTTAATTTCTCGGTACAGTTCTCACTAGGTAAAATTATTCATTATAACTGTTTTTAATATCATTCTGACAAGCTCTGGCTTTCACACTGTCTTTTTGGACTTCAATTTATTTTAAATATTTACTATTATATTTAAAAGTAAAGATGTTTATGACTGTCTATTTATAGCTCCATCTTGCACAATAACCAAAAGATGGATGTGAGCTAAGCCAAGCATACACTTTTTGAGGAATGCAGAAACTGTGACAACGTACAACCACAGTTGTTCACCTGGGAATGTAAGCACGCTGGGCTGAGAGAAATACACCAAATACAGAAGGACGGCCACATCTGCTTCTACCTGGATGACAAGTCTAGAACGGTCAAACGCATAATGATAGAGGGTAGAGTAGTTCATTGTTAAGGGAGGGGTTCAGTTTGAAATGATGAAAACATTCTGGAGATATGGAACAGCGCTGAAGCCTGAACAACAGTCTGAATGTGCATAAGGTCTGAGATGCACCACTCGAAATACCACACAGAGACTACCCTAAAAACCACCTTACTGTATGTCAAGTGTTGAGGGAGGCCCTGAAGCACAGGGACTCCACCGTAAAGAACTGTCGAGTCCAGGAGACGGAGGCAGCAAAGCAATCAGGTAACTTGTTAGTGTGTTAAGTGCTATGAGGAGGATAGGAAATGAGCAGCAACACAAGAAACATCTCATCTGGGGCTAGGACTGGCTGAGAGTGGGCATCAACATCTACCCCACTGAAGGAAAAGGAGGTGTTAGTCAAGTTACTACAGAGGTGGGATAAATGTAACATCATACAGTTAATAAAAGGGAATTTCATACAAGGCAATGAGTGAAGGAGCTGGGGCTGGGGCTTAGCAGTGCAGCTGTGACTTGCATGTCCAAGGCCCTAATTCTGTCCCTGAATCAACAACAGGAGAACAAAACGTCACAGACTTAGAAGATATGATTTGATTTCAAATCTTGTAGCAGCTGTTAGCTTGGGGAAGGTTGTAAGCACTCTCGACTCAGCAGGAGAAACCAGGAGTTTACAGATATTCTCACTGTCTCATCTACCCACAATTCCTACTGATGGAACTTCTGTGTTCTTCCAGCTATGGACCAGGGCTTGCACAGCTTCCTTTCTCAAGGGCTTTCAACTGATACATGCTGTCTTTGGGATTGGATCCTCACCACCACTACTGAAAAATCCTCTAATTTCCTGCCTCCAAGACAGCCAGCATAAACCCTCTTGTCACTCCGCCTTCCTCTCTAGATGGGGTCCCATGTCATCCCGCCTTCCTCTCTAGGTAGGGTCTCTTGTCACCCCGCCTTCCTCTCTAGATGGGTCTCATCTCTCCCCTCCCCCCCCCCCCCCCCCCCCCCCGCCTTCCTCTCTAGGTGGGTCTCACTAAGGTAACTTTCTTTACAGATAACCTCCTCAAAGAACCATCTCTGCTTACTTCCCCAAAGTCTCTCTTTTCTCTCAGGTTCCGCTAGTCTACTGAACTGTTTTGTCGAGATCAGTGCTGGTCTGTCTGATTCTAAAGTAAATGGTTAATGGGTGACATGTTCTTCAGTTTCCTTGCTGATGACTGGCTTCCAGAACGGGAAGTTTTTCCTTTTTCTCCTAATTTTCTTGTCACTCCTCTTGTCTCCACTGTTCTAAACCCGAGGAGCACAGGCTCCAGCCTGTCCCACACTTCCTGTTTGCACTCCCTGTCTCTGTGACCTCATCCAGCCTTTCAGGTGGCATTTGTTTGCACTCTGTGTCTCTGTGACCTCATCCAGCCTTTCAGGTGGCATTTGTTTGCTGGAAACTCCACATTTTTACTCCCAACCCAGATATTTCCAAGGAATTCTTTTTTTCTTCTTGGACACAGGGTTTCTCGGTGTCTTCTTGGCTGTTCTGGATCTCAGAGATCTGCCTGCCCGCCTCTCCTCCAGAGTGCTGGGACTAAAGGAGTACGCCACACCGCCCAGCTCCACTGAATTCTTGACTCACAATTCACCATTTCTAATCGGACGCTAAATGGGCCCCTCAAACTTACCATTTCCAACACTGGTTTTACCTCCTTCCTAGACTGTTCCTGTTACAGTTAACAGCACTGCGTTTTCTCCAGGTGAGACTAGAAGGCTCAGCATATTTATTCACAATCGTGTCTGGTGTGTCAACAATCCCATTAGCTCTACTTGTGTTGTTCCAGAATGTATCTACTTCCTTCTATTCCTGATGCTAACCTGCTCCAAGTCACAATTATTATTCTTCGCCTTAGTATTAGAAAACGTTCTGTCTCCATGTTCTGATGTCATTGCCCTCAGTTCTTACAACTCAGTATCCAGATAGATCCTTTTAACTATAACTCAGTACACCGCTCCTCCTCCAACTTCTCAGAGGCTTCCAGTTTCCCTGGAAGAAAAGGCTTGGGTCCTTATGGTAGCCCACAAAGCTGCCCACCAGATCAGGCATTCTCTTAACACTCTAAACTTATCTCTCACCTTTATGCCAGTCAAATTAGCTTCCTTGATATTCCTTAATCACCAGGGAAGGCCTTTGCCTCAGGGCCACTGTACTTGCTTTAGTAATGCCCCTCTCTGGTTAGAGCAGGGACAGATCTTTCTTCAGTCTTTATGCAAAGAAGAAAAAAGATACCTTCTCAGAAAGGCCCCTCTGAAAACTAATTAAAATTGCAAAAGCTTTCAGAGTACTCTATTTGTCCCTTGCCTGTTTCATTTTCTATGGTCATTAGCATATACGTAGTTTAGTGCTTAATCCAGTGTCTTGCTCCCACTCCCGAATGTCTGCTCCAGGAAGTCAACAGCTTCCTAGATAAACGAATGAAAGCCACACTATTTAATCCTTATTGTGTGACAGCAGGCAACTGGTAGGTACCGGTACTTTAATGTTAACAATTAAAAATGTCAACTTTTATTCACCTGGATTGAAAGCAGGTTCCTTTGGTGCTGGTATCAATGATTTCAATGTACAGCTCCCTCACTTCCCTGTACATTGCGCTGTATATATTTGCATGGTACAAAGTACTTATTTTTTTTCTTCACTTAATTGATGTGTGCCACTGTAAAAGTGTTTGTGTTTCAGTATTTGGCTGATTCATAATTTTTAAGAATATGCCCCGTGGGGATCGTATGCTGAATTACTAGATCAGGACAGAGTCGTAAAAAGCATTAAAACTTCATTCCAATTCTCTGAAAGTCTCAAAGGCTGAAAAATTAGCCATTACCTATTTGTTTATTTATAACCTAATTTATTCCTATAAACACTTTAATTCTATACTATTATTGGGAAATGACGAACTAGGCTCATAAGAAGGCACAAGCATTACTACTAGAGATTTGCAAATGTTGACAATCTGGGAAAATAAAGCTCAACTGCTCCTTCTACAAGCTGCCAACGGAGAGACTTCACTGCAGAAGCAAACAAGCTCTGTTATCCACCATGGAGCAGAAATGGTCGTCTCTGAAATGGCATTTACAGGCACAGGCTGCCATAAGCGGAACATACAGCTCATGGCTGCCACATGGAAGCTATCATGGCTCTCATGCCGTGACCACCCAGGAAGTGAGGGCTCTAAATGGATGGAGCTGCAATTGAACTAAACTTACTGGATCTTAGATGTTCTAGGTTAACCATGAATAATTAGTGTCTGAATTAGACGGTTGCTGTTATGATCAAACATGATAATGACTATAGCAAACAACCACACTTGGCAAGTGTAAAGCAAAGTAGAAGACAAATATTGGTATTTCAGATAAGTATTCTACTTTTAGTGTTTGTGCACATGTGCACACATGCACCAACATGTGTGCAGTTACTCCTACAGGCCTGGAGAGGACACTGAGTATTCTATTACTCTCTGCTTTAATCTCTTGAGAAAGAGTTTCGCACTGAATCTGGAGCCACACATGAGGCAGCACACACCAGGGATCCTCTTGTCTCCACTCCAGACAGCACTGGAGTTACAGGTGCACCAGCAGCTGCACACAGCTTTTTCTGTGGCATCTAAGGTCTTCCTGATCATATATATATATATGTTGGTTTTGAGGTAAGGTCTCATACTATAGCCCAGACTTGCTTGAAATTTACTATGTCACCCAAGCTGACCTTGAGGTTGAGGCAATTCTCCCGTTTCAGCTCCTAAGTGCTAAGATCACAGGCAAGAGCTGTTTTATGTAGCTTTCCACATCAACTTCTGTCTTCAGATAAGGTCAAACATCTATCCTTAATTTAAGAGGAAGTCACTTCACAGGTTCCTTGTGAGTTATATAAATACTTTCAAACAGCATCTAATATAAGTGTTCTCTACAAATTATAAAGGAGAAAATGAAGACCCAAAATATGCTACTTTCCCAAGTTTGGAAGTTAGTGAATGCTGGAAAAAGAACTCTAGTCGGGGGCTGTGGAGGTGCAAGGGCCAGGCATGAGCACACTCCTGTGTCTTACATGTAGGAGCTTGGTCTGCCTGCCTCACCACCAAGTCCCAATGGAGTCTTACAACTAACTCTTGGTGCCGGACATGCACTCCTTTATTAAAATAAATGCAGGGGTCCAGAAACAAAGTTGTAAAGTGTTTCCATGGAGAAGTAATTCTATGTACTCTAATTTTATAGATCATTAAATGTTTTGCCTTTCAGAACACCCTATTAGAAGTGAACACTTACCTTCCCATTCTGTTGGGATGTCTCCTGCTTCATAGTCTAGCTCCTTTCTGTTTGCTGCTTCTACAATTCTTTTCTCTCGAATAGTCTGTCCTGTAAGATCAAATGAACATTTGACAAGAGCATACACTACACCATGACAGGTTCTATCTTTTCTTTTGATTATTGTACACTACTTTATATGTAAAATTATTAAATTATCAGCAAGAAGAATAAATTTTACTTAGAGTTATATGGTGAAGAAGGCAGTTCCGAAACTGCTGCAAATTTTAAATACTTTCTAGCATTGTATGCAAAATTAATTTTTATAGAACAAATCTAGATTCTATTTAAAGAGAGCAAGCAATTAGTCCTCCAGGACACTAATAATAAAGATACTAATGATGCGTCTGTGTCCCCATACTCACAGTGTATGTATTACAGGAGTCAACAGCTGTTGTGACTGCCCTAGGGAGTTAATTCACAGCCCTTATTAAGTATGTAAGAGACCCAAGACTTTGCTGCCTCTCCTCCCATTGTACGCAGGGCTGCACTCTGTTCCCATAGCACACTAGGTTGGATTCTGTGACTCAGCTGGTTCACTACCTCAGGGAATGTAAGGAAAGAGAAATATGGAGAAAAGTTACCAGGGAGGTCCTGAGTAAATGCACAGAACCAAAAAAATCATGAACCACGATGCTTGTGGAGGTCATAATTCGTTATCAGTTGTCTTTCTCCACCACTACACACCACCTTTTGTCTGTCTCTTTATTTTGTCTCTCATTTCATCTGGAGCTCCTTTATTTGGCAAGGCTAACTGACCAAAGGACTCCATGGATCTGTCTTCTCAGAACTGGGTTTGCAGGTGCATGCTACCACAACTGGCTTCTTACTTGAGTACTGGGGATCCGAACTCAGGTCCTCATGATTATGTCGCAGGCATTTTACCCACTAAGCCACTTCCAAAGACCCAAGATGCATACAAACACAATGGGCTGCTAAAAACGATGCCTGTACATTACTTACTAAAATGTCTGAGAATCAGAATACTTATGTCTTCATATAGCCATTATTTAATACTAAGATACAAGCATGTTCTTTTAATAACAACAGCTAAATAAAGGGGAAAATCATCTAATACAAAACAGAACACGTGTGGCCTATAAGCTTTTAAGTGTATGTCAATAAGTTTGGTACAGGAGGAAGGTCTGCAGCTCCCAGGAACACCACTAAAGCATATTTGCTATAGGTATATCTATGACACAAAAACTAGCTTTTTGTTCTTATTTTTGTCTACAAATTTCATGTAAGGTCTTCAAATAATTTGAAAATACAAGTCACAGCTACTTGCATATGTATGGATGGAAATACAGGCAGAGTAATTAATGAACTTTTTTTTTTACTTTTTATCTGTCTGTATGTAAATGTAGTGTGTGTGTGTGTGTGTGTGTGTGTGTGTGTGTGTGTGTGTGTGTTTGCATGTGACAGTAGAGGCCAGAGGAGGGTATTGGGTACCTTATTCCTTTAAGACAAAGTCTCTCCCTGAACCTGGAGCTTGTCAGGTTAGGCTGGAAGCCAGAAAGGTTATGGGGACCCAGGGCACAGAGATGAGAATAAGACTTCAGAGCACAAAGTCCAAAACCTACAGTCAATTTGCTTGTTCTTTTCTCTTTTATTTTTTAAAGTCCCAACCCTAATTCAATATCAATTTTGCCATACTTTATAATATCCGAATTGACATTCTTGATTAAGTTGACCTTTCTTTTTCTTTTCTTTTTTTTTTTTTAAAGATTTATTTATTTATTAAGCATACAATGTACTGCTGGCAAAGAAGGCACCAGGTCTCATTATATTACAGATGGTTGTGAGCCACCAGTGCTCTTACCCTCTGAGCCATCTCTCCAGCCCCAAGTTGACCTTTTTTTAGGAATCACTTTTACCTAGTCCTAAAAGATTCCATCCATATGCTTGCTGTGTTTTTAGTTCATAAATACATTAAAATAGATACAGAAGAAATAAATCCAAAGAGTCATCTAGAAACTCCTTACATAACCATTCTACAGAACTCACTAGTCTGTCTAGACACGTCAGTAACATATGAAGGGCTAAGAAGCCAGTATAACCAGGCTGGAGAGTTTGTGGACAGGCAATGTCTGATTTAACATCAACGTTTTGTTTATAATATATTTACTCTTCATTTCATAACATTGTGTTACACACAATTATCTTATGATAAGTCTAAAAAAGGCAGAGTCCCAATATGACTAGATTTTAAAAGAGAATACAAAACTAATATTTATATGTCTACTACATGCCAAGGTAAGTTTTACCTCTGTAAAGTTAGCATACAAAGTATTGGATTGCATTACAGCATTTTCATATACATACAGATACATGTATACGCCATCATGCTTTTTCACCATGTGGATCCTAGGTATCAGGCAAGTGCTTTTCCCAGCTGACCTATCACACTGGCCTTGTTTTTTGAGGCGGTATCTCATGTATCCCAAGCTGGCCTCAAAGTCACTGTGCAGCCAAGAATAACTTTGAACTCGAGTTTCTCTGGCTTCTACCTCCTCACTACCAACTGGGCCACACCCAGCCCTTTGTTCTTATTCATCTCACTCACCATTCTCCCTGTCTTCCTGCCTCCCCTGGCTAGTTCCCTATTTCCCCCAAATAGGTCTCCAGCTTTCTTCTTACAGTCTACCTCCCTCCAGCCCCACCCAATTCCCCTTCCTTAAGGTATCTTCTTTCACTCTCATGGCTCCTTTTCTATTTTTATTTTACACACACACACACACACACACACACACACACACACACACAAGCGCGCGTGCGAGACAGAGAAAATAATGGTATCTGAGTATCTTATTTTGTCTTATTTTGCTTAATACAATCTCTAGTTGTGTTCTTTTTCCTGTAGTGTTTTATCTGCCTTTATAGCTGAACAAGCTCCCTTTGTTTATGGGGACATTTCCTCTGTCAGTTCATTTAGGGATTGATAACTAGGCAGGCTCCACTTATTTGCTGTTGTTAATAGTGAGGCAGTACACACAAACGTGCGAGTGTCTCTGTGTGCTGACTTGAGGTACACCCCAGGAGTGCCAGGCCCTCATGCAGTAGTACTCGTTTTAAGTTCTCTGACCAAATCCACCCAGCCACACCACTTTACTCTCCCATCGGGGCATGCAAGGTTTCCTCTTTCGCCACATCCAGCCAGCATTTCTGTCATGTGTTCTTGACAACAGCTATTCTGACCTGGGTGAGATGGAAGATAAAAAGAGTCTGAATTTCATTTCTCTGTCAGTAAAAGATATTAAACACTTTTCAAATATTTAGTGGTTCTTGTAGTTCTTCTTTGGAGAACTGTTAAGTTCATTAACCTACTTATTGATTGGACGTATTTAGGGAATTAATCTTTTCAGCTCTTTATATAGTCTAGAAATTAGTCCCCTATTTAGACCTAGCTGGCATTTATTCATTTTCCCATCTGCAAGCTGTCCCCTCACTCTGGTGGTTGTCTTCTTTGCTATAATAAAGTGTTTAATTTCATTTAATCCCATTTGCCAATTCTTGGGATCGTCACTGTGTCTTTTCAGAAAGTCCTTGCCATTCCTAAACCCTGGCATGGTGCAAAGCTTCAGCTCTTACACTCAGGCCTTTCCCACCCCCTCAAATGCCACAGCTCTATGGAGCACCATTAGCTTTGCAAGGCACCATTACCTTAGTTTATAAATAAAGGTACGGCGGCCTACAAGAACTTAATTCATTAACTTGAGGTAAAACCATCAGCAAACAAGCTCCAGGAGGAAATGCAGACCTTCTGGTCCCAGTCCCTATCACTGAACTTTTATGTATCTTTAACTGTTCATTTGTAGACCTGCACATCTCAGCTAGTAAATGCTAAAAGCAAAAGTAACTGCTATCTCTAAAACAATTAAAAATGAAAACCCGCTACCCTTTACCAGATTTTAAGAATGTAGAAAACATCCCTTACATCAGTTAAGATAGTAATCACCAAACACTAACTGCAGAATACAGGCAACTGTCAGAAAATACAAACCAAATAAAATCCCATCACCTGAAATAGCTTATTACTAACACTTAATAGACTATATATAGACACATATACCAAACAGACAGACAGACAGACAGACACACACACACACACACACACACACACACACTGATAAGTGTATATTCATGCAGAAGTTTCTGATGCAGAAAATATGAAATTTCGCGTGTCATTCTCCCTACCGTAAAAAAATTTCAATATCCAGTTTGAATGTTTTGACATTTCGATGAAAAGAAAGCTCCTGTGTAAGTATGCTAACATTTTCCTCCCCTCTGTTGTGTTTTAATGTGAAGATAAAAATAAAACTTGCCGCTTTAAGAGTTAGCAGTCAAACCCACAAGTGTAGTTCCAGACCCATGACTTGTGAATGCGTTTTGTGCACAAGCCACCTTTCCTGGATACAAGTTGCTACCATCCCTCATCAAATAAGCCTCTCTTCACTGCAAATGCAGACCACGGCTGGACACAGTGAAGAGAGCAGCATTTCATGGTGAGCCCAGCTCTAACAATGACATCAACATCACAGCTGCTGCGTCTATGGCTCAGGAACCCGGAGAAAGAGGGGGTGAAAGGTTGTGAAAGCCTTAACACCAGTGGCTTAGTTATTTCTCAACTGCTGTGAGAAAACACCAGGACCAAGGCAAACATCTTTTCCAACAAGGCCGCATCTCCTAACTCTTTCCAAACAGGTCAACCTACTGGGGACCAAGTGTTCAAACATGTGAGTCTGGGAGCCATTCTTACTCAAACCACCACAACCTGAAAGTCCCCTGTGAAATGGTTTCTTCTAGAAATGGCTGCATTAACAAGATTGGAACAGTGGAAATATCAGTGGATACGTGTATGAGGAATTTCACAGGGTTCAACCTATAGACAAAAAACCAGGTAACCAATAACTATGGGGAGGAGAATTAACTTCTCCCAGGGAGGAGCCCCTTACTGGATGTTCAATGCAGAGTGGTCAGTCTTGAAACTGAATGCACACAAACAACAAAATGGACTTAGCAGGTTGTATTTATATATACTTGTGCAGACACATACATACATGCATGTGCACACATCTGTATGTATGTATATATGTATATGCATGTATGAGTACATATGCATATACATATGTACATACAGACATGCAGAGACATACATACATGAGTGTATATGTGTGTGTGCATATATATATATATATATATATATATATATATATATATATTAGACAAAGAGGCTATCAATTTGAGTGGAGCGACACGGGACAGGTTCAAGGGAAGGCGTAGCTACAAATATTCTCCGGCCCGCTGGTTCCCTTGGATTGGGTTTTCTTTACCTGCCTGTTCCTGAAGTTACTTATGAAATAACCACTCTGAGACTTAATATTATATACTCTTTGGCCTATTAGTTCAGGCATATAATTAACTAACTCTCACATCTTAAATGAACTCATTTCAATTATTTTATATTTTACCATGAGGCTCATGGTTTGTTATCTCTTGCTTCTTAGGCAGCTACATGGTGTCTGCCTGACTTCCCCTTCTTTCTTCCTCTATCTCTACTTGGATTTCCTGCCTTGCTATGTTCTGCCCTGCCATAGGCCAAAGCAGCTTCTTTATTAACCAATGGTAATAAAACATATTCACAGCATACAGAGGGGACTCCTACAACAGGAATGTAGTGGGAGTGTGGAAAGAAGGAAAAGGAGGTGAGAACTGATAAATTTTCTTTCAACTGAAAACACATTTAAAACACACAACACCAATAAACTGAGTTAATACTAAAAGAAAATTTAAGTCAATTAAAGAACATGTATCAGGTATGCTATTAAAATTTAGTTTTACAAATTGAGGCATAACTTTGAGATCTGAGGAAGAGATAAAGTGCAATAATTTAGCAGATTGGTCGCCAAATAAGTTCTCTCTTTGGGAGACAAAAATCTACGACAGCCAAACAATGTTCTGTGTCCCTGGTGCTGCAGCCTGCCTGTCATCTTTTTAAATTCTGACTCAAAAGAGGAAGGAATACTAGAGATAGTAAACTGTCTTCATAAATTTCATGAAATTATCAAGCACACACCTTCCCTTCCATGGTGTGTGTGTGTGTGACTGAAATGCCAAGCCACACCCCACTGACAGAGATTCAACTAAGTCCTTTAGTGTTGGATAAAGTTCTACAAAACAATCAATAATCAGAACACGTTTTGTGGGAAAGATCTGATGTTTTTATTGCTTTATGCACCATTTTCAGAACACAGACGTTATTGTTAGTCTTAAGGTATTTTCCCAAAGGATTTCATGGTTTTGTTTTGCTAGGCAAAGTGCTCTGCCATTGAGCTACAGTTCCAGTGCCATTAACTCTAATCAGAAAAGATCCTTAAGAAAATTTATAATTGATTTTCTAACAACCCAGTGTATGTATATAATGTATTTTCATCATACTTACTTCCCATCACCCTCTCTTACTCACTCCTATTCCTGCTTAGCGCCTTTCCCCAACTCATCCTCCTCCTACAGTCATGTCCTTTGTGTGGTGCATGTGTGACCCACTGAGTTTAGTTAAGGTTTCTGGCATGAATATGGATTAAGGGTTTTTTTACTGAAGCATAGGTTGTGTTGAAATTTTGTTTATGCTATAACATAACATAATATAATAGCTTGCCTGAAGATCAGAGGGCAGAGCTATCCACGAGTTAACCTTAGAGGACTGGAGGTCTGTACAGACGGGAAGTGATTATGGCTGGGCGGAGAGAGGAAAATAAGGTGGGAGGAGACAGGAGCTTGGTCCTTTTTTTGAACAAGGAGTTAGCAAAGTAAGAATTGACCATGGCTTGCTCCTTTGTCTCTCTTATCTTTCAACATTTACCCAACATTTGGCTCCAAGTTTTTAATTTTTAAGACCAATTAGAACTTGATGTGGGATTCCCCTCTGCGTGATATGAATATGTTTTATTAGCATTGGTTAGTAAAGAAGCTGCTTTGGTCTATGGCAGAGCAGAATAGAGCTAGGTGGAGAAAACTGAATTGAATGCAGGGAGAAAGAAGGCAGGGTCAAGGAGTCGCCATATAGTAGCCAAAGGAAAAAAGACACTGGAACCTTACTGGTAGGTCACAGCCTTGTGGTGATACATAGATTAATAGATATGGACTAATTTAAGATGTAAGAGCTAGCCAGGAATATGCCTAAGCTAATGGCCCAGCAGTGTTATAATTAATATAGTTTCTGTGTTATTATTTGGGTCTGGATGGCCGGAAAATGAACAAGCAGCCTCCCTTTACAAGAACTCGTGCTATAATAGGCAGCTTACTAGTAACTCCACCACCACCGCCACAAAAAAAAAAAAATTACTTGGCCTCCCCTAGCAACTATTAATTGACAGTAGCTCTTCACCTATGTGTGGGGACTCACGTGTCCCTCACCATTCATGATGGAATGTTGAAGGGCCTAATCTTGTGCATGTCTTAGGCAGGCAATTATAGCTGCTATGGGTTCATGAATTCAATAGCCATTCAAATCCAGAAGCCAGTGTTTCATACCACTCCTATCCATCAGGTATATATATTTGTGCTGTGTGTCTGGGGAATAATAGCAAGGGAAATGTATACATGTTTGATACAGATGGCTTAATTTAAAAGCCGTGTTTTCATATGAGCATTATAATTCCGTATGGTGGTATATTACACATGTAACTTCCAGAACACTCCCCTGTGCATTCAGGAGAGTTATGAGGCTTGGCTATTTAAGTCATTTTCAGTACTTGCAACTGCAGCTAATGCTGTAATGAATACTTGTATGCATATGTATTATTAATGCAGTCATTCTTAAATATATAAAAGAGCTCCCATGAATCATTAAGAAAAGAGCAACAGTAAACAGAAAAATATTCCAAGGACATGAACAGATAATGCAGAGAAAAGAAGGACAAAAGCATATAAGATGAAATGCCAAGTGCCTGCACAAAAATGGCAATTTAGTGCCCACTGCAGTAGCTAAACTCAGCAACTTTTATAGGCAACAGTTTAGAAAAAAGTTGTCAAAATTGCAAGTACAATTCTGGAAATTTTATCTATATATTCTCACTTATTTGGAAAGATATATGAAAACGTTACTCATTGCAATACTGTTTATAATGGCAAAAGGCTAGGAACTACTTACACATTCCTCAATACAAAGTAAGGAAAGATTGGGCTGCACCATTCTCTGTACTATTTCAGGGCTATTAAAAAATAATAAAACTAAAGTAGAAGAAGAAAAGCAAAAGGTGCAAAATTGGAAAAGAGAATGGCGATGGGTCTTTTCTGTTCGTGTGCAGAAGCTCTGAGGCAGGTTACTAAGGGAGAGAAAAAAAAGTGATATGCATAGCAGTCTGAGCCATCTGCTACCATCCGTGTCATTTGTCCGTCCCCCAAATCTTCCTACACTTTTGCTTGTACAGCTAAAAGTAACCCTGGAGGACTGCTTCAGAAACAGTCTCTGGTTTGCACCAGAGAGAACTGAATGGCCAAGAGCCAGGATGAGAAGGGAGACACCCATACTTGTGCCTACTCAGCACGCATGCATGACGGCGCCCATAAATGTGCCAACTCAGCACACATGCAATGTTCACTCACCTGCAAAATCTAGATTTTAAAGTAGTAAAGATTGAAGGCGTAAGTCACAAACAATGCCACACCAGTTTGGAATTATGATTAATAGGGTGGTATTTATTTAAAGGGGAAAAAACTTACAGATAACCGTCCCAGACAACAGCCCTCTGTGCAAATCAGGAAGGAGTCTAGTCACCGGAAACAGGAAGCGAAGAGACCAAGAAGGGAAGTAGCCGCTTTTTTAAAGGGAGAGAGACCACGCCCCAATGGGCTGGTATCTCAGCGGCTATAGGCTGGAGGAGCGGAGGACGTCCCGCAACAAAAGATGAACATCTGGAAAGAGGAAAGGGACTTGTGGGAGGGCAGAGAGTCCCACAAGGGATGACTGCAGGTAAACTGTATCATACATATGTATCTGCCTGCCACAATGAAACCGTTTTCTACAATGAATCTGGCTGAAGAACTGCCAGCTTTATCACAACACATCCTGCTTCATGCGGTCTTAGTTACCCTGTAGGCGAACAAGACTACTGACAGATCCCTGTGACAAGAGGCACAGTGGCTCTGAGGAACGAGGGCAGACTCATGCATCTTTCCCTGGACCACCACTCCTTTCTTTATCCACCCTCACAGGCCAGGGCAGACACTGGAGTCATCTTAAATCTTCAAATTTCAGTGCTTCAGAACTCCAGAGGTATTTCTGTGATGAAGACCATGAAGAAAAGTGATTTGAAGAAGTGTTGTTTTGCCGGGCGGGGTGGCGCAGGCCTTTAATCCCAGCACTCGGGAGGCAGAGGCAGGTGGATCTCTTGTGAGTTTGAGACCAGCCTGTGTAGTTCCAGGACAGGCTCCAAAATCACAGAAAAACCCTGTCTCGAAAAACCAAAAAAAAAAAAAAAAAAAAAGTGTTTTTTTTTTTTTTTTTTTTTTTTTTTTTCCATCTTACAGCTTACAGGAAGGGAAGTCAGGGCAGGAACTCGAGGCAGGAACTGAAGCGGAGACTTTGGCGGAATGCTGCTTACTGGCCTGCTCCCTGGCTTGCTCAGTCTGCTTTCTGATATAACCCAGGAGAACCTGCCTAGGGTGAACTACCCAGCTGGCCATCCCAGATCAACCATTAATCAAGAAAATATCTTCCTAGTTGAGGTTAACTCTTCACAGATGACTCTTTGTGTTAAATAGATCACAAAACATAACCCACACATTTCTTTCTTGGCGACATAGTAAGTTCTTATAGCTTACTGTAGCTGTCCTGGACTAGAGTGTGAGACCCTGGCTCCAGGACGGGGACTGGGGGACGGAGCTGGTTAAGGTCAGAGAGAAAGATGGACAGCATGATAGAGATAAGCACCTGTCTACTTTCAGCCCAGTACTCCCCAACCAGTCAACACATGAGAGCTGAGTGTAGGCGAGGTGTGGTTGCAAAGGGAGGTGACAGAGCTGAGACCGCTGTCCCTTGTCAATAAGCAAGCTCCAGGCTTTTGATGTCTGAGAGGAGCTCTCAGCTTGGAGAAATGGTTATGAAATACACAGAAAGGCAGGATAAGATCTTTAAGGTCTCACTGACTTTTGGCCTTTTATCACAGGGGCAGCAAACCGTGCAGCCTGCTGATAATTTTAACTATAAAAGATTCCATTCTGCATATAAAAGGAGGCTTAGAAACATGAATGTATAATGTATGAAAGTCAAGCCTATTGAAAAGTCAACTACAGATACTAGATTTGAACTTCTAAATTTTGATACATTCTGAATCATATATAAAATGAATCTCAATTTTAAGAACCAAAATAGGAACTCTTTAGACTGAAAACCACTTTACATATGACTTACAGTAGAATTGAAGAAAGTTCCTCAGATGCAGGATCTATTCATTAGGACACAGCCAAGGACCAGACAATGTTTAACTGTCTTTCATATATTACGTCTCATCTTTAAAGTAACTTTTTACAAATGAGAGAGACTGAATGATTAACTTATCCCAAGACACTGGGTAAAGAAAGATAGCAGTCATTTTAATGGAAGTATTTTTCTTATTTCTAAGCATAAGCATGATCTGTTTAAGAATTTTAAATTAGTATTTACAAATTTACTATGAGGAATCATTACAAATATTAAGCTGAAAACTAACATTTATTAAGAACTTTCATAAGCTATTATTTTCCTATAGTGATTACATAAAGCATTCCTGCTTGGAAAGTTGATGACTCCGTAATTTGACATATTCTACACATAATTATGAGAGCTTTGAAGATGATCTTGGTGGATCTTAGCAGGCAAAACATTTTAAAAAACAATTAAAAAGGCCTTGCAGATAGATATGCTTCCCGAATTCGTAAGACCACCAGTGAGTTCACTGTACCAGGTGAAACTGTTAGGTCTCCCACAGTCATGGGTCCCCACAAATAATCTGAGGTCATTTCAGGGTAGAAAAAAAATTGTGCCACAAAGCTTGGCTATTCTGAAATGCCTGGTATAACATGGTTTAGCTCTTGGGCTGCAAAAGCTGAAGGACCTCAAACATCATATAGGAAGAAACAGAAAAATCCCAAGCAATGTGCTTCCTCTATCAGTGAAAATGCTCTGTGGCCAGTTAGTAACATATTGGTGTTCTTCTCTTAACTGAAAAGAAAAAAACAAAACAAACAAACAAACAAAAAAAAACCACTTGAACTCATTCATATTTTTAAAAGCAGTAAGCATGTAATAAAATTTAACTCTGAAACTGCATATCAAGAATATCACAATTCAAGAAAAAATACATCAGTTTATAGCAAATTTCCAATACAAACTTTCTCATTTACTACTAATAAAAATCTCAAAATAATATTATATTCAAACAAAAATTTCAGGTTCTAAAAATAGCTGGGAGAATAATCTGAGAATACCTGCCTAGAATATGTGAGGCCCATTCAAACCTCATTACCTACACACACACACACACACACACACACACACACACACACACACACACAAAAGCACGCGAGCCAGTCACTTAACAGCTGTAAAGTTCAGAAAACATCTTTTAAGCAACAAACATATCAGGGAGTTTAAACTGCACATTTGGGAAGATTTACAATAAAATGTTAAACAGGTTTATTGATAGAGGCCCATATCAAACACATATATCTAAGAAATGCCCAGCACTTCACATCGTTTATATCTTTTTCATTACCGCATAGAACACCTGCTTACAGTATGTTTCTAAGAAGCACTTAATTTTTTTTTCAAGTTGCAAGAGATTTTTGAGTCCCTGAAGAAATACATGGGACTCTGTTAAAAAGGAAAAACATCAATGTTGAAATCACAACAACTTGCCGGGTGGTGGGGGCGCATGCCTTTAATCCCAGCATTCAGGTGGCAGAGGCAAGCAGATCTCTGTGAGTTCGAGACCAGCCTGATCTACAGACCGAGTTCCAGGACAGGCTCCAAAGCTGCAGAGAAACCCTGTCTCGAAAAACCAAAAAAAACCAAAAAAACAAAAACAAAAAAAACCCCCAAAAAACAAAAACAAAAACCAAAAACCAAAAAAACCTCACTTGGAAGACCTGAAGATCTAAGTTTTGTTTGAGGTGGAAGAGTTGGAAGTATTTTGTTAACATATTCTATACTTCTTTGTAAAACAATATATAGTTTCTTTATAAATGAAAATTTGAACAAAATACCACAAGAAACATTAGCAAAGTCTGGAATAAATGAATGTGAATTATGAGTTCATACATCTTGTACAAAAGTAAGGAAGAGAAGGATGCATTTTGTTTTAGCCAAATTAAATAGACCATAAAACATACTATAAGAAAAATCACAGTTTTAAAAAGCCAGCTCTACGTGCCCCCCCACCCCCACACACACTTAGCTCTGGATGGCCTCAAACTTGCTTTCTGGATCAGGTGATCCTGAAACGCAGAGATCTGCTTGCCTCTATCACCCGAGAACTGGGATAAAAGCGGGTACCACCCACATTCTACGGTAGTAACCAATTGCTCTCAAACTGGACTAAGGAACCACTCAACAAGAGGGGTTCCAGGCCTGGTACTAAAAATCTACTATAGTAATATTTCATAAATATTTTGTATCTAATAAATAAAGCTTGCCTGAAAATCAGAATGCAAAGCAGCCACACAGGCCAGGCAGTAATAGCACACACCTTTAATCCCAGAGGTCAGGGAGTGGTGGCACTCACTTTTAATCCCAGGTTAATCCCAGGACTCAAGGCCACCCTGGGCTACTTGAGATAGCATCTGTCTAAAAAAGTAACAGAACTCACACAAAGGTGCTCCCAGCACTCAGGAGTCACAAGCCTTTAATCTCCACCTCCCGTCTGGAGAGGTGGAGACAGGAGTGATGTGGCTGGGTGAAAAGAAGTATATAAAGTAGAGGAGACAGGATTGCCCATTTTCAGTCTGAGGTAGGGTAAGAGCTCACTAGTAGTGATTGGCTGCTTGTTTTTCTGATCTTCAGTCCCCCAATATCTGCCTCTGGGTTTTTATTATTTATGCTACAACCTACCTAACTACTCAGTGCTGGTGAAATCATGGTTATTGGAGGAGAATCTACAACCCCTAATTTATTAAACCAACACAACCCCTAACAATCTACAAACATTTGTCCTTATACTCACAGTCTTCTCTCCTCACCAAGGGAACTTCTCTTTGCAACAGATGGAGACCACTACAGACAACCACAACCAATCAAAATGCAAACGAAGCCC
This sequence comes from Microtus oregoni, assembly GCF_018167655.1. NCBI lineage: Eukaryota > Metazoa > Chordata > Mammalia > Rodentia > Cricetidae > Microtus > Microtus oregoni. The sequence continues at coordinate 8,079,524 of NW_024543073.1, read as the reverse complement.
AGTCCTGATGGACACAGCTATACTGAAAGCTCTGGGAACACTGCAGACGTGGGAGAGGAAAGATTCTAAGAGTCGGAGCATCAGTCACTTTCCTGTGAGACTGTGTCTCCTCGGAATATCACTTCAAAGTGAGCCTAACAAGAGGACAATGAACATGCCAAAGTATACAGGGGAAAACCCACGAAGTCTCAACCCTACACAGAAAACAAGGGTCAACTGAGGAAAGCTGGGAGAGGAGGACCTCCCCAGAGAAGAACATACCAACTGGTCTAGTGCCAAACAGCCCTGAAACATATTACAAGTTACATTATATGAATACAATGGGTTATATTTGGGAATATGTGTGTGTGTGTGTGTGTGTGTGTGTGCATACACTAACAATTTATGACAAAAGAGCCCATGAATTTGGAGGTGAGTGGGGAGGGGCATATGGGATGGTATGGAGGGAGGAAAGGTAAGGGAGAAATGTTGTGATTAAACTATAGCTTCAAAACAAACAAACAAACAAACAGTGTGCCACCAAGCCCAGCAAAAAAGCTTTTAAAATAAGAGGAAATGCGTGGCTGTGATGGAAAAGCTTTGTTCTAGAACAAAGGAAACAAATTCTAATTTCATAGCAAATTCAGCAAATACTCACAGTGAAGTACAGTATAATTAAGTATTTGATTATGCATTGAACACGTAACTTGAACACTCGGGACTGCTAATAGAGCACTAAAATGAGGAATGGCAGGGATTAATGAAAATGGTAGCATATTACTAGATTTGGAGAGATATAAAATTACAACACTGTAAAGCTAAAGAAGTAAAAAGAGAAACAGGAATTAATTAAAAAGAGAAGCTTCCTTTTGCAGTAGATGGGAATTAACATACAGGCCACAACTGGACAAGGTTCAGAACGAGAGACCTGGTCCTAAAACGGATATCTCCATCAAACCCCATCAAGGATCGGGGAATCATGGGGAGAGGAAACATTGTATGATCCAGAGGGGATGACTATCACCAAAGAAACATTGTCTTCCAGACACCCCAAAACCCCCCACATGTGAACTCAGAGACTGGCAGCATATACAGGAGCCACACAGGTTCAAACCAGACAGGGACCCAGTGCTGAGACCGGGGAATGGACACAAATTCCAGAGTTCTCACTCTTAACCAAGAAGCAATCTCCAATCCAATCCATTCACAAAGGAGAAATTAGTTTTCTCCAATGGAGTCTGATGGGGATAGCAGTCACACTTAAAGATAGACCCCACGGCCAGCAGCAGAGGCCATCACAGAATGAGGTCACTGACCCCACGGCCAGCAGCAGAGGCCATCACAGAATGAGGTCACTGGTATGTTTGTAGCTCTTTTGTCTCACTTCGCTTTGTTTGGGCCTTTTTTGTCTTATGGCTCTTATCGTTTTTGTCTTATGCCTATATATTATGCTTCACAATTTTGTGTTTTTATAAGTTCTTGTCTCTGTGCACGTATGCTTCTTGTGCTTTTTATTGTTATTTTTTAAATTCTGGCTTGTTTCATTAGCCTGTTTCTAAAGAGAGGGAGAAAGAAGGGCATGTGGTTGGGAAAATAGGGAGGACCTGGGAGGAGCTGGGGGAGGGGAAATGTGATCAGAATATATTGTATGAAAAACACTATTTTCAACTTAAAAAAAAGAGTAGCAATTACTAGGATGTAGAGAATTTTAAAATTACAACACTTGTAAAGCTTAGCCCAAACTCTGCTTTGGATTTAAAATGTAGTAAATATATTCTGTTACTTTCAGACTAAAAACAATTTTTTAGAAATTGATTTCTAGACTCAAAAGTTTTCATAGAAATCAAGGATTTGGTCATTTATTATAGGCCATAAAAGAGTCAAGGGCTGCACTGCTGGCTACTGTTCCTAGTTCATAGGATAGATGACGGATTTTAAATACAAACAGATTAATGAAAATAGAGTGCATTTACTGGTGCATTAATCTTAATTTCTCAGAAATTATATTTATCAATCCATGAAATTACTAATACCCCTCATTAATCTGTTTAATTTAGCTAAACATCAAGTAGTATGTATCATTAGTAAATGGAAATCTATTCTGATGTAAGAAAGATCACATAATCGTCTAATGGAATGTGATAGTCATCAACTGAACAGGACCAGCCTTGGCTACAAGGTGAGACCCTGTCGTGGGCCGGGTTGGGCGGTGGGGGAGGGCAAGACCCAGAAACCGGCAAGAAAATGGCTACAGTCACAAGATGAAGACCTGCTGTTATTGGGATGGGGATCTCAGAACACGAAAGAAATCTCCTCCTCCCCTGTGCACTGGTCGGGTGGATAGTGAGTTCATTACCAAGACACAAACAATGGACTAAACGTTCCTTATGTTCAGACTGTGAGGCCCAAGGAAATATAATCCAGTGCAGCTCAGCGACACTGGTGATGCTGTAACCGTGGGCTATTGGTCATTGTTGCCTGGCTGGTCTGGAGGTGAGCAGCACTGTTTATAGTGACATTTACATACATTGTTCTTCTAGGCATTATTTTTCTACTTTAATTCTTGCAACAATCTTCATGTTTATAATTGAGGAAAACTATACAATTCTATCACATTTTCAAATGGATTTAAGATCATAATCTAGAATAGCCACTCCTATGCTACAAAAGGTATCCCCACAATCAGGCTCACACCTATGTCCAGTCCTGCCTTTGCTTGTATCAGTCTGTGACAACAGCACTGATGAACTGGCAGAAAGTCCGGGAAAATAGAAAATCTTAGCATCCACTTCCTTAATCCTCAGAAAAATGACCGCATAGCTTGAGCTTTCTTTTTGTTCTCCTTTTTATTATTATGGCTGAGTCAAGCCCACGTGGAAAAACATGTATCATATATATTCTCTATTCTCCTTAAAAAACGTGAAGTTATTGCATCTCTCTTTGTTTCACTGCTAATCAATACGCTTTTATTAATATGCAATAATTCAGATACATTTTAGATTAAATGAGATCTATGAATTATTCTGAAAACTGAACTACAATTCATAACACAATTTCTATGGAAAATGTGTTGAATTTAAATAAGCTGCTTACATAGAACTTTTAGAATTCAACTAATTTGTGGGTTAGGAACTTGTCATATTATTAAAACATATTGAAGCATTAAGTCTTCCAGAGTGAGATCCACAGCAAGAAGAAGTAGAATGCTGGCACAGCAATACTGGGTGCACTTCAGGGCTTGCCTTGTATTGTGGAGCGCAGACCGTGCCCTTCACACGGTCACCCGGTATCTGTTGACACGACGGATGAGATCCGCAGCTATTTTACACCGACTCCAGAGAGCCGTATCAGTGACACCAGAGGTCAGCTTCCGCGGCTTTAACTTTTATCTCTATGACCAAAACGATCAGGATCACTCCCATAACTCCAGGTATTCAGTGGGCTTGTCATGCACTTTGTTTAGAACGCTTTACTGAGGTGTCCTTACGCTTCTGTCACACACAGTTATGTGTCTTCTCTGAATATTGTCCTTACTAGCCTATCTTCTTTAGTACTATGTGACTTTCTGTGTCCTGGTTGATCTATAAAATAGGGCTAATAAGAAAAAAAAAAACTTAACCATGGGAGTCTCCTAAAGTGCTAATAATGCCAAGTACTTGGTAAATATTAAATGTGTTAACATTATTTTTTGTATCAGTGCTCACCATAGGGTGGGAGAATACAGGGCCCTCAAGGGACAGATTTTGATTGTGTAGAATAAGATCATGGTTAAGACCCAGCAGTTCCGTGGCTGAAGGGAAGAAGCAGACAAGATGTCTAATGCTACCAAGGTCAGAGCAGCCTTGGCAGCTTTCACTGCAGACACATTTCTTGCCTGGAAAGTGCTAATGACATAAGGATCAAAACACTAAGGAGGGGCAGGCAACAAGAGAAGCTGGACAGATGTGATGAAGGCTGTGCACTCTGGGTCATGGTACTACCTTCTGAGTATGAGGTGGACTCCTCCTTATCTGGGTAGGTACACTTAGGGCATAGAGCAGAGCACTCATGACCCCCGAGCCCTGGGTGATTGGATAGCATGCTATAGTGATGTTTGCTTCATTTGCTTTTTAAAAATAAATCCCAATGTCACCTTGATTTGCTTAAATTCTAGTCCAATCACAAAACACACATTCAAATTATTAGTTTCCTTTTTCCTGATATGTTCCTGTTACTGAAGTCCCTTAGAAGAGATGTTATAGGTAGATAGTAGCTATAGCATCTACATAGGTAGATAGTAACCACCATCAAATCATGAAGAATCTGTATCCAATAAAGAGGACAGAGATAGAATGAGTAGCAAAGTTTCCTATAAAGAAAGCATCCAAGACCAAATGACTTCATTGCTGAGCTTTATCAAATGCTGCTGTTTGAAAGCGAACTGTCTTCCATAGGCTGCGGTGTTGGAACACTTGGTCTCCAGCTGGCAGCTGTGGGAAATGGAAGAGGTTGGTGCTTAGAGGAAATGAGTCACTGGGGGTGGGGTGGGCATTGGTATTTGACTTCCCTTGTTTCTACCCTGCAGCCACAGTGACAAGCTGCCTCACTCCGCTACGTGCCTTCCCCATCATGACAGGCTGTGTTCTTCTGAAACTAAGACGGGGTAAGCATCTCCTCCCTTAGGTTGTTTTCCGTTAGACATTTGATCATAGCACAAGAAAATAATAAGTGTGCTAATCTTTCTAAACTCTTTCCAAAAACTTAAGAGTAAACCTGCAACCCATAAAGACAGTACAAGAACAGAAAATTATAGGTTGATAATGGTGCTGAACATGGATGTAAAAGACCTCAACACATTCATCACATAAACACGACCATCAGTATGATCAACTGGGATTTAGTTCTGTGATTCGTGGATTTGCCAACACATGCAAATCAGGAGCTAAAATATATTAGCAGAACGAAGAACAGAAACAACTATCATTTCCGTAAGAGAAGAGAAAGCACTGGACAAAATGTAAGATACTCTCACGATAAAAACTCTTTGACAAATTCGTTATCTAAGGAATACACATTAACAAAGCAAAAGTCACATGCTCCGTCTGCTCTCTGTTACTGTCACAGAATATTAAAAACATATTGGTAAATTCTCCCCTGCTGCTTGCGCTCACTGTGAAGCTGGCTCTCCAAATAGGATCAGCTCAAACCCCTGTCAGGGGATTTGCTGCCCCTAACTCCGTCAGAGAGAAAACAGCAAGCAGTCCAAGAGGAACAGCACCACCCCTCTGGAGGAGAATGACTTCCAAGAGAAGCGACAACTGTCTGCTCATGGTCCAAATGCGCCTACAGTGGGAAAGAGAAGCTGGAAGTTCAGCCATGACAAGATCATCAATGGAGAGAGGTTCAGGAGGGACCTCCAGCGGGCAGCCCAACTTCCCAGTCAGTGTCTTTCACACACCCCTACAGTGGATGCTGCTGCCTTCAGCTGTAACTCTTTGACTTGAAATCCTCACCTGGTGGACACTGCTCTGCAGAGAACTTTACCAGCAACTCCAGCTGGCTGCCTTAATAAAGGGGCTTCAGCAGGCAGTTTATCCTGGCTCTCCCCTCCGCTCCCCTTCCCTCCGCACGTACTTTGCCTGACCACATTCTTAACTATGCTTTCAGTGTCTATTCAGTAAATTACCGTCAAGGCCACGGGCTTTTCTCCCTTTCTTATTCTAGGTCTAGCATGTAAGTCTTTAATTCACTTTGAGTTGATTTTGTGTATTGTTGAAATACGGAGCAGCGGGCTGTGTCCTGCCACCCGGCTAGCTTTACCCGAAATAATTACACGGAAACTGTATTCTTTTAAACACTGCCTGACCCATTAGTTTCAGTTTCTTATTGGCTAGCTTTTACATATTGATCTAACCCATTTCTATTAATCTGTGTAGCCCACGAGCTGGCTTACCAGGAATGATCTTAACCTGCGTCTGTCTGGAGTGGGAGAATCATGGCGACTCCCCGACTCAGCTTCTTTCTCCCAGCATTCCATTCTGTTTACTCCGCCTACCTAAGGGTTGGCCTATCAAATGGGTCTAGGCAGTTTCTTTATTAATAAGAAATCACTCCCACATCAGTGTATGGTGTTAGGTGGAGGTCTAATTTCATTATCTTAAGGGGATATACAGTTTTCCAGCACCGGTTATTGAAGGGACTGTCCTTTCCCTATCACACCCTATCACACCATGCTGGTATCTTTGCTGAAATAGACAGGTTTGTCGTTGGGTGTTCTGGTCTGCTCCACTGGCCTTTCTATCTGTTTTGAGGAGTACACTCTACATTTTCAAACCAAGAGCAAAATACTTGTTCTCACTCTTTTGCTAAAAAATGGTGGTGGTTACTTAAGTCTTTTATGGTATCATATGAATTTTAGAATTTTTTTCTTTATTATTGGGACTTGATTCTCAGGATTACTTAAGATAATGTGGGCACTTTAACAATGTCAGTTTTTTCTTTCTTTTCTTTTTTCTTTATCTTTTTTTTGGGGGGGGGTTCGAGACAGGGGTTCTCTGTGTAATAACCCTGGCTTTTCTGGAACTAGTTCTTGAAGAGTAGACTGGCCTTGAACTCATAGAGATCTGGTGTGGGAGGTCCTTCTGTCTATGGGTTGTTCTTATTGGTTAATGAATAAAGAAGCTGCCTTGGCCTGTTGATGGGAAGAACTTAGGTAGGTGGGAAAAACTAAATGGAATGCTGGGAGGAAGAAGGCAGAGTCAGAGAGCTGCTATGGAGCCACCACCAGAGTCAGACATGCCAAAACTTTACTGGTAAGCAACTGCCATGTGACGATGCACAGATTAATAGAAATAGGTTAAATTAAGATGTTAGCCAATAAAAAGCTAGAGCTAATGGGCCAAGCAGTGATTTAATTAATACAGTTTTTGTGTGATTATTTTGGTTCTGGGCAGCCAGGACAAACAAGCAGCCTCCTTCTCACTATAGAGATCTGCCTGCCTCTGCCTCTGCCTCCCAAGTGCTCGGATTAAAAAAGTGAGCCACCGCCACCCAACTAAATGTTGTATTTCTAATCGATACCATACCATTTATAGCCATATACCACAAAATGACACTTGAGTCAACAACAGGCCATGTATATGATGGTAGCTATTACAGACAACTAACAAAGGTCAGGGGCACTGAAGTCGGGAGTGAAAATAAACCACTCACATCACAGCACAATGATGCACCCTAATATAAATCTATCACACATTATAAAGTGTCTCAGGAAGTCAGATAAGAATAATGGAAGACCTTATTGTTTGTTTTTTGAGACAGGGTTTCTGTGTGTAGCCTTGGCTGTCCTGAAATTCACCCTGTAGACCAGGCTGGCCTTGAATTCTCAGATCCACCTGCCTTTGCCTCGGGATTAGAGGTGTGCATTATCACTGCCAGGCTATGGCAGACTTTTTGATGTTTATATGAACTATTTCAATTTTGTGCTATTTTTATAATTAGAATGAGTAATAAATTAGGTTAAGTTAATAAATAAAGTGAGATAGTGGGGATTAAAGGTGTGCACCATCACTGCCAGGCTATGATAGATTTTTTGATGTTTATACGAACTATTTCAATTTTGTGCTATTTTTATAATTAGAATGAGTAATAAATTAGGTTAAGTTAATAAATAAAATGAGATAGTAGTTTTCAAAGTACAAACACAAGTAACAATTATTTGAAGAAATTACCATCTAAAATTACGGTTGTAAAAAGATGCAGGTGCGAACCTCTGGAATCCACAATAAGTCATCATATACACATGGTTAAAATCTTTATTTTTGACTAATCTATTCTCATGATTCAACACACAGCACACAGTGATACAGAAAGGAAAGACTTTCTCATGCAGTCCTATGTGTTGGGTTCCATCTCTGCAGACACCCTCCTGGCAGAACTATCCTGAGTTGCTGTGGGATAATACTTTTGTACACTGCAAAGATTTGTCACTAGTATTGATTTAATAAAGCGCTGATTGGTCAGTAGCCAGGCAAGAAGTATAGGTGGGGGTGACCAGGCTAGAAGAATTCTGGGAAGAAGAAAGACAGAGTTGTCACCAGTCAGATGCAGAGGAAGCAAGATGAGAATGCCTTATTAAGAAAAGGTACCAAATCACATGGCTAAACATAGATAAGAATTATGGGTTAATTTAAGTGGTAAGAATTAGTAATAAGTCTGAGTAATAGGTCAAACAGTTTATAATTAATAAAAGCCTCTGTTGTTTATTTGAGACTGAACTGCAGGACATGTGGGACAGAAACTTCTATCTACAATAAGTTTATCATTCCACAGATCACTGTTATACACAAAAAAGTCAATAGGAATGTGCTTCTCTCTCTTAGGTTACTTTTAACACTGTTCTATGTTTCTGTTTTGTAATAGTATATGATAGAAATTTGCTTGTATTAACACAAAAGTTTATCTTTATTATTTTTGCAGTAGCATTTATTGTGTATAAGTATCATAACTTATGCAACTGGCCATCTATGAATGAGTACACAGGCATAAGGAAACTTGAAATTATAGTCATGGAGTCATTTGTGTAAGAAGAACCAACAAATTTCAAATAAAAGCTCAATAATAGTTTTGTGGTTAAAACAGTTCTATCAAAACTGTGTGAGGAACTTGGAAGATGGTTCAGTAAGTAAAAACACTTGTTGTGCAAACATGAGGGCATGAGTTTGAATTCCCAGCACCCACATGATAGTTGAGTCTGGCACGTGTGTCTGTAGCCTCAGCTTTGCAAGGTGGATTCCAGGAGTTACTGGCTAGCTAGCCTCACCTAAACAGCCAGCTCCAGGCTTAATGAGACCTGCTGAAAAGATTAAGGTGGAGTGCAGTAGAGGAAGTGCAGTAGAGGACACCTAATGTCCTAATGTCCTCTTCTGGCATGCACATACATGGTCATGATTGTGTGCCTGACCCCTACACGTGCACACACATGCCTGTGTTCAGAATATTTAATAGTAGTTTTGAGTCCAAATACACAAATATATTTCTTTACAAGACTTCGGACCATTAGTGCCAAAGATATTTGGCATGGCTGTATATTTAATGAGCTATCTGAACAATTTTGTCCATATGTTGGTGTTTCACTCAAATGCCATGTTAAGCATACATGGTTTACCATGGCTTCCCATGAATTTTTATTTTGCTCTATAGCATGTAAAATCTTCCCTGTCCTCTAAGAAGCTAAGTGTATACAGGTCTGGAAAAAAATATATTAGCAAGTAAAAACATCACTTTTCTCTTTACTGGAAGATAATTTTAGTGTCTGCTCGTGGATATATAAAGACTTACACCGACAGGAAATGCTCATTCACTCTGTTGGATAAAATAAATCTGCTTATAATTCATAGGTCAATGCTTTCTGCAACTAAAAGAATCACACTGTCAAGTCTGCCAAGTTTCAAATCTGGCACTGTTTTGCTCCAATGTTGGTCTATGGAATGTGTTAAACAATATCTCTGCCCTCAGACTTTCCAAAAAGAGTGAAGAATTTAATGAACACTGGGAATCTTTGCATATTAAAATTCATGAAAACAGTAAGACAGGTAAAAACACCCACAACATGCCAAGCAGATATCTGCACTTCTACTAGTAAAACTCCAACTCCTGTATGAAATATCCAAAGCAATGCTTTTGAACTACCTCAGAGTAAAGAGAGAAAAGTGAAGTGGAGAGTGTTTATACTGAGATCATTTAATGATTGTTTCTCACATCAGGAAGTTAGTATATTACCAATTCTTTACATAAAAGAATTTAAATCTTTACAACTTTTCTAAAATAAAATGCTACTTTAAATTACACTTTTTAGTCTTTTTACTTAACTTTAACTATATCTCTTTTTACTAAAATGTTAATTTTTATAAGTAATCTATGCTTCAGACAGAATTTTGATAGTTAAGCTGTAATTTCAGCTATGCTCTATAATATTAGAGCAAAATTATTGAATATTCAATATTCCCTGAAGAATTCAAATTGAAAGCCCATCAGAGAGTTCAGTTGCTGCTTTAAAACATACTTTGGATCTTATCTGTCATTTGGATGAGACATAAAAGTGATAACAGTTGCCTCTGCTAACTATAGAAAACCAAGTTTCACCATCAGCTATAACCTTTTCCATATATAATATTCTATGGTTATTTATTTTACTGCAGTCCTCCCCAAATATATGGGTTTTAATAAGAGTTTAATATTTGTTCATAAAGAATACATCTGGGGATCTTAAAACCTAAGAATGTCTACACAGTCACAATGATAATGAGTATTTGAGGGATACTGAACTATGTGCTGAGGGTAGAGAATAAGCATGACACTGTCTCACATTCAAGGACCTAAAAGATTCATGAATAAGAATAATGTATAAAAATAAAAAGGAAAATAACAATCAAAATGCACAGTTGTGGAGCCCAGTTCCAGTGGATACATCACAAAAACCGCTTGCACCTAAGGCTCAGGGAACATTGTGGGAGATGGGGCAGGAAGACTGGAAGAGTTAGAGAGAGGAAGTTTGCTGTGAGATTGTGTCTCCTAGGATGGCCAGACACTACACCCAACAAGTCTCAACAGCATGACTGCCTAAACATGAACAACAGACATGCCAAAGTGAACGGAGAAAGACATGAGGCTTCAACCCAACACAAAAAGCTAGAGGCAAGTAAGGAATGTTGACTGTGGCAGATACACTCTTTCCTGGGGAAGAACACACCAATTGGTTATTCAATACGAAGCAGTTGGTTCCTGAAAATATACACGTAACATTATACAGACTGAGCAGGTTATATGTAGGAAGATATATATGTATATACATGTACATATATGCATGTGATAACTGAAAAAAGAGGCCTTACATGTGAAAGAGAGCAACGCAAATACATAGGAGGATTTAGAAACTTAACCCGAAAGTCCCAGGACACAGCATTCGGAGAAGTTACTCCAGTATCCAGCTAGGAGTTTATAAGTCATCATCTAAACAAGACTCTCAAATGATTTGATATAATACCCTCGAGCTTCCAAAGCACCATCACACTACCATTTACATGGAAACCTCCTCCAAGCTTACCTGCCAGGAATTAAAAACAGTAAGGCAGGGGTGACTGTTCAGTCCATTCCTCCTACCCAGGATACCCGACAAGCATCAGCACATACCTAGTTTTCTCTTTCATAAAATATGTATGAGATGTTGGAGTTTTTACTAGGTACACTTCTTTGTCTTTGCCAGAAGTAACAGAAACACAGTCATGATCACATGATCATTAACACAAAAGACCACCATTTTATCACCAAGGGATTGATTTCTTTTTTTTTTTTCTTTTTTGAGAAAGGGTTCCACTATGTAGCTCTGGGTGTCCTAAAACTCACTCTGTAGACTAGAATGGCCTTGAACTCACAGATCCCTACCTGCCTCTGCCTCCTGGGTACTGGGATTAAAGACCATTCATTATGCCTGGAACCTGGAGGATTCTTAAACCACATTTTGACAATAACTTGGACTACATAATGACTACTTACTAAGCAGTATTTTTATGGTAGAAAATGATAACATTATTGCCTAAGGTTCCATTGGAAGCTTAACCATTTTTCTAAGAGATAGACACATCTGAGTTTCAAAAAAGACTCACAACAGCACTGGTGGCTTCCAGGTGTTTGTCTGTTTGTTTTATGTGCTGTATAAAATATCAGGCCTCTTTTTAAAAAATGAGTATTTACAAAATGAATTTTAGAAGATGGTTGATAAAATACAGTCTTTTTCCATCTCTTTTTTCGATAGTACTTTAAACAATGCAAATACAAACCTCACTTATTTAAATGTGTTATGGGCCTCAGCACTCTGGCATGTGGTAGCTTTGTCCTCAACCCCCCTTTTTTTTGGCCTGTCAGCTGTGAGAAACAGTTTTCTACCAATTACTGTCACAATATGAATAAATTCAAAACTGAAAATATAAGCACTGAATATTTTCAGTAAATTTATCCTAAACTACATTAAAATAGGGCTTTAGGATTTAGGCAAGGAATTAGCAATAAGGAAGAAGTATTACATTTTACTTCATCTTCTACAGATAAAAACACAAGTAAAACATGCAGAGAAATGGGCAGATGACAATCATCATATGATATGGGGGGGGGAGCCACAGCAACATAGAGAACATAACTTAGGGAACATGACCCCAAACAACAGTGGAGCTACTGGCTTCCCTCCCGTTTTAGTTTCAGAATGATTAATTGTGAGAATTATGAATTAATGACAAGTAATATATGAAGGAGTACATAGCATCTCTTTTTTTCTAACGCCAGTCGCTGCCATTGCATGTCCACGCTAACCCCCAGCATGCAGGCAGCTGATTGTTTACATCACTTTGCTTCAAGAAGAGTTAGGGCATACTCGAGAAACTGGGAATGTTTTCAGCGATCACTTTGATCCTCCAAATAAAGAGAATGCAGCTGCAGCTTATCCAAATTTCCCTTTGGGTGAAGGCAGACAATAAAAGGTCTGTGTGTGCAGACCCACCAGAGACAGAGCTGGAGTTGCCTAAACACACAAAACCCCAATGATTTGGGTTAAGCTTTTTCAGTCAGAACACTGCCGTTTTTTGTCATTAAGAAAAAAAATGTTTCATTTTGTTAGATAGGGAACACAGGGTCTCTCACGTGCTAGGGAAGTGAACTGCTATTGAGCCAGACTCCTAGCCCTTTTAAATTCTCTAGACTGACCTTGAACCTGTGATGCCCCAGCTAGAATTAGGTGTGTCCTGCTGCTCTGACTTTTTAACACCCTCTCTCCCCATCTCAAGGGGAGCTGGAACTCAAACCCAGGGATTTGTACTTTCTGGAAAGCTAGAAGAGGATGAATGTGTGAAAATAAGCAAGGAAAATAAATTGATGGGAGAATTTTCAGGCAGGACACACAAACACTTAAGGCCATGCTCTCTCAAACTCATGTTCAGGGTAGGCATATAGGCTACCCACTCTGTCATCCAGTCATTCTGGCATTTCTTTCCCAACGCCCTTCCAAAGTCATCATTTTTTACAACTCACCCACTGCCCTCCACGCCAGCTGAGCAACGTGTGCCTGGATCACTGTAGTACCAACCGCAGCTTAAAGAGCACCTGAATCCCAACTCATCTTGGCATAATAATCTCCTTAAATTACTACTTAAATAACGACTGAAACGCTTTCCATTAACTGTAGCCTTTCCCAAAATATGTTTTATAGAATATCAGTTTTACAAGATTTTAACCTGTTTCAATTTTAAAACAGGGAGAAAGAGGGTAGATTCTTTTTCCAAGTGCTTAGCAGAAAAAGTAGTTTCTTTCCTTCTTTCCTTCCTTCCTCCCTCCCTTCTTTCTTTTTATTTCAAGACAGGGTTTCTCTGTGTAGCCCTGGCTGTCCTGAAACTCACTCTATAGACCAGATCTATAAAAGCAGAGATCCACCTCTTTGGCCTCCTGAGTGCTGGGATTAGAGGCGTGTTCTGCCACGCCTGGCTGAAAAAGTAGTGTCTTCTCAGTGAACTTTCACTGTGTGTATCATGGTGGGGAATTATCAATTCACAAATTTATTTCATTGAAGAGTCCTCTCACCCCAGGATACCCTGTAAGCTGTTGCAGAACACCAGGACAGTTTGCTTCTTATGGCTCTCTGTAGGCTAATCCTAAACTACTTCTGTTCTTACCTCTAATTCTGTGAATTTACATGAATGGCCACCTTTTACTCTGACGCACAGTACTCCATGCAATCATACACACTGTCATTTCTAACTCTGTCCCAATTCATCTCTCTAAATCTGTCAATCCATGATAGGCAAATGCAAATTCCGCTTCTTCCCCAGGACGCATTCTGCATTAACACCGCCACCATACACACTTTGTATTTCATCTAATTCTTCATGCAGCAGTCAAACTCTACTTTGACACAAGCTGTTGGAGACTTTCCTTTGGATTTAATTTAGAAAGCAAGAATCAACATGGCCTTGAAAATATTTGCTTCCCTTCCAGATCCAGCCGGCCCTGCCCCAAAAGGTGACGTGGATGGATTGATCAACAGGCAATCTTACACTCTGAGGTCTAGTGGGATTCCAGTAATGAGGAATACCAACTGGAAATTGAGGGGAAGGAGGGAATTTGGTAAGAGAATTGATTGTGTTTATCCTCTCTTATAATCTTATATCTCTTATATGGTTAAATGGCCTATCTGTCACTCTTGGCCCAAGACATACCCTTGCCAGGTCCCAGAAATAAGTTCTCCATCAAGTAAGAGCATAATCTCTGTCAATCAGAGCTTAGTCACCTTCCCTTTGCTCCAGAGCAGGGCTTCTTAAGCTTTTTCTACATGTGACCGATTTTGGAATGAGAAATTTTTTACAGGAATTTGTTTATATAGGTATATAAGTGTATAGAAATAAAACATCTACTGGTAATAAATCATAAAAGATATTTTGAGACAATTCCTTGGTATATTTATAATCTCACCATTTATGAAAGACAAAAGGAAATGTGCATACTAATGAGATAGACAGGCTTCTATGCTTTTATGTGATAAATTAAATTTTGGATGAAAAATTGATACTGTCAGATGTTCAGAATATTTAGTGTTTTTCAGGGTTGACTGATATTTTGATTTATAAGCATCAACGCTGAGAAGTCTGCCTCACCTAAACTCATAGCACACAATGGCATTCCAGAAACTTAGAAATTCTGCCCTAACCTCAAACTAAAATTTGTTTAATGATTTTTTAATGAAACAAGTCAGCAACTCAAAGAGCAGTTTTAACACAATATAAGCCAAAGTTATACTAACTTCACACTTATATGTTGAGGAATAACAGTAGGAAAATGTTACAAATTTTGTTTTTCCATAATTAAACCATTATGCTTTTATAAAAGGAGACAACTTTGTATGTACAGTAAAATAATGCTCACAGTAGTGAGTATATCAGGAAGTGCTCCTTGTTTCTATGTACGGAATGTATGTGTGTTCAGAACCAAGGCTACAGTGAAGACACAGATACAACACTGGCGAGTGCTATTGGAGTTACTATGTACTCAATTTGAACCAATCTTTTGTCATGTATTCAGAAAACTTTACTATTGCCATATTTTGTTATGAACCCTAAATCCAGTTACCCCATTAGATTGCAACTATTTAAAAAGCTCTCCTCAGGGGGCTGGAGAGATGGCTCAGTGGTTAAGAGCATTGCCTGCTCTTCCAAAGGTCCTGAGTTCAATTCCCAGCAACCACATGGTGGCTCACAACCATCTGTAATGAGGTCTGGTGCCCTCTTCTGGCCTGCAGACATACACACAGACAGAATATTGTATACATAATAAATAAATAAATAAATATTAAAAAATAAATAAATAAAAAGCTCTCCTCAGAATCCTGCTGCTAATGTAACTTCCACACTCTCCCAGATACTTGCTGAATAAAGAAAAGAAAGGCAGAAGTCCAGACACAGGTGCTAGAATGGGAGGGAAACAAGATGAAGGCTTATGGTAACGGAAACATTCCACATGATGATTCTAAAACAAAGAGGCTGGCCGAGACGGGGGCAGGGTTCCAATTAGTCTTTCAGTCTGAGAAAGAATATACTTTCATCTGGATGCCACAAACAGGTTGTCCGAAGCAAACCAGCTTTTCCCCTTGCCTGACCACTGGTCAGTGGTGCGCATCCCACACCAGGGAAGACATTCGCAGCACACAGTGCTCTAAGCATCAACAATGCTACTTCAAAATCAACTCAGATCACCTGCCTAGAAGAGGCATGTGACTTAAGAGTTGGCAGCAATGTGACAAATATAACTACGTCCTGATCATAGTAATGTGCACCTAAGACAAATGCTTTCTCTAAATCAGAAGGGCAGTAGTGCCCCCTTCAAAGAATGCATTGAGGTTTTGGGCAAAGCTTTAGAATGTAGTGAGCTGGTGCTTATCTGTACTCATAAAGAAACCAATATGATTGGCAGTCAAAAGTCTCAAACATTTGCTGCATTGTATTTTTAAAACTTTTCTTTCGAGTTGTTTTAGCTTCACAGACAAATAGAAAGCGGGATATAGAAATCTCCTCTATTTCAACTCATCCTATACACGCACAGCCCTTCCCATTATTGCCACATCCTCACCAAGAAATAGTTAACTTTCAAAGCAGGAATTTACCTAATTCTTTTCTTCCATGTGTCAGGCTTTGTATTATTTAGTTGTTGAGGTCAGTGTGAATAATATATATATATATATATATATATATAATATATATATATATATATATATATATATATAGAGAGAGAGAGAGAGAGAGAGAGAGAGAGATCATTGGAAATGGTTGTATAGTTCTGTTCTGTAGAGGCAGACTGCATGCTTAGAATACCTACACACGGAGCATGGGAGAGATGAGATGACAGATGTGTTTATAAAAGAAAATGTAGCAGGTAATGCAGCAAACGGAATGTCCAGTGCTGGGGAGGCTGTGACGAGGAGCACACTCATGTCTAATGCTGGGGAGATGTGAATCTCCAAGGCCCTGGTCCAAACTATTCTAGCAATATTTACTACTAATGATTGCATATATCTTCTGCCACAGCAATGTCACACCTGGGAATTTTTCTTAAAAAGGAAAACCACATGTAGGAGAAAATATTTTATTGGATGCTTATGAAGCAATTTTAGTAGTGACAAAACCCATTAAATGACTCAAATGACCATCGATTCATTAATCAAAAAAAAATGATAGTACATTACACTATGAAAATAGATGCCGAGGTTCATGAGGTGCCACCACACAGAGGGTCTGCCGTCGGTTACTGGCTGCTGAGGCAGGTGGTGGTGGTATCATTTTCTTCAGTGGTTAGCCACTGATAAATTGCCGATGCTCCTATAAACAACCCCACCCATGCTTGTGTGAGCAGCTATGAGGGTTATGAACTCAAGAAGACTTGAAAGGAAAAGAGAGACTTGGCAGGAAGAATGGTCTCAGCTGGAGAGGAAGGAGATGAGAGATGGGAAGGATTGGGGAAAATGCTAAAATTCACTACATGCATGCATGAAATTGTCAAAGAATAAAAATAAAAATATGCAGCTTTAAAAGAATAATTTAGTTGAATGTCTTCTTGGTTTGCTGCAGAATAAGAGACAAATGACAGGAAAGGTAAACAGAAGAACTGTGGTTTTGTGTAAAATGAATACTTCTCCAAATCTTATTTATGTGTATTTATGTATCAATATACAAATAGGTTGGCAGTCATGGGAGCTGCAGAAGCATTGCAGATAAGGAGCTGCCAAGAGGTGAGGTTCAGAGGAGAAAAATCACAGTCAGAAAGCGAGATCAGAGAGCCAGTGTCTGTGCTACGAATTAAGGTGGGACTCTGAGAATCCTTTAGTACTGTCTCATCACTTTACTTTAGGAACATCCCCTCTAGGCAGCACACTCATGCTCTTCCCACGCCAGGTCCTTCGCTTCCTTTCCAACTGCTCCTTTTCTACTCGACATCGACACAGTAGTGTCTCCTGGATGTCGAGTAGGAAGTCCATGGATGCAAGTCCGTGCTGTCACGCATGTAGCGGTATCCAAATAGTCTCTGCTACACAGACACTGGTCAGTAAATGCTTGCTATATAAATAATGAATGAGTTACAATTCATTTACAAAAATTAAAAATAGACATAGACAGAGGCGGCAAGTCAAAACAGTAAATAACATTTCTAAATGGATAATGGAAGATAATGGAAGAGGAGAAGAAGAGGAGGAGGAGGAGGAGGAGGAACAAGAAGCAGCAGCAGCAGCAGCAGCAGCAGCAGCAGCAGCAGCAGCAGCAGCAGCAGCAGCAGCAGCAGCAGCACTGGCTGCTCTCCAGAAGATCCAGGTTAGGTTCCCAACACCCACCTGGCAATTTATAACATAACCCAGGAACATAATCCAGGAACTCAGATGCCCTCTTGTGGCCTTCACAGGCACTGCAATGCATGTGGTACATAAGCATGCAAGTAAACAAAATATGCATAGATATAAAACCTAAATCAATAAACCTTAAAAAGAGATAAAAATATATTTAGCTAAAAGTTTGGCCATTAGTACAGGGTGAAGAAGACAATAGGCGGTGATACTGAAAAAGAAGCCAATTCACGGCCTCCCAGCCAAATATACAGTTCACATCATCTGACCCAAAGAGCTTATGACACCTAAAGCAAATTCTGAGCTGTGGGGGGAAGGCCTAATGTGACTTCAGAGCAGAGCCATCAGAAATACTGTTATTTTCAAATTAGAATAGTTGAGACTCCCAAATATGACCATACAACAGAACAATTGGAATCATTTTTCATGTTCTGATATTCATAATCTAATATGCTAATAATCTCTAATAATTACATATATATTTCTAGATAGTCTAATAGATTTAGGCCACATTGTTATTTAAACATAATTCTTTTCTCAGTATGACACTACTTTTTACTTATAGTTGTAGAAATTCTAATTTTCCAGAAAAGCTATCAGAGAGCATGATGTATCACTAAGGCTGTCCACACAAAGAACTCTGAAAAAACAATGAACCGATCCCAGATCCTACAGTTCTCCTACAGCCCACAGTATTTTTCCGTTGTGTAAAATATGAATTGGCTACAAAAAAAGCATTAAATATAAAAAATGAGGTTTTGTCTATTTTGCTTTTAAAAGGCACTTTAAATGAGAATAAGCCTTTCAGAATAATTGATTTATCCATGCTTGCATTTGATATCTAAGTATGCATTTGTTCATCTGTAGAAAACCTAGTACCTACTTAAAATCAGGTAGTTTATCTTTGCTTCATAAATAAGAAAAATCAAGCAGTTCTTAAAGATACAGGATTGTACAGGGTTTTCCTAAACCCTTTCAAAATGAAAGTATTACAGAAACAAAGGACAAGCTCGTTTTCTAGGGAACTGAAATAATGACTCCATGATCTTACAGCAACCTACAATTCACCTGAGAATACCAATTAATTATTATAAAATATTTCGGTTCTTCTGAATAAATATCCAAATCTTTTGAAGACTCATAAAGATAACCCTACATAAGTGTTCTGCAGCTTTAAGAACTGCCTCATTTTTCCTGTTTAAATAGTAAAGACTGACTTTTAAGTATCTATTAGGTTTTCTATAGATGAACACACATATATTTAGATATCAAATGTAGACATATTTAGTTAAAATCAATTAAACTGAAGAGTTTTTCCCTCCTGGCTGTTTCTATTTTTTCTTTAATCCTGGTCAGTGTAAACCCTTATTACCAGTAATTTGCGGCTGCAACATTGAGGAAAAATGCTAGCCTCACGAATTTTGTCATTTCTCCCCCCTCTTTCCCTGCAGGCTTCTACTGTTGATGGCCTTTATGGAAATATAAATTCAATCAGCAGCTGCAAATTTCATGAGACGTCCATCTTCATGCTGAATTTCTAACTGAGTGTCAAAACAATCTGTGGATTTCTCCCTGATGAAACACACATTGAATTGTAAATTTCTGCAATTTCCTCACGTTTGACTTTCAGCTGCCAGCCTGGAAACAGCCTACTAGGCTGCAGCAAATAACTCTCCATCCTTACTTCTTCACTCCATTTTAAGAGTTAAAATGTATAAGGAGCATGAAGTCCCCCTTCCCGTGTTGGACAATTAAATTAAATTAAATTAAATAACAAGAAAACAAGGCACCCCCCCCCACCACAGATACACTGATGTGTTTTATAGAGGAACTGTTGCCGAAGAGACGCACGTGTTCTATACGGTCATCTGCACTCAATTACACTAGCTGATAAGTGAATAATGAGACAAGCGTTGGTAAAATTAGTATTTTCTATATATGATATCAACTGAGCCATAACTGAAAAGCAGTCACAAAGTAATGACATGTATTGTTGTTAAATACTTCCAAGAGAAAAATATTAAAGCAAAAAAATTAATACAGCCAGACCGGGCATTCTTCTTAATATGTAATTACAACTGGGTTAATTTTTCATCAACAACTCATTTTTGACAAATAACGATCAGAACTGCTGTTAAGTAACACATTACAGAACCTATGTTGTTCTACAACTAAACTAGCAAACTGTCAAGAGCTTTGGTAAGCTATCATAAGAAAGTCATTGCGCTTTTTCTCAAGCACCCGCTACTTATAAAGAGTTTTCATAGGTACAAAATAAGTCACAGGCTTATTTAAAATTTCACCAAGCCACTGTGGTAAGCAAGTCTGATGGTTCTAGAATAACAAACGAAGCAACAGCTAGCTCTTCAGTCATTTATTTCACAAACATGTAGTGAGTATCCCCGGTGTGCCGGGTAGGTAATGCTTACTAGCCATGAGGACACCGAGAGATGAGGGCCCTGTGCTCTCCTCAGAGACAAACCTGAGAGCACGGTGCTGCAGGTGCTATGGACTGGAACAGAGCACTGGAGAGGACAACTGACAATGAGCAGTGACGACACTTCTAGAGAGGCACAGAGGTGTGCTATCAGGAAGGCAGCAGAAGGGAGAGGGACAAGCTCCAGGCAGAGGAGCGGATGCAGTTCAACCACAGGGCAGGAAATCGCTGTGACTATGTAAAGCTTTTAGAATCTGGAGAGGCAAACGGCTGATATACAATGGGCCATGCTAGGTAGGCTTGTGGATTAAAATATTTACTGAAACATTTACTTTTGAAATAGTAAAACATTTATTGAAACATCTGGAATGCAAGGCAGTGGGAGGGATTTTAAGCATGAATATAAAAATAACATATTGCTCAAACTCATAAAAGCAAAAGCTATAGTAAAACAGTAAAGAACATAGATTCCTAGAGCCCAGACTTGACTCAAATCCAGTTCTGCCGGGACAAGCACATAACTGAGGCAGGTTTCTTTCTGTGTCACTCAGCATGTGAGGAAGACAGTAACACCATGACATATTCCAGGTCTATTAGTAAAATAACTATATATATTAGAACTAGGATACAAGGCTAACTCTCCAGCATAAAGGTGTATTTTCACTTTGAAAACATTTACTGGATGTTTACTGCATACCGTATGAATACCTCCCAAAAGTTTACAAACAGAACACTAGAAGAAAACTTTAAATGACCACAAGATATTAATATACAGAATCAATCAATGTTCTTAAAATACAAGGGGACTATACAAGTCAATGAAATCTCATCAATATTTTTTAAATACATATAATTTTTACAACAAAAATGTTCATACTAATGGTGGGCTGGAATGGTGCTCTATAGAATACCTCAAAATAGCACGCTGTCACAAAATTGGGCTTGAATTGGGACTGTGGCAATCACTGAGTTTCAAACCCAACTGCAGGCCCTGAGGGCATAGAATGGCAGTAGTCTCTTGCCAGAGAGAAAATACACCATTAGCTGATGAGGGGTGGAGAG
Organism: Microtus oregoni; assembly: GCF_018167655.1. Taxonomy (NCBI): domain Eukaryota; kingdom Metazoa; phylum Chordata; class Mammalia; order Rodentia; family Cricetidae; genus Microtus; species Microtus oregoni. The sequence continues at coordinate 8,058,144 of NW_024543073.1, read as the reverse complement.
GGACACATGGAGAGCGTGTATAACGTTCGAGGTATCAAAGAGCTGTGCCTCTCAGAAAATCTACCAGAAGATCCTGGGTGCCTGAACTGGAGCAAAGCAGACAGTGTGGAAGGAGGGGGAGGCGGGAGCCTCAGGAAGAAATTTAAAGTTTAGAGAAATATCACAGGTATGTAAGGGTTTCAGATTTACTCAGTTGGACAGTGTGAAAGATAAACTTGAAAGCAACAAAATCGTGCTAGACCTTTGAAATTATATTAGGATCCAAGCAAAATAGAAGTAAATAGTGCTATAGAGACACCCACCACATAAGATTTCTACAGAAATAATTCCAATTGAAGATGATTATTAAAAAAGAACGAAAATGACTACAGCTTGACCAGACCACCATGAAGGAAAACGTTAGTGGGTATAATTAGAAAACGGCACTGGGATGGTGCTGTTTCTGGTTTAGAATGGCTGCCTACGATCTCTTGATGGTGTGAAAGGGTATCTGTACCATCCTTCTGTTGTTATGTAACAAAATGCATATAATCATAATTCTGTATATAACACAGCACATGAGATAGTCACCACCTTATTTAAAATTAGGCTCTAGTTCAATTCACCCAACTGTAGGGCACACATACATGTTCTCAAGACAGTTATGGTAGCCCAGATAGCAATGAAGCCCAAAGAGTTAGGTAAATTAAATGCATGTTTAACTTAAGCTGCTTTCAATTTTCAATAGGTCTAGGAGACTAGAACCACAGGGCAAAACAAGGTGCATCTGCAATCGGAAAGTAACTAAAATTCTGAGTGTTTAGAGTGAATTTTAAAAGGGGAGAGAAAAACCAAAAGGAAAATAGTTTTTAAAGAACCCAAGAGAAGCACAGTGAATAATCATCAAAGGAAAGCTGGTCTGATAGAGAACACAGGGCTGGAGAGATGGCTCAGTGGTTAAGAGCTTTGCCTGCTCTTTCAAAGGTCCTGAGTTCAATTCCCAGCAACCATATGGTGGCTCACAGCCATCTGTAATGAGACTCGGTACCCTCTTCTGGCCTGCACTGTATACATAAAAAAAAAAAGAAAAAGAACACAAAGCACGCAGGCTGAGGGAGGCTGGCTAAGTCTCAGTGGAGGACCGCTACACAAAGACGATGATTGCAGTTTGAATCCCAAGCATCCATGTAAAAGCCAGACAGGCTGCACGCGCCTGTAACCTCAGCACTGGAAGATAGCTGCTGCCCAGCACATAACCTAAACAGCCAGCTTCTAGTTTAGCAAGAGACTATGTCTCAAGACAATCAGGCAGAGAGGGGTGGCAGAAGACACAGGATGCTATCTTAGTCTGGTCTCCCCACGCACACACAGACATATACATCAGGCACACCACATACGAACAATACAGGCTACATATGAACTTGCACACACAGGCATGTGCGTCAGGTGCACTACACACATGCACTACATACATGCACTACATACAGGCCACACATGAACTGCACACACAGGCATGTGCGTCAGGTGCAACACACACATGCACTACATATAGGCCACACATGAACTGCACACACAGGCATGTGCATCAGGTGCACTACACACATGCACTACACACATGCACTACATACAGGCCACACATGAACTGCACACACAGGCATGTGCATCAGGTGCACCACACACATGCACTACATACAGGCCACACATGAACTGCACACACAGGCATGTGCATCGGTGCACCACATACAGAATAAATTATGAAGAAATATGCTAGTGAACATATTGGAAAACTAGTCAAATGATATTAGTAATAACAGTAAAACTTGGAAGGTATAAATTATTGTTTACAGGAAATACATAGCCCAAAGTCTTTATATCAGAAAACAAACAGGATGAAGACTGATGACCTGAGACTTTGAAGAAAATAGAAAAACTAGTGAACAAAGAAATAAAGAAAGTAGAATATATAAAAGAGAAGTAGAATTAACATGAAATGAAACAGAAAATAAATACCAAAACAAAAATCTGGTTCTTTGAAAATAGACAAATTTGTTATTAACTTTTAAGAAGAAAAATACAAGTAAACAATACTAGGAATTTACAAACATGTGAAAAAGCAGACATTTATTCATGTAGACTTTAAATTTTAAAAAATTACTAATACATGTACTTTTAAAAAAATACATGTAAGCGTTTTGTCTAAATGCACCACATGCATGCAGTGCCTGCCCAGAGCATCAGCTCTCCTGGAACTAGAATTATAGACGAGTTGTGAGCCACCAGAAGGGTGTCCAAAACTGGACCCAAGACCAATAAGAGCAGTTAGTACTTAGAATAGCTGAGCCATTACATATGTGAATTCTTTTTTTTTTTTTTTTGAGACAGGGTTTCTCTTGGAGCCTGTCCTGGAACTAGCTCTTGTAGACCAGGCTGGTCTCGAACTCACAGAGATCCGCCTGCCTCTGCCTCCCGAGTGCTGGGATTAAAGGCGTGCGCCACCACCGCCCGGCTTACATATGTGAATTCTTAAGTAAAGTTTAATCATTATTACTAGCCCCTAAAATAGGTGAATTATTAAAAATCATTAAATTGGGAATAGCAAATAGAACTTGCAACTAAAGAAATTGGGCTATCAGAATGAAAAAAAAATCTTCCTATAAACAATAGATTTTAGTGCAAAATTTCTATGAAGCTCTTATTTAGATTATGAATTTATATAGAAAGGATTCTCAAGCCTAGTTCTTATTTAACATGCTTAGCTCGTGCTAACATACACTGTCAATTCATTGGCAGGAATATGTGCCATCTGAAATAATCTTATTAGGACATTAATCAGCTACCTACCCTATTGCAGGCTGTCTCACATGTACCACTAGAGAAAGAACTTATTAAAAGGCTGGAAGTAGAGAAAGAAAGAAACTTATGAGGCAAGTGTTGAGTCCCTAAACAGATAGAGATGAGAAAGCAAGTCAAAGTGGACTAAACACCACACATATATCAATAGTGCAGTCAGATGTACAGGTATACATTCAGAGGCAACTAGTCAATCCTTAAACACTTTCTTTTCTTTTGATTTTTTGAGACAGGGTTTTTCTGTGTAGCCCTGGCTGTGCTGGAACTTATTCTGTAGACCAAGTTGACCTCAAACTCAGAGGTCTGCCTGCCTCTGCCTCCCAAGTGCTGGGATTAAAGGCGTGAACTATTGCCACCACCTAGCAGAAAAGAAACACATCTAAAAGCCAACACCACTCTTTATCTTTCCAAGATAACACTGGTCCCTAAACTAGACTTTCTTACTATAATAGCAATTCAGGTACCAAGCTCACACCTAAATATAAACTCCAACCATACCAAGTAACAGCTGCTGACTCACCTAGTGAGGAAACAAAGGGTTTTGTTTCCTGGGATCTTCAGGTTTTGGTGAGAGAACTGTTCCAGAGACTCTGATCATCAGAACAGGGAGTCACCGCCCAGCACTTACTTCCCCCTTCAGAAATACACCACATGAGACAGAACACTCCAGTGAAATAGACACAGAACCGGCCAGAAAAGAGAACACCTTGTGATTTCTCTTGACAGCCTGGAGCTTCCCCACAACACAGGTGTTTGCAACCAGCTTCCATGAAACTTGGCTGCCATCTATCAGCACTGCCATTATTACAGTGTCAAGATGAACACAACCATAGCCATCATCCGGCTTCCCTGGGATCAGCCACATTTCCCATAGTACACAGATCTTACACAGTTGCAACCTTTTGCTTTTCCAACCTCTATCTAGATAGATTACTATTTTAATTCTCTTTGTATAGAAAAAGTGGTTTTGATCATTACAAAAGGTGAATCATCTCTTTTGTAGAAACATTTTTTAAAATCAGTTAATCATACATACAATAAAGATACCCACAATTATTACTACGTTTTAACCCCTTCCCTTCAGATTTTAAACTATCCTTTAGTAGTAAGTAATTGATAGTAATATAATATCATTTGCTCACTAAATATGGAAAAATTTCTGAGTACTGGGAAAGGCAGAGAACTATTTAGACACATGTTTCCATGACTCTCATCTTAAATATAGAAACAGAAAAAAAAACTGGATTTATATTTAGTAACAGCTAAAAATAATTAAAAATAGCAAGTCAGAGATATAGATATTGTACCATCCAGTCAGATAACATATTTATTTCTACCAGCAGACATGACACACTTTCACAAAATTAGTGGGAGTTGGGACTTATGCATATCTGCTTCAAAACAAAGTTTGACTCTGGAGTCAGCCACCCCCGTGATGAGGATTCTTTTACTTCAATTTGGGTCTCAAAAGGTAATGAACAAGATCCCTGAGAAGCAGGGTCTGTACTCCGCTTATAAAGCCAAAGCAAAGGATGTTCTTCTCAACCAGTAGATGGCATTACGCCAAAAACCTAAGCACTATTAAAAAATCCCCAAGACTGAGGTCTGTGGCGGGGGTCTGTGTGGGTACTAAGCAACAACGAGTTTCCCAGCACTGGAAACTTGTACAGCAACACTTCAGCTCTGAATGCGCGTTTTACCCCCACTCACTCCCTTTACTGACTCCTAACGCTACAAAAGGAAATGATAAACGCAGGAGCAAACGGGACCAAAGAGTATTCGCCTGGCTCCCCAGGGATACACAGCGTCTGTTTAATGCAGCTTCCAGACGACATGCAATGTCATGGGATGCTGGGATAAAAACACGCTTTATTCAACAGCTCTAAACATCCAGGCAGCTGTCCAATAGAAAAGAATAATTAGCTAGAAATAAATCCATTGGCTTTAATATAATTCAAGTATGGAAGGCACAAAGCTTTAAATCAATGTATCAACAAAGGAAAATCTTAAATACCTTATTTTAGGAGTTGAAAGAAATTATTATAAAGGGAGAATTTTCTTTTTATGTACCTTTGAACAAAAGACATTAAACAAAATTAAAATCCAAAGGAAACTGTGGTGCATACATAAATTAAGTACCTGGAAAAAAAATCTAATTAAGCTTGAAGGTTTCAAATGAACAAAACTGCACTAACATGCTCTATGTATCAGCTATTTCCTGGGGTGATTAAAAATTTTAAAGCCCACTCTGACAGTTTCAGCTGTTTTCTCAACTTCTGTACTTGGAAGTTTGCAACATCAACAGTTTGCCTTTGTTTGAGTGACTTATCAATTCCCCTGTTTGAAAATCTTTATCTGTCAAATTAGGCAAATTGAAGACGCCTCTAGTGAAGAGCTCTACTAGCTACAGAACTGTCCGTACAGAGTTCAGGCAGGAGTCAAACCGAGGAAAGCAAACTGTTGACATAATTTCCCAAATGCTTAAATGGCAATGTGAATATTTCAGATTATAGGAGAAATTATTACACAAGAAAGAGGTGTGACTTAGTTTACAATTTTTTTCAGTCAGTATCCCTCCCTTTGTAAAATGGTTTATGCTTTTTTTCTGAAAGCTAAAATACTCATTAAAAAGCGTTAAAATTCTATTAAGTAAAAATTATAAATTAAAACTGTTTATATGTAATTAAAATGGTTTCTCTAAGAAGAGTAACAGAATCAAATTAAGTTTTTTAGCATACTAATATTACTAATACATGGTATCATTTTTATTATTGCTATTGTTATTGTCTACATTCTTGTCTTGGTACTAACTAGAATTCTGGAAATCATAAACAGCCTTAATTATATCCTAGAAGAAAATCATAAGCCCTAGACTGAAAGAAAGAAAAAAATCTGAATAAATTTTAACTGTGCCTTTGCACATGCATATTAATTTCATTTCAGCTAGTTTACTGAGAATAGAGTAAGCCAATGATTTAGATAATAGCCATATGTACATTATCCCTCTGTTGGGAAGGACAGCAAATCCACTGAATCCTCAGACATGCAGAGCATGTGAAGCTTGAGAGCTCTGCGGAATATCACGGTGCATACACTGAGTAGGCAGCTGGACATAGCGGTATGAAACTCAAGTGAGAGGGCTGGGGGAAGCCAAGGTTTGGAAATCAGATGTATAGTAACCGAAGCTATAGGAGTGGGTGCACTTAAGAAAGAATTCTGGGGGAACAGAAGGATGGAAGCGCTGCCAGATAAGCAGGAGTACTTTTAGAAACCTGAAAGAACAGTCAGAATGGTAAAATGACACCCAGAAAGGAATACTGTGGCTAAAGTTTTAAAGAAGTTGGTCACGTGACAAAATGAAAAGACTCCAGAGAGTTAAGCAAACAGGATACCCCCAGTAATCTTACCCAAGCAGTTTGAGTTGCTAATGAAGTAGACACAAAATTGCAGGGGTAGGTAAGAAGGTTGAGAGCAGAGACGCAGGTCTACCAACTATTATACTAGATAAAGAAGAAACAAACTGAGCACCTTTTCAATGTGCAGGTGTTAAGAAGGACACACTGTGGAGAAACACTGATAAGCACACTGGTCCTTACAACATCTATATCCTGCCTGGGAAGGCCAAGCAGAGCAGCAGATGATCTCTAAGTGCAAACAATAGAAATCTTGGTTTGGTTTTTTTTAAAGAAAACATTAGTTAGTTCATAGCATTGTACAAGGCTTGAAGAACACTATGTAATGAAAAGAGAACTATTTAAAAATATTATTTGGTCAGCGGGTAGAGGCACTTGCCAACAAGCCTGGCATCCTGAGTTCAACCCCCAGTACCTACAACGGCTTAGGGAGAGAACCAACTTCTGCAATTTGCCGTCTGACCTCCACATACACACCATGGCATCTGTGTGTGCTCATCCTAAATAAACCAACATGGTAACAACAACAAAGCTATGGCTGCTGTCATGAAGCACTAGATGTGACAGTTGCCCCTCTTAACCTGCTGGCACTGTACGGATGGATGCCGCTTCCATCCTTTAGTATTCTGCTGCCCTCCCCTCAGTTACTGCCCAACTGTACCCACTGCCAGGAAGGTTTTCTGCTACTGTCTAACTTTTTATCACTAATTCATGAATTCATAAGTGGGGCAGACATTTCCTATTGGCAGATCCTAGACTATATGTTCGCATTCTGGCTACAAGGCAAGCTGGGGGTGTGTGAATATAGATCCTTTACTAAAGGAAGGCAGGCTCTGCTCTTTGCTAAGACATAAGGTACAGGAATACAAACAGGAAAAGGCTCACACAAAGAACTGCTATGCCACGAAGAAAGTAGGAATTCTCATTAACGGCAGGAAGACAGCTTATTTTTCTCCCTCATAAAAAATGATGGAAGACAAGAGTCTGGGCCTTAAATGATAGCATACTGGCCATCTAAAGGGCTTCTCAGTCCTTCTCTGTGGATCCTCTGTGCCCTAAAGTGCCTTCTCAGTTTGTGGTGAGTAAGAGGGCAGCTGAAGCATTCACGTTGCTCTAGCCCAAGAGACAGAAGGGACAAAAAGAGTATGGCTTTTCCCATTAGAAACACGGAACGGTCATGCACTATGTGGCACAGTGCCAGCTAAAACTGAGAAAGAAAAGGTGGCTGCATAATGGGAAGCAAACTGCAGCATCAAGCATGGCACACGGGAGAGCAAGAGCCCCATCAATAAGATACACGGTGGCAATGATAAGTGGTGCTGTAAGCCCAAAATCCTATGCGAGGGCAAAGTGTAGATCTGGTCTAACAGGAAGGCAGATCTCCGAGGGGGGAAAAGGGTGTTTAAATGACCAGCAAAGGATTGGTGTTTAACAAGACAGGGGGCTGAAGGTCAGAGAGAGAAGGAGGAGAGAGAGGAGGGCAGTAAGAGGTAAGGAACGAGAGTGCAAAGACCTAGTGTAATAAATACCTAAAATTAGAGTTGAAGAATCCCATGAGCTACAGGCTAGCAAACCGTGTGGCGTGTGAGACTATTCACCAGGCCGATAGGTGGGAACCTGACTCTGTGGAAGGCCTCTTAAATGTAGCAGCCTGGCCTTAATGCTTAAGGATAGTATCAAGTTACTGAATTAAAGCAACAGTCATGACTGTACTTGAAATCTAGAAATCATGCTCAGACCACGTAGGGTCTGGATTAGAGAAAGGCAGGCGGAAACTGAGCACAGGGTAGCTGCAGTTCAGGAGGAAAGCATTAAAGACACAGTCTAGGATAGAGAGCCCGAGGAGAGGGACAGGCCAAAGATTCAGGGCTACTCAGAAAGGATAACTGACCCTCCTGGTAGCTGAAGGGTACTGGCAGTGACTCAGAAAAATAGTGCTAAGTCTAATTCTCAAATTCCGTCAGAGAAAGGAAGAATAAGACTATGGAAGGGCTGAGAAGAGCTCCCATTGCTCCAGTCTCTTAAGAGATGGAAAAGAGGACACAGCATGTGTTTCTTACTTTTCAAGATTCTGTTTTGTGGTTCTGGGGCGGAGCCTATGAAACCTGACACCCCAATCACTCTACCCTACAGTGCACCCACAGCAACTTTCTGGCCATCACCTGCCCTAAATCTGTGCAGGCCAATGAACTGATCCATCAATATCCATCAGGGAGAGGGGTGCACTTCATGGGTAAACCACTTTTAAAGATGTTTCATTTTATATTTGGCCCCTCTACACCTCTTTCCCTCTTGGATATTCACAGTGAATAATAATGAATTAAAAAACTCTAACAAGTTCTGCATTTAGTTATTATAACAAATTTAACCCTGTTGCAAAAAAAAAAAAAAGTTACCCAAACTTAATAGGCTTCAGAAAACTTTCAGCACACAACACATAAAAGTATGAGAAACAGACAGAGCCAGAGAACCAGTTGTGGTGGCATTAGCTGACTGAAGCAGGGCCATCTAAGCTACAAAGCAAAAAGTTTGCCTTAAAAATAAACAAATGAATAAATAACGAAAAGAAACCTGAAAACATCAGTATAAACTTGGAACAAAACATAGAGTAACCATAGCCAGGACGACAACAGACCGACAGCGAAGGCCAGGTTAAGAGTGTATAGCGCCCCTAGAAGCAAGACTATACAAAACACAAATGGCACGAACAGGAAACCACAACAGAAGGCAAAGTCGGGAAGACAAAAAAGGAAAAACTAATGAGTGAAACGAGAAAGGCATTTCATAAAAAGCATTGGATCCTGTATCACTTCTCAAGGCCCTAGTCCATGTCCTTGTCCTAGAGAGTTTCGTATGCTCTGGAACAATGGATAAGGTACCTACCGGTGGAAACCCGTAAGCCTTGTCATGCACAGGCCTATCACATCCTGGCTATCTGACCAACCAGGGCATGCTGTACACAGCTGTTGAAAACAAAGGTGGTGGTAATAACACTGATGAATCACTACTCCACGCCCAGCTCTTCATATCATCTGCTAGTCATAATCCTCCAAGAGTAATGGAACTAACCTAAGCAAATTTAAATATTTTTGAAAATCTTGAAAAAGGATGATTTGAATAGCAAGAGCAAAAGTGTGAATGAACTGTTTTAAAATTCCATATAACTTTTAGGTATTACACACAGAATATACATACAGATATGACTTTGCTATCGACATGTACATGCTTGTCAATCACTTTTTTTAATTTAAAAAATTTAAGAATCTTTTAATTTTTTAAAGCAATTTTAAAATTTTATATGTATGGGTGTTTCATCTGAATATATGTCTATGAATCTGGTGCCTGGTGTCCAGAGTGACCAGAAGAGGGAGTTGGATCCCCTGGAAGTGTAGTTACAGATGGTTATGAGTTGCTATATGGGTACTGGGAATTGAAACTGAGTCCCATCTAAGAATAGCCAGTGCTCTTAACCACTGAGCTTCCTCCAACCCGTCAATGTTTTTTAAGACTACTTTTGGTAATCAAGACTTGAGAGACGCTATTATGAGTTTCTTAAGCAGTAAATATCGACTGACAGCTTTTTACAAAACTAGAAATATAGCATTATTGAATATTTCTGGTAAGTCAAACGACCACTGAATTTAAATAGAGAAAAATCAAGTTTCTTTTGATATTAACTAACAAGACAGTAATGCATTCTAGTACATTCATTAGACACATTTATAGGAATGATAAGCTATGTATTAACATAACTTCTGTCTTAGTTAGAGTTTCTATTGCTGTGAAAGGCACCATGACCACAGCACCTCTTATAAAGGAAAACATTTAGTTGGGTAGCTCACATTCTCAGTGGTTGAGTGCATTATCATCATGGTGGGGCATGGTGGTGTACAGACAAACATGGTCCTGGACAAGTAGAGAGTCTTAACATCTTGACTCACAGGTAACATGAGATAGAGGCATGAGAAATGTGAGTTTGAGGCCAGCCTGGGCTGCACAGAAAAAAAAAAAAAACCTATCTCAAAAATGAATAAACATATCTAATCATAGTGAAAGTATATTATGTCATATAGGATCTAGCTTGTCAGTGTGTATTGAGGAAGCAAGCTTAGGGCCTAGCCTAGACTATTTTGCATTCAGTGCTCGGGATAAGTCGCTATCTCAGAAAAGCTTTAACATCTTAGGGGTGAGTCTTTGATGTGAGAAGCTCCCTCTGTGATCCCTGCCCCTATCCCGTCTCCTCAGGCCTAACACTATTCACCTAAAAGGTACGAGTTATCAGTCCAGGACTGAGGCTACCAAGCTGAGTATGACCTTCAGTCTCCCGTCAAGGCTCACTGGCTCTTAGTGGGCAAAGACACTGTCAGTACGGGTTCCTAGGAAACACCAGTTTATTTCAAATTTTCAGTTTTCCCAGTTAAGCAAAAATGTAAAATGGCATAACTAATTTTCAACGTCCATTTTGAACATCCAACTTTACAAAACAAATAGGACAAAAGGGCTATTTTTTTAAAAAATCAAAAAGCCAAAACAGGAAGTCAGATCATGTAACTATCCCACTTAAAATCTTCCAAGAGCTTCCAAACGTATTTTGAATAAAAACCAAACTCTGTACCATAACCAATGACCTCTGCATAAGGAGGAATCAGACAGCAGCTGATCTCATTTCATGTTACTCTCGTCTTATTCACTGAGGACAGTTGCAAGCCTTCTTTCTAGGAACAGAATGTCGCTCCTGCCTTTAGGCCTTTTCTCACCACTCAGTCAAGTTCAGAACCCACTTGATTCTCTCCCTGTCTTGTTCCACAGATCTACGGCATTTATATATTTCTTTTTCTGCTAGTATACCACATTTTCTAAAAGGAGAGTGACAGAGCATATACCTTTTATATTTTATTTGCCAAAGTCGAGTAACACAATAAAAATCAAGTGTATAGTATGCATTCAATAAACATGTGTGAATGAATCAGAGAATTACTTAGTGTTTAAGCTAGGATTCAAACTCAGCATCTAATCCTGGATTGCTGGCAAAGCAGGACTGAATCTGCTTTATTTCTGTATCCTCCTCATCCGACACTGCTTATGTAAAATATACTATTATTATATACTTACTGAAGAAAGGAACATTTCAGATTCCAAGCCTTGAATTTTTAGGTGCCAGAGTGACAAAAGCAGCACGGGAGCACCTAAAAGAACAAACTAGTTCATACCACTCTCTTCCACGGCACTGTCGCAATCCTACCCACCGTCTTCCCAATTTAAGAAAGTTCCTACTCTGATTTCAAGAGTCACGGCTTGTTTTTGTTTTATAAGTCTTCCCCAGAACTAGTGGAAGAAACAGAAGAGGACTTCTAAACTCTACAGCAACTCATTCCCATCCTTTAAACGTGACCAACAGTCCCCACAGCCCTCACCCTTCTTCCTTCCCATCCTCCCTCAGCTAGCAACATCTTTCTTACATCTTCCCCATCCACCATCTTCCTCCCAAAGCCGCCTCCTCTTTCTCTCAACTCCTTTGTTGTTTTAGGTCATTAAGGAGAGTAGCTTAAAATAAATTTAAAAAGAAAGGACTCGTATGGTAATAGATTGTACTCCTCTTAAAGTATATGACTATGTCTTTAGTACTGCACACCCCTAAAAACCTGTTCACTCACAGGACTGAGAAGTAAGAGTCAGACATAAGTTACATTTTAATTACCGAATTACTCAGATCCTCGGATCCTAACGACAGGATATTTAAATTTATTCAATCTATCATAAAATGTACAAATATTTCATGTCAATAAAGAAAAAAATCTAATGCAAAGCTGGAATCCTTCAGTGGTAATGTTTCACACACTCAAGCGTTCTCTTTATCCTTTTATATGATATTCCAACAGGCCTCACAATCAAGCTGCAAAAATGTTCCATATATTGAACAGCCTACAGCTAGCTGGCTGTCCAGTCTATCAGACTTTTATATCATAAGAAAACATTAATTCCTACAGTTTTAAAGCGGTACTTTCCATTGGGTAACACAATTTATAATTGACATGGTTGCTACACAGAGGTACATGAAACATTAGGTAGGCAATGGGAAATCTGTAAGCCAATAGCATGGGCCAAGGGGAATAAAGACAAACTTAGTGCGCGCAACCATGCAAGTGCAGAGACTTCAAAGGCTGTGGTGCAAATATTATATAGGACAGCAAAGTGCTAGTTATTATTATACAAAGCATCATAATTCTTTGAGAACACAAGAAGAGGTACAGGCATCAGAGGTATTTATTAAAGTATAGACATTAAAAAATAGCTATCTATAGAGTTCAACACAGCTGGTCCCAGTGTATTGGTGTCTATAATATATTAGGAAATTGTCACAAGAACCAGCTATTTTATTCTGATCCTGTTACTCCTCCAGCGACTTAGCTCTGCAGTTGGTAGATAGAACCACAGGTTATTCATTGCATCTAAAATTTCTTCATTAACTGGCTAACTTAAACTCCAATGTTAACAGTACGGGAAAGGAACCATTTCTGCTATTTCAGCAATGAAGCTATTTGGAACAATGTTTCCAAGTCTTTAAAAGTTAAAAAAAAGCTTTACAAGTATATTACAAAGATTTCTTTAGCTAGATTCTTTTAAAAACTACATACTAATAATAAAGATCAGCCTGTAACTATTCCTTCCAATTGGAGAGAATCTGGGAGTGCAAGGGAACACTACATAGCATGGCAGACATCTACTCTTAAGAAACAGAACTCTGTATTGTTCTGCTAACAGCATTTAGCTAACAAGTAGGGTTACTAATGGACAGAAAAAAAATACATATAATGAAGCACTGAATAGCGGACAACAGCCATGCATGCTCTGCTGGGCTATAGCTACTGGAGAGAAGAAAATCAGCTCCCTAATTCTTGGGCAGCTATTAAAAAAAGAAAAAAGAAAAAAGGACTCCTTTCTTGTTAAAGCTCAAGAGAATATGAAGAGGAATGAGAGAAAAAAACTCAGACTGATTATGCTGTCAATTTTAGTTGTCATAATGTGCTTCAGAGATAAAACATTCCTCTGAATGGCAATTGAACAGATGGAAATTTTCATTTTTGGTTAACTGGATGGAAGAATTGGACCAGTACCTAAAATGACATTGAAAACGAAGCTCAAACCCCCTCCCACAAGAAGGAAACAGATGCATCACTCCAGATACAAAATAAATTATTGAACAGTGCATATATTATATTGGCATCATTGTATCCAACTGTACATCTGCACAGTGTTTTAGTGTCCTGGTGAGAGAGCAGACATTTCTGAAAGGGAAAACAGGCAACCACTGAAGTGAGTCAGAGAAGTAAACCATTTGGGGAAGAAAAGCCAAAGCAGCACTTTACTGAATTTGAAGTTATTCATGCTGAGAGGGAAAGGGAACCATAAATTATACTTTTTCCAATGCCCTTGAACTTCTGCAATGATTAAACCGTGATAGATTTTGAAACACAAAACCACATTTTCAGAATCTTAAATCAGAATGAATATGAAATAATATTAAGACCCTAAAGGATTAGGAGCAAATGTCCTCCTTCCCTAACCCAACAGATGAGTCGGATACTGAACAAGACCACATTACTGATGTTAAGCGAGGACTAGAACGGAGTCACAGAGTAGGGGAATAAAAAGCCTAAGTGGTGACTTAAAGTTAAGCGAGCCTGTGAGGATGTGCTGGAAAGGGACAGTGGCAGCACTGCTCTGGTCCTCTCCAGGCCCACCCTGTCCACTGCTGGAGCTCCCGCCATCCTTCCATCAGCATTTCCTCCAGGTCCTAATCCAGCTGGAGAGAACACCGGGTTTGAGGGCAAACGAAACAAGCAGGGTTTGCCATCTTGTTTCACTTTTAGAGATAATCTGAGCTGGCACTGGACCAGCAATGGTCGTGTCATAAAGGGTGACATTACAGGAAGGTCTGACCCGGGGCTGTAGGTGATGCCTGAGATGCCAAGTCCTGAGGTTAGTGTCTAAAAGAGAAAAACACAAAGGGAAAAATGTCTCTAATATAAGACATCGCAGTGGTAACAGAAACTCTGACTTCCTTTTATTTATTAAATCATTCGTCACAATGTAATAAGCTTTAATATCTAAAGAGATAGAATATTTATCACACATAGCTTCCAACCAAACTATATTTAATAAGGATTCACTACCTTGAGACCAATAGTCTGTCTCCCAGACTGTCAGAACGGCACAGGTGAGAAAAATATGTTCAGTGCAATGCCACCAGATATTAATGGAAAGCAGACAGCACATGGGCACAATTACAAGTCTGGAATGCTGATTCACAAGCTTCACAATGGTATTTATAAGTAGTATTTAGTTTAGAAATAAAAGTTGCATGGGGAACTGCTACGAATCCTTCTTTGCACCCTTGCAATCATTTTTAAATGCAGGCAATTGTGGAGTAGGGAAGAGCTCATTAAATACACAGGAAGACAAATACAACGTAAAAGCAAAAGTAAAAAGAAGGTGGGCCCATCTGGACTTATTAGAGAAAGAAAAGCCTTGAGGGGAATAGCTGGGGATATGGGATAGGAGAAATAGTTAGAAAGTAATTGGGGATGGGGAGCGGTGTTGGCTTCTTCCCCTGGGGTATTTCTGCCAAGGAAGGAGAATAAGAATAGAACCTTAAGAATAGTATCGTGTGGTGGCTGGATGCCCAAAGAGAGGCTGTCGTTAGAAAAAGGCCATAGTGTGATGTGGTAATGATTCACAGAAGAATGAGAAAGAAGGTGGACCAGAAGTCATACTTTGTCCCTCCGCCGCACTCCAAAGCTGTGCTGGTCCTATTCCTCACTCTCAACTTGCAGCACCTCTCTTCCAGCTGCAGCTGGTCTGCTGTTAACATGACTGGGCCCCTCTCATTGATCTATGACCTATAGCACACTCATGTGCAAACTTCTGTGTACGCTAGATGCTCTCTCCCCAGCAGTCACTGGTCACGGGATGTCAGAGGAAGCTGATGGATGACCCATCAAAGAGCCGAGTGAGAAGTTGCAATTGACCCAGTGAGGATGTATACACAGATCCCAGTTCCTCCATACTGCAGGCTGATGGCAGGTCAAAAGGGTCAACTCCAAAAGGAAGCATTGTTTCCATTTTAGTAAGTTTGACTTTTCTAATTAAATTTATTTTTATGAATGTTTATTTATTTATTGTGTATGAGCACACACACACACACACACACACACACACACATTCTCTTGTGTTATGCCATGGCATGTATGTAGAGGCCAGAGGATAACTTGTAGGAGCTGGTTCTCTTTCTACAATGTCGGTCACAGGTATTAAATCCAGGCCTGGGGCATCAAGCTAGTAGAAAGTGTCCTTCCCAGTTAAGCCATCTTGCTGACCGCAAGTTTCTCTCTCTCTCTTTCCTTTTTATTATCATTAGAGAAACACACCTAAGATTATATCTGTATGACTTCCTATCAACATTTATTGACATGAAACACAAAATAACTTATGAGTAAAGCATTAGCACACCACTTAGAAAGTGCTGAATGTATTAGTACTCGACAGGCAGAAGAGACAGTCAAGAGGCTGAGCTTCCCTCCATCAACATAACGTCTCAAATGTGACAGCAAAATGTCTCAGTGCCATTAGCAGAACCATGTAGTGCACAGTTATCATTAAATCCACACACGCCCACTTAAAGTGATGTGAGGGTTTGCAAATTTTTCATGCTAACAAATTATAGAAGCACTGATTCTCCACTGAGTTTTATTATACTCCTTAGCAAGCAATTATAACTATATTTCAATTTTTCCTTTATGCTGTCCTCTAACATTTTTATTTAGTCTGCCAAAATTCATTATGTGAATTCCAGACCAAAAAAGGAAATTTTTCTAGAATTGTAAACATTATCAAATTTTTTATTATAAAAAGCAAAAGCTTATAATAAAGCAAAATATATTATTAAGATATTAATGTTTTATTCTTATTTTAATTTTCTATGTGTACAGGTGTTTTGATTGAATATATGTCTATGCTCTAGATGTGTGTGCCAGCAAAAGCCAGAAAGGGGGGGGGGGTATCAGATCCCCTGGAACTGGAGTTCTAGCTGGTTGTGACCCACTACAGAGGTGCTGGGAATCAAGCCCAGATCCTCTGGAAAAACACCAAATGTTCTTTTTTTTTTCCAGTTAATTTATTTTTTTGTTTAGAATTTTTTTTCATTTTACATATCAACTCCACTTCCCCTCATTCCCCTTCTCTCCCGCCCCATCCACTCCTCAGAGAGGGTAAGGTCTCCCTTGGGGAGTCAACAATGTCTAGCACATTAAGTTGAGGCAGGACCAAGCCCATCACCCCTGTATCAAAGCTGAGTAAGGTATTCCACCATAGGGAATGGGATCCAAAAAGTCAGTTCATGTACCTGGTCCCACTAACAGACCCCACCCCCAAGCAGATCAAGTCACATAACTTTCACCCACATTCAGAGGGCCTACTTCAGGCCCACGAAAGTTCCCCAGCTGTCAGTCCAGAGTCGGTGAGCTCCCACTGTGCCGGTCAGCTGTCTCTGTGGTTCTCCCCATCATGATCTTGATCCCCTCCCTTGCTCATATAATCCCTCCTCCTTCTCTTCAACTGAACTCCAGGAGCTCAGCCCAGTGTTTGGCTGTGGATCACTGCATCTGCTTCCATCAGTTACTGAATGTAGGTTCTATAATAACAACTGGGGTAGTCACTAATCCGATTACAGAGGAAGGTCAGTTCAGGCACCCTCTACACTATTGCTAGGATTCTTAACTGGGGTCAATCTTGTGGATTCCTGGAAATTTCCCTAGCACCAGGTTTCTCCCTAAGCCTATAATTGCTCTATCAAGATATTTCTCTCACTGCTCTCCCTCTCTGCCAATCTTCCACTCGGCAATCTCAATCCCTCCTGTTTCCATTCCCCATCCCCTCCTTCCCAGTTTATCCAGGAGATGGCCCTCCATGTGTCCCTCTTAGGGTCCTCCTTTTTACCTAGCTTCTCTGGGGTTATAACAATCACTGCTCATTAATATCTCTTACTATCAATGGACTCAATTCACTTATAAAAAGACACAAGCTAACAGAATAGGTAAGAAAACAGAACCCCAGCCTTCTGCTGTATACAACAAACACACCTCAACCTTAAAAAAATCAGTACACCAGTGTTCTTAACTGCTGAGCCATCTTTCCAGCCCCAGAATTTTTAATTTTTAAAGAACTTTGGCTAAATAGTTCCAAAAAAAAAATATTCTACAACATAGTTTTCCCAAAACACACAGTACTCTAAAAATACTAATATGAACAGCATTATTCGTCTGTGTTAATACAACTTAATTATTCACCTTTTGCTGAGTGTGCCAGGCAGGATGGAAATTTAACATTTTTTAGGCCTAATCTAGTTTCTAAACTTATCCCTTATACAAGTCTCACTAGAAAATAGTGTGAATTCTTCAGAATACTTTTAATTCACTGCCAATCCTATCTATCCCTGTCTTGATCTGGTTTAGATGGCCAAGCCACATTGCTAGAACTTGCACTCATATAGTATTTTGTTTATTTTTATGTGCATTTAAGTATGTCTGTGTGTGGGTTTGTGTATTAAGTGCGATGTCCTTGGAGGGTAGAAAGGGATCCTGAATTCCTTGAAGCTGGAATTACAGGTTGATTTGTTGCTTTTAACTGAGATAAAATCCACATAACATAGATTTTACTATTTTAAAGTGGAAAAAGCAGTGGTAAAAAGTGCACTTGCAATGCATTCACTTCCTTACTCAGTTCCAAAGTAGTTCCATTATCCCCCACAAAAAAACAAACCCCTAAATTGTAAGCTGCCACCTGTGCACCACAGTTCCCTGTAGTCCCAGCGGTATTTCTGCCCGAGTGTATCTATCCACTCTGGTAAGGCAGATAAATGAAATTGCACAGTATCAATCTTTGTTTGGCTTCTTTCACTTTGCACAAGACACTCACTGGTTCATCCTCACTGCAGCAGGCATGAATCAGGAGTATCACATTTTGTTTATCCTTCTTCTGTTGATGGACACTTGGGACGCTTCTCCATTTTGACTTCTGTGAACATTGTTTTAAGGCATTTGCCTGAGTATACTTTCTTTTTGGACACACATCCAATAGTGGAATTGATGATCTGGGTTGGAGATTTAACACTAAACACTCCCTCTGAGGGGCTACTAAACATGTCCCAAGCAGTACACCATCATCAGCTCTCACCAGGATCATAGAGAGCTCCGATTTCCTACCCTCGTCATCATTCTCTTTTCTTTCAGACCAGGGCTTGAACCTAGAGCCTGGCATATGCTAGACAAGCATTCAACAACTCAGCCACAGCCCCATTACCTAGCCCTTTTGTCTTATATTATCATTATTATTATTAATCATCTTCATTATCATTAATAAATGACTGTTTGGCTCAAGGTAAGGTTTCCCTAAGTAATTAGACTTGCCTTGAGTTTACTTTAAAACGAATTCACTGGCAGGCCTGAAACTGTAACCTCCTGCTTCAGTCTCCCAAGTAGCCAGGATTATAAAAGGCCTGTGTCACCAGGCCTAACTCACTTTTTGTCCTCTTTGAAGGTGGTAAAGTTCTTGATTTCTACTTTTTCAAAGAAGAAAGATGGCCATATTTCTATGAGCTTGTTAGCCATTGTGTTTCATCTTTACAGAAAGGTCTAATGGTCTCCATTGCCTTTTTGTCCCCATTCTTTACATCACCAAGTTAACCCAGTTCTAACTTTAGATGCTACATACACTATAGGATTACAGGTATTTTCTCCCTCCTGTAAGTTGTCTATGAACTTTCCAGACAATGTCTTCAATGAATACAGGTCTAATGTTGATGAAATCTAATTTCTTGTCATTTGTGCTTTAGGAAGCCTGTCTAATTATCATTATACATCGACTCTAAGGTTAAGGTGGTTTACCCACAGGTAGTACTTTTAGATGTTTTATAAGCTTAACTCCTACGTTAACAGTTATCCATTTTGCATATGGTGTCTCAGTACCATTTGTTGAAGTCTATTCTTTCCCACTCAACAGTACTGGCATCCTTGTAGTAAGATTTATCTACTTTAACTGTGTAAGTGCTCCAATGCTTAAGGGTCTAAATCTGAAATACTGCGAGATCAAAGACTTCCCATCAGCTTAGTTACAGTCACACCCAAAACCTGAGTTACACCCTCACAGGGATGATACTCCGAGCTGACACTGGTTTCAGCACCCTCTTCCTGGAGCTGACATGAAGGGAAAAGGAAGTTCCTTAGGGTCTCACCAATCAGTTTCAGGCACTCCAGCAGAAGTTTCTATGGCCCTGTGACAGAATTACTAATTTCTTTCTTTTCAGATTGCCATTGCTGGAAGGAGAAAGATAACAAAAGAAGGAAAGGCAATTGAAAAAGGCACGAGTTTCTATTTTCAGAAAATCTATACCACTTTAAACAACAGTCAATAAACTTAGAGCAAAGGACCAAGAAGCAGCTCACCACATAAGCATGGCACCCATAGCTATCATGAGCACACTCATACCACTCACGCCCAGTCCGTGTGAAACACGCTCTTGTATTAAGGTCTCTGTTATAAAGGCTTTATTGAAAGTTGTGTGAGTATGTACTCTCCATGCCCTTATGTTCTCCAGCTTATGAACATAGCAATGGGCTAAAGTAGTGATGGGAGAAAATCCAAATATTTTTTTTAATTGTAAATTACATTTATTCTATGTGTGTGTTTGTACACACACACACACACACACACACACACACACACACACCATAGCACGCTTGTAGAGGTTTGAGGACAATTTGTGGGAGTCTCCTCTTCTTTGACCCTGTGGGTTCTAGGTAAGAAACCCAGGTTGTCAATTTTAGCTGCAAGCACCTTTAGTCACTAAACCATCTAGCCCGCCCCAAAGATGTTTTTGAAGCTTCCTGGAGACTAATTTTCAGATCATTTTAAGGAAAAAAAAGGCATAAGAACAAATTATGTGTTCTTAATCTTTACAGCATACCAAAAAGTACAGAAAATTATTCTTTTCTCCTTTATTCATAGTAATCACCTAATAGCTAAAATCGTAGTTCAGGAAGTCCTGTTCTGCCACGTTCCTAACTCCCCGCTGTTCTCAACACTGGACAGCATTGTGTGCTTAGTCACAACTCACAATAGTGCCCTGACCAGGAGATCAGGCATTTGGAGCACTGTTTCTGACATTAACGTACATGTGGATTGTCCGTGAGGACGCTATTATGATAAAGACCATCTCAGTAGGCTGGAGTGTGGCCGAACATTCTATAAGACGTGCAGAGACAGAATGTATGAAATTCAGTCTCAAGGACAGACTACCAGGACTCCTCACCAAAAGGAAGTCAACTGTTCAAGGTAAAATGCCAAGGAAATCCTTCAGGTTTACAAGGACACACCTCAAGGGCTTGCATATCCTCAAAGGGACTGCTTTCCTCTGTATTCTGCTTCAAGAGAAGGCTGTGGAAACTCTGCCAGAAAGGTAATGAGGCAAGATGAGCCAAAGTCTATCTCCCAGGTCCACCTCAGTGTTAATAAGCACTAACGAAACAGCTGCTGTGTACTGGCATCACTGGAGTGCTGACAACAGAAAAGTATAAAAACTTCATTTCAGGAGCATTTGAAAGGTTTAAAGAAATGAATGACTAGGAAGCCTAGGCACACACCCAGAGAGGTTCTGACTTTAGAGTAAGAGAAGCTAAAGCAATCACACAAACGCTAATCAAAGTCCACCAAATTAGATATTAGAATTAAAGTAAAATGCTGAGTGTGGTGTAAACCACCACTCATGGCAGGAAGATTACAAGTTTGAAACCAGCCCAGTCTGTATTAGGAGTGCCAGGCCAGCGTGGGTTATGCAGTGAGTCCCTATTTTAAGAAACCAAAAGGAAACAACAAGACAAGAATTACAGCAAATAGATATTATACTAAAACAAAAAACCAATTTAATAAAATTAAAGAAGTTATACTTCATGATGTCATCTTTTAAAAGATCTACTTAAAAACAATAATCATTTTTATTACTTAGAAGTAGATCTCGCTACTCTCAGTATCTGCTGTAAAATGTTCCAGACTTGACATGACTATATCCTTTTAATTGATGGCATCGATTAAAATAATAAACACATAGGTGGTTAATGGTTGCTGGAGAGGGAGAGTGACTCTTGAGTGGATTAGCTACCCTAGGTTAACATACATCTCTAAAAACTCCTCACTCGTGATCCTGTAAGGAACCCCAATTAAACTCGCTGATTCATCAGGCTGGACTTGGAGAGGGCCCCATCTTTGTTCTGTCATTAGTACCCTTTCTGAACTGAGTAGATGTTGTTCATGCCGCCCTAGGAAAAGTTAAAGCCACAGTTCTGAACAAAGTGATACACAGAAACTCAAGGCATGCTATGATATTAGATTCTGTCTTCAGAGTCCGTGTAGAACAAGCGAGCCTCCCACCACCTTCAGTCTTAACAAGCCACAGCTCAAATGACAGCTAGCAACACTACCCAGCCACCATTTCCAACTGACTTCAACCATCTGCTCTTGCCCTTGTCAGTGGTTTGCAAATCTCTATGTCCAAATCAGACTTCTGAATTCCGGGCTAATTTATATAATGTTCTGAATATCTCTATTTAGATGTCTAACCAAAATCTCAAGTGGAAAAGATTGAAGATGTGGTCTGTCCTCCCCAGTCTTTCTCCTCTTGCAACTGCTTAAACAAGAATCCTCAGGACACTGTTTTTCGTATCTCACTTCAAAAAACAAAACCAGCAACCCCAGATAATGGGGTCATACAAACTGCAATCTCCCAACACAGTCTTCTCTAAAACACACACACACACACACACACACACACACACACACACACGCACGCGCGCCTTTGTGAGCCTTTAAAAGGGACCACAGCGCCCTGGTGGTACACTCCACACCTTTCTTCCTTAAGGCATGATTCCTTGGTCTGAAACAAGCTCCGACCATGATTAACTTCAGGAGAGGGCCAAGCTAATAAGGTTGCCTGTCCAACCGGGGCCCTAAGCTCCACAACCACGAGCTAAAATAAACTTTTTACTTCACAAGCAGCCTGTGTCATGTGTTTTGTTATAGTGTCACCAAGCTGACGAAGTGACCGGCACTCCTATGTTACACAATATTATTCAACCTGAATGTCCATCGTCAACAGATACTGAATAAAGAAAATACAGTGTGTATACATCATGTACTATTGCTTAGCTTTTAAAAGGGAATCACAAATCCTATCTGTGACATCACAAACAAGCTTAAAGGATATTATGTGGTGGTAGTTTGAATGAGAAATGTCCCCTAGAGGCTCTGAACACTTGGTCTCCAGTTGGTGGTGCTATTTGAGTAGGCTTACGCAGGAAGTGGAACCAGCCAAATGACAGATCTGGAGAACATTGTAGGGATTCTATTGCTGTAAGAGACACCACGACCACAGCAACTCTTGTAAAGGAAAACATTTCACTGGTGCTGGCTGGGTAGGCTTAGTCCACTATCATCACGGTGAGAAGCATGGCAGCATGCAGGCGGGCACGGGGCTGGAGAAGGAGCTCAGAGCGCTATATCTTGATCTGTAGGCAACAAGAAATGAAATGCCCCACCCTGGGCGTAGCTTGAGCATACGTGAGACCTCAAAGCCTGCCCCTCCAACAAGGTCACACCTCGTAACAGTGCCACTCCTTACGACCAAGCATTCAAACACACAAGTCAAACCTATTCAAATAACCACAGAGAATGTGCTAAAAAAAAAATGAGAGAGGCAAAGAAAGACAAATACAATACAATCTCACAAATATGTGAAATACAAAATCAGTTAACTCGAAGACACATAAAACAATGCTGCTGCTTCTCAGGAGGTGGTGAGTTACGCTGGGAGCTGGGGTGGACAGGATGGACGAACGTGTTGACTACAAGCACTGGTGGCTATGGCTAAAACCAAACCACGCACTACCAACCTGACATTTGCTGTGGGGCTTGAGGTATTCTCACTAAAGAAGGAAAAACAGCAATTATGTGAGTCAGTACACATGTTAGTGCAGTCTGCAGTGCAAGCACCAAATTATGCTACATACTAGAAAGACCTTCACAGAGTCTACGACAGTAATACAGAACTACAAGAACACTATCGATTTTTAATTAAGAACATGGTCAAGAGCGCAGCAGGATGGAAATATGAAAAATAATTCAAACAATAATGGATATATTAAAGAGCATTATAAAAGTTTAGAAGAAATGATAACTCCCTCAAATTTTGAAAAGAAAAAACCCACTTCTTACTCTCACCAAGAGGCACACGTAAGAATGTCACATCGTGCGATCGTAACTGCCGACATAATCCCGACCAGCACAGCTACATATAACTTTCTCAAAAGAAACCTAAGGAAAGCTGAAGTGAGAAAATACTTAATTCATTCTGAACGGTAGCAACCATCTTACAGCTGTAATTAGGGGCTAATGTTCCTGAAGATTTACACTTTACTTTTCATGACAAACGTGTCCATTTCTCACAGCACCATCATAAAACTCCTTAGATATTTTTTGTTTTAGTTTTTTTGAGGGAGGGTTCCTCTGCGTAGGCCTGGCTGTCCTGGAACTCACTCTGTAGACCAGGCTGGCCTCGAACTCACAGAGATTAGTCTGTCTCTGAGTACTGGGATTAAAGGCGTGAGCCACCACCAACCAGCCTTATATACATATTTTAAGGGTTATTGAATGCTGTGTATATTCATGAGCAGCTTAAATTCATGCATTTAATAACTCTATTTACCCATAGGCAGTTCACTATACAAATGGCTTCTGGATCTTAAGGAACCCTAAGGTGGAACCAACATTGAAGAAGACAGAAAATACATTAAACGGGGGGTGGTTTTCAGAGCAAAGCCCTAGAGAGACACAGATGCAACTAATGTATGTTTACTGCCTCGTGTCTTAATAAATGAGGCAATATAAATAATTCTATGTGAAGTATTCAGCTAAGTTGGAAAGTTAGGGCAAAGGGTGCAGTTTGTTATTTACACCACAAGATGGAGCCATTAGACAGCTGGAATGCAAGATAAAAGCATGATTGAAATTATTCAAGCTATTTTTTTTTAAAAAAAAATCATTCAAGGTATTTTTTAAATGTATATATTCCACACATTTTGTAAAAATGGATTTAGAAAAAAAAAGGTTAAAATAGAAACAAACCTGAATAATGAAGCCTGCCACGTAATTCTGAAGCTATTTACACCAGCCCTCACTCAACCGTGACATCTAAGAGTAAGCACTGCAGTTGGTAACTGGGGAGACAGCTTGGCCTTGAGCAGCAGCAGAGATGACTCGCTGGCCTGAGCAGCTCTCTGAGAGTCAGACGAGGAAACCAATCAATCTGTTTTAAAATACTGGAGAAACTGGGCCCTGGGTAAACACGATACAATTGAGTGGCTTTAACGAAGCAACACTCTTGTTTTTCTTAAGTCCTGTAATTTTCCCACAAAGGCAGTGTCTCCTGACAAACGGTAAGAAGTCAGTCTGCACACAGCATTTACTAGATACGATGATCAGTACTCATACTGACCTTACTGTCCTAATATAAAGCAACTATGAAGCCCTGGGAGACAGAGAGCTAGCAACTCATTTCCAGGAAATACGTTTGGCCTCATTTAAAAATAGATATAACACAGTTTGTCAATCACCCACAATTAGTCTCCATTTCAGCACTAAGATCCCACACTCCCCTGGCAGGAAAACCAAGATTAGGATTCAGTTGCTGAATCTCATTTGAAAGCTACAGGGCAAACAATGGGTCTTTCCCTCTTTGCCAAAGTACCATTAGTATTTAAGTGTGTGAACTTCATACACAACTGAGGGGATCCAGGAAACAATTTTTTAAAAAAAGAAAGAAATCTTCGAGGAAAACTACTGACAGCAAAGTATTTCTTACTGCCACGTTGCCCCTTGTTCTCTGTCCATCTTGTGTATTTCCCTTTCCTCCCATGTTCATTATGTTTTGCTGCTGCTGCTGCTGTTGAGGTAAATAAACACTCTGATCCCACCTGGGTGTGTGAAAGAGGTGATCATTCCTTCAAATCAGTTTAAAGAAAAAAGTAAAGAAACTGTCAACCTTGATTTTTGGAACAATGCTGCCATCTGCTGGAAAAACGGAAATATTTTCATTCGTCCCAAACGCTGAAGAGTCAAGCGTCATTCCGGGGAACCTTATTACCACCTTCCAAATATTTACGAAAAAAAGAAGCTAGACTTTCAGTTCTGCGTGTTTACCTTTCCATACTCTTTGTAACTGTTCCCACTAATGGTGAGCCATTAGATAATGAATGTGAATAGGCTGAGATCTTGTAGTCAATGCACCTTTACTAGAAACACAACAGTGGATGGCGCAGGTTTTGAATAATTAGATGATGATTCTAAAGGGAAACTGTAAAGCTAAACATCCCTCAGAAGTCTGATGATGTAATAAAACTCAATTTAGCGGGTCTGAAGGGCAGGTCCCGACCTGGCCCACACAAGAGGGTGACTGCACCATGTACAGCCACTCTTATTACTGGTAAGCATATTTATTACTCCAAGGCTAATCTGACTCATTTATTTTATTGTATCTTAATTACCTACTCTAATATTCTTTAAGATTCTTCATCCATCTATGTGGTTTGTTTTGTTTTGACTTTTAGAATCCTGGACAAAAAGGTAATTCATTTAATACTGCCTTTGCAGTACCCACCAACTAGGTAATACTCTCATTTAAACATGGGGTCATCGTTTCATTTCCCCATATTTAGCTGAGTTTCCTGTGTCTGGGTATAAAGATATTAAATAATCAACATTTAATGAAAGAATGGTAACTACAGTTAATTTAAGTTCACGAAAATGACAGAGAAAAGACTGGAGGTTATGAGACAGTGAGAACAAAATGGAAGAAAATGTATTCCTAACTTGTGTTACAACTATGTAAAATTCAAATGAATAAAACCATTGATTCATGTTTACCTCATAATCTCCCCAAATCCTGCTCAATTTATATATAAAAGAGGCTCAGAGCTATACTATAAAATGGATCAACATTCCATCAATAGGTCTAAAACTTCACTGAAATCAGTATCCTCAACAGCCACCCTGGGATAGTCTCCTGTAACTAGCTCCAGAGGATCCCATGCCCTCTTCTGGCCTCTGTGGGAACCCATATACTAGTGACATACAAACACACATGGGGGAGGAGGAGAAATAGTTATAAAGAGAAATGAAAATAAGGGCTGGAGAGATGGCTCAGCACTGGCTGCACTTCCAGAGGATTGAGGTTCAGTTCCCAGCAGCCGCATGGTATTTATAACTTCAGCTCCAGAGGACCTGACACCTCATGTGGCCTCCTAGGCATAGCAGGCACAAACATACAAACAGGCAAAACACTCAAACACCAAAACACATATAATAGAAATAAATAAAATCTAAAAAAAAAACCCATAACTTTAAAATAAATACATAAAATAAAGTCTACTAATCTTAAAAAGTCAATAAACATATTCTAACATATAATCAACAGAAAGAAGACAGGAAGAAAGAAAACCATTAAGTCTCACACACACAAAAAAGGAAATAATGTAAATTCATATTATTAAGTGAAAAGCCAATCTAAGAGGGTTATATACTATGTAATTACAACTTTATGGCATCTTAGAAAAAAATGAAATTATAAAGACAGTAAAAACTAAGTGATCACTACAGATTAAGTGGATGGAGAAAATGGGGAACACACCAATGTGAGACACCGGTAGTGTAAAGGGACTATGTTAGTAGCTTCCAGTCAGCTTTTCTGTAAGCCTAAAACAGATCTAAAAGTAAAGCCATGGGTCAGTCAGATGGTTCCAAAAGCAAAGGTGCTTGCTTCCAAGCCTGACGACCTGAGTGTGAACTCCAAAACACATACAGTGGAGGGAGAGAACAGACAATCCCAAACTGTCTTGTGACATCCACAAGTTCACTGTGGCACAGGCATCTCTCTCACACACACAAACAATAAATAAATAAACAAGTAATTATTAATTGATTAAGTCAATCGAAGTTTCAGCTTTTGCAATTTCAGCTTAGTTCTCTGAACTATCAGAGAAGAGCAAGGAACTATTAAGCTTACAAAGGGAATCTTTAAAACTGGGTTAGAAAAATGGTTCCATGGTTAAAGTGCTTGGTGTTTAAGTGTGGGGACCAGAGTTCAATTCCCCAGCACCCATGTAAAAAGCCAGCTCTGATAATTGTTCTTATTGGGTTTTTTGTTTGTTTTGTTTTGTTTTTCGAGACTGCCAGTCCACTTGTGTTTGGTAATTTTGGAGAAAACGGTCTGTTATCTATTCTATCTTGGTGAGGTCAAAGTTTTATACCTAATTAACTTTTTATCATAGCTTGTATTTCCAACCTAGACCTTAAGACATATTCTTTCATAAACAATTGAAGCTTCATGTCTCTTCACCTTGATAAACTTTACATATCTTTTGTGGGTGTCTTTTCCAACTTTGGTAACAAGGAAAATTGTAACAATAAATATCTATTCTTCAATCTCAAAAAAAAAAAAAGCCAGCTCTGCAGCATATTCTTGAAATCTCAGTGCTGAGGAGGTGGAGACTGGAGGATCCCTAGGACATGCTGGCCAGCCAATCCAGCTGTAGCAGAGAGCTCTGGGAAAACAGTGACTGAAGACGCTGACATTGATCTCTGGTTTCCATACACAGGCATGTGCACAGGAACATACACAGAGACACACACGCACTCATTCAAACAAACAAGGTAGATAAAAATCCCATCACTGGGACAGCAAAGGCAGGTGGACCTTTTTGAGATCATGGAGCTCCAGGCCAGTCAAAACTACATAGGAAGGCTGCTTCAAAGAAGAAAAGTACCCTTCATAATATCAAACACAATAAATTTCTAAACAAATAAAACAAAATATATGAACACTCCTTATGCTGAAAACTCTAAGTGATAAATCAAAGAAGCAAGTCCAAAATCAAGTAGACTGTGACATTAAATCTCACTCTCTTAAAGAGACATTATCTAATTTATTTCTTGAGTTCCAAAAATGTCTCCTGATGCCAGGTAAGTATATTTTTGCTTACATTTTACAGAGCAAGTTGGAGCTACTGAGCTTGTATGGAGATTAATAAGTGTTATAAAAGGCTAAAAATCAGTCATGCCTCTAGAGAAATGAAAACAAACGTTCATGCAAAATCCACATGCGAATGTTTATGGCAATTCTATCCCTAAGCCCCCAAAGTTGGAAGCAGCCCAAGTGGTCATCAATGGGTCAATGTACAAACTACAGTGTATCCTTGGCATGGAGTACTAGTCAGCAATTTTATATACACACACACACACGTATATACCAACCACTGAAACATACAATGACTCTCAAAGGCATTATTATGCAGAATAGAAGGTGCCATTTTCAAAAAGTTACATACGTTATGACTCTCTCTGAATAATATTCTCATACGACAAAATGATGATTGATATAATAATCAGCTACCAAGGTTAGGAACTGAGAGAACAACTACTAAGGGTTAGCATGTGCAAGATGCTGAAGGCAGTGCCTGTTCTGTGTCCTGACTCATACGGTTAGATCAATCTCTGACATGCCTGACTCATACGGTTAGATCAATCTCTGACATGTCAAAATGTGAAATGTGGACCGATTTATAGCATTTGAATTTGGAAAGAAAGCTTGCGCTGTGTGTGAGTTCTGTGTGCATTGCACACACCTGAGTGATGTGGGAGTGTCATATATCAATCTTTTGATTTCATTGGTTAAGTAATAAACAAACTACTTGGGCTCATAGCTTAGAACATAGGTGGGTGGAGTAAACAGAACAGAATGCTGGGAGGAAGAGGAAGTGAGGGCAGACGCCTCAGCAGAGACGCCATGCCCCGCTCCCAGGCAGACAGACGCGATTCAGCTCCGACCCAGGATGGACATAGGCTAGAATCTTCCCGGTAAGCGCACCTTGGGGTGCAACACAGATGATTAGAAATGGGCTAAATTAATATGTGAGAATTAGCCTAGAAGAGGCTAGATAGAAATGGGCCAAGCAGTGTTTAAAAGAATACAGTGTCCGTGTAATTATTTCGGGGCATAAGCTAGCCAGGCAGCCGGGGTGCTGGGGACGCAGCCCCGCCGCTCTTATTACTACACCTGAGTGTGCCAGTGTACATGCTTGTGCACACACACGGAGGGCAGAGCTGGACAGCAGATGTTTCCTGTATATTCTCTACTTGATTACCTTGAGACACTGTCTCTGAGTTGGAAACTTGCCTCCTGGCTAGTCTGCCTGACCATCCACCACCCTGCCTGTTCCTGAAATGCTAGGGTTGCCAGGTAGACAGAGCTATGCCTGGTTCAGGCCTGCCTAGCTATTTATGTAGCTGCTGGGGATCGAAACTCAGACCCTCCTGTTTGCTGGACGATTATCAAAAACAGTGGGCCATTTCCTTAGTGCTTGGAAACAAACAAATAAAAAAAAAATAAAAACTGAGATTTCAGGACTACCAACTAATTAACTAAAAAAGAAACAAGGGAACCCTCCAGCCTGACTGCTGGTAATATACAAGGATATCAGTACTTTTGTTTGTTTGTTTTTGTTCTTTGAGACAGGGTTTCTCTGTGTGTCCCTGGCTGTCGTAGAACTCACTCTGTAGACCAGGCTGGCTTCAAACAAGGATTAAAGGTGTGTGCTACCACACTCAGCTTGATAAGTCACTTTGTTTCCTTCCTTCCTTCCTTTTTTCTTTTGCAACAGTGTTTCTCTGTGTAGCCCTGGCTGTCCTGAAACTCTGTCAACCAGGCTGGCCTCGAACTCTCAGAGACCCACCTGCCTCTGCCTCCCGAGAACTGGGATTAAAGGCATGTGACACCACCATGGTCATTTTATTTTTTACAAAGTGAAGCATACATCTACTGGCTGATAAAGCCATTCTCCTTGCAGACCCTTTAAAAGAGAGCTGAACTTTATCTATATAAAGCCGTAACTACACGGATGTTAATGATTAATTTGTGGCAGCCTTAAACTGGTAATAATCTAAAGATTTGTGAACTGGTGAATGAATAGGCAAACTACATTACATTCCATACATTGGAACGTTAGCATAGAGTTAACATTTTAGTACACAGGAGGGTGAATTTCAAAATTATCATAATTGAAGAGCTCAGAAAGAAATCTGAAGAGTTACTATACGTTTTCACTGATAAAACTTGTAGAAAATGCAGAACAATCAGTCCATCATGTTAGAAATCAGATCCGTGGTTGTCTGGGTATAGGAAGCAAGGAGACCATATTTAAGTGCTCAGTAGGTTTTAAAAAAAAAAAGTCCACGGTAGTGAGTTATAGAAAAGGGCTAAGCAGGGTCAGGAGAGAGATGGCTCAGAGGTTAAGAGTGATTGCTGCACTAACAGAAGACAAAGGTTCAAATCCCATCTCCCATCTTTAACTCCAGTTCCAGGAAATGCCCTCTTCTGACCTCTATGGCATACATACATAAATGCAGGCAGTACACATAAAATTTTAAAAATCTTTTTTAAAAGCTAAGTAAAAACAATTTTACATAAACATTTAACATACTTAGTAAGTGTGAGAAGTAAACGAAAACAGCGTTAAATGGGTTTTCAGGTGTCCCAGTAGTGACACTATTACTGTCTCTTTAATGTAAGACCACTGAGACAAGGCGAGAATAAATGACTTGTCCCTTGGCTACCTCAGTCAGAGGTTCTAATCCAACTTCTTTCCTCTTCCACCTCTGAGACTCTACACTGGAGCAATAGAGAAAAGCAGAAGGCGCTGTGAAAGCCGCTAGCGGCATGGCGTCAAACAACAACAACAAAAAGGAACTCCTCTTTTGTTTGTTTTGTTTTTCGAGACAGGATTTCTCTGGCTATCCTAGAACTCGCTCTGTAGACCAGGCTGGCCTCGAACTCTGAGATTCCTTGCCTCAGTCTCCCAAATGCTGGGATTAAGGGTGTGTGGCACCGCCGCCTGGCTAAAATGAAGCACTCCCCCCTCCCCCAAACAACACGCTCCACTTCTTGAAAACATCTTTAGAGATCCTTCTCTGAAATTGACCTGCACAGGTTCTTGGGACGCAGACTCCCTGGAAAGGAAACGGGAACTGCTAATTAGAAAAGATCGCTGTGTGTGGATACTTCTTAGTTATAAGATAAAGATGGTGACAAGGGCGAGCGCCCCAGCCACAGCGCCACTGGAAAACGTAAACTCTGAAGACAGACAGCCAGGAGCAGAAAACCAGGCTGGCTGGGCACTGATGCAAAAGCTTTACCCGATGCTTCCCAAACACCTCTGGCAGATCTAAGAGGACTCGGTCCAGGCTTCGTCACGCAAGGCAACGACCTAGCCCTCGGACGCCGGGAGAAGGGGCCGGGACACTCGAGGCCCGGTCCCGGATAGCGGCGACAGACACCGGCCTGGAAGGCGCACCGACCCGCAGCCGCTCCTCGCTCTCACCTCTCCAGTTCTTGTACTGGGCGATGTAGTAGTATTTGTTCCCCAGATGGTCCGTGCCTACGTGCTCCCTCACCTCCTTCGACAGAGAGCTCCACAAGGAGCGCAGCACAGCCCGCCACCAGCCCATGCCGCCGCGCGGAGCTCAGTGTACCGGGACTCGCGCCGGCCGGGAGGGCCCGCCTACACGAGGCCCCGCCTACCGCTCAGGTTCGCGTTCTCGCGCCTCCCAGTAACGCCGCTCCCCGTTGGTTACGTCACATCGCGGATGAGCCAATGGGAGACGGTGTTGCTACACCTCGGGCCAAGTTGTGTCATGGCGGCACCCAGGCCTCGAGCCGGTGAGCGGAACCGAGATGTTGAGTTTTCTGTCCGCTCGACAGACGGGTTTGGAGGACCCTCTTCGTTTGCGGAGAGCGCAGTCCACACGGAGGTAGGGGACGCCTTGTCTTTTCCTCTAACGTACGGAGTGAAACTCCCGAGCAGGGACTTAGGATGGCAGGACCGTTGGTCCGGAGATGAAGAAGTCGGCAGGTGCCAGAGAGGAAGACCCGCATGTGCACGTAGAGCAAAGTCTGAAGGTGGAACGCCGGTCACAATTATCGTAGCTTGCCGTCTGCTTGAAGAATGTAGTTGAAAGTGGGTGTGGGTCGAGTTAGGGAACTGTCGCTCCAGGAGAGCTGATGGGCGTTCATTCAGGGAGTGAGGTTGCAGGTGGAATGGATAGAGCTGGGAATTATCGAAGAAATAGATCGGATGTGTGGAGTTTGAGGCTCAGATATATGCCTGTGGGTCAAATGCTGGTGGCGTACTCCAGATTTTCCCAAGGGGAAGCCGTGCTTGTAATTTTGCACTATTTTGAAATACCCCATAGGATCCCTGAACATGACAACTGACTTTTCACCAAAGCACACTGCAGCGGAAGGTGGGAGGCAGCCTCTTCACGTGACCTAATCTCGGGATTTCTCGCTCATCATTTTTGTCATATCCTAGCCAATCAGAAGTGAGTCACAGATCTGGCTCGCTCAAGGTGAGCGAATTACCAAAGCTCACCAATACTAAGAATTAGAGACCACTGAAAGACGATTCCAGGCTTCCAGGATCATTGAGAAACAAACAAAACCAACAAATTGTCTACTTTCAATAATTACGCTTTATATACTGAAATATAATTATATTGCGTTCATTTTTACATTTTAGTGTTCTGTATTTAGAATAATACCTTCCAAAATGTATTTAAATTGTTTTAACTAAATGAGTTAACAGGCAACCTTTTTACAGCCACATTTTGCTGAGTTCTAAACATGATCGGCGCTGTTTGTATCTGCTCCTTATGTTCTCTCATCAGTCCGTGCAGAAATGACTCCTTTCTAACTCACTTCTGCATTCTTGGACATAGACAGAAGTTTTCATTTCGGAGACTACAAGAACCTAACATCAGGATTGCCCATCTTTCTGATTATGTGACTTGTTACTCCAACTAGTTCTGGGGTTTCTTCTTTATGTTCAGCAAAGGAAACACTGGGAAATGAATGGCCGTGTTTACTTCACCTTAATTTCAGCTAAAAAACTTTTTTAAAAACAGCATTACTCTTTTTCTCCTTGTAGTTAATAGTTAGTCTTATAATAATTTAAGTAAGTAAGCCACAGAGGATCTGCAAATGTGGGATTCAAGTCTTAATGTCCAAATGTCCTTGTTCTAAGGAAGCCCTGAGGTCTTTGTCAACAGTCTGTGACCTAAATTTCTTGTTTCATTAGAAAATAAAAGTTACAAACAAGTAAGAGGTCCCACTAGATTAATCTACCTTCAACGAAATTCATTTCTCTGTGAAGTGTTATTCCCAAAGCACAATTTTGTGCTTCTGCCTGCAAACTTGTATCTTAGCAACACCAAACACTTTTCCCCACCAGTTGTCTTGTGTGTTTATAATAAAATGGTACTGGCTGTGCTTGGATTGAGACCATTGATGGGATCTGAGGCTTTTCTGCTTTATGTTCAACCCTGGAGGAGCCAAGTCTAAGACCTAAAAGCCCACCCCCATGGTGACACACCTCCTCCAACAAGGCCACACCTCTGCATCTAATAATGCCACTTCCTATAGGCCAAGCATTCAAACTTGAGTCTATGGGGGCCATACCTTTTCAAGCCACCATGACATCCGATGACTGCACAGATTGTATCCCAGTATCTTTTTTCTTTGTAGATAGATTGATATCTATATCAATTGGTTGCTTTTTTTTTGAGATTTATTATGTTTTATTTCTCCAATAAATATAGCAACATGTGCACAAATTTTGATTTACAAATGCAAAAATGATGGTAAATACCCCCACAAGGGTTCAATTCGTACTTTCCCACAAAACAAATTTGCAGCAATTCTAGGTGTTTTTTTGATTTAGGACACAAAAGCAAAGGAGATTCGACTATAAATGTTTCCCTTTCAGTCTTACGCTGAGATGATTGACAACTGCTGCTGCTTTTTCTCTAGCAAAAGTTCCTGGTTTATAACACATGTGTCAAAAGTTTCCACCTGGGGAGGAAGGCGTATGAACAGATGTGTACGTGGGTAGCGTATCTCTTGGGACACCAGGGTTGCTTTAAAGCTGTCTTTAGTTGTCAGCAATTTGGCTGTGGTGTGTCTAGATGTAGCGTTCTCTAGGTTTACTCTACATGCATCTGTTTTACTTCTCGAGTTTGTAGGTTCACAGCGAGTTTTCAGTCATTTTTCCTTCTGGCTGTACTGCCTGCCCTGTGTTCTTTCTCTTGTCCTTCTGGAGTCTGGTTAGATTAACCTTAGTCCTGTTTTACTTGTTCCTTTGGTCCCTAAAGTTCTATTATGTCCTCTCCCCAAGTCTTTTCCTATATGTTGTTAGCTTGTGCCAGTTCCCATCTGCTACCGAGTCCGTTAAGTGAGTGTGGACGTGTTTATAATCTCTCGCACAAGCATTTTCTACGACTGCCTTGAGGTGTGGCTCCAAAGCCATGCTGTCTCAGCTATAGCTCCTCCTGATTGAAGTCTTTTCCCATGGAAGTTGTAATTTCCATGGTTCTTCATATGCAGAATAAATAATTTTGAATTTCATCTGAATACTTTGAGCACTTGCAGGGTGTGGCGTCCTTCTTTACTCTATGAAAAATATTGATATTTTTGTTTCAGTAGTAATTTATCAGATTAGATATAGGCTATGATTCCTACCTCTCTGTAGGCTGTGCTTCAAAACCACTAGGTCTTCCACAGTGCATGACTCTCACTGGCCAGGCAGTGACCTAAGTTGCATGTGGTTGAGTCTGGAAATTCTTTTGCGGAGTATTCAGGATTGAATCCATGCATATTGCACTTGAGGATGAGTCTTGGAGTTTGTGAACTGTTTTATGGACTCTCCTTCTGATCTCCTTCTTTGCTGTGATTGCCCAGTTTTCTGGAACTCCCATCTTGGTCCTTCAGTCAGTAAATTTGGCCTATGGTTACTGTCATACCACACATTTCATGTTTGGGCCCAAGGCAGAATTCAGAATAATAAAGACATGTAAAAAAATCAAGACACTAATGGGAAAAAGAAAATAATTCACTTCGTTTAAACTGCTGCAGGAAGAAGTATAATTTGCATTTCTATGCTCTCAGAGAAATGAGAATCTTTTTAATTGTGTAATTCAAACTTTTATCCACTGGGTGTCCTCAGTCAAGTTTATCAGAATCTTTTTCTTGAAAATTTATCCCTAGATAACTTTTTAAGGACTAAACTCTTTAAATGAAATTTAAGGTAATGTTTCAAGTGAAATATTTGCATATAGTTGTTGGGAACTTGTTTGAGAGGCTTACATTTACAAATCTGAACACCTTTAAATATGGTAAGAGACTAAAGATTTGCAGTAATCCATGTAATCTTGGGAAAATAAGGAATTTGCTTATGTTAAAGTTTTTCTTATTGCTAAGTTTTTTCTTTTTCTCTTTAATTTTTGAAGGGTCCTGGGACTGGAGTTAAACAAAGACAGAGATGTTGAAAGAATCCATTGCAGTGGAGTTAACACTCTTGACATTGAGCCTGTTGAAGGAAGATAGTAAGTTGTGTCTTCACTTTTCTATCTAAATGAGATGCAGTAAAATCTTGTCTTTTTAGATTGATTAGTAGAAATCAGTTATAATATGTTAAAAAATTTAAATTGTTGCATTTGTTGAGCTGGCATTTATTCATTTGAAATAAAAACAAAATCAAATATGCAAAATGTTGCCAGCTCGATCAATACTCCAAACTACTGTGGCATAGATATATTCATGTTAAATCAATAAACCCAGGAATTTATGTTATGCAGTAGGTTTCTAAGTGCTGGGATGTGTCTTGGGTGCTCTTTTAAATATAGTTGTTACTGTCAAGAAATCTAATGGGAACTAAAATAGAAAAGCAGAAATGTATTTGGCAAATTAAGTTTGAAGCATCAATTTTCCTGAGTTTCTTTTTTACCAGCTCTGTGACCTGTGCAATTACCTAACCTTCCAAATTTCCAGTTGCCATAGCTGTTTGATGGGAATGATCGTGTTTAGCTTATTTGTCATAAGAATTTGAGAAAATCTACTGAAAGCAGCTTCACATGCATGTTGAATTGTTTCAGCTCATTGTCCACACTGTAGCTAGTCACAATTTGTCGTCACACCACACTACTCATATAGGAGGGGTTGGGGGACAATGCAACTGTCCGGCAGAATATATGATTTGCATGCACAAGGATCTGGGTTCAATCTGGAGCAGAAGGGGGAGGAGAAAAGAACAGCAGTAAGGAAGGTGAACTCAGAGCCCTTCATGAGGGCTGAGGCTGTAGTTCAGTAATGGACCCTTAAATAGCATGCACAAGGACCTGGACTCAAGCCCCACACTACAGAAAATAGAACAAATCAGTCTTTATGTGCTCTACAATTAGACCTTGTATATTTAAAAAAAAAATGAGAAAGAAAGAAAAAACTAAGGAAAATAGTTTCTCGTGCTATAGTCTGTTCAGCAGTCACCCTAGAGTTTTGTTTTAGTAAAGTATTGTCCTTCGCTTTAACGTAAGTCAGGATAGGCCTGGCAGAATCGCACTTTCTGCTTTTACCTCTGCCATAATAATGGTGTGTAAGAAATGTGTGGTGAACAGAGTTCTCCATTTAGCACGTGGCTAAATTTAAAAGATGGTACACAATAATTCTTTCCTTTTCCCTAGCTTTTCAAGGCAAAACATAGTATTTCCTGTTCAAAGACAGTTGTGGGGCTCGCATTTGTCAAAATAGGTGCAGATCCAAGGAATAAAGGACAGATGATTTCTTTTGGTCGTTGGTGCGAGTGGGGAGAAAATATAGTAGTGTTCCAGCCCAGCTGTGTGGCATGGTGGAACCTGTTAGCAGAGTCAGTCTGAACTGGTGAATTACAGTTTACATATGTGTGGAGTATGTTTGAGGAATATAGGCTGAAGAGCATTTCCACGGGGCTGTCGGAGTCCCACTCAGCATAGCAGCACTCCCTTTAATACATGGTAAAAGGTACAATTGTTTATTTCTTTGTTTGTTAAGACATATTCAGTCCCACTCAGGAGCAAGAAGAAATCAAGATGAAAGTATATGTCAAATCGAAAACCAAGTCTTTTATTTCCTTAACAAACATCAGTGTACATTTAAGTTGTTCAAAATTCTTTTAATATTTATCATCTACTATGAACGCTGTAGCAGAAGCACTAAAAACCACAGTCACAGCCAGAATGCACGGATCTGGTAGACCAGTCTGCAGTTCCACAATTAGGTGTGCTTTTAAGAAGACTACCTATACACTGCATTTTTGTAGGTTCAACTACAGAGAATACGTTTGCATACCACCTATGAAGATTAAATTTTGTATATCTTATAAATTCTAATTTATTCACCTTCTGTAAGTTTCCTCCTTTAACATAAAAGCAGTGCCCTACCTCTTTAATATTGTTGGCTGAGGTTTCTGTCCCACCCAGTCCTGCAACCTTTCAGCCCCAAAGAAATACACAGAGGTCTACATTAATCATAAACTGATTGGCCTATTAACTCAGGCTTCTTATTAACTCTTATAACTTATATTAGCCCATAATTCTTGTCCGTGTTAGCCATGTGGCTTGGTACCTTTTTCAGCGAGGCAGTCACTTCTTGCTTCCTCTGTGTCTGGATGATGACTGCAGACTGACATTTCCTCTTCCCAGAATTCTCCTGTTCTCATCACCCTGCCCTTACTTCCTGCCTGGCTACTGGCCAATCAGCATTTTATTAAAATACAATTGATAGGTTAGAGACCATCCTCCTACAGCATAATATGATCATGATTAGCAAAATTCTAACCTCATAGTTAAGTAATATTGGTGTAAGATACTAAACAGAAAGTCATTTAATTTCAAGAAAGCATGTCACACCTCAGTAACAGGCGAGACTGGAAGGAGCTCAGTGTGGCCCTTGTAATCATTCCTAGGAACTAATAGGTCAACGCTCCCTGCAGAACAGAGCCCCACACTGAAGAATAGAACCCAGCTTGAGCAGTGTGGTGCTAGAGACATGGGAAAGGACAGCTCACCTAAAAGTTTAGGACATGAACAGAACCAGAAAAAAATTCTAATTAAAAACGTTTGTTTTTAAGTATCTTTCAAAAGAAAAGAAAATATATTTTAGAATGAGGATTTTTCTGAGAATAAAAGTTTAAATGTTATTCTAAATCTGGATTATAAATTCTAAACCTAAATTCTAACTCCATTCTGAAAGAATAGGAAAATATGCAAAAATAGGATATGAGATGTAAGAGCTAAGAGAATAAAGAGAACTGATGGCCACTGCAATGACTTCATGCCTGACAGGTTATGTCATAAGATGTGAGAATGCTAATGTGATATTGCAAAATTAATGAAAAGTCAGTTTGTTGTCATGTATGTGTGGTACACATTCATGTGTGTATTTACATGTGTGCAGCTCCTGAGGCATCTGAACTTTGGTCATTATGTTTGTGTGGCGGACACTTTACCAACTGATCCATCTCTTGCCTAATCCCCAAAACATGGAATCCATGAAAGAATAAATTCAAATTTAAAAAATCTCAGAAATGAGGTTACCAAACAATGGAAAATTAGAAATAAAAGAAAAATATTTCAGAAATGAGACAAAGCATAAAGAACACAAGCAAATCACCACAGGTGTAATTCCTTAGAAACAGAAGGCAAAAGTGTAGAGAACTTAAGATTAGGAAAAAAGGGATGAAGGACCAGGCTGTAGCTCAGTAGTGGAGTGCTAGCCTTTCATGTGTGAGGTTATAGGCTCAATCCCAGCACTAACAACAGATGTGAAGGTAGTCAGACAAACAGAATAAAAGCCAAGAAGACCCAGACTGCATATGACAAGAGTCGACACAGAAAACCAATGCAAGCAAGCAAAATAACCTTGAGACTATAATAAAATAAACCTTTTTACATGGAGTAAAATCTACAACTAGAACCAGGCATGGTGGCAAACACCTTAAATCTTAGCACTCGGGAGACAGAGGCAGATGGGTCTCTGAGTTCAAGGTCAGCCTGGTCTACAGATCTACAACTATGTGTAAAGGAAAAGGTTACACTGTCAGTGTGTGTGTAAGGGAAAGGGTCATATTGTCACTGTGTGTAAGGGAATGGGTCACACTGTCAGTGTGTGTGTAGGGGAAAGGATCATACTGCCATGTGTGTAAGGAAAGGGTCACACTGTCAGTATGTGTGTAAGGGAAAGGGTCACACTGTCAGTGTAGGGTGAAGGGTCACACTGTCAGTGTGTGTGTAAGGAAAGGGTCACACTGTCAGTGTGTATGTAAGGAAAGGGTCACACTGTCAGTGTGTGTGTGTAGGGTGAAGGGTCACACTGTCAGTGTGTGTGTAAGGGAATGGGTCACACTGTGAGTGTGTGTGCAAGGGAAAGGGTCACACTGTCAGTGTGTGTGTAGGGTGAAGGGTCACACTGTCAGTGTGTGTGTAAGGAAAGGGTCACACTGTCAGTGTGTGTGTAAGGAATGGGTCACACTGTCAGTGTGTGTGTAAGGGAATGGGTCATACTGTCAATGTGTGTGTAAGGGAAAAGGTCACACTGTCAGTGTGTGTGTAAGGGAAAAGGTCACACTGTCAGTGTGTGTGTAAGGGAAAAGGTCACACTGTCAGTGTGTGTGTAGGGTGAAGGGTCACACTGTCAGTGTGTGTGTAAGGAAAGAGTCACACTGTCAGTGTGTGTGTAAGGAAAGAGTCACACTGTCAGTGTGTGTGTAAGGAAAGGGTCACACTGTCAGTGTGTGTGTAAGGAAAGGGTCACACTGTCAGTGTGTGTGTAAGGAAAGGGTCACACTGTCAGTGTGTGTGTAAGGAAAGGGCCACACTGTCAGTGTGTGTGTAAGGAAAGGGTCACACTGTCAGTGTGTGTGTAAGGAAAGGGTCACACTGTCAGTGTGTGTGTAAGGAATGGGTCACACTGTGTGTAAGGAAAGGGCCACACTGTCAGTGTGTGTGTAAGGAAAAGGTCACACTGTCAGTGTGTGTGTAAGGAATGGGTCACACTGTCAGTGTGTGTGTAAGGGCATGGGTCACACTGTCAGTGTGTGTGTAAGGAAAAGGTCACACTGTCAGTGTGTGTGTAAGGAATGGGTCACACTGTCAGTGTGTGTGTAAGGAAAGGGTCACACTGTCAGTGTGTGTGTAAGGGAAAGGTCACACTGTCAGTGTGTGTGTAAGGGAAAAGGTCACACTGTCAGTGTGTGTGTAAGGAAAAGGTCACACTGTCAGTGTGTGTGTAAGGAAAGGGTCACACTGTCAGTGTGTGTGTAAGGAAAGAGTCACACTGTCAGTGTGTGTGTAAGGAAAGGGCCACACTGTCAGTGTGTGTGTAAGGAAAGGGCCACACTGTCAGTGTGTGTGTAAGGAAAGGGTCACACTGTCAGTGTGTGTGTAAGGAAAGGGTCACACTGTCAGTGTGTGGGTAAGGAAAGGGTCACACTGTCAGTGTGTGTGTAAGGAAAGGGTCACAC
The DNA here is from genome assembly GCF_018167655.1 of Microtus oregoni. NCBI lineage: Eukaryota > Metazoa > Chordata > Mammalia > Rodentia > Cricetidae > Microtus > Microtus oregoni. Next base: position 8,017,364 of record NW_024543073.1, on the reverse strand, counting down.
TGTCAGTGTGTGTGTAAGGAAAGGGTCACACTGTCAGTGTGTGTGTAGGGTGAAGGGTCACACTGTCAGTGTGTGTGTAAGGAAAGGGTCACACTGTCAGTGTGTGTGTAAGGAAAGGGTCACACTGTCAGTGTGTGTGTAAGGAAAGGGCCACACTGTCAGTGTGTGTGTAAGGAAAGGGTCACACTGTCAGTGTGTGTGTAAGGAAAGAGTCACACTGTCAGTGTGTGTGTAAGGAAAGGGTCACACTGTCAGTGTGTGTGTAAGGAAAGGGTCACACTGTCAGTGTGTGGGTAAGGAAAGGGTCACACTGTCAGTGTGTGGGTAAGGGAAAGGGTCACAAAAAGCCCAAAGGAAGACTTTTTTTTTGGTTTTTCGAGACAGGGTTTCTCTGTGGTTTTGGAGCCTGTCCTGGAACTAGCTCTTGTAGACCAGGCTGGTCTCGAACTCACAGAGATCCGCCTGCCTCTGCCTCCCAAGTGCTGGGATTAAAGGCGTTTGCCACCACCGCCCGGCTTGATACATATTTTTAAATCAAGTTAAATATGTAAAAATCTTCCTTCCGTACACATGTCAGCAACATATTTCTTCCTTCGGTCACTAGACTGAGTACGGATCGCAAACTTCCCATACCTTGCTGGCTACTTTCTCTTCTGCCTTCAGGTACCAGTTTTAATACAATATAACCAAGGATGCTATCCTTGAAGCTTCAAGCTAAAATAAAAGGAGCATCCATTGCCACAGTGATTCCAATTAGTACATAGAGTTTGTGAGGCAGTTACAAAGTCATTCCTGCTAGACTGGCCTTCCAGGTGGTCGGTGTCATTCCCAGTTATTAGCACAGTGCCTTATGCTCTGTAGGCACTCTGGACAAACAAAGTGAATGATTATGATTATGAAGGAAAGGAAGCCTGCTTCCATTTACTGCCATGTCAGCTTTGTTATTTAGGGGAGAACTCCCCCAACACACACTCCATTGTTGCTATTCTTACAAATGTTGAAAGGTTGAGATAGGTGATATAACTTGCCCAGGAACAGGTAGCCACTGTTTTCATTTCGTACAGATTTAAGAAGACATGTAAAATAATACTGTAATGTTTTACTTTCTTAAGTGTCTTTTCCATCTTATTTCTACCATCTTTTCTTTTTTGCAGTTGTTGGGGTAAACTTAAAATGATCAGAGATTGAGGTTTTCTGTATCTGTTCTTTTGTAAATATTAAGAAATTTTAGTTTATTAAAGTCTGTTAGAATTAACTGTACTTATTACCTTACTACTTTGGGGTGTATATAGGCCAGTGTTTGCAGATATGAAATCATCATCAATAGGTGGACTTCTTACAGTGATTAATGTGACTTTTTCCATTGTCAGCATGTTATCGGGTGGTTCAGATGGTGTGATTGTACTCTATGACCTTGAGAACGCCAGCAGACAACCCTATTACACATGTAAAGCAGTGTGTTCCGTTGGCAGGTGTGTATTTGAAAGTGTAACTCATGAGTATGTAAACAGTTCAGTATTGTTTGCATCAAATGCAAAACATGAAAATAGCAGTCATATGCACGACAGAAGCAGCTTTTTCAATTGACTGAGAATTCCCTTGATGCTTTTTTAAAAAACAATTAAAATTTGATAGATTTTTTTTTTGTCATGTGATTTCCTCCAAACAGTTTTTGTATCAGCTCTCAAATGAAATTCTAAAAAGACTTTTGTGTCTTTTTTGTTCTGCACCTACAGAGCATACCTCAGTGGCTATGGTTTTAATACCACTTAGTATAAGATTCAGTTATGAATGTTTCGCGAATTATAAATACAAACTAAATTTTCAACTCATGCTGAAGGAGAATAGATTAAAAACATGATGTAATAAATGTATAGGCAGTCCTCTCAACACACACACATGTGTGCCCTTCTTTCTTGTCTGTTACTCACTCAAAAGGTTCAGCTTGAACTGGGTGGCGGTGGTGCATGCCTTTAATCCCAGCACTAAAGAGGCATAGGCAGGCGGATTTCCACCCTTGTCTACAGAGTGAGTTCCAGGACAACTCCAAGGCTACATAGAGAAACTATCTCAAAAAACAAGACAAAACACAACAAATAAAAATGCTCAACTTAAAATAGCCCTGTTTGTCCTGACTTCCTTAGCTGTTTGGTAGTTCTTTTGTGACAGTCATTTAAAGCTCTTTTGCCGTTTCTCTGATCTGTTAAGTCAACTTTGCCTTAGAGACTAGCTGCCAAGAGGTGTTCTCACAAGAAGCTCACAGATCTAAGCAGCCACCCTTTTGTAGATATTCCCAAAGCATGGAAAGGCCCTGAGGTCATGGTCCCGAAGATTTATAATTGTGTGTCTACAGTGTTGATTCATTTTAGAAACACAATTATTGAAAATCTTTCTGAGACTCAGCTTGTTTTGTTTTAGAGGTAATTTTATTTGCTCCCTCATTCTTACCAGGTTTCTGTGAATATTATTGTTAAAGCATCTTGAAAGCTGTTTAAAAAAACAAAACTATTGTGTAAATGGAAAGGAATATAGCTAAAGAAAAAGTCCAGGGTCAGCTGGGTGGCTCAGTGAGTTCTGTCCTTGACCCCACACAGTAGAAGAGAAGTGGCCTTTGACTCCAGGTCCATTTAGCAAACAACAGTAGTAGGCAAGTTGCTGCAGAGCCTGTGAACTCCCCAGCATGGACTTTTGGCCACATTTACAATACCAGCACTGTTAGTGTTCAGGCACCTACTGGCCTCTCCTTGGGGTCCTGACAGCTGCAGCCACTAAGGACACCTCCTGTGCACATTCGCTACATTTCCTTTTAAAAGGTGGATCTTGCCCACCTCCCTTGTCTTGTTTGGCTCTCTCTCTCTCCCTCTCTCTCTCTCCTGCTACTTTATCTCCAGAGACTAGTCTCCATCCCCCTCTTTGTCCCCTACTCTTCCCTTTTCTCTGTCCCTTTTTCTGTCCCTTTTCTCTCCTCTTCCAGTAACCCCCCATGTGAGCCCTGTTGTATGGCATGACTGTCCCTCCTCACTGCTTTTTACATTTTAACAAGGACTAAGTTCTTTCTGTGGAGCAGACCTCAAATCCAGTCTTGACACTGTTCACTACCTTGCCTGGTAGGTTGGGATTGTAGGATGCAGGGTCCATTTCTGGGTGGAACCACTGAGGAGACTTCTCTCCTAGTGGCTTGCATAACACCTCCCCACCATAAAAGCTAGCCTGTTGGGAGGAGAGAGAGAGGGAGAGAGAGAGAGTCAAACAAGACAAGGGAGGTGGGCAAGATCCACCTTTTAAAAGGAAATGTAGCGAATGTGTATAGTATTTATAGTATTTTTAATAATTAGTATAGTATTGTGGCTTAGACTACGTTGTAATATTTATTCTCAATATACTTAATTTATTTGTTCTTGGACATTAAAAAGATTCTATTACCAATATTTTTACTAAATGTGCATGGGAATAATGTCATATATAAGAGAATGATACAATATCATATCCTGTTTTAAAATTTAAATTTAAAATATAAATGAGCTTTTGTTTGTATTTCTACAATAAGAACTGGTTTTATTTAAAACAACTCACCAGAAAGTCTATATTGAAATCAAGATTCTTAGAGGATATCAAAGTTAATTCTGTTTATTTTAAATAGAAACTTACTGAAATGATGATTGTATATCATGAAATTGTGGAGAAAATTAGAGAATCAAATTTACTCGAAGGAAGGAAGGAAGGAAGGAAGGAAGGAGAAAGAAAGGTTAAAGCAAGGAACAGCCAAGGTCACACTACAGAAATAATTCCATTAACTTTAGTACATGTGACCAGTGTTGGCCAACTCCACAGCCCTGACTAATAGCTAACTCTCCTGGGGATTTCCATTCAGACCTGGACAATGATAGTTCCTAACAGATCAATAAAGCTAAGCACGCAACTTTGGTGCCAAGGAAGAGGAAAAGACAATGCCTAGAGTCCCTCGATTTCTATAGCAGAAAGTAGGTACTTACTTGCTCATAACAAGGCAGAGGTTCCTTGTAACTAGGAGGAGTTTGAATCCTTAACAGAAAAGAAAGACACCTGAGTACTGCTGCCCACACATTTGACTCAACGTCTGTATGTGCCTCCCCCGTAGCCTTTAAAAACACGGTTCTGGCATAACCTAATGATGTATCTACAATTCAGAATTATGCAAATTGTGGGCTCAAGTATATAGTTAACCCATATAAAATGATGGAGAAAGCAGCAAAGTTAGTGACTACTTATACATACATGCACACATACAGAAACATGGGTGGTCATACAGACCATATGTTATATACATCTGTCTCGAGGCCAGAGCAGGCCTTTAGGACCTTGCCTCTATTTAGCACTACAGACATTCACTCTTAGAAATTAGAGCCCACAATGGTCCTGTTTGCACAGGGTTACATAATGTTCTATACACTTGTTTGTTTTATTCTTGGAAATTTCTCCCATGTACAAACATAACGAGTATAATAACCTATTTACTCATCACCCAACCTTCACAACTGTCAATCATAAGCTATTTGTTTCATATCTACTACATATTCAAACAGTTGCAGGATTATTTTCAAGTAAATCCCAGATAACATTATTGCATCAATAACTACTTGTTTGTGTCACTGAAATGAAGACCTTTTTTGTAAATATAACTCTAGTACCACTATCTCACATATACAGTAATCCCTGGAATCAAACATCTGGTATTCAGATTGCCTTCATTGTCTCAAAAGTATCACAGTGCCAGTTTGTTTAAGATTGGGTAAGATGGCATACTTACTGTTCTGATGACTGGCTCAGAGAACACAACATGTCTTTTAAGCAAGACAGCCTTTCACAAGATGATACTTGTAATTTCATGATAGGTTACATGAAACTAGTAGGTCCCATTGACACCCACCAATTGCATTCTTTTGTGCCAGAGTAAGTTTCTTGGTAAACAGCAGTGTGTGGGTTCCCATGGCAGTGTGTGAAGCATTCCCCAGTTCTAATAATGATAGTTGAGAAAAGAAAAGCAAAAAGATGTATTTTTCCAGTTAAGAAAACCCCTTCCACCTGCAAGGTGAAAGAAGTTTGCTATGGTTGTCCAACACCCCCACCCCCCAACTGTATACAGTACAGGAATGAGTGATACCTGATGAGCCTTAGGAGAGGGCAGGCCCCCAACATCTCACTGCGGAAACTTAATCTGAAGATGCCTTCTTAACAGCTAGAACAGGATGTGTGATGTGAGTGTAGTAATCCGTATCTCCTTACCCATGCCTGCTACTTTTTCATAATACTACGTTTGAAACCCACCCAAGTCAGCAGTCTCTAAATTTCGATTGCTGTTTTGTAGAAGCCATCCTGATGTTCACAAATACAGCGTAGAGACTGTTCAGTGGTACCCTCATGACACAGGCATGTTCACTTCCAGCTCATTCGATAAAACTCTGAAAGTGTGGGATACAAATACATTGCAGGTAAGTACATTAAAACCTTTCCAAAATGCTATGTAGGATAATGGAAAATTGAATCCTCAACCATATTGGTGTGGTTTCTTGGTAAGACATTCTGTGTGTCAGATATGAAAGTAGTATAGTTAAGGAGAACTAGTGTTTGGGCTTATATCCTGGTTAACTAACTTCTGCTGGTTAACACTTTGACAGTGGGCAAATGCCAGAGCACCTGCATCGTTCCTTTGTCTGTAAATGAGGGCCAAGATGGCACCTTCTAGAATGGTTTTGAGGGTTAAATGAGCCAACATACATAAAATACCTAGCACAAGGCCTAACATGTAACCAGCATTCAAAACCTTAGCAAATATTTTTATTATTTGAAAACTTCAAGCTAAGTAATAGAATTAGACTTTTCCCTTCTTTATCTAAAAACTTGCAGAAAAAGGAAGTTTTCATAATATAGCTTAGTAAAAATAGATAATAGAGATCAGAATTATATAATTAATGAAATTTAATTTATAGTACTACTTATCCTCAGCTTTATATCTACCTGCCTGTAATACCTCTTTATAGAAATGTGACATAATTTTAGAGTTGGCATTTCCCAGGCTAAATAGTAAGTTCTGCGTTATCTTAAAAAAAAAGAAAAAAGAAAAAACCTAAACTAAATAGATTAAATGCATGTCATGAACTTCCCGTTTTGACCACAGTGGAGTACCTTGTAGCTGAACCAATCTCCATTGACAAAACCCAGCAAAGTTCTGTTTAAAGGTTTTGAAAACCTGCTAAGAAATCTAGATTCTGATAGGCTGGTTCTCGGAGAAAACAGACAACTAGTTTATTGAGATGGTGCATTGTAGGCTGGCAGACGTTACTAAAGCAGTGAATGCAACTAGGAAAAAGTGGGCAGGAAAGAATGCTAGGGACTCTGGGGCTTGTTCAAAAGTTCTAGAGTAGTTGGTGAAGAAAGCCAGAAGGATAGATGTTGTGGTTACCGATAACTGCAATTTATCCTTCCAAAGGATTGTGATTAGCATACTGGAAACGGAGGCCACGTGGTGCTGAGAGGCAGATTCCTAGCTAGCTAGAACTTGGATGGAGGTGCTAGCCTGCTGGAGAGGGGTGGTGAGACCATAGAGACGCTAGCCTGCTGGAGAGGGGCAGTGAACCTCTAGAGGCTTGTCTTTCCTTAATTTCTGGGATTTGTTGTTTTAGTTGATAAATTGCTGACAGTCAATTAAAAATATGTTTAAAATGTGGGAAAGAGAATTTGTTAATTGATTTTGCGCATTTTTAACGTCTCTTGTTTAACAGGTTGCAGATGTGTTTAACTTTGAGGAAACGGTTTATAGCCATCACATGTCTCCAGCAGCCACCAAGCACTGTCTGGTAGCAGGTGCGTACACCATCCTTCTGCCCTTTGCATGTGGGACACTGTCCCCTTTTAGGGTTATGTTTGACAGAAAAACTTTAAGCCAGGGAAAGATTCTTTTAAACATTATAAACTAGTGTAAGTCCAGCAATGCTATTATCTGGGATTCAGACTGTGAGAGTATTGATTCTCTATCTCCCTTTTTTTTGGTTTCTTTCAGTTTTTATGTGTTCCCTGAGTTCTTTTAAGTCACTAAACTTTAAGATATTTTATGTGAACAAAATAGGACAGTTTGAACTGGTGAGGTAGCTCAGTGGGTAGGGCTGTCGCTGCCACACCTAATACCTAGCATTTGATCCTTGAAACCCACATGGTAGGATAGAGCTGACTACAGCAGGCTATGCTCCATCCTCGGCTCACACACACAAAGTAAATGTAATGTTTTTAATTTATAAATTTTCAAGTTCAACACAATGAAAGGAAAACTTATTTCTCTCTAACATTGATTGAAAGCAGATACGCATCTATATAATTCCTGTAACAATAACAAATATTAGCGCATAAGGAAGAAAAAATATTAACCTACTATCAGGTATCTGGTCCCCAAGACTCAGTTATTCCTGAGAACTGCATGCCTCTCCTCACAGCTGGACACCAATCAGCTGCTTCATCTATAGGAGAGAGACACTTAACGGATTTGCAAGATCCATTCATCTGAGTCAGACTTGCTATGAAGCTGTGTCTAGCAACTGGAGGGGTAGTAATAGCATTAGCTTGAGAAAACTGAACTGTTGAAATTGAATGATCTTCTGTGATAAAGTGGCAAAGAGCTATAAACACACTTAAAGTGCTGCTAGAGATTTCCTGTGATATTTTACTGTGGTTACCTCTCGGTCGTCTGTGAAGTAGCCCAGCAGCCTGTGCACATCTGTATCTGCTGTGATGAGGATAGACTGTGGACACACACACTGTGTGGATCTGTAACTGTTGTGATGAGAATAGACTGTGGACACACACACTGTGCACATCTGTATCTGCTGTGATGAGAATAGACTGTGTTCCACAGGCTGTGCACATCTGTAGCTGCTGTGATGAGAATAGACTGTGGACCACACAGTTCTGCATGAATACAGTGCAAATACAGGAACATTTCTATAGTCACAAACATTCAAGATGATTTAGAGGTTTGTAAATGTGACATACATTTTATATTCCTGTGTAGATACAGTGAAAGTGTTGTGATTCTTAATTGTAGTTTGCTAGGATCTTATAATTTATAATAAATGCTATATAAAATCTTTTCATTTTTTTCTCTGACAGTTGGTACTAGAGGACCCAAGGTACAACTTTGTGACTTAAAGTCTGGATCCTGTTCTCACATTCTACAAGGTATTTTTCTTAATTGCAACAACTACTACTTTGAGTGAACTAGTCAGTAAAAGGAAACATGACTTACCATGTGTTCTTTGTAAAAGACGTGACTGATGCATTTTGAGCTAGTTGTTAAGTCAGCAAAGAAAGAGAAGTCCTGCTATGCATTATTCTTGTCCAGCAGAACTATTGAGATGTCTGTATGAACAGTGACTGTAAGGGGAACACAGAGGATAAGGAGAACAGGAAAGCCAGCTCAAAACCGTCAGCCATTTCTACGTTTAAACAGACGAGCATTGGGACTTAGGTCATCAGATGGGTCTTGTGTCTGCTGTCTGATAATGTGACTAATGGGGAAGCTTTGTTCCTCATATTTAAAATTTTTTTTTCCTCACTACAAATATTTAGAAAAAGTCTTGAAGCAATACTTTGGGGAAACTATATTAATATAAATGATTTTATTAATTTTTAGCCATCTAATTCTAAACAACAAATGCTGGGATATAATTCAGAAATACACATATTTTATCAGTTTCTGAGAAATATAATAAATATACCAGAAAAACTTGATGGAATGGGTAGCTTTTTTTAAGGTTTATTTTATTCTTTTATATCTATGAGTGTTTTTCCTGCATGTGTGTATGTGCACCACATGTGTGCCTCGTGCCCTTGGAGGTCAGAAGAGGACGTCAGTTCCCCCGAAACTAAAGTTACTGTTTGGAGCTGCAAAAGCAGTAAGGCTCTTAACCACTGAAGCAGTTCTCGAGCCCAATGGGTAGTGATGACATTATTACTAATAATTGCTGTTGATTAAAAAGCTAGGCAGATGAAAATGTCTGATTAGAACAGTTCCATTAGGTAAAACTATTCTTTGAATTTATGACCTGTGTTTTTTAGGAACAAAGCTATTAAGATGCTTTTTCAATCAAATTTTTCTTTTATAACTTTATAAGAAATAAATATTTTATTCTGTAAAATGGTTATATTTTATTACGTGCGTTTCTAATTATGAAGAGAGATGACTCCGTTATGTAGACTGATTGATATAAATTAGTAATTGTATTTTTTTTCAAAACAGAAGCCAGTTCTTTTATATTAAAAGGTGGTGGGTTAAAAACTTCCCACCAGTAGTAGTAAAGAAAAGGATAAACAGGCCACAACCCATGACCCCTGAGAAGCTAGGTAGCAGGAAGACCCTAAGAGAGACATTCATGGATGCCCCTGGGAAGGGGAAATAGATAAGATCTCCTGAGTAAATTGGGAGCTGAGTGTGAAGGGAAGTGGGGAGAAGATGAGGAAATGGGATGGTTGAGTTGAGGGAAGGACAGAGAGGGAGAGCAATGAAAAAGCTATCTTGATAGAGGGAGCCTTTATGGGGTTAGGGAGAAATCTGGTGCTAGGGAAACTCCTAGGGGAGGATGATCCCAGCTAAGACTCCTGGCAATAGTGGTGAGGGTGCCTGAACTGCCCATTTCCTGTAATTAGATTGGTGATCACCCCAATAGTCATCACAGAACCTTCATCCAGTACCTGATGGTAGCAGATGCAGAGATCCACAGCTAAGCACTGGGCCAAGTTCCCAGAGTCCAGTCGAAGAGAGGGAGGAGGGATTATATGAGCAAAGGGGTCAAGATCATGATGGGGAAACCCACAGAGACAGCGGACCCAAGCTCAGTGACTCTGAACTGATAGCTGGGGAACCTGCATAGGACTGAACTAGACCCTCTGAATGTGGGTGACAGTTCTGTGGCTCGGGCAATCTGTGTGCCCTCTGGCAATGGGACCAGGATTTATCTCTAGTACATGAACTGGCTTTTTGGAGCCAATTCCCTATGGAGGGATACATTGCTCAGTCTTGATACAGGGGGGAAGTAGGAGCTTAGTCCTGTCTCAACTTGATATGCCAAAATTTGTTGACTCCCCATGGGAGGCCTTACCCTTTCTGAGGAGTGGATGGGGGAACTGGATGGGAAGAAGGTGGGGGAAACAGGAGGAGAGGAGGGACAGGGGAATTGTGGTTGGTATGTAAAATGGGAAAAAAAAAACCAAACTTTTAAATAAAAAATTTAAAAAAAGAAAATGAAATTAAAAATACTTCTCAGCAATCTCACATTAGTATTTAAACATAGATCCTGCAAGTTTAAGAAGTCATCATATATCTTCACTGCTATTTATGCTTGCTATTTTCTGAGTTAGGCAAAATTATTAGCACCTTATATTTTGTATGTTTTTAAAATATAAGTGTATAATTTTTACACTCTTGGATTTGCAGGTCACAGACAAGAAATATTGGCAGTTTCCTGGTCACCACGCTACGACTATATCTTGGCAACAGCCAGGTAAATTGCAATATATTTGGTTTTACTATTAATATTAATAATTAGAAGCATTTTGAAAGATTGTAGTTTTCATAAGATACATATTTTATTGTATATAATTGTTAATACCTGAAAATGAAATATTGAGTAACAAGTTTGAGTTTACGTCAGCAAAGATTTCCTTTTGTGTGTATGTGCATGTACAGGTGCACATGCTTGTGTGTAAGCCAGGGGTTGACACTCGGTGTCTCCCTCAGTTGCCTTCCACTGTGTTTATCTTCTGCAGCACACAGCTGCACTTAGCTTTTCAGGGACCCGCACTCACGTCCTCATACGGGTGCTGCAGGGTTTACCTAATGGCCATCTGCCCTGTGCCCACCATGGTCATCCATCTTGAAGGCTTTCACTTTTTAGAACAGAGAGAAATCAGGAGAACCTCTGCATAAATCATCTAGCACTGCTAGTAAAACTTGTTATTTTCTACATGGAAGTAAAACACTACTCGCGTAAGATGACATTTTTTAGTTTTTTTAGCCATAACTTTTGTCCTGATACAAAGTATGCATGAATCCATTGATTTAATTTGTTAGTATTTAATGGTTACTATCCTGATGGCGGAAGTCACAAAATAATCCACACTAGTTCAGAATTATGAATAATAAAGGGTTATTTATTTAGGGGAGACTTACAGATCACTGTCCTAGATAACAGCCCTCTGCACAAACAGGGAACAGGAACAGAGTCTAGCAGCTGGAAGCCAGAGCTGGAAGCAAGGAATCAAGAGAGTGAGCACATGCTCTACAGCTGCATTTATAGTATAAGAGACCACACCCAAGTGGGCTTGTATCTTAAAGGCTATTGGGTGAAGGAGCGGAAGGAGCTCCCATAGCACTACCCAGTCCAAATAGTGTACTAAAGGCACAGGTTGATCATGACGTCAGAAAGACCAGTGCCTACAGAACATTCTGGAGTGCCTTAGTGGCAGTAGACCTTGAGTGACTAGTACAGAAAGAGGTCCGGCAGTGTGAGGGTGAGGAATGAGGGAGAAATAGTGAAGAGTGGACCTTCAGTAACTAGTACAGGAAGAGAGCAGGACTGCTTGCTGGTGTGAGGGTGGGGGTTGTCCACTGAAGGGCTGAGATCATAAAGATACTGAATGATAGGCTGTGGGGGAGGGGCTGGCTACAAGTACATAAGCGCTGGACAGCTGTGCTCAGTTCAAAAATGGACTAGAGCTGTACCACTCTAGTCTAGATGTACGGAAATCTAAACATCACATGACACAAACAGTGGTTTTTTGGTGACTAAAGGGAAGTGCCTCAACATATGAAAGGTGTGGAAACTCTGCTAAAACAAAGAAAACCATACACACACACAAACTGTAGGAGGGATCAGTAATGTGACCTGAGGAGGTAAAAGTGTGTGATTTCTGAGGTACAATGATGCCTAGACTGTAGCTATCAAAAGACATCTAGGCCTGGCAAGATGGCTTAGTAGTGAAGACACTTGCTGCCAAGGCTGCCAAGGCTGCCAGCCTGAGTTCAGTCCCCAGAGCCTGTGTGGTGGGAGGAAAACCAGCTCATGCAAGTTGTCCTTTAACCTTTGGCTTGTGTTCATGGACACATGTATGCACACACACACACATACACACGCATGCACGTAAATAATTAAAATCAAGTTTTTAAAGAATATTGTTAAGGTCTTTAGGCAGACATGATAGGTGACTGGATCTAGTTGGGAGCTCATTTATTTCTTAGAGGTGAAATTGATACTTAATTTGTCTTTGCCTTTGTTGTTTCACATTCTGTTGAAGTGCTCAGTTTCTAGAAGATAGTAAATACAGTTTTCTAGCAAAACTTATTGGAGCACAAAAAACAACTGGAAAGAGATTGTCCTTATTATATATCTTATTTTGAAATTTTTACTATAAAAGGCAAGATAATAAATGCTTAAACAATGAGATTATTTAACTGCTTGGTTGTCTGCCATGAATTCTCCATGACAGATGGTACTTTTACATTAGGAAACAGAACAAATCCTTTCTTCCTTCAGTTCCTCTTGCTAGTTGTTTTGTCAGAACAATGAGAAAAGTAAATGAGATAACATTTGAGAAATACAGAAAATACGTCATAATTAGTGTGATAGGAGAAAAGCAGAATTCTATCCTTGTGATCTGTAAAGAAAAATTATCTTTCTTTACTGTGTTTTCACTATTTTATGGGAATGTTGAGTTTTGAATGTTGAATATTTGTTGAAAATAAGAATACAGTACAATTATAGGAATATATTTGTGACATAGAGTGAAACCTCCATGTTCAGTCTAGCAAAGTAAAGAGTAGAGTCATTACCCTAGTCACACATGTCAATATAAGAGCTATTTTTTTCTCCTCAGTGCTGACAGTAGAGTGAAATTATGGGATGTGAGAAGAGCATCAGGATGTTTGCTCACTCTAGATCAGCATAATGGGAAGAAGTCACAAGCTGTTGAATCAGGTAACAAAGACCACAGTCAATAATACAGTAATGGTTTTATGGTGGCTTTCTAGATTGAAATCAAATAAGTATATATTGACAAATTAAAAATTAATTTTTGTAAATGGTATTCAAAATCAAACATAATTGTGGTTTTCTTTCTCCCAAGATCCAAATAATTATGTAGACTGCTTTTGCCTCCAAACTTTCAAACATACAAGCTTCTCATGTGTACCTTGGTTTGCAAATATGTTTGCTCTAAGGCCAACTATGTCAACTCAGTTTTACACAGAAAGCTGCAGTAGAGTGATGCAAGAGCCGTGTTCTGTGCTTCTGTGTCACCACAGAGACTACAGGTTGTGCGCGTGTAAGTCAGGTGCCATCCCTGTGACACTCGGCTCAGTTGTGTTTTTATACAGGATTTAAAAGCAGTGTCCACCCATTCTAGACTAGAAACTCAGTTGGTTTTTTTTTTCCCCAAGATTAGAATAGTTTTTCTCTGTTAAACTTTCTCTTGATAGAAAACATTAATATTTTCCTTTCTTTATTTCTTTTCTCTCTTGATAGTGCTGGAGACTGAACCCAGGCTGGCCTAAAACAAATGGCCCTCCTTCCTTCCTCTGCCTCCCAAGTGCTGGGATTATAGGCATGCCCTGCCATTTTGGATTTTTAATACTTTGTCAAATGATTTCTAATTTAGAGGGAAATATATGAAAGCGTTGAAAAGCATTTAAAGTAAGTTATTTTTAATTGAATTAGTATAGTTTGCTTACTGAAAAAAAATTATACTTGGCAAATATTTTGCCTATTCTTTTCCTCTAGAAGGTTTTTTTAATGTAGCTTATCTTGCTTACATAACCTAAAGATTGGTTAATTTTATGCATAATCAACTTATATTTTAGGTAATTCATTAGTTATTCTTTAATGTGTTTTAAATATAATTAACGCAGAAAAAGATAAATTGAATGTGTTTTCATTGCAGCAAACACTGCTCACAATGGGAAAGTTAATGGCTTATGTTTTACAAGTGATGGACTTCACCTGCTCAGTGTTGGCACAGACAACCGAATGAGGCTCTGGAATAGCTCCAGTGGGGAGAACACACTGGTGAGAGGCTTTAAAGGACCTGTTTAGTAAATGGTCTGTGATGTACATTTATACACATTATATTACATTTTCTATAGAGGTGACTTCATTTCTTGTCTTGAGTCACAGCTGTTAATATATTTTGAAAAAATACTTTAGGTATGAACGGCTAATTCTCAGGCTCGCCACCCTACCTGGCACCCCGGCTCATTCCTTGTCTTACTGTGGAACTGCTATAACAGGGGTGAACTTGATGCTTTTAATTAAAAGATTGAGAACCACTACAGATAAAGGTACCAACAGTCAAATTTTACATTTAACATTAGTCATATCCTTTCCTTTCCCCATCTTTTCTAGCTAATAAATCTCTTTTAAGTACTGAGGGTCACTTTGACTACTGTTGTTAATACTAGTATTTCTAGTGCTAACACTGATACAATTGTCTCTGTGTGCGACACAGTGGGCACAGACTCCGAGGCTTGTTCCTGCCAGGCAGCCCTCTGCCGCTAACTGCTCCCCCCACCGTCCAGTATGTCGAGAGGCTTAGGCTAGATGGAGAACAAGTAAAGGCCTTCAATAGAGAAGTGACAGGACCAGACTGGACAGTGTTCTGCGGCGTGTGTCGGAGTCCGATGTGACGACTGCCAATGGCACTGTGCATACGGCCATGGCTGATACCGTTTAGTCCATTTCTGTCTCCTTAAACGTGGTGGCACGCCTTTAATCCCAGCACTCGGGAGGCAGAGGCAGGCGGATCTTTGTGAGTTTGAGGACAGGCCCCAAACTACAGAGAAACCCTGTCTACAAAAAAAAAAAAAAAAAATAGTACTTCATCAAAGTAAGTTATTCATAAAGAATTAAACATAGCTAACTTAGAATCTCTCCTAGAAAGGGGACTTGAAAGGACTTGAGACACTGATTCCAAAAAATAAACTCCAAGGAGATACTTTGTCCTCAAATTTGTAAACATCTTACAGATCAAAAAACAAATTCCACCCCTATTTACTTAATACTCTTTTCAGCTTGGGTGTCATCATTTTGTAAATCATGAATATTGTCTGTCTAAAAACTAATTACAAGTTTAACAATGTAGTGCTGAGCTACCAAATAGCGGGCAGAGTGTAGTAGCAATTCTCTGTTTTTGCCTTACTTGTGTAAATATGTGCAAATACACATCTCCAATATGTTTAACGATAAACTATATACAAATATTGAGTCTACATATTAAACTTAGGCTTAATTTCTTATTTTTTAGATAACAATAAATAGAAATAGAATTTTAAAAGTTTTCCCCTCACACAATCTTTAATGGATCCTTAATGATCCTTGATGTAATCTCCCCATAGTTTGAAGTCTGGGGACAATGTCTTAAAGTACAGAGCAAATTCCAGCTGGGCCAGTTCACAAGGAGACAGGTTTGGCACAACAAAAGAAGAGAAGAATAGAGAGTGGGAATTGATGTGTCCCAGTTACTGGCGCATCCTTCGTGTTGTGTGGTGGCGCAGGGAAGGAACTGAGACTGTTGACACCACTGCTAAGCCAGCCACAGTGCTGTTAGTTTCTCCGTGTGTCAGTGCTGGCCCCAGTGTGTCTGTTTAACTACACTAATGCCCTAACTGTTCCTAGCTCCTCCACGTTTCCGCGCTGTTCAAACTGACTGCCTTCACCAGTTGTATAAGCCGTGCATTCTTGCCCTCTGGCTCTGCGTTCTGCCACTTCCCATTTCCCCACCTTTAGTGCACTGATCTCCTTAGAGATAAAGATCTACCATCCCCGCTTGCCCTTCTATTCTGCTGGACTGACTGCGGCCTTCCCTTTAGAGTACCCCTCCTGCTGCTACAGCTTAGCTTTCAAGGTTCATCTCAGCCTGTCTTTGAATCTTCTACTCTATCTTAAAAGCTCCCAGAGTACCCTGGGCTTATTGTCTTGAAGTGTACTATGACTATCACTTCACACAATGAAAGAAAAATGTCATATAACAAAATGTTTCAGTGGTTTTGTTAACATAGTTTAGATGCAGCCTTTGAGTCTGATGTGTACTAGCCAAGATACATTGATAAATTACTTACCTTTGCCAGGCGTGGTGGCCCACACTTTTAATCCCAGCACTCGGGAGACAGAGGCAGGCGAATTCTCTGAGTTTGAGGCCAACCTGGTCTACAAAGTGAGTTCCAGGACAGTCAAATATACACAGAGAAACCCTATCTGGAAAAACCAAAAAAATTAAAAAAGGAAAAGAAGTTACTTAGCCTTTCCAAGTATTCCCTTCTTTCTGCCCTCTTTTCCATGATGTTTCCTGGGTTTTACAGGGGTTGATACAGGTGTCCCATTTGCGTGACTAAGCACACAACAGTCACTTATTCTCAGCACTTCCATCAGTTAGAGGTTTTTGCGCTAGCTGCTACCCACTGCAAAAAGAAGCTCCTCCTGAGGCAGCACTGGTCTATGGGTATAAACATAAATATTTAGAAGGCTGTGATACCATGTCCCCTTAGCATTAGTAGTAGGTCCCCTCTAGGAGTTGTGAGTTCCACAGCCATAGCTTTTGACTGGGTTTGCAGTAACCGTGGTCTCAAACCTACTCAGAAAATGGTTGATTCCCCAAAGATCTTTCGTGCCACTATTTCGCCCCATGGCATGTTGGTGTTACACTCAGGGTTCATCACTGGGTAATACCATTAATAACCCTTCTCCCTCATAAGCCTGCACCACACCTTCCAACACTTGAAAGCTCACTAGCATGGGTGGTTTTGGGGTCAGTTATAACTTGGTTTCTCTATATACTACATCCACAGTGAATGGCATCTTCAGCAATAGGGTCATGCCATGCTGATGAGCAACCAAGAGCAATGGCTGTATCCTTTGTTACTTGAAGGGCCTCTGGGTCTCACTGACCAGTAACTTGTAGGAAAGTATCCCACGTCTGGCACTGAGATTTTCACTTAACTGTGTCTTCTGTGAGAAGCATTGTCCACCCATGCATGGTACCTGTGTTCAAACTCCTTTAGGATATCTAAATATCCTATCCTTTAGGATATCTCCATATCAGCCCTATGTTCCTGCCCCTCCCCGTTTATGGTCCGTTCTAACTTCCAGAACCATCCCTCCCATAGTCAGATGGTACATACTGGCTCACCAGGTAGAAATGAAGATAGCTCCTCCTAATTAATTAGTCTGAATCAATTAAGTCTGAACGTCACTGGCTGGCTACCTTCATTTCCCAGGTGCACTCATGTGTATGATGTCATTTGTGTTTTTTCAGTGACACTATGGTAAGTGGTTTTGTTTCCGTTTAGCATATTAGAGGAATGGAATTTGGAGATTAAATCTGAGTGGCCCCTCTAACATAGATTTCAGAACCCAAGCTCAGTGTTTGATTTACTTCACCTCAGCTGCCACAGAGTGGCTAGAGGCACAAGCTCGGCTCCAGTTCCACTTGTTTTGCCCTTGTGCTGTATTGAGCCCTCTGGGCATGGTACTCTCTGCTGCTTAATTGTTTCCTTAAGATAAATTCCCACGAGCAATTACTAGATCAAGAAGTAAGAATATCTTTATTGTTCAGCTAGTTTTAATAAAAGTGGAGAGTGTACAGCAGCATTAATACTGCTCATCTGCACACTTAAGATGGTTGTAATGATCAGGCATGCATTGTGTTGGTTTATTACAACTCATTCTTAGGAAAAGTTTAGTCCCATTTGTCCCGTTTGAAAGAATAGCCACATTATGACGCCAATTACATGTTCTCCTTACTTTTTTACCAATATGAAGGTTTCTTAAAATAGCTCAACCAGGGGGGCTCGAGAGATGGCTCAGAGGATAAGAGCACTGGCTGCTCTTCCAGAGGTCCTGAGTTCAATTCCCAGCAACCACATGGTGGCTCACAACCATCTGTACTGAGATCTGGCACCCTCCTCTGGTGTGCGGGCAGAATGTTGTATACATAATAAATAAATAAATCTTTAAAAAAAAAATAGCTCAACCAGAAGCTGGGAATGTAGTAAGGTTAGAGGTCTCACCCAGCATCCATGAGGCCCCTGAGTTTTGTCTTCAGATACCAAAAAGAGAGGGGAAAGTTTTTGAAAGTTTGACAGTCAGAAATAATTCAAGTTTGACTTAGTTGACAGATGGTAATCTGTCCCTTGTGGGTTTATTTCTATTTCTTCAAATATAAAATGTACATTTGTATTATTGGCCCTTGTTTTTATTAAGATATTAGTTTCTTTAAATTGTAACAAGGGAAGGGAGTGTTTTTTTCAGTCTTTGTTGCTTTTTTAACGCAACTTAAAAAATGAGTGACATTATGGTTTGAATTCTGCAGGTGAACTATGGGAAGGTCTGTATTGACAGCAGGAAAGGACTAAAGTTCACTGTCTCCTGGGGCTGCAGCTCAGAGTTTGTTTTTGTTCCATATGGCAGCACCATTGCTGTCTATGCCGTTCACTCAGGAGAGCAGCTGACTGTGCTTAGGGGACATTATAAGAGTGTCGACTGCTGTGTGTTCCAGCCTCATTTCCAGGTAAGAATGATACTTAGGGGAATTAACAACCATTAGACGGCTGGCTTGCCAGACTAGTAGAGTGTATAAAACAGGAAGTTGCAGTTCTATTTTCAAGTGTTATATGCTTTTAATCATTCTGAAGTATGATGCCAACAATCCACCATTGAGATGGTATTTCTTTAAGAGAGATTAATAGAGCCTAATTCTCATATGGCATAGGAAGTGTATATGAATCAATATAATACTGTGCGATTGGTTGGGATATGTTGTCTTTTCATTTGAATATGAGCTCCATTTAACCATTTGAAATGTAATCAAGTATTTTCTCATGAATAATCCTTTAGGTAAAATATATATATGTTCCAAACTATAGTATACCATGGTTTAGCTATGTTATTTCATTTCTTTATTTTCTGCCAGAGGCTGATGGAAGTATGCCTTTGCAGGACTAGATACTGAAATGACTAGTAAAGAATCCCTTTGAATCAATGCAGCTCACATCATTTCTCCCATTTATTTATTTGTGTGTGGAATGGCACATATGAGGGCATGCATGTGGAGATCAGAGGACAACTTACAGGAATCGACCCTCTCCCTCCATCCTGTGGGACGTCAGGCTAAGCAGCAGGTGCCTTTGCTCACTGAACCACCTCAGCAACCCAAAATTTGTTAAATACTCACCTTAGTCACTTTTCTGTTCATGTGACCAAAATACATAACTGGAAGCAGCTTCCCCGGAGAACAGTTTGCTTGAGCTTATGATTAGAAAGGACGCAGTTTGTAATGGCGAGGAGGTCAGGCTGCAGGGACACAGTGCAAGTGGTCTCTGCCTCAGCCGGCAGAAGGCCGAGCAAGGTGAATGCTGACACTTGGCTTGGCTCTTCTTCAGTCTAGGACCCCAGCCTCCTGGCTGATAGCACCCACATTCATGGTGGTGCTTCTCTCAGCAAACAAATCTTTCTGGAAACACCCCCAAAGGAACAACTACAAGTGTTTCAGTGTGTTTTCAGAGCCAGTCAAGTTTGCAGTGAAGATTGTCAGTACTGTGAATTTTGTTAAATGTCTTTACTTTTTTCTTTCAAAGACATTTTTCATTTCTGTTGGATCAAAGAAAACAGTCTTTCTGAGACACAAGCAAAATCTTAAACAAGATATTCTGATTACAAAGTATATGACATTCTTCTAGGCGGGAGCTTCTTCGCAGGAAAACCTAGGAGTCTGTTGGAACTGTATCAAGAAGGGTCTGGAGAGATGACTCCGCAGTTAAAACATTTGCTGCTCTTACAGCAGACCTGGGTTCAGTTCCCAGCACTAACTCGGCAGCTCATAACCATCTGTAACTGGTTTCAGGGGACCTGATGCCCTGTTGGCCTCCCCAGGTACATGGTACCCGACACACACAGACCACACAAATTCATATAGGCAAAACATAACAGGACCAAATACGCTGGGTGCGGTGACATGGACACCTGCACTCCCAACATTCTGGATTATTTTCAAGAGTTCAAAGTTGTGCTGGGCTACAGAGCAAGTTTCAAACTAAAAACAAAATATTCTGAGACAGATTGCCAGACACCTTGGGTGGTCGGTTACCTGGGAAATGCTCTGCCTGTTATGTTTTATTCTACTTTGTTTTTGAAACAAGGTCTCATATAAACCAGACTGTCCCCAAACTTGCTATGTAGCTGAGAGTAATCTCAAACTTCTGATCCTCCTGCCTCCAGTTCCCAAGTGCTGGGATTAAAGTCATGTGCCACTACTCACAGCCAAATACCATGTCTTTATCTGCTTCAGACTCAGAAAGATTGGGTCACTAAACACATCAGGAAACACTGTGTAATTTACTGCATGACCAGAACGCTTTCAGTTTGTTGGGAAGGAGTGAGCGTTGTTCAGTGGGAGCAAATAGCATGTTCATTAAGACACTGACACACATGTGCATCAGCCCATGACTCCTTCCATGTCCTGAATGTCTCCGCAGACAGAGTGGGGTCCTGAAGCTTTGGAAGAACAGCCGGGTAGCTGTAAGCTAAATGGAACTTTTGGCCTGTTTTTGTAGAATCTCGTTTTCTTCTTTGAAGTCATTATTCTAGATGCCTCAGGTTTTTGTCAGAGAAAAGATATTGTACATTTTACTTTTTCTAACACTTAGAAATGTGCTCATGAGTATTGACAAAACTAGTAAGACATTGATGTCTGTAAGATTTTCTCACTGTAAGCTCTAACGCTTGGCTCTATTTTAAAATATAAAGCTTCATATTATATTGGTTATTCCTGGGAAGATTCCAAGGGCAGTGGAGTGGAAACTCATTTATAGAAGGTACAAATTGGTATGATCTTTTTGGAGAATGAAATCTCAGGATATAACCAGAGCTTTGTAGTATTTCTAAAAAGTTTGCCTGTGTCATGCACAGAATTTAAAGACATCACATTTTTAAAAAACTGAGGAGCATTATTGTATTTTGTTTAATGACTAGAAATTAAATAAATGAAATTAGTCTAAATTAATTAACCTACTTAGTCTGATCATTTCAAAAATTGATACAGCTCATTTCCTCATTATACAAGCTTTAAATTGATCAACAATCAGTCTTTGCTTTCTGTATTACAGGAACTGTACAGTGGTAGCAGGGATTGCAATATTCTTGCTTGGGTACCATCTTTATATGAACCAATACCTGACGACGATGATGAAGTAAGTGGTATTTCTACCTGCTGTGCAGTGATTGCTAATTATAAAGATTAGTCCTTTATTTGATGGGGGAGACTGTTAAAGCAGTTCTGGCTGTTTTCTGGTTGTACAGATAGTTTTTGCCACACATCCATTTAAAATTCAGAAAAATAGTAAAAGAACATAATTTCTCAATTTTAATTAGTAAAGATTTTTTATTTGCTTTACTGTTTTTCCCTGTCATTAATTTTTTTTTAAAGCAATAGTTAATTTATAGACACATAATTTAGAGTTATCATTGAAATGATACAATAGCCCCCATTCATGTATGAGTAAGATTTGGAAACTTTTTTGTAGCGGGAGGGGTTGAGACAGGGTTTGTCTATGTAGTTAGCCTTGTCTGTCCTGGAACTTACTCTGTAGACCAGGCTGGGCTCAACCTCACAGAGAGCCACTAACCTTTGTCTCCCAAGTGTTGGGATTACAGGCATATGCCATCATTGCCCAGCTACGAATTAGAAATATGTTTAATGATATAGTAATCTGTCATTTATATGTCATAGTTTAAGTATTTGTTTCTGCTGATTGTTTTAAACAACACCAATATAAATATATTTTCAAAAGCTGTTCATATTTCTAATTAGTTTTAGGATATACTCCTAAAAGTAGAGTTATCTCTTGTTGTTGTTTGTTTGCTCCCTGTCTGGCTTTAAGCCCCCAGGACAACTGTCTTGTGGCCAATACAGTTAATCTTCTCTTTGGCTATTCAGAAGAATTTGGGCTTCACAATGAGGGCTGCTTAGGGAGCTCTTCCTTCCCCAGAACTCCATACCACACTGATGATGGGGGCAAATATTTACCCATGTCTGTTCACTGACAAGATTCACAGTCTACCAAGCTTGGCAGGTGAGCCCTGGTTCCTCTCTAAGTGTTAAGACCACATACCAGCTTTACCAGAGTCACCTGATGGCATTTGTCTAAGTTGATCCTGTGGTGGTAACACATGCCCCAGCATTACCTTGACCTTCTGGGTGCTTGTGGTGCCACCTATCGGCTATGGCCCTAGCTCATGGAGTCACAGAGTTTCTGGATCTTCCCCAGTTTGGATGGCATGGCAGCTGTGGAAAGGAAAGAGCTGGAGTTGGCTTTGGAGTTATTATTTATGACATTTTAAAAATCTGTCTTTTCACAATGTCAGTTCACACTTAGATCAGCAACCTCACAGTGCCTATCTCAGGATGATATGACAGGGTGAATAAACAGCCTTAAGTATAGGTGTTAAACAGATGAGGCAAGAGCCCTGCCCTGAAGTAGTAGTAGCCTCTCTTACCTTAAATTTACAAAAAGTATTTTTTTTTATGAAAAAGTAGTATTTTTAAATTGAGTGCTAGTGCATGTATCAGGTTGTTAAACCAAAGTTGTTGTTAGGTTTCCTTTCGAACCAAGGCAGAATGCCTGAGGAGTGTTTCTCAGATTTTTAAGGAGTGTTTTAAGTCTACCTATACAAATTGAAAGACCGTAGATGACAGGGATATTTTATGATCTTCAAATTTGTTGTTTAATTGTCAGACTGTTGTATTATATCTGAGGAATGTGTCTGTTTGCTTTCACTCAGATTTTCTAATTGGCATGCTCACCTCAAGCCTATCTGTAGCTCCTAGGTACCTTTAGTTGCCAGGGATATATAGGGACAGTACACTAGAGTTCTAATCTTACTTCTTATCAATAATCCTAATTCCAGCTGAGTGTAGTGACTCATTCTTGTAATCCTAGCATTAAAGGGACTAAGACAGTTTGGACTACAAAGCAAGATTCAGTCTCAAAACAAAACATTAGACATTGGCACAGTAAATGTCTGTATCTACTTTGTACTTGTGTAGATGTATCATTTGTTGACTTGGAAAGCTCTGGGACTTTCCAGTGACACTTGAAACTTCTCAAGACATGTCCTTGTGGTGCTGTTTTAATCCTTCTCATTATTTGGTTCTGTACTGGATCCCTTCTAAACCCAACTTAAGCATCTCTATGCACAAAACTCTGCCAGTAAACCAGAAACCTGGTAAGGTAGGAGGGGTGTTCATGCATAGACTGGATGTCCACTAGGAGGAGATGTTGTAGAGAAAACCAAAGTAGAGGACTCTGAAATAGTAGTGTATTCAAGCCACCTGCAACATTGTTACTGTCTCAAATAGTAGTGTGTATTAAATCCACCTGCAACATTTTTACTGTCTCAAATAGTAGTGTGTATTAAATCCACCTGCAACATTGTTACTGTCTCAAATAGTAGTGTGTATTAAATCCGCCTGCAACATTGTTACTGTCTCAAATAGTAGTGTGTATTAAATCCGCCTGCAACATTGTTACTGTCTCAAAAAGCAGTATGCATTAACTCCATCTGCAACATTGTTACTAACTCAAATAGTGTTTGTTACTATCTCGAATAGTAGTGTGTATTAAATCCGCCTGCAACATTGTTACTGCAGCTCTTGACCACAGGGTTGAAATTTTATTTATGATTGTTTTAGCAATAAAATATACCAGTAATATTATAATACATTCTAAATATCTGTTTACCACTGTAAGTAGTAAATATATGTGCAAATATGTCAAAATCTTGTTTTTGTTTCTATCCTTACCAAAGCAAAGTAATTCATAACGAAATAAATTTTTTCTGTTGAATTGTCAAATGAAATCAAAGTGACTTTTAGATTGCACATTGGGCTTCCATTGTGGAATTAGAAGAGATGAGCTTTGTGTAGCTTTTATTCCTCAAGGATATTTTTGGTAGCTATCTAAGGTGGAGTTAAAAGTCTAAAGACAGGAGAGAAGTGTTATTTCTGAGCTTAAACCCATCGTGAGCAGTCTAGCTTAGTAGTTGTTAAATCATCAAGTTCCTGAGTGGAACAATTACGACATGCTGTACCACACCCAGCTTCAAACAGCACCTTTGGTGGAAGTCAGATTTGAACTGTAAGGAACTTACCCTTATTAATCTCGGGCATCACGAGATTCAGCAAACATTGGATCAAAGAGTAAGTGAATAAATAGATTTCCAGCTTCCATCACTGCTGCTGGAAATGAGTGGTTAGCTGGAGTTTGGTCATAGTTTTGATTTGGCCATTTGGAGGCAAGTGTAAGTGTAAATTTTTATTGTGTGTGTAGTGATGGTAGCCAGTAAGTTTAGCCATGGCCTCTGGCCTGTTTAACAACTGCAGCATGCCTACATCACTATATTGTTTTCTAGCTAGTCTAGCTAGTGGAGGAAAATTACTGGGAGCACTGGCTTTCCCATTTGAATTGTAAGATTCTGCCATGTTGATCGTAAGGTAGACCACATTCTTAAACATGACTTAAGGGTTACCTTCACAGAAGATGTTTCCCTACATTGCAAAAGAGAGAATATCTAAAATAATTTAACAGTAATCTTGCAATTTGTTAGCTATTGAAATCCAGATCATATCAAGTAGCCAGATGCAAAAGCTGCAATATAAGAAACAAACCTGATTCTTAATTCAAGAAAAAAAAAAGAGCCTCTTTTAAGCCTTTGAAGTCATTTCCTTGAGATAAGAAACAAGTGAACTGACATGATAATTCATTTAATTAAAATCTCTATAGTTGCCAAATCTTTTCACTGATGGCTATAAGGTGGAAGAATATTGTGAATTTTTTTTTTTTTACAGTTTTAAGTGAAAAATCCAAATAGTTTTTAGAAAAATCTCCCAGGGAAACCTCAGTGCTAGTTATTGCCCTTGCTACCGGTTTCCTGTAGTTTACCTATGCTTTAGACTTAACTGCGTAGTAAGCCACAGTAACCTTTTATTACAAACTGTAGTATTCAGCTGGGCTTGGTGTCACATGCTTATCATCTTAGCCCCCAGGAGGATAAAGGGTGGTGCTTCCCACAAACTCAAAAGTCAGCTGAGCTGCAGAACTGTAGTGTGTAGGGCTGGAGAGATGGCTCAGTGGTTAAATGCACTGGCTACTCTTCCAGAAGATGTGGGTTAGATTCCTGGCACCCACATAAGGTTCACAACCCTCTGTAGCCCCTGAACTGTGTTGAGTTTTGGGCCAGCCTAGACTACAGAGCAAGAACTGTCTCGGGGAGGGGGAGGTGAGGGCTTACATTATTCTGATGGATGAAATAGTTCTCAGATTTTGGTATTTTTTATGTATGATGGTAAAGTTAATCCAGACAGCACAAAGTTACCAGCATATGTATTCTGGACGGTCCAGTGTGCTGTGCGCGTGCATCCAGTCTTAACCCTTGCACGTCAGTGTTGTACCTTCTGCACAGAGCTGGAGCACTGTGAAGTGCCGTGGCATAGCTCTATGGCTGTCTAGAAATACTGTGAACAGTGGCATAGCGTAGATCTGCGCATGCGTAGAAATACTGTGAACAGCATTGTAGCAGATCTACGCATGCTTGTGATCTGATTCCTTTGAGGAAAGCAGGTTATTTTGGAAGAGTTAGTTTTGTCAGTTGTAAATGAATTTACATTTTCTTTACATTACTTTTGTTTTTAGATTGGCAATAATATGGTTTCCAAATAATCTAATTGCTGTTAAAATAGCATATTTTAGCCTAGTATGAGACTAAAATTATGAAATACAGAAATAGATTCTTCTCTTTTTTTAGGCTACGACTAAATCCCAGTTGAATCCAGCGTTTGTGGATGCATGGAGCAGCAGTGACGAAGAAGGGTGATTTAGCCAGCCTTTACTCCTTGTCCGTCGGACCTCTACATCAGCAGCGTTCGTGCAGGCTTCGGCTTGGGGCTCTTCTTTTACCTTTGTTTCTGAGACAAGGTCTCACTGTGTAGCCTTGGCTAGTCTGAAGCTAGGCTGGAATTCTGTGTGTAGACCAGAATAGGCCCAAACTTGCAGCCATTCCTCTGCCTCTGCTTCCCACGTGCTGGGATTACAGGTGTGTACCACATTGCCATGGGTGTGTGTGTGTGTGTGTGTAATTTTTTTTTTTTAACTCTTTAGTCAGTTTCTGAATTTGGGATGTTTACCTCTGTGTTTTAAAATGAGGTTAACATGTATAAAACGCTGAAATAAACTTCTCTGTGGTTTAATTATTGAAAACCTTTCTGTTTGAGCCCGTTTGCCTTGGTGTTAGGTCAGCTGCTGTGGGCACAGCACAGGAACAGAGGTCATTGTTCTCAGCCGGGCCTGTAGGTCTGATGAGTGTAGGATGTGTCTCAGCTCTGGATCCCCAGGCTGTGCTACCAGCCGCCCCCTTCCACCTCCAGGGGGATTTTTAACAAGGATAATTAGAAGAAAAGGTATTTTTGCAAAGGTAACATCGCAACTTTATATTCTCTTATTGAGAGCTCCATGTAATTGAGGTCTTCTAGCTTTCTGTCTGTTTACAGCTCATGTCTCCTACAGTCTGAACAGTGGCAATCCCCTGACCACTTGTTACTTTCAAAGGGCAGCTGTACTCAGTCCTCATTTCCTTCCTGTCAGACTCAACAAGATCCTTGCTGGGGTCTGGATTAAACATGAAATGTTGTAATAAAATTTCTATTCTTCTCTCTTTTTCTGTGTCAACCCAGAGCGATTATTATGAAGCGCCCCCCACTGTGTGTGTGTGTGTGTGTGTGTGTGTGTGTGTGTGTGTATACATGTTCACTAGGGATTGAACCCAGGGCCTCACACATTAGGCAGGAGGACTACCACCGGGCTAAGGGCTCAGCCCCTCTGACAGCAATATTGCGTTCTCTTTCTTCTTGATTCTTAGCAGCAGTAGAGTAGTAAAAGAGGGTTCTGTGAACTGGAGAACTAAGTGTATAATTGTTAGGTTTTACTATTAGTGCTAGGCCTAATATCTGACTTTACTGACCAAATGTTTTCTATGTGTCCTGGCTAGTTTTATGTCATCTTGACACAAGCCAGACCATCTGAAAGGAGAGAACCTCAATTTTACAAATACTCCATAAGATGGAGTTGTAGATAGGCCTATAGGGCATTTTCTCCGTCTGTGGCCCAGCCCTTCTAAACATTATAGATAATTTTTAAAAAGTAAAACTCCAAAAGGAAAGTAATGGTCACCTAGGATCTTTCCAGGGTACCCGGGACTTAGGCATTCTCTGTACTTGTCTATCACATGTATAATTTAAATACTGTCCTGTTTGCCATGATGCTATTGTAGAAACCGGGTCTTCTCAAACAAGTACCCCTCCCCCATTCTTCACACTTTTCCACAGTTGTATTGGTCTAGTGTGTATTCCTTTATATTACGATTCTATATAGACCTATGTCCACATATAGGATTTACTTGTTTTCACTAGATGAGATGGCATAATTCTGTCTAATTTTTCAGATTCAGCATGTATAAACCCCTCTGTGTTGTTATAATGGAGTCATTATTTCTCCTAATCTCAGAATGTTCCAAAATGTGTTTTATACAGATTTTTTCAGACATTTCCCTGACTGTATATATAGAACACACACATAGATGTGTGTTTGTGTGTGTATCTTGTATACATTGTGATCTGCATTATGTTTTCCTTAGGCATTAGATTTGGGCAGAAGACTTATTTAGTGAATATTTTTAACTTCCGCATTTCTTTTTCTGGGTGTATGAGATTTAGGGGATTGTGTGTGTGTGTGTGTGTGTGTGTGTGTGTGTGTGTATGGATGTGTGTGTTTGTGTGTATGTGTGTGTGTGTTCTAGTTTCAGTTCTTTACTGCGATAAAATGCCCTGAACAAAGGCATTTTGGGAGAGAACACATTTATGTCAGTTAACAATCCCAGGATAGAGTCCATCCCTGTGGGGAAGTCAGGACAGGAACTTCAGACAGCTGGCCACATCACATCCCAGGCAAGAAAAATGAGTGCACGACACCTTCACTGCACTGCTGAGGTTAAAATGACCTTTGTAGACATGTCTTCTCTCAGTGGAATTCTTCTCATGCTGTACATGTACGGTGACAATGACTAAGACTCACGTGAATGTGGTGACTGACTAGGGAAGTGGAAACAAGGGCCTTTGTAAGCTTGAGGCAAGCTTGGGAAATGGTGAATATTTTATTTACTTCTTTCATCTCAGATCAAATGCCTGACAAACAAAAGAGGAAGCAGTGACTCTAGCAGACAGTTTGAATATACAGGCCGTTGTGGTGGGAAGGAGCAGGTTGTAGCTGCAACAGCAGAAGCAGGAGGCAGGCAAGATGGCAGAGACAGGACAGGAAGCAGGGCCAGATAGAAACGTCAAGACCCATCATCGCTGAAGGTGACCTCTACTTTCTCCCACTAGACTCCACCTTCCAAAGATTCTGCAATCTCTGAAAAATAGCACCACCAGCTAGGGCCTAAATATGTGAACATAGGAGCCCATGGGGGACTTCTCACACTCCATCACTGGTCTCTAAGTTCATGGCATTTCAATGCAAAATGCATTCAGTTCCACTTCAGAAGTCCCCAAACTCCTGCTTCAGCAATCGAAAGCCCAATATCTCTTCATCCCTGTAGTAAACAAGAAAGCATTCCCATTCCATAGCTGATGGGGCCCTTCTTCCCCTTGGACCCTCAGGCATCTCTGCTTTTCTGAGCTCCTATGGAATTGGCCCAGTGAGTCCATTTACAGCATTCAGAACTTCATTTTAACCCAAAACTCTAAACCGTTCCACATTTCTCCTGCAAGTTTGTTCCAAAGTTCACAAAACATGATTAGTTCTGTGTCAGCAACAGCCTTATCACAAACCCTACCCTCAGTGCCAGCTGGTTTTTTAAGAATTGTTTCTATTATTTTCATTATGTGGGTATGTGCAGGTGTGTGCGGATGCCTGTGGAGCCGCTCAGCAGTGTCTGATGCCCGTGGAACTGGAGTTTCAGGTAGTGGTGGGTCACCTAATGTGGATACTGAGAACCAAGCCTGGGTTCTCTAGAAAAAACCGCTCACAATCTTAACCACTGAGGCATCTCTCCAGCCCTTACTTTCCTGTAGAGGTTACTTTTCTCATCACAGTGACCAGATATTAACAAGAAAACCAAGGGGTGGGGAACAGGGGAATGGATTGATTTAGCTCATTAAAGCAATGCACTTAGACCACTTAAACCTTGCCAGAAATGGAGCAACAGAAGCCTGGTGCACAGGGCATTTTACCTTCTAGAAAGTGTGGTAGGGAAAACCAATTGCAGAATGAACAACCACTTTTCCTGGCACTGTTCTTGACAGAGAAGGTTGCACCAGTGCTTGGAGGACAAGAGGGACTGAGCGCTAAGAAGTATTAGATTCATGGCCTATAGTTAACTCTTCAGTTGTGGATATGGCTTTTCCTTTCTTGTCGGGTTTTTATGTGCACTGGTGTTTTGCCTGCATGTATATGTCTGTGTAAGGGTGCCCGATCCCCTGGAACTGGAGTTACAGACAGTTGTGAGCTGGGAATTGAACCTGGGTCCTCTGGAAGAACAGCTTGTGTTCTTACCTGCTTAGCCATCTCTCTGGCCCTTGGTTTTATTATTTTGAGACACAGTCTATCTAAGTATGCAGGCTGACCTTGAGCTTGCTGTGTACGTAGCCCAATGCCTAAATTAAGCCAATTATGTTGAACATTTGTATCATTGTTACTATTTGCTTTCCCTCTCTGCTCTTTCTTTAAACAGAGAGAGATATTGAAAGAGGTGGTGTGGGGGCAGTGTGCAATATCAAATACACAAATACACTCTTGGGAACTGCCTTAGGGTTTCTATTGCTGTGAAGAGATACCAGGACAACAGGAACTCTTATAAAGGAAAGCATTTAACTGAGGCTTACTGAAAGTTTCAGAGGTTTAGTCCATTTTCATCATGGCATGGTGGCATGTAAGCCGCCATGGTGCTGGAGAAGGAGCTGAGAGTTTCTGCATCTGAATCTGCAGGCAACAGGAAGAACGAGCCTATGAGCTTGGAATAGGCTTTTTGAAACCCTAAAGCCCACCCCCAGTGACCCACTTTCTCCACCAAGGCCACACCTCCTAATCCTTTCAAATAGTGCCACTCCCTGGTGACCAAGTATTCAAATCTATGGGCCTATGGGGGCCATTCTCATTCAAACCCTCACAGCCAGGCATCCCACTTGGATCCTGCTGCCTTAGCTTCCCAAGTGCTGGGGTTACAGACACGCGCCACCATGCCCAGTTCTTTCTTGCAAAGAACATTTGAAGTTCCTTCTTTGCTACCTTAAGCCAATCTTAAATCTTGATTTCTAGAATTATTTCAAGTGATGTAAACATATTTTGAGATAGAGTCTCATGTAACCCAGGTTGCCCTCCAAGTTTTTATGTGGCCCAGGATGGCCATGAATTTCTGATGCTGCCAGGGACTGAAATTACAGGCATGTGCCCCCACACCTAATGTGTGTGGTGCTGAGATCAAACCCAGGGCTTCTTGCATGCAAGGCCAACACTCTCCCAATGGAGTTATAAACCAGTCCCTGTAATATAAAACATAACATGTCTTGATAGTTGTGTCAACAATAGTTTCAGATGTGGGGTGTATGGTTCTTTTCTCCACTGTCTGTTTCTAATCAGATAACTGGCATTCAAAACAGGGAAAAATAAGGCAAGCTGTTGTGATCTTTATCAGTATTATGTGTATTAGAATCGGCAAGTAAACGCCCTGTGCACTCTTGGCACTGATGAAAACTCCAGTAGCTTCTGTACTAGTTTATCTATTCAGCTCTCCTGGTTCGTGCTCCTGAGGCATCCTCAGGAAGAGGGTGTCATGTGGTCCTTGTGTCAGCGACCAGGTTCCTCAAGCTGTGCTTTATGCCTTGTATTTGTCAGTGTTTATATTGTAAACTTTGCCGAGCTGGCAAGTGGCCTTAGGCCTGGCTGGCGGTTTTGTTTCCTTGCCACTGATGCTCAGCACTGGCTCAAGGGAATGACACAGGCCACTTCTCTTTGGTTTGTGTTGTCCTTTGTAGCACAGGTTAGTAGCAGCCCCAAACTAGGAAACAAACACCAGCAGGAGCAGAGAGCTAGGCCTGTGACTCGAGTTTCCCTCCCTGTCACATGATGCTCCATCAAAACTGCTGTGTGCATCTGGAGTGCCTAAATAAATGCACTGTTCAAACCTGTACTTAAAGGATTGCTAATAAATCTCTGGAAATTGAGTTAATCATTTTTATCAATATTATAGTGTTATAATTTTTTTGTATTTTGTATGCAATTTTTATTAGGGTTTTGGTAAGTACTATTGAAAAAAAGTTATTAAAAATAACAGTGGCAGGCCAGGCAGTGGTGGCACACACCTTTAATTCTAGTACTTGGGAGGTGGGGGCAGGTGGATCTTTGTGAGTTTGAGGCCAACCTGGTCTACAGAGCTAGCTCCAGGACTGCCAGGACTACACAGAGAAGCCCTGTCTTTAAAACCAAACCAAAAAGGAAGGAAGGAAAGAAGGAAGGAAGGAAGGAAGGAAGGAAACAATGTCAATAGCAACAACAACAAAAAAAGCAAGTGCCAGGACTGGAGGATGGCTCAGCAGTTAAGAGCATTTGCCCACTCTTTGAGATGGCCTGAGTCCAGTTCCCAGCACCCACTTGAGGTGGCTCACAACTCCTATAACACCAGGTCCTGAAGTCCAGAACTCTTTTCTCGGACACGTGGACACACATGATGTAATGCACACGTGTGCATGCACACAAATAAAAATAAATACTTAAAAATAGTAGTGGTCACTATAGAAATTGGAAAATATTAAAGTTATTTTTAAATTATAATAGATTCATCAAGAAAGAAGAAGTAACTAGATGTGACACCTGTAACCCCGGTTCCTAGTTAGGGCAGCAAGATTGGGATTTGAATGCGCCTGAGTATTGAGTGAGATGGTAAGAGTTTCTAATGTCTTCATCTGAATTATAAAGTGGCCACTGATGAACTGACTTTGTAAGTTAACATATTAAGCTAGGATAGTCATTTGTAGAAGGGAGTAAAACACATGAAGTCATAAAAAGAAAGTATATCTCTGACATACAAAAGCACTCAGCTAGTAGATTTCTTACTTTCAGGTTGTACCATGCTGTGAAAATGTATTCGGGTCTTATCTCAAGATGATCTGGTTTTTCTTTGTCTTGCTGTCCCTTTCAGACTGTAAATATTCCATGAGAGCAAAGATTGTATCTGTTTTGCTTATTACCACATCAAAAGCACCTACATATTTTTCTGCAACACCTGAGATCAGTATTAACTTTTTTTCAAATGAATTCTATATGTTGGACAGATGGTTCAGTGGTTCAGGGTATTTGTTGTTCTTGCAGGGGACTACCTAGAAGGTAAGTGAGCACAAAGTTGCTCACCTGGAAGGAAGTGCCAAGTAACACTTGGCTCAAATTCCGTTGACCAGAAGTTAATTTCCACGACCAAGTGTAAAATGGGAGGAAGACTGGGAAATACCACTTGCTTTGTGCTCAGAAGAATAGAAACGATCTTGTGAATTGTTAGCTACATCCTTGCATGGGCATGTGCTTCATTTGTTTCTGTTTTTATTTTTAATTTAATGTTGGAGACTTTCATACTAGCATTATAGTGTATTTTGAACAATTCACTCTGTCCTCCACCTCCAACTTCTTCCAAGCCCCTGCTCTCACCTTTCCATCCACTGACTTTGCTTAGTGCCGTCAGCGTGTGCATGGGTACAAGGCCATCCACTGGAGCATGGGAACCCTACCAGGAACTGCATCCCAGGGGGGAAAATGTACTCCCCACCCCCACTCCAGCAACCGCCATTTGGCAATAGCTCGTCAGCTAGTGCTGGGATTTTGTGATCTCCTCGCTGACCCATGCTGGACTTTTAGCTGACTTGATCTTAGGCAGTCCTTGTGCATATAGTCACAACTTACGTGAGTTTATGTGTCACAGACAGAAAACACTGTTTCACAACATTCCTTAGCTGCCTCTGACTCTTGCAGGCTTTCTGCTCCCTCTTTCGCTCTGATCCCTGAGCCCTGGGGGAAGATGTGATCCAGATGTGATCCAGAACTGAGCCTTCCACAGTCCCTTATCCTCTGCATTTTGACCAGGTGTGAGTCTATCAGTCACCATCTCCTACAGAAAAAGGCTTTTCTAAGGGCTGAGAGCTGCCCATGTACATCATCAAGACACTGGGCTCTTGGTTTTCAATGCACCAAGAGCTCACTCCCTTCTAGATTCTAAGTCATAAAGGGCCACCATTGCCACCTATTGTAACACCTTAAGCCTTTTGAACAAATCTAATCTTTCCTTGTCCTGGCAGAAAAGAAGAAAGTTGAAATAAGTTAGCTGTAACTGAATGACACAAATTTTGCTTTGGAGTTGTAAGTCACATTTCTCTCCCTCCTCCTCCCTCCCTCCATTCCTTCCTCCTTCTCTTTCTATATATCTCTTTTTTGAAGTAGGGTCTCACACGTCCCAAGAAAGCCTTGAACTCACTATGATGAGGGTCACCTTGACTATTTCTCCTATCTCACAAGTGCTGGGATTATTGCCGTGAGTCATGTGTCCCTGGTTTATGTAGTGCTGGGGATCAAACCCAGGACTTTGTGTGTGCTTAGGCAAGCATGCTAGCAACTGAACTACATCCCTGACCCTTAGATTGGTTTATCTATGTATCTGGAAATAGAGAACTCATTTGAAATGCATTAAAATAGGTATGTAAAAATCAACAGCAAAGATACTGCCTTTTAAATTACACCCATGGGCACAGTCAGTGCTTGATGGTCTGTGCCAAAGAGAAGGAATGCTAGAAAACAACTTAGGAATTCCTGTTTGCTTAGGAATTCAGTCACTGGTCTGTATATACCCATCTCCACTGTCTGATTTTCGGAACTGTCCAAGTGACCAATAAACACCAACCACATGCCTAAGATAAAGAGAACAGCTCAGAATATGAACTTTAATCAAAGGCAATATTCTTTGGACAGTTTAGGAAAACTTGAATACATAGTCTTGTTTGTGACCAAGGTTCACACATACTTTTTAAGAAAAGATTTTTTTATTTCTATGTGCATTGTTGTTTGGTCTGCACATAAGTCTGTGCGAGTGTGCCAGATCCTCTGAAACCGGAGTTTGCAGATGGTTGTGAGCTGCCATGCGGGTGCTGGGAAATGAACCCTGGTCTCTGGAAGAGCAGCCAGTGCTCTTAACCACTGAGCCATCTCTTCAGCCCCTCACACATACTTTTTAATCAGTGACTCTGGGCGCCTCTTGCTGTTTAGTGACCCTACTATTATTGCAGTAGTGTTATTGTGAGCTCCTTTAAACTCACGTGGTAACACCTTTTCAACAGTGTTCTGGCATGAAGAGGTGGAGGCTTGGGGAGCTGATTAGATGTTGAGATGAGAGTCCCAGCGAAAGGAGCATCTTTTAAAAGGGTTCCAGAGAGCTGCAGTGCCTCCTCTACTAACACAAACCCAGCAAGAAAGTCCCGTGAAGTGAAGTCTACAGACACCAAATTGACAGTTTCTTGTTCCTGGCCTTAGCATCCACACATTTGTGAGTTAATTTCTGTTTATAACCTTCCTAGTCTATGTTTTGTTAAAGGTAAACTTAAGCTAAGAAAATTTTTTTAAAAAATTCAATATGCTATAAAAATACAAAGCAGCATATGACTTATAAATAATATTGTATCTGATAGTCTGTTAGTAAGAATGTCTTTTGGCTGAGTGTAAGTTAGTGGGGGAGCATGTGCTTTGCATGCACATGACTTTGAGTTGAAAGGAGTGTGTCCTCGGTTGATCCTCTTACCCCAAACTGATGAACATTTTCCAAAATTGTAATGATAGTCAAAGGAATAATTTTCCAGTGTTAGTAAGAAATTACATAGTTACCTCAGTGATTATTAAAATAATAAGCTTACAAAACATGAACATAGTACAAATGAATTTCCCCCAGTAAGATAGATTCCCCATATCTTCTGATTATGTGAACTTATAGAATGTAAAAACATCAGTTAACTGTCTACATTAAACTTACAGAGCAGTGTACAATGCAAATAACAAAGTGTGTGGTAATAAATTCAAGAAAAACAGAACTAGTAAAGTTTTAAAGCATAAATATGATGATGCTTTCCTAATTAGTTATTGTAAATCCTTGTTTCAGTTATAGCATTAAAATGTAGCTTTCCTTGATGGTGCATTGCTGGCCATTGATAAGAAACAAATTATGATAACAGTTCTATTTGAAAAGGTCTGTATCACAAAATGTAGAAGATTATAAGTGACTATTTGTTGGATTTTTCCCCCATCCCATCTGGTCCATTGTGGCATCAAGATAAATTGACTAAATAAACTTTCAGATGATATAGGGAGGACAGAAAGCATTTTAATGGCATTTGAAATCCAATTAGTCAGAGTTAATCTCATGTTCGCTTGTGGTAATTCCTCACAGAGGAAAGACATCTTTATTCAGTTTCAAAAGACTGGAGTTTGTGGGAAGATTGTTACAGTAGTAACTGTCATTTAAAAGATGGTATCTCCCCATATCTCACTTCTAGCATGAAAATTTAGTAATTTTTAACTGCATTAACAGGACTACCCTAAAGGAAATGATTTGTCTGAGGCTCATAGTTTGTGTCAGTAGCCTACAGTAAAAATGCAGTGAAGCCCCTGAGCCCGACAGGCTGGAGAGAAATGGAGAGGAAATGCCTCAAGGAGGCTGGGCTAGCTGTTGTGGGATGTGCCCAGAACATTGCCGTTGCGTTCTCCTGATTACAATACCAAAGTTACCTCCGTGTGTGGAAGATATACGCAGGGACTCATCTGAAGGCACGTAAGCAGCAAGTTGACACGTGTACACACTCATTTGGCATTTACAGTGTGTATGTTACTCTCCTAGGCAACAAGGATGCAAAAGGAAGTTAGAGAGTCTCTTCCCTGAAGAGTCCATAACTTAGTTGGGTAGGCAATAAGACACAGCAGAAGATACAGGCTACACAGCTTGTTAAAGTGTATTGAGTAATATCTGTATCCGAACCATGTAGAGTATGTGTGGAAATGGTGGTTTGCCCTTCAGGGCTACTAAATCATCATCCCTGATTTAGTGCGCGTGTGTGTGTGTGTGTGTGTGTGTGTGTGTGTGCATGTGCGTTTGTACATATATATATATATGTGTGTATATATATATATTATATATATATATATATTAGATAAGGACTTGCTGTATATCCCAATGGTGGTCCTCCTGTCTCAGCCTCTAAGTGCTGGGATTACTAGTGTGCCTCACTACAACCAGATCCAGAGGTTTGCATTTTAAAAACCTCGTGACCCTGGCTCTCAGTAAAGTTCAATGGTCATCGGTAAAATTCAGTTCATAAGTAACTAGTGTAGAATAAGAAGTAACCAGTATAGATTCAGTCGTCTCTCAGTGGATGAAAAATGAAGAACAGAAATAAAATTTTATTTATTCTCAAGAGTTGTCATTAACTCAAGATAAGCTTTAAAAGAATCAATATCCAAGTTAATAAAATGAGAGTTTAGGGAAAACAAAAGACACAGCATTACACAAAAATGAATAATGTTCTAGAGTTAACAAGATGACACAGCAGGTAAAGGTGCCCATCATACAAGGCTGACAACTTGAGTTCAATCTCTGGAGCCCACCCACAGTGGAAGAGAAGAACAGGATGTTGTTCTGTGGCCTTGGTTACACCATGGCTCATCTATCTGCGTGTGCACACAATTTTAAATCTAAAAATTAGCGATGTTCTTAAATTTACAACTGAACAGTATAAATACGCATAAAGCTTCTATTTGCAGATTAATTTAAAGGAGCAGTAATAAATACAAATCTTCCTATGAGCAATTCTAACAGAATATGTGAAAGACAAAAACAGGGAAAACTACAACATTAACCAAGAAGCTAGCAAGACTGGAGAGATGCTCAGTGGTTAGAAACACAAGCTGCTCTTTCAGAGGACTGGGGCTCAATTCCCAATCCTCACATGGCAGCTCATGGCCATCTGTAAGCCCCGCGCTGTGGAGCTAATATTCTCTTCTGGCCTTCACGGATACCAGGTACACATATAGTACACAGATATGCATTCAGACAAAACACTCACATGCACAAAATTATTTAAAGAACAAAACAAAAGCTAGGCATGGTGGCATATATCTAAAATCTCAACTTGCAGAGGCGGAGGTGCAAGGATCTGAGGTTTGAGGTCAGCCTGGGCTACGCAGTGAGATCTTGTCTCAAAAAAGAAAAGATGGTTTTCAGAAATGAAGAATTAGTAAATATGTTTATATCTGGGCTCATCTCAATAGTCTAAAGAGACCAAATTATCTTTATACATTTAGGGCAATTGAGATAAAAAAAAAATCACACACCTTAGCTTTTTTGTAGAAAAGAAAACGTTCTTCGTTGCAGCAGCACACCTGATAAGCATGGAGATCATAGCCTGACAGCCTGTTAACATCTCACCTCCAACACAGCATGACATCGTACCCTTGAATAGGGTACCAAATCTCCCTCCCCTTCTCTGTCTGTCGACTGAACCTAGCATCATTTGCCTCTTTTGAGTGTGCTGGTGGGGAGGTTCAGTGCATTAACTATGTGAGTGGTACCTGGGGCTGATATGCATGTGTTTGCTATTGCTTTTATCAAAAGACTATACCCTTGAAATGTTTTTCAAGGAGCTGCTTAAATAAATTGTGATTGAGTCATACAGTGTAGATGTAAAAGGTGAATAAATAGTTTCAATGGAAGTATCGTCAAGATACACTGTTTATTAAGGAAAAAAAGAGGAATATGCCACTGTGTCAAGTTTTCCCATATTTGTATTGTTAAAAAGGATGGAGACAAAATTTGTTTGTATCGTCTCTTAAATAAATTGCCAACATCTCTGCAATGATAACAGAAAGAATGAATGGAGAAAAGAGAGAAGGGAGGTTTTCATTATGTACACCAACAACTTTCAAAGTTGTAGTGTGTGTGTGTGTGTGTGTGTCCATCTATTTTTCAATAGTGTATGTGTGGGTGGTTTGCTTGCGTGTATGCATATGCCAGTGTAGACATAAAAGGACATCTTCTGGAAGTCAGTTCTCTCTTTCCACTATGTGGATACCAAAGACCAAACTCAGGTCATAGGGCTTGATGTGGCATGCCTGTACTGGCTAAGCCAACTCTCCAACCTTATATACTTGTATGAAGTACATGACTGACTATTTGTTTAAAAATAGGGAAAATTTGCCAGGCAATGGTGATGCTTGCCTTTAATCTCAGCACTCGGGAGGCAGAGGCAGGTGGATCTCTGTGAGTTCAAGGCCAGCCTGGTTTACAAGAGCTAGTTCCAGGACAGGGTCCAAAGCTACAGAGAAACCCTGTCTCAAAACAAAAGAAAGCAAATGGACAATTTTTAAGTAATCCAGATATCAACTATCTAAACTGAATAATAAAAATATAAATTTTAGAAGATAAAGTGAATGAACTCAGGAAATGACATTCAGTGTCTCTGAGCATGTGCATTTAAACCACAGTGAGATGGCAACTCACATCTCTCAGACTGGTAAAAATGTAAGGTCTGAGGTCATGAGATAGCACTGGGGAGCAGGAGGAAGGAGAAATATGTTTGAGGACAGCCTGGGCTACATTAGAAGTCCCGCTCCCCATCCCTGTTGCATAGTGAGTCTCGGAAACACAGCAAAGCACATCGGCCTTCTGTCACCTAGACCTTCCTGAAACACTTCAACAAGGCAGGTCCCCACCTCAGAAGTCCCCATGCCCTGACTGTCTTCGTGGTGCTTGCCACAACCTGAACACAACGTATTCTCTTGCCTGGTTATGCATTAACTTTCTTGTAAGCTGCCGTGAGAACAAATGTTCTGTCCCTGAGCGGAGAGAACGGTTTTAGTTTGTTTTGTTGGCTGCCGAATCTTCAGATCTTAGGGAAAAAGTAACAATGATCAAATTTGTTTAAAACCAATGCAGCTAGTTAAGTTCTCCCTTGTTTGAAATTTCCTTTTAGATAGAAACGGGGACAGATACATGACGATTGTCTCTAATTTCAAAAGGATTTTTCAAGTCTGCTAACCAACTTATTTGTAACATGAAATGAAACCTTAAACAAGGATTTCTTTGTTTCTTTGTTTGTTTATTAACATCCAGCACTGAACTCAGGGACTTGTGCATGCCAGCCAAGTGATCTCCCACTGAGCTCCAGGGGAAATCTTCAGCTTCCTAGCCTTGCAGTCAAACTTACATGCTTTGGGCATTATCTTCTCACTGACTACTCAGTGGGAGCCCCCAAAGCTTTATGTCAATCACTGAAACCTCATTAAAAATTTTTATTTACTCTTCTCTCATACAATATACCCTAACCAAAGCTTCCCCTCCCTCTACTCCTTCCAGTTCCCCCACACACACACCTCCCCTATCTCCTAAATCCACACCCCATCTTCCAGCAAAGAGCAGCCCTCCCAGGATATCAACCAAACATGGTTCAAGATACAATAAGACCAGGCACAAATCCCTACATCAAGGCTAGCCAATGCAAACCAGCAGGAGGGAAGGGGTCCCAAAAGCAGGCAAAAGAGGCCGAGGTACCCCCACTCCCTAAACACCAGCTAACAATCATAATATATAATATATATGCATAATATATATGCAGAGGATGGAGTGCAGACCCATGAAGGCTCCATGAATGCAGCTTCCGTCTCCGTGAGCCCTGCTTAGTTGATTCGGAGGGCTGTATTCTCCCCGGGTCCTTTACCCACCTGTGTCCCACAATTCCTCCTCCCCCTCTTCTGTTGGGTTCTCTGAGCTCCAATGGGAGGGGTGGTGGTGGTGCACGCCTTTAAACTCAGGAGGCAGAGGCAGGTGGATCTCTGTGAGTTGGAGGTCAACCTGGCCTACAAGAGCTAGTTCCAGGACAGGTTCCAAAGCTACAGAGAAACCCTCTCTCAAAAAACAAAACAAAACAAAACAAACAAACAAAAAACCAAGCTCCTGTAGAAGGAGACCTCCAACTTGGGTTTTCTCTGTCTCTCTCTGCCTAATGTTTGGCTGCACTTGCTCCCATCAGCTGTCAGAGGCAGCCTCTTTCAACGACTAGACTAGGTATCTATCTATGAGTATAGCAGAGCATCATTAGGACTCATTTCATTTATTTATTTCATTTTTGCCAGTCGTGTTTGGTTCTACCCTACGTCTCCCAGCCTCTGGTTCCTGGTTATCCGGGCAGTGTCAGGCATGGGCTCCCTTTCCTGGAGGGGGTCTCAAATTAAACCAGTCTTTGGTTGACTACTCTAACTTCTGCACCACTGTTGTCTTGGCACATCTTTCAGGGAGGACAGATTATAGGCTGAAGGTTTTGTGACTGGGTTGGTGTTCCCCTAACACTGGAAGCCGGACTGGTTACAGGAGATGGCCAGTTCAGGCTGCATGTCCTCTGTCACTAGGAATCTTCTCTAGGGTCACCCCTGTAGTTTCCACTGCACTAGGTTTCCACACCACCCCCCAAATGCCCCTCTGATGGAGGAAGGTCATTGGCTAATAAAGGCACTGCCCTGGCCCATTTTATTGGTTAGAGGATAGGTGGGAGGAGTAAACAGAACAGGACACTGGGAGGAAGAGGAAGTGAGCTCAGACTCCACAGCTCTGCTCTCCGGAGCAGACGCCTCAGCAGAGACGCCATGCCCCGCTCCCGGGATGAAGCTCCGACCCAGGATGTTCTAGGCTAGAATCTCCCCGGTAAGCGCACCTTGGGGTGCTACACACAGATGATTAGAAATGGGCTAAATTAATATGTGAGAATTAGCCTAGAAGAGATTGGGCCAAGCAGTGTTTAAAAGAATACAGTGTCCATGTAATTATTTCGGGGCATAAGCTAGCCGGGCAGGCGGCCGGGGGTGCTGAGAACGCAGCCCCACGCCCTTATTACTATACCCCTCACTTCCAGTTGTCTCTCCTTGCCCTCTCTTCCTCCATCCCTCATTCCCCACCTGATCCCTCTTATTCCCATTCCCACCTTCCCCCAGTGCACCCACAAAGTCGATTCTATTTCCCCTTCCCAGGTAGATCCATGGGTCCCCTATAGAGCCCTCCTTGTTACTTAGTCTCTATAGTCTATGGATTGTAGTATGATTACCATTGACTCAACAGCTAATATCCTCTTGTAAGTGAATAGACTCCATGTTTGTCCTTCTGGGTCTGAGTTTTGTTCCTAAAATTGTTCCTAGTTCCATCCATTTGCTTGCAAATTTCATGATGTCATTTTTTTAATTGCTCAAGAATACTCCATTGTGTAACTGTACCACATTTTCTTTATCTTCTCTTCACTTGAGGATTAACCCTCACACGGTGATGATGGGAGACTTCAATATCCCAACAGATAGATTATCTAGCCAAAAACTAAACAGAGAAATACTAGAGCTAACAGACATTATAGACCAAGTGAACCTAGCAGATACCTGTAGAACATTTCACCTCAACACAAAAGAATACCTTTTTCTCAGGACCTCACAAAATATTCTCCAAAACTGACCACATGTATTCAGTCACAAAGCAAGTCTCAATAGATACAAGAAAATTGAAATAACCTTCTGCATCTAATCAGACCACCATGGATTAAAGCTGAATTTCT
This sequence comes from Microtus oregoni, assembly GCF_018167655.1. NCBI lineage: Eukaryota > Metazoa > Chordata > Mammalia > Rodentia > Cricetidae > Microtus > Microtus oregoni. Next base: position 7,975,589 of record NW_024543073.1, on the reverse strand, counting down.
TTTTCTTTTTTTTTTTTATATTTATTTATTTATTTATTAAGTATACAATATTCTGTCTGTGTGTATGTCTGCCGGCCAGAAGAGGGCACCAGACCTCTTTACAGATGGTTGTGAGCCACCATGTGGTTGCCGGGAATTGAACTCAGGACCTTTGGAAGAGCAGGCAATGCTCTTAACCACTGAGCCATCTCTCCAGCCCCTTAAAGCTGAATTTCAACTGCAAAACATCAGAAAGCCTACAAACTCACAGAAAATGAGCTGCTTTCTACTGAATAAAAACTAGGTCAAGACAGAAATCAGAAGGAAATTAAGACTTTCTAGCATTTAATGAAAATGAATATACAACATACCCAAACTTATGGGACACAAGAAAAGTGATGTTGAGAGGAAGGCAGTAAGTGCCTACCGTTTTACTGTGGGACAATGGTCTTGTACCCTGTAAAGATTTGTCAATGGATTGGTTTAATAAAATGCTGATTGACCAGTAGCCAGGCAGGAAGTATAGGCAGGACAACCAGAACAGGAGAATTCTGGGAAGAGGAACGGCTCTGTCTGCAGTTGTCACCCAGATGCAGAGAAAGCAAGATGAGAATGCCTCGTTGATAAAGGTACCAAGCCACGGGGCTAACACAGACAAGAATTATGAGTTAATGTAAGATGTAAGAGTTAGTTAGTAAGAAAGCCTGAGCTAATAGGCTAACCAGTTTATAATTAATGCAGGCCCCTGTCTGTTTCTTTGGGACTGAATAGCTGTAAAATTGGCAGGACAGGAACCCCAGTCAACAACATTTACCAAAGAATGGAGAGAGGTTTTACACTAGAAACTTAGCAGTACACTTGAAAGCCCTAGCATAGTGGTTCTTAACCTGAGGGTCATGACCTCTCTGGGGTTGAAGGACCCTTCCACAGGGGTCGTATATTATATACCTTTCATATCAATCAGCTTATGATTCATAGCAGTAGCAAAATTATAGGTATAAAGTAGCGATGATGTAATTTTAATCCAGTTCCACACCATGAGGAACCATAGTAAAGGGTCACAGCATTAGGAAGGCTGAGAACCACTGCTCTAGAATAGAAAGAAATAAGCATATCTAGATGGCAGGAATTAATCAAACTGAGGGCGGGAATCAATACAATAGAAACAAAGATATCAATACAAAGAATCAATGAAAAGAGCTGGTTCTTTGAGAAAAATTAAAAAACCCTGAAGATAGACAAATTGTTATCCAAACAAACTAAAAGGCAGAAAGAGAATACAAATTAACAAAATCAGAAACAAAAAGGAGGGCATAACAGATACCAAGAAAATCTTAAGAAATCATTAGGTCATACTTAAAAACCTGCTCTCCACAACATTGGGAAAATCTAAAAGAAATGATTAACTTTCTTGATGATAGGTAGTTATCAAAGTTAAATCAAGATCAGATAAATTTAAATAGACCTATAATCCCCAAGGAAATAGAAGCAGTCAATAAAAATCTCCCAACCAAAAAAACAGCCCAAGACCGGACAGTTTTAGTGTAGAATTCCTCTTGATTTTCAGTTAAACTCATTTTCACTGTACTAGGGTTAGGTCATGGAAGGCTGACTTTCTTAATTGCTCTTGCTTTGTCTACCCACTGCCCCTACCTGTTGAGAGTCCCTTTCTATCCTGAGTCCATGCTGTGAACTCAGCACAACCACAGCTCATGTGGTGAAACATAGGGCTGGGAAAGACAACCTCTCAGGGATAGACTGGGTAGGGTGTGTGTGTGTGTGTGTGTGTGTGTGTGTGTGTGTGTGTGTGTGTGAGTGTGGTGGGGTGTTCTGGTAGAAAGATCGATTCTAGTTTTTGTTTTTGCTGTAAAAACAGGAACCTCTAGGCTTACATTTTGCCTTCCTACTATTACGCTTGATTAGAAATTGTTCCAGTGTTTACTATGATTATAGCTAGAGACAGGACTAGACAAATTTTAGAAAAGAAACAGAAAAAAGTCTGGCACACACACATAGCCCTACACGCATTCAGTTTAGCACTTCCGATCCAACAATCACTTCAGGAGATACAGGCTCTCCAGACTTTGTTCCTTCCCTCAGTTGTGGTTATTAACCATAAAAAAAGTTGCATGCAGTACCCTAAAAGCCTCCTGTGACCCCAATTCAATTTCAACAATTCATCTAATGATAAGAAGGGGGACTGAGCTGGCCCGAATCTGGCTTGTCTTCTCTGGTGGAGGAGTGTGTGTGTGTGTGTGTGTGTGTGTGTGTGTGTGTGTGTGTGTGTGTGTGTCTTGTTGGTCTGGTCTCCTTATTGAAAGGGGCTTCCCATTTCTTCTTTCTTTTTCCCTCTAGTCACTCCCCCGACCCCATGGGGCCAGTAGGTATTCCTCACTGCGGATTGTCCAGGAATTAATTTATCAGAGTCACTTATGATGACAGTTTCCACAGTATTTTGGTTTAGCGTGGGGGTGATCCCCAGCTGATGGTATTCATTCTCAGAAAAAAAAAGGGCACCAGTATAGCGACGGGGACTGACACCCCACAGAGGGAGGCCAGGGTCGGCCGGGGCCAGGCTCTGCCGGCGACGAAGGCGACTGCGGGAATGGCTGGCAGGGCACTCGCACCCCTCGGCGGCACCTGGCGGCGGCGGGCAGGCGGGCAGAGGGCGGTCCCGGGTGACGCGCGGGGCTGGGAGAGCCGGCAGGTGCCACCCCGCGGGCCTCCGCCCCTCGCAGCCTGGTCGGCGGCCCAGGCAGCAGGGGCCGCTGTGTGAGCCTTGCTCTCGCCGCCAGCCGCCGCCCTCCCTCCCGCGCGCGCTGCTCGCCTCCCGGCGCGGTGAGTGAGGGGCTGCGGGGCTTCGATTTCCTCGGGCTGGGGCAAAGTTCTCGGGGGAGTGGAGCGGAGGGCGGCTGGGGAAGGGCGTGCGAGCCGAGGGGCCAGAGCCGGAGGCAGTGCGGGAGGGCAGCCGCGGAGAGCCGGGGGCCGCACGGGGCTGGCCAGGGCCTCCCTCCCTCCCTCCGGCCGAGGTTGCCCGCCAGTCCTGCGCGCTGCGCTCACCTGCGCCTCCCGGAGCTCTGCTGGCCGGCACCACCTGGGAAGGTCGTAGTCCCCGGGGCGCTGGGGGCGCAGACGTGCTAAGGGTGGGACTCAGGGAGGGAAGACCGTACTCGACCTTGGACCGGGGAGGTCACTTTCCCAGCCCCCGGACCTCGCCTCCCAGGCGCCTCTTCCCAAACCAGTGATCCCTTCCTGCTTCTTGTGTGCGTCCCGCCTGCCCGCGGGAGCTCGGGGCGCTGCCTCTTCGGCTTCGGGAGCAGCATCCCGTCCGGGATGGCTGCTGCGGGCCATGGAGGGAGGATGAGTTCACAGCTGTGGAACAGGTCGCTCTGGAGACGGAGTGCCAAAGCCTGTCATTTATCGCCTGAGTGTCGGTGGGAAGTGGGCCTTTCCTTGTTATCAGCCTTCGCTGATTCCAATTTACCGGTTGCTGAGGACCGCCTTTTAAAAGGGACAACCTGGGGAACTCGGGAGCGGGAGAGGTAGGGTTCGCTGGGCACCCAGGTCCGGACGCAATCGGCATACAAGCCCCATTTCCACGGGGAATGCTTTCAGCGATCGGCGATTGTCTATTGAGTCCCCTCCTGTCCCTAAAACAGCCCCCTTCAAAAGCCTTTTCATTCAGCCCTGAGCTCCCAGGTGTTCCTTTATTTCACATCTCTCCTGCTTTGAGTTTCTTGAATAAAAGCCATCCTCTCTTTAGTGAGTGCCGCCACTTTCGTACTCCCTGCTTGCTTATTCTCCTAATTTGTAGCTTATCCTCAGGCAGAAATTATCCCCCCCCCCAAGGTCATCGAGGACTAGGTTAAAAAAATCCCTGCTCCCTACCCCATAGCAGATGTTTATCTAGTGCTCGGGTCCCTGGCGCTAAATACTTGATCCACAAACCTGTTAAGTAGATACTGTTTCCAGTTCAGGGTTTGGCCTCCAGCCAGTCAGGAGCTCCTGGCTGCTAGTCTGATGAGCCCGGGAGTTCTCTTCGTTTTTAGTTTTTAGTTTCACTGTGCAGGTTCAAGCATCAGGGTCCAGACTCTCAATCTTTTGTCCATTTTTCTTGTTTGTCTTACTGTAAAAGCTAAAACTGGTGTCATGGTCTCTTGATCCCTCTTCTTGTTTCTCTGCTACTGGGTGCGAACGACAGTGGGCCCTGCGCATGTGAAGTATTAACTCCAGGCTGAGCCACATGCTCAACCCTCTCTTTAAAAGAGAGATAAATAGATTGATTGACAGGTTGATTTCACGTAACTTAGTTTTCAAGTCTACTTAACTTCGATTCAAACTTCGTGGCCCCGTGTCTTTATTTTAGTCTGATATCTGTGAGGACACATTCTAATACTCCCTTTATGTGCTCCGTGTCTTCTCAAAGCTTCTGTAGAAAACGATTTCCGACACAACCTGGTCACCAAGGCGTCTGTCTCCTGCTACTACCCCAATCCCAAGCATGGAATCTTTTTTCCAGTTTTCCTGTGATCTCATCTTGCCTTCATCATTCTCAGCCTGCTCCCCACCCCATCTACTCTTCACCAGCTCCCCTCTTCCTGCTGTGCACACACAGTGGTCGCATGTCATACAGTTCTTTTTTCTTATTGGTTTTGAACTAAGGTCTCCCGTTTTCCAGGCTGGCCTGAAAGTCACTAAGTAGCAGAGGATGACGTTGAACTTCGGATCCTCCTGCCTTTACCTCTGAATTGCTGTGATTGTGTAGGAATGTGTCAACACTGCCAGTATAATAAGTCCGTGTTGGAGAGGGAACCCAGGGTTTTATCCAAGCTAGATCAGCATTCTACTAACTGGGCCACAGTCCGCAGTCAATACGCATTTCAACTCTTGCTTGTCTTCTTTTGTGAATGTAAGTGTTTGCTTTCTGTGAGGAGATCCCTAGCATTCCATTGTCAGACCTATGTCTAGTAGTTGCTTAATAGATGTTTGTAGAATACAATGAACTAAGGTAGCACTGGTACAGTAGCCTCGGTGATAGTAGAAATTAAGCCAGTCTTATAGGACACTCATAATTCTGCCTTGGTAGGCGTGTATTGCCACACTGAGGTACCCAGTCATCCTCACTGATCACAGCATCTCCTGGTGTGATGTAGGGGCCAATTATATAGGGAACTATGATTTCAAAACAAAATGGGAAGCAACAGTAAGCTTTCTTAAAATACTCTTCTTTAAAATTGGATACAGCACATAGATAAAAGCGCACCAAACATCAGTGAGCAGGTGAGCAGGGGCTATATTTAGGAGGAGAAGGTCTTCTTCTGTCAGAACACAGGAGACTGCAGTCGGGACAAACAGGAATCTTTTCACAAGACATGTGAGTCTGAACGAATCTGGAGAGGCCAGGCCAACAAAGGATTGGCTGGGCGTGGTAAGGTTTGAGGCGAGGAGAAAAGACTGAAAGGTACCCCCAAAGCCATGGCACCTTGAGATGAGAGTGGTGACGCCCGGGGAAAGTTCAAGAAGTAGGATTTTCCCCTCATTCAATTGTTGACTTTCTGTGCTGTACCTCTTGTGCTATTTAGGGCCACTGTAAATATGCTAGCAGATCAAATTGAGAAACAGCCTGGAATTTAATGATTCATATCATATGCTATGGAATGCACCATAAGCTGATCTTTAGAGGGGAGCATTTCTTACACGTGTTTATGTGACTCATTCAGGGTGGAGCACTTCAAACTTATTGAAAAGTTAAAAACATCTACAAATTTGGCAGATAAAAGGCAGATCGTCTAGAGACAGCAACGGTGACACACACCTGTATGCCCAGCTTTTGGGAGGTGGAGGCAGGTGAATCAGAAGCTCAATATCATCTTTAGCATCCCAATGAGCTGGAGTTCGGCCTGGGCGACATGGGACCCTGTTCAAGAAAACATTTTTTTTTGTGGGGGGGACGTTTAGAGAAATGAAATTTCCAACTCTTTCTCATAACTGATACAGACTGATTAAAAGCACGTGTTAACTAACACACTGGCCTACGGGAAGTAGCCTTTTTAGAAATGGTAGGAGGAGGTGTACCGCCACATACAGGGCTTGAGTGTTATGGGAATGATAGGGTTCCACAAAGAACACCAGATGCCTGTGAGGGTTTTGAAAGGGGAACACAGATTGAGGGGTACACTGGTTGAGAGAATGTAAAAGCTGGTATACGGGAAGTCAGTCTAGAGGTCCTTAAAAATTCTAAAAAAAAAAAAAAAAAATACTAGCATATGATCCAGCTGTACCATTCCTGGGCATGTAGCTGAAATTCCAAATCAGCATCCACAGAGATGCTTCCATATAGACATGTTTATGATCATCATGGTAGGCCATGAGGAGGGCAGGAAGGGGGGCGGAAGGGAAGGTAAGGAAATACATGTGACAAAAAAGCAGAAGGGGAGCGGGGAGAGAAGCAAGACTGAAGATGGGCGCACACGGCTTCCCCCTGTGCTGTGGGGATTCAAACTCAGGTCCTCACACTGCACTGCAAGTGTTTTCTTTACCCACTGAGCATCTCCCTAGCACTTGTATGATAAACTAAAGCGGGAAGGTAGAGGTGCATGCCTTTAATCCCAGCACTGGGGAAGCCGAGGCAGGCAGATCTCCGTGAGTTCGAGGCCAGCCTGGTCTACAGAGCGAGTTCAAGGACAGGCTCTGAAGCTACAGAGAAACCCTGTCTCAAAAAACAAAAACCAATGCCCCCCCCCAAAAAAAAATAGTACAACAACATGGTCAGAAATAACACAACACAGACTTGTTCCTTTTAATGTAAGGCACAATGCCAAACCTGGTCAAAGCTGTGGTGTTTCACAAGTTACGGACTGAGAAAACATTTGCCTTCCTGTCAGACAGAGTGGCTGGCCAGGTGTAGAAACCTGCCCAGGGTGGTGTAGGTTAGTGGGACAGTGTAGTAAACTGCTGTCGCACACAGATGGGGTGGGGCAGGGCAAACGGAGACCGACTGATAGCTCTTGGGATTGCAGAGAAGAGGAGTTGGGCAATGGAGAAATGGGTGGTGCATGGGATGTGAGATCCAGGGAAAGAAAATGCAGTTCTAAGAACTGGAAAGTGTGTGTGTGTGTGTGTGTGTGTGTGTGTGTGTGTGTTGTTCATGCTTATAAACCAGAGGCTGATATGGGTTGTCTTTCTCAGTGTTATCCACTGAGAATACTTTTGCATAGCTACAAAAGAGGGCCTGAGATGAGGTTGTCTAGGCCAGCAGGGGCGAGGTTTACTGAAACCTCATTTTGACCTACTGAATATTCTTTTATTTTATCCTATAGTTGGGGGTGGGGGGTGGTTCTGGAAGCAGGTAAGGGGAAGGGCCTGTGAAGACTGTGTTTGTAACTCAGCCGTCTGGTGTTTGACACTTTGGCATTGTGAACCGCTCCTATTCAGGTTCTGTCTCATTCCCTATCTGATTTGGACAGGGCAACTGTCTTCATTGTTTATATTCCCTGCCTGGCTAACATTCAGCTTGCGTATAGATTTCGGCATAGAAAATGGAGAGTATGAGCATCCTTTGTACTTCAGTGCCTACAGGATGCTCAAATTTAAATTTAAATTAGAAATGAGTCTAAATTAGAAATCCCTATAGACAATTACGAGGTGCAAATTTTGGTTGTTTTTCAGGCATTGGTTTTAGCTGCAGAGAAACACTTCATGTTCTCTCACAAGCCTTCTTAAGCCAGCAAGGTCTACACAGGGTCCTCGTGTTGCCTATGGGCACAGCAGGAGGAGAGCAGGAAGGGTGTTGCGGTGACATTAGGAGAAGCTTGCAGCAAGGGTTTGAACCCAAGTCCATCTACACATTCAATTCTTCCCACGCTGCATAGCAGCTCTGCTGCATTGATATAGGAAGTGATGTGGGAGGATGATACTATCATTTTGACAAGGAGTAGGGCAATCCTAAAAATAATGCAGGGTAAACTTTCAGGTCAATGGCAGGAAGGCATGACCCAGCAACAGAGCGGCTTCAGTAGCTCAGAACGTTCTTCAGTTCCCTCTTCTTCTCATCTCAAATGCCATTGTAATTTGCTTGGTGCTTTTAGAATTAAACGACGTGATAGGCACAGATCGGAAAAGAAAGGGTGCTTGTTCCTTAAGCATGACTTCCCTTTGGCTTATCCGGGTCTTCTCGGTCCCTCTTCTTACCCATTTTCTTGTGTGTTTTTTGGATAGACAATGGAGGGCAGGGTCTTGTGGCCCCAAAAGATTTAGGTCTGAAAGATTTACTACTGCCCCTAGTGTTCACTATGTATTCAAATCCTGCGGCTTATTATCTGGTTAGCACACGAGGTTGGCATCACCCTTCACCCTCTTACCCGAAACTCTAGCAGGTGCGGCGGTAACCTGAGGGAAGGCGACCAGAGTGACTGATGTTCCTAGGAATCTGGAGTCTAAGTGCTGAGTTTTCGAAAGCTTGGGGTGCGCATGTACAGAGTGTTTTAAACCAAGGTGCAAGAGCCAATGTTTACTTTCAAAGGAAAAAATATGAGGGATGGGTAAACCATTTAACATTAAATATAGTTAGTGTTTTTTACTTTTTAATGTTAGGTTGCTCATGTCCAATTGTCATTCCTATAGGTAAAAAAATGGTTGGATGTTGCCAACTTGCCTGTGGTCTTCCCCTCAGAAAAACAAAGCAGTTGTATTGAGACTCTAACATGTTAATCTGATCGGACTACAGGACCTCCTTTCACAGACTGGGCAGTGCCCGAGACTCAGGCACACTCTCCCAGTAACATGTACCGGTCTGGCTGCTGGACTGTTTGCTCAACAGAAGTATATATTTATTGTAAACCCTTTGGTTCCAGATACACTTGTGGTTGCGATGGATAATATAAGTGAATGTGTGCAACGGATAGAGCTTAAGTTCAGCAGGAAAGAGTATTATTATTTTGGCGAAAGGCAAATTGAATTCTTTGGAAAATCCCCACAAAAGTGAGCGCCTAAAAACGTGGTCAGGAAAACTGTAAGAGATCAGAAAAGAAAACTGTAGAAGAAACAACAAACAAAAGGACTTGAGAGCTAATATCCTGTGCTTGCCTTACGAGCATTGTGTTGTTTTAGCATTTTGGTTCCACTTAGAAAATGAAAACTGGAAATCGGAGAAAGCGAAGTCTGGGTATGACTTATACCAGAAAAATGTTACTCAGCAGCTCATCCTGAAGGAAGGTCTTGGGGACGTTTTAAAAGAAAATAGAGAGGTTGTACAAATGTATATAGTTTATGGTAAAGAAAATAATAAAAGTTGTAAAGTAGTCACCCTGACAACAACAACAGCCATAATAATAATAATAATAATAATAATAACAAATTAATAATGAGCAATAATAATAGTCGACCAGAAGCAGTTGAACTTTCTGTAGTTACTCATACCACACTGTAGGAAGTGGTAAGAACTGTCGACTCTGGAGCTGCTCCATCCGCTTGCCTGCAGCAGTAAAGACAAGGGAACCTTGCCATTGGAATCCATCAGCGCATGTGCAGTCTTCGCTCACAGCTTCCCATCTTGATGGTATACAATCAACTTGTACTTCTTAATAAGAATTTTGGCATCCATATGGCATTTAAATCCACTTTTAATAATGCGAGCCAATACGTAAAACTTTGAGCTGTGTTCTATCTGCCATAAGTCACCTACAGGAGCATGGAGAGCAGAAACACACTCTCGATGACCTGATAAAGGGCATCGCAGCTGTGTGTCACCTGATAATTGCCGAGTGCTGCTATTGTGATAAGTTGAAAGGGTAAGATATCACTTCTTGTAGTTCCAGATAATATGGAAGCACAGCCATTTTCCCAGGGCATTAACAGGTTAGTGAACAAAGTCCAAGTTACAAAATAAGAAGAAAAAAGTACATATTACAATAACACTTACTGAGCACCGACTCTGTCAGGCTCCCAAGGCCACAGGTCTAGTTAGCTGGGAGAAGAGTCTCTTTCTTCAGGGTGGAGCCCAAGTGCTTTTCTAACTCATGGTCCATTTTTCTCTGTGATGCTGACTCCAAGTGTGCCCTTACACTGAATTATCTTTGGTGTTATTCTTAAATTTCCCAACTCCACTCCACAGGTGACATTTCTTACTCCTACAGACTTTCCTGTGGAATGTGGACGAGGCGGGGCTATGCTTCCCTCCGTTCACTAGTAGGAAAAGTGTCGCTAAGGTGGAGCGGTGACTACTGAGTCAGAGGCTCCCATGAATCACAGCTGTACGTGTTAAAGGAAAATGTGCACCTTTGGGATCTAGTGCAAGCCAGGGCCCTTCTCTTCCCCTCTCAGTGCTCTTCCTTTCCACAACCTCTGACCTTAGTACTTGAGGTTGTCCCTTTGAGTGACTGTCCGAGTGTCTTGTTGGAGGTCATATTTGTGAGATTGGTAGAAGTGAGGCTTAATAGTGTTAGCTACTGTGTGTTCCCTAAAAATATCTGTTCAACTTCAACACTGATTTCACCTCATTTTATCAGCTGACAGGAAGAACAAGGGGGAGTTGTCGACTAATTCATCCACAACAGGCAAAGGCATGTCACAGCTCTTGGGTTTTTTGTTATTGTTGTTGTTGTTATCATTTTGTTTTGAAGACAGGGTCTCATGTAACCCAGACTATCCTCAAAATCTCCGTGTAGTCAAAGATGGCTTGGAACTTTGGCGTGTGCCCCTGTTAAATGCTGCTTTATACATGGTGAGTAGGTGCTCTACCTGCTGAGCTACACCTCCAGTCCTAATCTGTGCCCTTAATCCTAGAAACTAAGAGTCTAGGGCTCCAAGAAATTTAACGGATTTTCTCCAAGGTCTCCTGAGTGGTGGGTGGCCGACCGTGGTCTAGAATAAAAATACTCTGAAAACTATATATTCTATCACTTACTACATATACCTGAGTGTCTGTTTTCTGATATCTAGAAAACAAATGTTGGGGGATATATCTCATAATTTATGGATAGGAAGATTATAGTTTGCTTATCACTGCATAATTCACGTTCTATTTTCTTTAAAAAAGCAGTATCTATAATCACACCATGACCCCAGCATAGAAGGAAGGTCAATTTAAGTCATGTGCTAGTGATCGCTGGAGCAGTAAATGGGCGCTCATGTTGAGGAAGGTGCTGCAATTCAAATGATTGGGGTGCTGGTTGTTTTAAGCAGAAACTGTAAGGTACTATTTCCCAGCTACCCCAACCATGGGAAACTGAGATTTGTAAGTAGGTCCTATAAAGAGAACTTGACTTGTTTAGATGATATTCTTCATCAGATTCGCTGAAGACGCAAAGATGTTCTTCAAATGAGTAGCGGTTCTTGGAAATTTACATAGGGCATTGATGAAGCGATAATTCTCTTATGGGTGTCAACAAAGGTGAACTCTTTGAAAGAATTTCTCCACGTGCCTCAAAACTGGGTTAATTAGCTCCAAAACTCTAGCAGTAAGTACTGTAGAGTCTCCCAAATTTGATGTTGGTCAGTAGATAGCTTGGGAGGGCCCAGAGACACACCAGAAAACACAGGATTTGTGCATAATGTGATCTCTGAGACGGTGTCCAGCAATACCCCAGGCTGTTGATTTAAGAGAGTCAGGAAATAATATATGTAAAATATTAAGTAAAACCTATGTGACTGTGAAAGGATTAGCTTTAATGTTAGTGTTGCAACCAGGCATTTGTAAGCCACCTACATCAACCTTATCCATGTCAAGGACTGCCAGTCTTGCATCATGATAGTTGTGTGTATGCATGTGCATGCATGTGCAGGTGCATGTGTGTATGAGACAGAGAGAGAGAGAGAGAGAGAGAGAGAGAGAGAGAGAGAGAGAGAGAGAGAGTTCTTATTTACTAATTCATTGCAGAGGGGGATTTAATTTTAAAATTCTGCTTGCCGGTTAACAAATGTCTTCATGACATTTTAATACATACTTTGTTTTGGTTTCCCATCTTTTCCTCAGCTCCATCTCACCATTTTCATCTCCAACCAGACCCTTCCACTCTAGGTATGATTTGAAGGTGGATTCCACGCCCTCACCCCATCACCCTAATTCACTAAGAAAAAAATTTTTACTTAAAAAATGTTTGGATTTTTTTTTTCCTTTTGAGGGGAGATAGGATCTTGTACGTAGCCTCAGTTGACCTCAAACCCTAAGTCTCTGCTCCTCAGATTTTGGTGTATTGCAGGCCTGAGTCACCAAACCTGACTAATGCTTCTACTCTTTAAACATTATTTTCATATTGACTTGTTACATGCAAGTTGCTGGGCACGTGAAAACCTAGAGGCAGCCACGAGTTCTCATTATCTTGTTTCCACGTTCAAATTAGCAGCATTTGTGTTAGCTCTGTCCACAAATTATATGCTGGATCCACCCGTTGCAATAAGTTATAAATCCTACTGCCTTCTCTGCCAAGAAACAAAATTAATTTTTAAAAGCCTAAGTGAGATCATGTGGCTGTGGTGCTTAAAAGCTTATGACAAGAGTTTCGGTTTCTCAAGACAGTTCTGGAGATAGATGGCAGTGATGATGGCAAACCAGCACGAAGGAATTCAGTACTTGTGCATTTAAGGACGGTGAAGATGGTGAATTTTAGTTATATGTCTATATTTAAAGAAGTGAAAAAAAATCCACACTTTAAACTAACAGCCTCTGATGCTTTCCTCTGGCACATAGACAGAAAGCTAAGCTCCTCCCTACTGTGGGAAGACCCCACCTCCCCATCTCTGTGGCATCAAGCATCACTCTTCCCTACTGCAGGAAGACCCTACCTCCTGTCTCTGTAGCATCAAGCCTCTTTCTCCCTACTGTGGGAAGACCCCACCTCCCCATCCCTGTGATATCACACATCACTCTCCTTACTGCGGGAAGACCCCACCTCCCCATCTCTGTGATATCACACATCACTCTCCTTACTGCGGGAAGACCCCATCTCCCCATCCCTGTGATATCACACATCACTCTCCTTACTGCGGGAAGACCCCACCTCCCCATCTCTGTGATATCACACATCACTCTCCTTACTGCGGGAAGACCCCATCTCCCCATCCCTGTGATATCACACATCACTCTCCTTACTGCGGGAAGACCCCACCTCCCCATCTCTGTGATATCACACATCACTCTCCTTACTGCGGGAAGACCCCACCTCCCCATCCCTGTGACATCACACATTACTCTCCTTACTGCGGGAAGACCCCACCTCCCCATCTCTGTGATATCACACATCACTCTCCTTACTGCGGGAAGACCCCACCTCCCCATCCCTGTGATATCACACATCACTCTCCTTACTGCGGGAAGACCCCATCTCCCCGTCTCAGTAGCAGCAAGCTTTACTCTCCCTGTGTTCTCTCTGTACTCTGCCTCCGCTCTCCTGACGGGGTTCATTCCTGCCACCCTGGCTTGTGTCTTTGTCCTTGTCTCCCGCCAGACCGCTCAGCCCCCATAACTCTCTAGTCCCTCCATCTGACTACCCTCATCTCTGTCCTCCTTACCCTGTCACATTACAAACATGATTCCCTTCCTTCCTAACTTTTGCCTCTGTGGCTCTTATTTATGTGTGTATTTATCTTTGCTTATCTTGTCTTCCCACAAGACCATAAGTTCCTTGAAAATGGGAACTTAATCTAATCCTAGTGTCAAGAAGGATGCTTGGCACATAGCAGTTATCACATTTGTTAAATCAAAGAGTCGAGAGAAGTCCCTTCCTCCGTGACCCTTACAGTTTTGGGGAGTCTTGGCAGCCTTGGGTTGAGCTTATTGTCAAGGCCCTCTCAGCGGTGCCTCATAGAGAATGACAATCAACTCTGCTCAAAGGGAAATGCTAAATGGAGGTGGAGAGGACAATCTTGGGGACAAAGAGTCAGGCAGCCTAAGTCCTATCAATGTGCTACTGGCTCAGCAAGAAACTCCATCTCAAAAGATAGAGTGGAGAGTTGTCAAGGATGATTTCTGATGTTGATCTCTCCTCCCCCGACACACACACACACACACACACAAATGTACCTGCACCTGTACAAGCATGAGTACATATACTACGCATGCACTAAAATTATGGTTACATACACACTAGCTGTTTTTCCTGACTCAAGGATGATAGAGGGAAATTTCCCCTCCCCCATCTCTCTACTTATCCAAAATAAACATGGGAGAGGTTAAAAATATAGCCATATATTAGTAGTCAAGCATGATGCTGCCAAAGCCAAGCTTCAGAAGCACCTAGTGTTAGATATCGAGTAACACATTCCCAGAAACACCTGGCTCCTCTGCACCATCTGCTCCCAGAGGGCCCATTATATGCACTCAGTTGGATACATCAATAAGGCTGCCTTGCCAGTCCAAGACTACAGTCTCAGCAGCCTTCCCTAAGCCTAGGTCCATCCTTTCCAGCATAGCTGGGTGTCTCAGTTAGGGTTTCTATTGCCACTATGAACTACCATGACCAAAAGATGAGTTGGGGAGGAAGGGGTTTATTTGGCTCACACTTGCATATTGCTGTTCATCAGCAAAGGAAGTCAGGACAGGAACTTAAGCAGGGAAGGATCCTGGAGAACAGATGCAGAAGTCATGGAGGGTGCTGCTGACTGGCTTGCTCCACATGGCTTGTTCAACCTGCCTGTTAACAGAATCAAGAACCACCAGCCCGGGGATGGCACCATGCACAATGAGCTGGATCTGACCCCCATCAATCACTAATTAAAAAAATGGGGACATTTTCTCAGTAGTAGTTCCCTCCTTTCAGATGACTCTAGTTTGTGTGTCAAGCTGATATGAGATTGGCCAGCACACTGGTGATGGCTACAACTCTCTGCTTCTCACAGATAATTTCGTAAACCTCTCGGCTCATGTTTTCATTAATATATTTCCTAGTGAGTATAAAAAAAAAAGCCAGATTTATGATATAGGTTTTTCTATAATTCTAATGAAAACAAATCTGTACTTCCAGGTAATCAGTAAAATCAGATCATTTTCTGAATATAATGCATTGATCTTAGAAATATGGAGAAAATCTAACAAAAAATAAATTAATAAAGTGAAAATATTGTAACTTGAAAAAAAATGTTACCCATAATCCCTTCAAGCAGAAATAACAATTTCTAACATTTTGGAAAATTGCCTCCTGGCCTTATATAGCCATTTTTTAAAGTTGTTGAATTTGTACTTTTTGATCTCAGACAAGATCTCACTGTTAGCTCAGGCTGGCCCAAAACTGGCTATGTAGCCCAAGCTGGCCTCAGACACATGGATCCACCAGCCTCAACATTGAAAGTACTGAGGTTAGAGATATGCCTGACCAAGCTTTTCTTGAGAAAAGAATAATGTAGATGAATATCAAATATTTAAAGGCTAAAGCAAAGGCCTTACAACATGAAAGTTTTATTTCTTCCTCAAGAAAAATATTATGGAAGTCTTCCAATGTGATTAAATAGAATGATAAAATGGACTAGATGTATCATCGCCTAGACTTTAGGGTAATCTTGTTTTACCTGTTACACTTTATCTCTGAAATCTAAGGGTCTTAAAAAAATACAATAGGGATATCACACCCAAGAAGTTTAAGATAATTACTCAGTGCCAAAAAGCACGTATGCAACAGAAAACATTTGCGAATAAAACCCATAAGGCAAGGACAAAGAGGGTTATGCAGCCTGCTTCACAAACAGCCAGATTAGCTTCCTCATCTCCAAACTCTCAGTGCCTTGGGAAACCTGAAGGAGTGGGGTGGGAGAAAGGTCAAAGAGGGGAGGGGACCTTAAGCGAGGGAAGCTGGGGTTTAAGCCTGTTGCACCTGCTCCCTAAGCAGAGACCAACAGAAAGGTTAAGCCTGTTGTAGCCTTTGGACCCAGACCTGGTCCCAGGGAAACTTGGTCGAGGGAATCTCTAGCTGAGACTTGGGACGTCCAGGTTCTCTTCCAGTGTAGAAGACCCAGGCAGGCAAGAGGCTTACTTCTAGAATTTAGTCTTCTAACTAAGGTGGTCTCTTCTGAGCAATGTTTTCATGATGGCCTTTTAAAGAGTATAGGAATTATTGAACTATTTCAGACATCACCATGCTATGGTGGATAAAACCATACTAAATAGGATGCCTTCCTTGTCCTTTACTAACCAATCACCCAGAAGGAAAATACATGGTACTTGAGGATCCTCCATAAATTGTCTAAGAAGAACATTTTCTGTTTCCCTATAATGAGATTTGTAAAGATTTGCCATAATCACTGCTACAGGGCAGGCCTTGTTTTGATCTTAATTTCGGTTTCTGGAGGGACATATAACCAAGGCCTATAAAACGCCACTTTCTATATCTTCCCAGGAAAACAGTGGGTAAAATGTGACACGTTCCCTTGTTTCTACAAAGTGGCTGCGTTTAGGAATGTATTTTAATGACTGACATGTATGATGTGTGTGTGGAAGAAGTAGAAACTAGTCTTACTTTAAAGGGGTCACAGGATCTGGGGACCGAGCTGGCTTCCCCCAGTTGCTGGGTACCATATTCTCTAAGAACTTACTTCCATGCAAAAATGAGTCCAAGGCCTCCTCCACTTTGGATGTCTCTCTCGGGGTTAATCTCCTCTCCCCCACGCCATCCGTTCTGTTATTCTGTGCTTCAGTCTGTCTTGTGCTGTGGCTGGCTCTCCAGCCCAACACCTGCTGCCGCTCTGAAGACTCCAGAGTCCCTTCAGGTGCTGGGGTGTGGGCAGTCTAGGTTTTCCTAGTCTGGCCTGACTGATAACCTCTGTCATGGTCCCCACCCACTTTCAAAGCCTATCTTTCGCTTAGCTGGAAAGACACCAAGAGCCTGTAATTAGATCTCATGTCCCCTCCACAAGCCACAGCCTCTGGCTTTTCAGCTTGCAGATCTCTTCTTCTCCTCCCTGTTTAGTGACCCTTTGGTCTCCACTGGTCCCTTCATCTTCTTCTCATTTCCATATATATTTGGCCAAACGACTCTGAGCTAATACTACAGTGGTCCCTGGATGTAATCCAAGTCTCTCAAAGTTTGTTCTTGAAAACTGGATAAAGGAAGAATTGATCAGTTCATGGATTTCAATCTTCCCTACACACTGACCAATACTACTTAATCCTTTCACTCAGCCCCTCTCTACCTTGACTCCATAATAGAATCATTTGTGAACTTTAAAAAATAATCCCATTGTCCGTGCTATGCAGAGTGACACACACACCTGTAACCTCAGCGACCTGGGAGAAAGAAGCGGGGATGGGGAGAGTGGAGTCAGCCTCCACGGTCTCTAAAACAGCAAACGCCATTCAGCTGCACAAAGATGCCTACTGCCCAGGGCAATTCAGTCTGGAATTTTGGCGTGTGACCCAAGTATCAGTATTACTCCATGTTCTCCAGAAGATGCTGTGCCACCAGGAGGATGTTTACTCCCCGTTGCCCCAACAGAGATCCTGTTCTTTCACTAATTTTGAAGCCCTCCTATGGAAATGAAAGATGGTATTATATATTTTCTCTCATATGTGGAATCTAGATTTAAGTATACACACACACCCCCACACATAAATAAATATATGTGACAAAAATAAAAGGCCCCTATCAGCTAAGCATGGTGGTTTAAGGTTTATAATCTCAGCACTAGGTAGGTGGAGGCTGAGGCAGGAGGATCAGGAATTCAAATTTACCCTGTGGTACACAATGACATTCTTATCACAGAGGGGCAGGGGAAGGTCCCTCTACCTAACTACATCTTATAACCTTAAGCATTTAATGCCATTGCCTACTTTGATAAAAACTACTACTTTGATGAAAACAAAAACCAGAAGATTTTGCTGATGAGTTCTCTGTAATGATTTTTTGTTTGCATCTCACCGAGGCCTGGTTAGTGCCAGGTATTGGGCACAGGGTGAACAAGAGAAGAAATCCATGCCTCCTCGTGCTGGCAGTCTACAGCTGCATATGTCCAGGTCAATTGAGCAACCCCAGCATGTGGGAAGCGCTATGCAAGCTTGGCAAGGGGCCTTAGCTCACACTTGGGCTCCAGGAAGCATTCCATTCCTGCCTCCTACTAACTCACTTAGATCATCCCCTTCTTTCCATGTCCCCTTCTCAGAGAAGGAACTCACTGCTGCCCTGGTGGGGGAAAGTATACCAGGAAAGCTGAGAGCTAGCCTCGGCTAATAACTGACTTGGCAACCAACCTGTGATGTGTAGGAAAAAAAAAAACATCGCAAAAATCCAAAACACCAAAACCAAGGGAATGACCTAAGCTCGATTTTGCCTATTTTCTCTCTTCTCTAGCTTTCATGCCTAGAGGCTGATGAAGTAGGCTGATCTATTCTGTCTTCACATTTGGCTTTGCCTTGGGAGTCAGCCTTCTCTCCCTAACCTAAGCCATAGGTAGAAGCCATTCTGCACTATCACAGTGACCTATCTGACACGCGGGTGGTTCTCATCGCCTTCTTCAGAATTTCCTCACTTCTGTTTTTGTTGTCTTTTTGACATTTCCCTTCTCATCTCTGGGATTCTTTCTCCCAGCACACTCCTTAAATAGTGCTATTCTCCACAGGTCTATCTCATTCATCTGTTACTGCAGGTTGAATCCACAACGAGGTGTGGCGGTTTCCAAAATCTGCAGACCCTTCATCCCGGCCTTCCTCTTAAATACCTGCCGAGCATCTCCACCTGAGTGATGCATAAGGTTGTCCCACCGTGGTTTCCCAATGCCCTGCTCTTTCAACCTGTCTCTCTGTCCCTGTTGCTTATCTAATCTGGTGGCCCCAACCTCGGAAGCGTTAGTCATTCTCTCTGGTGACTGAGTCACCAGGCCCATCTGTATTGATGTATAGATGTGTTGATGTATAGATGTTCTTGACGGTGTCCCCCACTGTTACACATACATCTGCACACTGTGCCCTAAATGAGACCGAGTTCTCAGAGGTGGTTGCCGTGAAATCACGCTTACTCTCTCTGCCATCAGGGCCACTCCTAATCGTCTCTCTTGCAGCTGATTGGCCTCCAGCCAAGTCCTCAAGAGTCTGTGTCACAGGCCTTGGTCTGGAGTGAGCATGGGTTGTCAGTGTGGTGGGAGCTGGAGAACACTGAGCTTCTACACAGGGTTTCACCTCTGGGAAGTCCACACTTCTTCCACAGCATCTTGTCCCACTCTTCATTTGCCCCCTCTCCTCAGGAGGCTTCTCTCTTCTACTACCGGAAAGCCCCCAATTCCTACCATTCCTTAAGAAATAGTTCAGCTCTCATATCTGCGCTCAAAACTTGCTTAAAATATATTCACATCTTTATTAGTTTATTCGTTGATACTTTTTGGATGCTGCCTGTCCCGTGCAGAAAACAAGGCTTATGATGAGGGGTAAGGTGCTTATATATTAGAAGGCATTACATGAGTGTTTTTCAAACGACTCAAACTGCTCCAGCCGCAGCGGTGGGCCATTCGGGCTTTTTATCTGTTTGTGTTTGTTCGACCCTCAGTCAATAAATAATCCCATTACACACGATGACTAAGTTCGTTGCGCCACAAGTGACTCACCTCACAACTCAGCAAGACCTCAGCTAGTCTCTACCTAGCTCAACAAGTGTTTCACACTTCCCTGTCAGGGGATGTCAGGTTTCTGACCGCATCTCCAAACGGGTACCTTTGATTTCTGGACCTGGCTCCTGCCACAGGAAACCGTTTGCACATCCTCCTCACCTTTGCCATATGCTGTGATAAGAGTCTGCATCAGGCACCCCCTGCAGTCCACCTGAATAGTTCAGCCAAAGGGGAAACCCAAAGCCTGCTGGGAACTTGATCAGCCACGTAGATAAAGCTTTATAGTTACAAGGGGAAATGGAAGCATATCTTTACGGTGGGTCCTTTTGGGACTCCCGCCAAGGACAGCAGAAGCATGGCAAAGGATGCCAGAAGGCAAGAGACAAGGCTAGAGAGAGCGTAGCGTAGAGAGCCAGGTGGGGTAAAGTTCATGTGTTCAGCAAACACCCTGTCCGTCACCTGTCTTATCATTCTTTCTTGGCATTGAGATTTGAAGCAAGCACAGGTTTTATTTTCTGTAGGCAGTCTTTGAAGAAACATGGCACAGGGCACAGAAGAGCAGGTCAACTTAATCCTTATGCGAGGACATTGAGCAAAATGGAAAGCTGACAAGTCGGGAAGTCTGGTTAATAAGTTATAGCAGCATTCCAAGCGAGAGATTAATAAGGGCCAGGGACCATGAGCAGAAGGGGTGAAGGAAGGAGAAAGGACTTTCAGAAGAAGTACCAGTGAGAGGGGAATGAACTTCAGAGTCATTCGGGGTCAATAAAGCTTAGAAACGGCTTGCAGTTTCTGTGCTGGGTTATTGATCCAGGTCATTGGGAAAGCCCATCATAGAGGAGGAAGTGATTGGAGACACAGTCGTAGAAGAGGAAGTAATTGGAGTCCGAGGATGGTGTCCCAGCCAGGCGTCTCCTGTCTGTATTATGTACTGACCTCTGGCATAGATTCCATTAGGTTTATGTGCTTATGAGTTTCATGAGAATATCTACCACGTTTTCCATCCCAAACACTTGTCATAAAGCCTCACACATGGAACAGACTTAACATATGGTTGCTAGGTTAAACAGATAGTTTATTAGTTTTTTATTGCATCACAAAGTCAGTGAATTTAAACAGCTTGAATTTATTAATGGACCCGAAGTTCTGCTTGGCATGGCTGATATGTCCGCTATCATGCCTGTTTCACAAGGCCCAAAGCAAAGTATTGGTTGATTGGGCTTATTTTGTTAATATTTTGCATTTATTTATATGTGTGTATGCACTCATGTATGCTGCAGTATGCGTCAGTATATACATGTGTAGGTCGGAGAACAACTTGTAACTACATTTTGTGCTTCCTCCATGTGACTTTCTGGGATCGTCCACAGATCTGGTGACAAGAGCCTCTACGCTCTGAACTATTTCCATGGTTCGTATTCTCTTACCAGGAGAAAAGCACTTCGAAGGTCGGTTAGGCAGAGTCTTTCTGTGTGGTTGCAAGGCTAAGGTTCTCATTTCTTGGGCAGTCAGAAAAGGGCCTCTTTCCAGCCCTGAGTGAGGGCCTAAAGTCTCGAGGGCAACAATGATTTGCTCCTTTGCCCCCTGGCCAGACACAGCACCTTGTTTTTAAGGGCTCATGTAATTAAATAGAGCCTACAATGACAATCCAGGCTAATCTCTATTTTAAGGCCTGCCACCTTAATTACATCGGTAGACTCTGTTGTGTCAGGTAACATTGTCACAGGTGAGGCCCTGGATGCCTATTATAAAGGGACATTGCTTTGTCTACCGCGGTTGTAACTGTCTATCTAATCACAGAAGGGTTATGATCATGTCTCTTAAACATGTGTATGTTAGCTTCTTTTGTTTGTTCAAGGAGGCACGAGGATTCCAGATTTTCTCAGTATCAAGAAAATGAAAACAGATTTCAGGGAAGCTATCCAGCTTCTGCTCTTCCAAGCCATTAGCCCATTTATCCATTCTGTGTGTCTGTCTGCCTCATCTATTCAACCATTCATTCACTCATATACATTTTGATACTGACTCTAAGAGTCTAGACTACAAGGGGGGGGGGGGATGTAGCTCCACGGGGAGTGCTTATCCAGCCTGCATGAGGCTCTGAGTTCAATCCACAGGCCTGTTTGGCTGGGCAAGGTGGTGCGTTCCTGTAATCTCTGCACTTGGGAACAGGAGGATCAAAAGTTCAAAATCATCCTGGGCTGCGTATCTAATTCAAGACTAATCGGGAATAAATGACATGCTGTCTTTAAAAAAGAAGAAAAAAGAGTATCCAGGCTGGGTTATGGGTTTGTACAATGATTTATCCACAAGGATAAATCCTGTCAGATTTCTCTTAGATCATGTTTAGTTTATTGAGGTCTATATCACATTGCTTTTTCTTTTGGTTTAGTTTTGTGTTTTGATGTAGTCTCATGTAGCTTGGGCTGGACCTACACTTCTGGTGTAGCCAAAGATGGTTTTAAATCCCTGATTCTCCTGTCTTTCCAGGAGGATTACAGGCACACACTAGCCCCTCGGAGATATGCTAAAGTTTCTTAAAGCCATAAGCCTGGTTGTGAGTTTGCCCTGTGCTGATGAAGTTTTGCTTTCTAGTAGGGGATTACTAGTTTGCAGTGTGTTGTGGCTTCAAGCCCTTACCAAGTGCTCAGTAAATATGTAATTGAGGCAATCACTGCTTAATTTGCTCCCTTCTGTATGTGGCCATGCAATTTAGACACATTAATAAGCATGTATTATTATTTTAACTTTTAACTTTGTTTAAATAGGTAACAGATGTCATCAGCTGCTTATTACTCTCCAAAGACACTCTGGGCACACACAAGGAAGCAGTTCAACTGTACCCAGCCTTATTATTCATATTCAGTGATAATTTCATAGCAACATAGATAAATTGACTTCATCCTTACGTTTTACAACTCCATTCCTTTTTATGACATGTTATTTCGTTTTTATTAATATATTATGCCAGTTTATTAATGCCTCTTATTGGTGGCCACTCAGATTGCTTCCATTTCTTTCCTGTTACAGATTATCACAGCAAACAAGTCTCTTGTGTGTACCCTCCACACAAATATAAGTACGCCCAAAGACCATCTGTGCCATGCTAGGTTTTGCCAGTTCACCCCAAGAAGGTTACACCAATCACATTCCCACCACAATGCACAGAGGTTCCTCTTGCCCAGATCAACATGGGTTCTCAGACTTTATGGACTCAGTCAACCTGATATGTGAAAATGGTATTTGAATTAACACTTGGGCCTGCCACATGAGTAATGACACTGGAGAATTTTTGTGTGTACAGTATGTTGGAACCATTTGTATCTTCTTTTTTTCTCATTTGTTTGTGTCTTTTGTCCATTTCTTTTATGGAGTAGATGATTTTGTTTTTAATTTATTTGTCAATAATCTTTATGTAGTAGAGAAAGTAACTTTCTAGGGATATAAAGTGTCTGTAGTTTTCTTTCAATTTGATTTATTGTCTGATTTTTTTTTTACTTAGTTTTAGATATATACAAATTCTTAACTTATTTTAGGTGGTCTTGTTTAGTTCATTTTTAAGCCTATGACTCTATGCTTTCACTCACGGTTAGAAAGTCCTTCCTCTGTCCAGTAGTATGAAATAATCATTTGAGGTTGTACAAAGTATTTTTTAGATCTTTATTTTTAAATAATTATAAATTATAGGAAATTATGATGTCAGCACAGAAATAACCTGAAGCCCACACTTGGCTCTCCTGGGATATTAAGTATTATATGAATTTTACGTTTTTACACTTTTGACCCAACTGAAATTTATTTTGGTATAAAATGGGATTGGATATGGCTGTGCATGTCTATGACCTCAGCACTTGGGATACAGTAGAAGGAGAACTAGGAACTCTAGGTCATCCTCAACTACCTAGTAACCTCAAGGCTATTCCTAAACCCTCCTTACATGAGACCCTGTCTCAAAACAAAGAAAAAACCAGAGAAACAAAAACCAACCAAACAAAAAAAGAAAGAAACCAAAACAGATATGGATGTCAACTTACTTTTTTCTAATTGACTTCTGTTGGTCCTAATATCTTAAAGTTATATAACCCATATTTTCCCCAGTGATTTAAGCACGCAAGAATAAAGCAAGTGCCACATTCCTGTATGCAATGGCTAGTTTCATAAGCATTAAAGTACAACAACTAGAATAGGACATGGCATGCCTTGTTAGCTTATGTTTTTCCAAGAAATACCTGTTCAGACTGCCAATCCTTGTTTCAAAATACCGTTATGGTGTAAGTTGGCCTATTTCTCTTGTATTGGCTTTGGGTGGTGTGGGCTGTGCTGGGATCTAGGTGAATAAACATCTATGCCCTGCCCTGAAGGAGTTTGTCTATTAGGGTAAAGCATTTAGACTGATGTGCTTAAGGTGAACCGTGTAGTTAATCCCGCAGAGCCCTGGCCAGCTTCAGGCTGCTCAGATCTTGGACTATCCAGCAGCCTGACAGAACAGGGACGTGGGTTCTGGAACCGTGATGCTTTTAACTTACTGCTCCGTGCCGTGCTGCCTGTCTGCCCAAGGGGTCGTTTAGTCCAGTGGACATAACACCTGCCACAACTTGTGGGCTACAAGGTAACTCTACTGCTCCTTCTGTGCTCTAGTAAACCTGATACTTAGACAATTTCAACTTAATTTCATTTAAAAATACTTTATTGTGTATAGTTTGTATTTATAAGATAACCATTCTACAATTCTTACATTTTAGAGAATCATCTAATCTTGGGACCCTAGAGGGTTTTCTCACTTTACTAAAGGAGAAATAAGATGTTCATGTACTTATTTAATTATCTAGGTGTACATTTGTATAATCCTAAATCCTCTCTTTCCTAGCTATATAGTCCTAATATATATTATTATATCTTATATATCTAACATATTACATTAGATATTAATCTCATACAGGTTTGAAGTACTAGACATATTTTTAAAAATGTAAAGTATGTTCATGTGGGTTATTTAGAGAGAAATCTTGCTAGAAACTTACAAATCCACTTAAAAATCACATTTGCTATGTAATGTATAGCAGCCGCCTTGACTTCAGTATGTTCTGTAACTTGCCAGTGTGTATCTAAAGGCCACCCCTTAACTCCACCTGAGCTTCGGATGGAAAGCTCCTGGTTTGGTGCTCTGTGGGGGCGGGGGGGTTCGTTTCTCACCTGCAGTGTGGTCCAGGTGAAGTTTCTCATCCAGAGGGTTTAGGAGACAAATGCAGTTGAGAAGGAAGGGGAGTTTCCAACTCTGCGTCACCTTCCTCTTGCTATTAAGAATTAGTATGCAGCAAGGTAAGATCTTCCAGGCGATTTTGCTCATTTTCTGGGAGTTTGTATCTCTGTGGGTTTCTGTGGCCAATCCCTGGAGGATTTTCTTATGGACACAAATCACTTGGCATGTTTGTGTCAGAAGGCTGTACTCTGAGAGTCTGCTGATTTAACACAAGGCCAGTCATGCCCAAGAAACCTGTTTGTAAAGTTGAATTCCAAGTCATCCATTTGAAACTGGTCACATAAACAAAGCCAAGGCTGAGTAAATGTGGCTGATTCTACTCAGGGAGTCCACGTCTAGAAAAAAAATGCGGTTTAATGAAATTAAAGCTAAAAGAAATAATTCTGTCTGCCTAGAGATTACTCTGTGTTTTAGTGTTTGCATATGTTAATTTTTATATATTATATAGCTATAATATATTACACATACAATACATAAAAATGCAAAGTATTTGTAGTATATTTAAAGTGTGTGTATATCTATCTATGTATCTATCATCCATCTTTCTATCTATTTATCTATCTACCTATCTATCATCTATCTATCTGTAGTGTATGTGTGTGTTTGTATGCCTGGGGTGGGGGTGAGGGTAGCTCATCTATCTATCTATCTATCTATCTATCTATCTATCTATCTATCTTAGTGTCTGTGTGTGTGTATGTGTGTGTGTGTGTGTTTGTATGCCTTGGGTGGGGGTGAGGGTAGCTCATCTATCTATTATCTGTCTATCTTCTATCTATCTATCTATCTATCTATCTATCTATCTATCTGTAGTGTAAGTGTGTGTGTGTGTGTGTGTTTGTATGTGTTGGGTGGGGGTGAGGGTAGCTCATGTGCTATAGCACATGTGTGGAGGTCAGAGAGATGGAGGAAACTCCCTGAGGTCCATGAGTTCGCTCTCTCTCTCCACTTAGGTCCCAGACATTGAGGTCAGGTTATTGGAACTTCACGCTGAGCTTAGACTTGTTGACCCATCCCACTAGTTGTAATTCTTGAAACCTGTCAGAATGGGGCTGGAAAGGCAGCTTGGCGGCTAAGAGCACTTGCTGCTCTTCCAGTGGGCCTTGGTTAGGTTCCTAGCCCTTCCAGGTAGCCCTGGCAACTCAGATCTCAGCAGCTATGTTTTGGAGACAGGGGAGAGACCTCTGTTTTTCAGTTTCATTTCACTCTGACTTGACCAACAGAATCACTACAACCTACTAACCTTGTGTGCCTCAGAAAATTGGATTTATTTGTTGTTTATTTAAGGGTGAAT
Organism: Microtus oregoni; assembly: GCF_018167655.1. Lineage (NCBI taxonomy): Eukaryota > Metazoa > Chordata > Mammalia > Rodentia > Cricetidae > Microtus > Microtus oregoni. Next base: position 7,949,538 of record NW_024543073.1, on the reverse strand, counting down.
AAATCATCCTAACTGGCAGGCTAGCTCTCTTTTAATACCAATGAATAGGGTGAACAGGCCTCTTTACCCTGTCGCCTTCAACTATGTAGTAACCTTCAATCTGTGATCATCTGACTTCGTGGATAATTTGACTTGGAGATTTTTGCCTTTGAATCAAGGGAGTCTTCCCACTTAGGGACCTGCTCTGCTTGTTGGGGCTCTCCCTCTATTCTCTGAGACTTCTTTATGTGGTCAGTTAGGTAGTATTAATAATAATGTGAACGACAGCCATCTCAGGTTTACAGGTCAATCTGATTACTGGTAAGCAAGCAGAGGTTGCTGGACTAGATTGAATTAACATCCCATTAGATGTTCCCAAGGTGCATTTGGTGCATCAGGACGATGCCTTTTTAGACAACCTAACCCTACTTACCCCGTGACTGGTCTGCTTAACTCTGACTGCCTCCAAGAAGACTGACTTCTCCCCATCTACCTTTTTATAAAACACCCGGTGTAGCTGTTGCCATAGTGTAGGATCTATCCATTCTAACTGTTTGCTGCTTGATGCTGAACTCCATGAAGGTAATCACTCAATATTACCCACTTTTATTTTTTCTAGTAGAATTCATGGCCTCATACGTGCTAGGCAAGCACTCTAGCACTGAGCTATATACCCATCCATTATTTTTCTCTCTCACTGTATATATATATATATATATATACACACACACAAACACACATATATATGTGTATATATAACTTAAGACAACTCCTTATATGCTATTATGTATTATATTTATGTATATTATATCTAGTAAAATAAAATATGTACACTTATATTTACACACACACACAATATATATATATATATATATATATATATATATATATATATATATTTAAGTTACCTAGGTGAGCTTGAAATCTTCCTGCCAGCTTCCTTGGGCCACCAGGACTGGCTTGTTCACTTTTCAAAAACATCACTAACTGGACTTAGAGAGATGGCCAACGATTAAGAATATATACTGCTCTTTCCAAGGACCCAAGCCCGCTGCCTCTAACTCCAGTTCCAGGGCATCCCATGACCTTTTCTGACCTCAATGGCTACAGTACTTTCATGTACAAACTCACACACAGACACACATATATACACATACTTAAAGATAAAAAATCAAATGCTTCTTAAAATTGCATTAATTGGGACATATAGTTCATATCCCATAGTCAGCACATTTAGAGTGAGTGTTCCTGTATTTGATTTCATAGTCATCACTACAAATCACCTAAGAACATTTTCTTTAAAAAAAAAAAAGCCAGGTGTTGGTGGTGCACACCTTAATCCCAGCACTCAGGAGGCAGAGGTAGGCAGATAGGCAGATCTCTGTGAGTTCGAGGCCAGCCTCATCTACAAGAGCTAGTTCCAGGGCAGGCTCCAAAGCTACAGAAAAAACCCTGTCTCGAAAAAACTAAAAAACAAAAACCAAAAATACCCACAAACCTTGCATTTATTTATTTGTTTGTTTGTTTAGTGTGTGTGTGTGTGTGTGTGTGTGTGTGTGTGTGTAGGACAGTGTGTTTACCGCCATGACACACAGAGGTTAAAGGAGAAGTTGTGGGGGCCAGTTCTCCCCGCCCACCATGTGAGTACCACGAGTCCACCTTAGGTCGTCAGGCTTGGTGGCAAGCGCCTTTCCCTACTGGGCCATCTCACCTGCCCGGAACATCTCCATCAGTTCCATCAACAATCATTTCCCGCTCTACTCCCTTCTCACTGGCGCTGGCGCAGTCAACAGTCAGTCTTCTTGCCTTTTCTGGACATTTGTGTGAACCACAGCATTTGTGGTCTTTTGTGACTCCTGATTTTCTTTCCAACACCACGGCAGGCTGTGTTAAAGCTTCTACAGCTGCAGTGAGTCCACGCTGAATCCTTTAAGGAGGATCCATTGGAGGGCAAGTGTTGCCGGGAGCCGCCGCAGCTGCAGCTGTGAGAACATCTCTTAGTGTTGTTGCAGCAAAAAGGTTTCTAGCTGGATCTTGGCCATAGGCCAGTTCCCCACTGCAAGGCCAGTCACTGCCTTCCTTGATCTTTGCCTCAGCTGGCTCTTTGACGCTTAGCTGAGCGCTTCACGGCACCCTCAAATATTTACTTAAGAAACCTAGACCACTCAAAGCAAGTCGGGATTTCCTGGATAATGTATCAGAGAATCGCGAGAGAGAACCATGGTTCTGTCTCCTGCTTCTGGAACTGAGGCTGGCTAAGAGGGAGGCCAAGGACAGTCAGTGTGCCACTCGAGGTGGGTTCTCCATCATCACTCTGGCCCAGACTCAGAGTGAAAGCTTTCAGTAATCAGGAATGAAAGTCGGGGTGTTGAAGGCAATCACAATCATACATGGTTCCAGCCATAAACCTGTGACTCACTTGTAGTCTACCCGTGTTGCTTCAGGAACTGGTGCTCCTTCCTTTTCATTGCTGAGTGCTATTTCACCATATGGACAGACCACAGATTTTTGGCTTATTAGTTGCCATGTTTTTTATTTTTTTTACTTTTGGAGAGTAATATGGCTGTGAATATTCATATACAGATATATATTTATATAGTAGAATTGCCAGGTCTGTGGTAACTCTATGTTAACTTTCAGAAGAATTGCAAACCGTTTTCCGTGGTGGCCACATCATTCCAGACCATTAGCCTTATGAATACTCCTCTTTCTCCATGCCCTTACCAGCTCCTGCCACTGACGGTTGGTTTGTTGTTGCTGTTGTTGTTTTATTTAACCAGCCATCCCGGTGGGTGTGGATTGTCCAGTTCACCTTTGCATCTCCATCATGAGGTCTACCTTGCTGTTAGTAATTGTTGACTGATTGTCTAAGCCTGTTATCGCCCTCTGGAAGGTGACATACACTGGAAGTATGAACGACTATAGATGGGCATAGGCTGAGGACCTGTTGAAACCTGAGGATTTGCGTGAGGTTTAACAGCTGTGTGATCTGGAGAAAGAGGCTTAACTTTTCTGAGCTTCAACTTCTTTATACCCATAGATAAGATGCCTCTTTCGCGTGGTTGGTTTGAAGGACTGGGTGAATAGGATGTATAGAGCATGGAACTGGGAGCAAGCCTTCCTTAAATGGGTGCTGCTGTCCTCATGGGTGAGTGAGTAGGTGGCAACTTCCTTTGTGTCCTTACCTCAACATAGCCAGTTGCTGATGTCAGGGGATGGGTTTCTCTACCTGTCATCTGCTACATCAGCAAGCACGCTTAGATCTCATCACAGGACCTGTTAACTGTTCTTCCATTCTGAGACTCCTGGGTGAGATCAGGTGAATGCCTGTTGTTATCAGTGTCTCTACTTCTCGCCGTGACTTTCCCTCAAGCCTTAACAGACCCATTTCACAGGCCCAACTGCTTCCAGAGGCTTGTACTTACAAGGGCATTCTTTGCAGAAGCAATCGATTCTTTCTAAAACTCCCGTTGATACAACTCTTTAGTTGTGAAGGTGCTAAGGCTGGATGCTGGTTGTCTGGGGCTGAGAAAAGGTGTTTTGACCCTGTGAGGGGCCTCCTTCGACTGGGCTGGTTTTGGTTGCCTCCTTGCCTTTGAACCTCTTGGATCATTTATGAAAGCAGAGGAATGGCTTTTATCTGAGGCCATAGTGGCAGCGTTCCCACTGCAGGAAGTGCTCGCTTGTCTTACGAATCCCACACACTGGCCGCAGGAAGACCTCAGGATTTCACTTGACTTGTTTCTACATCTCTACAATTTCATGATGACTTTAGTGCTATTACCTGAGAACTCGAGAGCCTGGAGGAAGGACTGTGAACTTCCCATAGAGACCTTCATTTCCCAGGTCTCATCTGTCTGAATAGTCATAGCAGTTACTCCCCTTCTTTATACATCTTACTGTGGTCTTTGAACAAGTGCCCCATTCCCCAAAGCTCTCTTCCGTCAACGTGAAACAATATAACAGACACAAGACCAGTCTGGAACTGTCCCTGAGCATGGGAATGAGTGAATGAATGAATGAATGAATGAACAGAGGCCTTTTGTTTTGTTTTTAGAGCTCAGGAGAAGTCTTTAGGCTTAGAAAGAGATCGATCAGTCTCCACAGCTTTACCATACAGCTGCAGGAGAAGGAAGATGGCTTTACTTGGCAAGGTTGGTTATCTGCGAAAAGATAAGATAGCTTTAAACAGAATCATAAAAACAGACAGCTGAGGATTGTTAGGAGTGGGAAGCGGGGAGCGGGACTGATGTGGAATAGCTCACTCAAGAGGGAAATATTTTTTTAACACAGGATAGCAGTGCATGATGGGAAGTTTGAATGGGCAGAATGGAGTCAGATAATGGAGCTGAGAAACTGGAACCAGTGAGATGTGGTCCAGAAAGTCGTCAGAGGCTCCTGGAAGGGGAGCACGGGGTGGTGACAGAGGTGTTTTTAATTTATTTTTCTGGCTACAAGATTAACCCTAAGCTTGGATTCAAGAGCTGTGTCTGTAGAGATGGGAGTTTCCTGACTTAGTGAGATGAGGCCCTGGTTTGTTAGCATTGAGGACTAGGGAGAGAACTCTCAACCAAGAGAAGCCAGAAAAAAAAAAAAAGAAAGAAAATAATAATAATAATAATTTAAAAAAAAGAGAGAAGCCAGAGGCCTGTGTGACTGACTGTACTCCAGCTTGCAGAGAAAAATGCAAGGATGTCTCAGAGGAAACTAAGGTAGGAAAGCCGGTGACAGTGGTGGACAAAGGCCAACTCGGCAGACACAGTGGGCAAGATGGGTTTCTGCCAAGACTGCTGGGTTCCTGGGGCCAGGACATGCCTGAGTTGTAATGTTGGTTGGCAGGTGGACACAATGACCCCTGGCATGAGGGAAAGGTTGGGATTTTATGTATCAGTTTAGGAATTATTACCATAATATTAGAAACGAGTGTGATAAGCTAGGTGTGACGGCCCATACTTGCAGTCCTCGTACTGGGGAGGCTGAGTTAGGGTGAGAACCCCAAGTGTGAGGTCAGCCCAGGTTACAGACTGAGACTCTGCTTCAGAAAACCAAAACAAATGAAATAAATAAACAAGTGGATAAATCAAGAGAAAAACGAAGTACCAACAACTGAAGCGGTCTGGTCTCCACATCCATAGCCATGGAATATGGCGTAAGGAAGCCATGGGAGGCTCCAGAAAGGGCCACAGGGCAGAGAGACACAAGGAAATGTAATGATCTGAAAGCTGTGGTCAGGGATGGAGGAAGGGAGGCGAGGTCGGGAGAGTGGGGAAATCAAGACCTAAGAATTCCCGAGGGCTCAGTGGGCCAACACGTTTTCAGCGTGCATAAATTCAGCCTCTAGGTTGGAATGGTTTAGTAAGTAAATAAACACAATTAAGAACAAAACTCAGAAGAAAGGAAAGGTGTGTAGGAAAGGCAGATGTGTGTCTCCAGGACAGATGTGCCTCCTCTCCTTGGCATCCTTTGAGTGGATCTGAGTTCCAGCATGGAATGGAATCGGGAGGTGTTGATATCCTTAGTGCCACAGCTCAAGGGTCTAAAAATCTCTCGGGCTTATGTTGAGATGAGAAAAATGAGACGTACAAGCACACTCGACGTAAGCTTGTAGGATTATGTGCCTACATTTAATGTGGGGGGATCATAAATTCTGTACTTTAGTTACAAAATGGAACAAATAAGCATCACCTCTGCCTGGAAAATGTGAAAGAAAGGTAACATTCACTGTTAGGACGGTGTTTTTGTATACTTGATAATCTGAGACAATTAACTAATAGTAGGAAGTTCCAGATTGCAGTGGATTAGACTTCCTGTCCTTCATCTTTATTAATATGGCAAATGATGCTTTGGGAATTTACTAGGTGATAAATACCTCCGCAGTTAGCGACTCTGCAAAGATGCTGTTAGGCCTCAACTACACTGGAGACTTTGTGATCCATCAGTGTTCTTCTCACAGGCAGTTCACTTAAAGTGTTCACACTTGCCCTGGCTCTGTGTGTATCCAAGTTAGCGATGAGAAGCACACACAGCAAGAGAATATTTTGGGTGCATTTTGAGTGACCGAATTCAACCGACTTGGCAAGGTTGTCTCTTTCTGTTAACTGTCCAGAAGCAAAATCACATGAAATGTCCAGGGAACTTAGACTATAGTGCGGGAGCAAAGAGCAGGCTGCCGCTCATCCATCTGTAGAAGTGTGGGCTCTCGGGTTTCTTTCCGTGTTTTTAGAAAGTAATCCTCAAAGTTGGAACTAGGCTGGAAAATGCTACCCAAAGCATGCCCCAGTGTGTTGGTCTTTGTGTACCTTATTTAGGCTCTAGATTCACACTCTGATCTTTGTCCTTCACACATACACACACACACACACACACACACACACACACACACACACCCCTACAAGCTGAAGTGTGTCTTTCTTACAGCTATGAGGATTTTGATAAATAATGACTCTAAAGAATAAAATACAGCTAATCTTATTCCCAAAGTTTTAAGAAAGGAAGGGAGGAAGAAAGAAAGGAAGGGAGGAAGGAAGGAAAGAGAAGAAGAGAGGGGGGGATGGCTAACATTAATGAAAACACATTCCCCACATTTTTTTGAGAATCAAATCTCATTAAAGAAAATCTCTTGAGAAGATCAAATGCAGCTTAGTAAAGGGCAAGACTACAAATAGATGTGATTAATCAACAGAATGTTGAAAAGTTGACCTTGCTACATGTGTTATTTAGAAGCAAACATGCCTTGTTTCAACCTCAGAGTTAAATTTGAAGCAGAGAAAATCAGGTCTTCATGCTACCAAAAGCAGCAAAGTGGTGATCCGCTGTGATCTTGTGACTTAATGGTTGGTGAAGAACGTGGATTCTTATTCCTAGGACCACCTTTCTCATTAGCACTGTACAGTACACACATTTGGATGCGATTTCTTTCCCACCTTTCCTGTAAATCATGCAGAATTAGAAGAGGCAACACGGTATGTCCACAAATAAAGTGCCCTTTAGTGTTATAAAATAAGAGGTTCATGCATATATGAAACAAAGTATTCTCTATGTGTGTACCTGCGCATATGTATGTGCACATATATGTACATGTGATGGCCAGAGGTTGATGCTAGGTGTCCTCCTCAATCACGCTCCACCTTATGTTTTGAGGCAGAGTCTCCCCCTGAAACTGGAGCTCACCAGTTCATCTAGGCCGGCAGTCCAGGGAGTTTCAGAGAACCTCCTATCTCTCTCCCCAGTGATGCGGATCCAGGCATGTGCCACTATCACCAGCAAGAGAACCCAAAGTCAGTCTTCATAGACATACAGCAAATATTACCAGCTGGGCCATCCCTCCTGTCCTGACATGGATGCCTACCTCGTAATATCTACATACAATGTGCTAGAGAATTACATATTTGTGTAATTGCATATTTGATTCAGCTGAATACCTGCATCTATGTAATTGGTTAACATCATTTCCTTAGGACAGAAAAAAAATTCTAATGTCCTAAGTTCCCCCACAGAAGTCCTCTAAAACATGTACATAAGCAATAGACAGATGCTAACCAGTAAGCTTTAAAAACCTGTCTGAAAAGCCTTTAATAAATGAATGAACTCACTGCACTATACTGAGGGGGCCCCATTCAGCATGAGAGTCCACTGTTAGGGTCTTTACCTATCAATGGAAAGCAAAGGTATGTGTTAAGGGTTAAGAAAGAAGTCAAATGGCATTTCCCTAGGCTAGACCAAGCTACTCCTGTAGGCCTTCTGATATTGACCTTTATAATATATTTCTTATATATTATAAATATATATGTTTATATACATTAGTTGGGCAGTGGCGGTGCACACCTTTATTCCCAGCAGTTGGGAGGCAGAGGCAGGTGGATCTCTGTGAGTTGGAGGCCAGCCTGGTCTACAGAGCTAGTTCCAGGACAGGCTCCAAAGCTAACGAGAAACCCTGTCTCAAACAAAACAAAACAAAACAAAAAGACATAAGAAATATTTCATTTTCTTAAATACTCCATGCATTCACTTAAATATCCATTTGTGTTTCATGCCATCTTTAAAAGAAACAGTAATAATACCCTGTCCCAACACATCCAACTCCAAACTGAAATCAGAATGCAGTGTTTCCCCAACTGTAGACAAATGAAACCCCAAAAATATGCCTTTTATCAAGAATCAAAGGAAAGAATATTAGGTAGCCCAAAATTTCAGAGTATAAGATGATCTGGGGCTCTAAGAAAAGTAGCCTCTCATTCTATCTTTGTTCTTATTTATTTTATTTCATGTACATAACTATTCTGCCTGCATGGATGCATGTGCACCATGTACTTGCCTGGTGCCCAAGGAAATTTAAAGAGGGCACTGGAATCCCTGGAAATGGAGTCCTAAGTGTTTGTGAACCGCCATGTGGATCCTGGGAATTGAACCCGGGTCCTCTGGAAGAGCAGCCACTCTTGCTCCAGCCCTCTTCCTTCTGTTTTTCTGAAGGTCTGTTTCTGTAAACCAGAGCCTCTAGCTAAATGCCCTTGCCTATGTTAAGGGCTGAGTAAATCAATGTTTGCAGCTTGTCTAGAAAGTAAAATGCCTGCCGTACTTTGAATTTCTAAACAACTGAAGCATGAATTTATTCTAGGAATCTGGATGGTGATAGGTTGAGCAATGGAACTGAAATTGGACTTTGTCATGGTTCATAATAGGCACTTGTGGCCAGGCACTCAGTGGAGAATCCACCTTCCTTGTTTTCCTGGTTTGCTTTTACCCCCAGTGAAAGCAGAGCGTTCATCATAGGTTCTCTCTCTCTCTCTCTCTCTCCCTCTCTCTCTTTCTCTCACACATACACATGCACACACACACACACACACACACACACACACACACCTGTGTAATTCAGTTGTTCCTAGTCTGTTCAGGGTGTTCAGGATGCTTTTGTGCTTGAGAGAAATCTCTTACTTTACCTGCCTCTCCTATCTCCCTACAAACGTCTTGTGAAATACAATATAAAATGGGAAGACCCCAGAGGTCAATTGAGTTAAGTGTTGGGTGCAAATCCTTCAGAATTGTTCTGATTTCAGCTGATGGACTGTTACATTCCTGCAGGGTAACAGTTACTTCCCAGTCCCTGCACCAGGTTACTCTCAGGACTCTCCTGTTTCCCCCCCGTGGGGAAAATGCCAACATTTTCTTTCACTGTTGGGTAGTATTCCCTTGATTGGATCTACTGTTCTTTGTTTGTCTGTCTATACACTGAAGAACATTCAGGTGGTTTCAGTTTGGAGTATGTCTTAGTTTGGGTTTTCATTGCTGTGAAGAGACACCATGATCATGGCAAATTTTATAAAGGAAAACATTTAATTGGGATGACTTTCTTACAGTTTCGGGGGTTCAGTCATCATCATGGCAGGCAGACCTGGTGCTGGAGCTCACAGTCCTTACATCCTGACTAAGAGGCAATAGGAAGTTGAATGACTGTCACACTGAGTGAGACTTGAGCAAAAGAGACCTCAAAGCCTGCCCCCACAGTGACACACACTTCCACCAACAAGGCCACGCTTCCTAATAAATGACCTTGAGGGTCATTTTCTTTCAAACTACCACAGGCTGATTATGAATAAAGTTACAATAAAAATTAAATTCAGGTCTTTATGTGTTAATATAAGTATTTATTTCTCTTCAGTTACGACCTAGGAGTAAGATTATTAGGCAATATGCTCAGTGTATGGGATTTTGATCATGACTGTTCAATCAACTTGAGGATAATTGGTATCTTTTGCTTTTATGAGAAAGGATATTCATTCTTGTGTCTCAGGCTTCTGAATTCTGCACCACCACACCTGGCTTGACAATTGATATCCTAATAATATTGGGTTTCTCAATGAACGTAATTTTCTACTTATTTAAATCTTTGATTTTTTTCATAGATGCATACATTTTTTCTCTACTTCTTTAGTTTCTCAGTCACGGTTTAGCTTGTAATTGTTGTATATCAATAGCTTTCTCACTATGTAAAGTAAAATTTTATTATGTATTTGAACAAGGCTTCTTTTTTTTGTTGTTGTTGAATTCTGCACTTTGGAAAGACCAGTCCTCATTGTATTGAATTTTCTTGCCATTTTTGGAGCCTTTTGAGGATGTTTTATGTTTGTTGGTTTTATTTGGCTACTTCACGGCCTTCTACACCAGGGAATCACTCTTTAGCCATGAACACTCTGTTTCTAATTCCTTTTTAATGCAATAGTGATGCTTTGTTCCTTAATTATTTCTGTGTTCACCATTCCATTTTGTTCTTTAAACCAATTTATGGATACATGTTTTTAATTCCAGTTACTTAGAGAATTTCATTGCTTTAGTTACACTGCATTTTCGCCTTGGGTTGGGTTCTCTCTTTCTTTCTCTCCTCTCTGTCTCTCGTGTGTGTGTGTGTGTGTGTGTGTGTGTGTGTGTGTGTGTGTGTATCTATGTATGTATTTTATGCAGAGTATCAGGCAGGGCCATGTAGCTTCACTATGTAGCCCAGGATCAATTCAAACTAAAGATCTTTCTGCCTCAGATTCCCAAGTGCAGGGATTACAGCTGCCTGCCATTGACTGATTCTTTGTTAGTGTCTTTGCTATACCCCCTACCCCTGAGTCTATTTGTGAAATTTTTCTTGTTTTTTTTTTTTTAATCTTGTGGGTCTCTGGATAGTTCTGGTTACACCATATCCTTACTGTACAGATGCTTTGTCATTCCTTTTGAACCTGTTTCTCCCCCTCATTTAGCTGTAGTTTGAGGGCTGAGAATCTCAGTTTATATTTAAAATTTTCTTCTTTCTTCCTTCCTTCTCTTCTCTTCTCTTTCTTTCTTTCTTTCTTTCTTTCTTTCTTTCTCATACAGAGTCTCACCATGTAGTCCTGACTGTCCTGGAACTCACTCTGTAGATCAGACTGTCCTTGAAGTCAGAGCTCCTCCTGCCTCTGCCTCTGCCTCTCAAATGCTGGGATTAAAAGCATGTGCCACCATCGCCTGGCAGACCTAAATTTTTCCATTTTAGGAAAGCATAATACATTTTAAGTTTCAATTTACCCTCTTACTCCAATTAATGGTTAAATAATTTTCTTTTCAGTGTCTAGCCAACCTAAACTGTAGTAACTAGGCTTTTTAATTTATTTGGTTGATAGAGTCAGGTGGCTGTGGGTAAACATTTTGGTAGGTAAAGGCCTCAGTGAAGAGTTGTGTTGGTGGATTTAGCACAGAATGAGATCACTGGGTGGGAGAAGAGGCCTAAAGAAGCTTGTATAGCAGCCTTACTAAAGGTGCTTTGGGAGACAGAGAAAAGAGATACAGCCAAGACAGTATCTGAATAGAAGTTTTCTCTCTCTTTCCTGCCTCATCTCTTAAGAACTTACACATTCTAGGTGAGATTGTTGAGCTATACCTCCAAACTCTGAATATATAAATATTTTTTAAAATCTCTTTTATTTTAAGAGGTCTGGTCTTACTATGTTGCTCCAGGAGGCCTTGGGCTCCTGAAGCCTAGCGGTCCTTCTGTTTCAGGCCCTGGAGTCACTGGGACTACTGCACTTGGAAGTTCTCATTTTTGAAGTAGCATTAAGAGTTAATATCAAGACTTATTCCTCCTCAGAGAGTATCTGTGAGGCAACTGTTCCTGTTCAACAAGTAAGTGTAGCACTCCCATCACCGGAAGTGGATTCCTGCTCCATGAGGGTTATCCCTTCACTCTCCTCCTCAGCATCCAACCTGTTCAGAGGTGGGCTGGGCTCTTCTGCTTCCCCAGCAAAAGGAGAGGCTGGATCATCTTATGACCCTCGCTTGTTGGAGACACCAGTCAGTTCCAGAACCTTTCTTCAGCCATGGATTTTCTAGGATTTAGAATGTTTATTTGGGGATTTCCCTTGTTTAGTTGCTTCCGTGAAATTTCAAGGTTTTCGTTGTTGTTTGAATCATTTATTTTTTTCATTCTTCAGTGTTTGGAATCACTCTGAGATGCTATCCTACAGCTTTCGATGGCTGCTTCCTTGTATTTGTCCCTGGCTTCTCTTCCTGTTTCTTAAACATGGGTGTTTCCCGGGGTACCGTCCATTGCCAGGTCCCCTCCTATGGTATTTCTCAAGAGATCTGCACTGCTCCCATGTTAATTATTGCCTCTTGCTGTCATTAAGCACGCCTTTCCTCCTAGCTTCTGATACCGGATTTTCCTTTAAGTCCAATGAACATCTAGATACTTGGTACATTCATTTGTTAGGGCTGCTATAGCAAAGTCCCACCTACTGAGTGGTTTAAATAACAAAAAAAGTATTAGCTTATAGTTCTGAAGATTAGAATTCAGAAACCAATGGGATGCAAGGGTATGTTCCCTCTGAAGGCTGCCAAGGGGGGATCTAGTCCAGCTCTTTGCCTTGGCTTAGAGATGTTCTTTTTGTGTTCATATTTCCTTTATCCTGTGTGTTTATCCATGCCTGGATTTCCCCCTTCTTTCAAGATAGCAGTCATATTAGATTAGGACCCATCCTACTGACTTTATTATTTGTGTACTTATTGGGGCGGTGTGTGTGTGTGTGTGTGTGTGTGTGCCACAGGGCAGAGGACAACTTATAGAAATTGTTTTTCTTCATCTATCATGTGGGCCCTGGGACTTGAACTCTGATCATGAGGTTAGGCAGCAACTGTTTTTACTTGCTGTACCATCTTGTGACTTCACCTTTAACCTGATCTATAAAGACCCTCTGTTCCAATGAGTTCACATTCCTCAGCACTGGGGACTAGGACCTAACATACTAATTTTAAGGGATCACAGGTTAACATACAACATTTAGTTATTCAGTCATACCATTTTCAGCTGCATTCTAGGTACTAGTCTAGGCGCTGGGAATCCAAAGATTCCAAGGTATAGATAGGCTCTTCTCTCTTGATAAATGGAACCGATAAGAATCAGTAAGCAAGAATTTGCAATAGTGTGAAGTATGGGCTGTCCTAGAAGAGGATTACTATTACAGGGATTCTCTCCCTGACTGGCTCGCCCAGGGATGCGTTGCAGAGGAAGGGCCTCAACACTGCATCTTTCCCAATAGGATGCCACCCTGCAGAGTTGTTTTGTCCTGCTTTTAAACCACACCCTCAGTTTCCCAGCCCTGGATCCCACCACCCAGTTAATCTTTCCAAATATTTCATTGATGGACAGTTTCCCAACTTGAAAAACCTGTAATGACTCCTCATTGTCAACAGAATTAAGGGTAATAAAATTCTTCGGCCTGGCTGCCTTTGCTTCCTCCATAGTCAAGTAAGTACCACTGGAGTGTTTCTTTCCTGTCCTGATCTCCCTGGGTCTGCACTTCTTAACCTTGTGCATCACCAGGGTATTACCGGCTAGTCCACAAACATACTTGGGCTTTTCTGTCATACTATGTGGTCAGAATTTTACTTGATTGTCCACGATATCTTTAGCACGATAACAGTGCTTGGTATATAACAGGTATGCACACATATTGGTTGAGTAAGTGGTTTCCCCACCCTCTGGAGGTCTGTCTGCTTGCAGAGTCTTCTTCTCCCCTCTCTCTCAGGTGGGAACATTTCTTTTATCTGTTGGATTCTTACTCTCAAGGCTCAGATGGTATGTCATCTCCTCTAACACGTCTTCCTTCTGGGTCAGGTGCGGCAGGTGCGGCACACCCACAAGGCCTTTCATGATCTCTGTGAACTCTTCGCGTGACCCGTCTTTGCATCATAGAAACCTAAGTAGATGTCTTTCCCCGGCAGACCAAAGGTTAAGTTTGGGAACCATAGTTAAAAAAAAAGATTGCGTTTGGCATGGTATTTTTTTTTTACACGAATATAGATGTTCAGAGATTACTCTGTCTGAAGGGAAAATGAACGGGAGAACAGTTTTGCCTTCATCTGAAAACAACTGTTGTGGGTATCCCTTCTTACCTTGCCTTATTTTTCCTAAGGTTACAGGATTTTTAAAGTTCATCTGGTAGCCATTTACTGAGCACCTGGTTAATTCGAGATTTCAGCGCTAGCAGTAGATGGTAAATAAGATTGAACCTGTCTTTGCAGTAACTAGTAATTATCGTGTCTTCTGATAATCCAGTCCAATTGGTCCCAAGGGACACAGGATTTTAGGATATTTTTACATTCTCAGACTTTGCTCATTCCATTTCTAGAAAAATCTTTGCACGTTGAAGCCACTTGTGGGAAAGGGACCCTATCTGCATCTTGTCACTTTGCCGTGTCCAGCACTGAGCTTATACCCACTGGCGATTTGAGCAGGTCCCAGTTTGCCTCGTCTCTCCCCAGTTACAGAAAGCTGAGTTGGGAGCAGAGATGAATTCTTCTATTTTCCACTTATAAGGGAGGGCCTTCTGTTATCATGAGTTCCCAGAAAACAGTAAACAGCACACTGTTTAGTACCGTGCCAGAGTGTCCACAGACATTCCATTTTCTAGTGACATCGTTTGTGAACACCCTGGTGTCTAGGCCTCCTCCATATGTAAGGTGAAGTGAACACTGAAGCCAATGTGTCTGTCTCATTTCTCAGACTCAAGTCATGGTTGGGCCATAGATCTTGAGCCAGACAGAAACATGTGATCTGAATTAGTCTGGTGGGTCATGTATATATAATTTCTCTTAGAGATCAAGTTCTTCAGATAAGGAAGAAGGAGGCAGTAAAATTGGGGTGAAAGAATAGAACAAGGAATGGAGAATATGTTTGCTTTGAATCCTGATTGGTATGGCAATCCCAGCCTTTCCTTTTGAGAGGCAGGCCCGAGATGTTCCTACCACACTAGTAGGTGGGTATTCTGTGTCATTGCTGTTGGGGGGTAGGAAACACCCATCGTATTCCTGTAGGCTAGAGTCCAGGTGGAACAGTTTCAGCTCATGGCACTCTTATAATGACAATTACAAGTGTAGTACCACCCTGTGTTTATAGATTTATAGTGTGGCATCTGTTCCAGAGAGACTGTGGCACAGATAATTATAAACAGAGGATACATAAAACTCGCTGGAAAGCCTTATATGGTGCTACAGAGTTTCTTTAACTTATTTGCATGTTTTACTTGCTAACTTATTTATCATGCTTTGTTTAAACCAAAATCAGAATCCCTTTGTCAGGAACATACTCCAGGCAAGAAGGGTAGCCCACTTGGGTGGGCTCTGGCTTTGGCACTTTGGTTCACATCTGAACGTGCCCTGCCAGGGCAATCCTCCAAGCTACAGTTGTGTTCTGCGTTGTTTCTCTTAAGCTATCTCTATCTTTGTGGGCTAACCACTCTTCCATATTTCAGATCCCTACACATTTTCCCTGAGGCTGTGTGTGTGTGTGCACGCACATGTGTGCTTGTGTGTGTGTGTGTGCACGCACATGTGTGCTTGTGTGTGTGCACGCACATGTGTGCTTGTGTGTGTGCACGCACATGTGTGTTTGTGTGTGCACGCACATGTGTGCTTGTGTGTGTGTGTGTGTGTGTGTGTGTGAGAGAGAGAGAGAGAGAGAGAGAGAGAGAGAGAGAGAGTTCCTAAGCAGCACAATCTAGCCTCAAACTTGTATCCTGGTGTCTCAGCCTCCCAAGAGCTAGGAGTCCAGCGTGCATCACTAAACCTGGTCTGGTCCTTGGCAAGAAGCTAGCCTGTAAGACTTTTATGAAAAGGGTCATTTGAGTCTTCTTGGAGAACATGCAGAGGGTTTTGAAACCCCTAAAAGGAAATACCAGTTGGATATGGTTCTCGCTTATAATCCCAGCAGTAGGAAACTGGAGTAGGGTAGGAGGAACATGGACTCAGAGTCAGCTACATAGACCCTGTAAAAGAAAGAAGGAAAAGAGGGAGAGAAAGAGGGAAGGAAGGAGAGAGGGAGGGAGATAAAGCCCATCTTACTATCCTCAAGGAAGGTATGTGGGAATGACTACCACTGTCTTTTCCATTGAAAGCAGCAAATCAGATCTTTTCCAGCTCACGAGATCTTTTCTGCCCTGTGTTTGGATGTCTTATCCTGGGAAGATCATATTTCCTCATGGGTTAAGTTATGTACAGTTGATTACTGTTACTTGTAGCTAATAATCTTACTTGACTCAATGGCACTTTCATTTGAAAAACAAAAAGTTAGGTATTGAATTTCTTCCTTGATATTTGACTCTATTGGGGTTTTGTTTGGTTGCTTAAACAGCAACACTTAGGATCTAGTTTTCTGTAATGCACCAAGAACTGAGGTGTAGTCATGATTTTTCTGTCATGAGTACTTGAGGCCCTTATATTTTACCCCCCAAATAAGGGGCTAGTTTCCTCCCACCGGAGATATGGGTGCTGACTCAGGTGTTGCCCACAGATCTTATTTCTCACACAAATTCTTTTGACTCATCAGATTAATCTTGGCCAGAATCAGCCACGCCTCCTATTCCACCCTGATGCCAATGCCTTCCACAGCCAGGTGACTTTTAGTACCTGAATCCTGTCGTGTATTTTCATGGCTGTTTCAGATGTTGTGGGTAGTGCCCTGTCTGAAAATAATGTGTATAGCGTTAAGAAAACGTTTCTAACCTTGGCCCATCATTGAAATTTCCCCAAACACCACCTGTATCCAATCTCTGTTTTAGGAATTCTGAATTTCATTCATGTCCAGGAACCACTGGCCTACGAGATGTAGAAGACACAAGAGCTGCGCTGACCTATCCCTTTATATTTACTTGGTATCTGTTGTAATAACTCTTTGATGGTCTGGTTTCATTTATTTGACTCTTTTCTTTAGCTCAAGGTTTGGCTTTTTTTTTTTTAACTTTTCATGAAACTTATTTTCTACTTCTCATTGTATTTTGTTGTTCAGGTAAAGACATTCCATTGATTTCCAAAGTTCTCTTCCTTATTTCCTCTTGAAGACTTTGGGCTTCATTAGTTCCCTGATGTAGAACATTAAGATAATTTTAACGTAACTTTTGTTGGGAATTTCATATATGAGTACTGAATTGACATGATTTCCACCTCTTCCCCCTCTTCCTCCCTTCTTTCCATGCCTTCCCCTACTGCCTCACAGACATGCAATCTCTTTTTCTTTAGTTACTAATGCTACATTTTGTTGGAAGTCATTCTTTGCCTCAAATGCAGGCATCTGTTACAACAAAAGGCGCTTTTCTCGTGGCTGTGAGCGAATACCTGGCAACACAACTTAAGGAGGCTTGTTTTGGCTCGTACAATCATGACTTGGTGGTAGGTGATTCCAAGGACCACAGCTCCCCTGATTGATTAGCTTTTACGTGGACAGTCACGAAGCAGAGAGAGTGCCTCCTGGTGATTCAGTCCTTCCAACTAGACCCCACCCCACAAAGATTTCATGGCCTCTAAAACAGCATGATGTTAGGGATCACCTGATCGAATGCATGGGCCTGTGGGGGATGTGTCACATTCAGAGCATAGGGACTTTCCTCTTCGAATTGTTGTATCCCACCGTTTTGCTGTGTTTCTGTCTTCGTTTGTCTCATGATACTTCTCAATTTCATTTAGATTTCCTTTGGACCTATCCATTGTTCCGGAGTAGGCTGTTTTCTTTGTACATATTTGTGAATCTTCTGCTTTTCCTTCTGTTGTTGTCGTCTAGGTTCTTCACATTGTGGTTGGAAGAGACTGGATATGGTTTCAGTTTTCTTAAATTTCTTATACTTGTACTGTGACTCAGCATATGATCTATCCTAAAGGATATTGTTTGCCTGAGAACAATGTGCACTGTGTTGTTGGTGACAAAGTCTTTTGTTTCTAATTCATTTTCTGTCAGGATGATTGATAATGTTACTGAAAATGATAAACTTGAATCTTCTGCTATTTTTGTATCCCCATCTATCTCTCTTTTTAAATCTGTTGATACTTGCTTTGTGTATTTAGATGCTGGGATGTTATTTGCATATATATTTATTCTTTCTTCCTCTGTCTCTCTCTTGTGTAGTACTGGACATGGAACCCAGGACTTGATGCATGCTAAATAAGTACTGTGTCCCACTCAGCCCTTTTTACATCTTTTTGATGAACTTGACCCCTTTATCTTCTTCACCCATTTATAATAACCGTGTCTCATGACAACTTTAACTTAAAGTCCATTTTGTCTGATATAAGAACACAATATTATTTTTCTGTCACTTAATTTGTATTTATTGAGGGTGATAGAACACTATCACATGAGCATCTCTCCTGGAATCTCCAGCAAGTTACAAGAACATATGCAGGTTCAAGGTAATGGGGCAGGGGAAACCTTTATTAGCACCATACAGGGCTGGAGATATTGATCAGTGATTAAGACTGCTAACTACTCTTACAGAGGACAAAGGTTCACCTCCCAGGACCTACATGGTAGCTTACATCTATCCATAACTTCAGTTCCAGGGTATTAAAAACCCTTGTCTGGCCTTCATGAACACCAGGCACATATTCTGGTATACAAACATACATGTAGACGAAGCAGCCATACATTTTAAATAACTGTAAACACATTTTATTAACACCATGCTCTGACCAGCTTAGTTAACTGGTCACTCCTATTAGTGAGGAGCTTTTTAGTCCTTCAGTTTATGTCTGTCTACATAACTGTACCTAAACATCCAGGGCCCCTTGAGTGGTTGGCCAACTATCCCTGCAGGTCCGGGAAGTGGTATACAATATTAATATGTGTATGATTTCTTCGTTGCAGCTCTTTTACAATACTCTTCTGCCTATTGAAGGCATGCAGAGGGCTTTCTTTTGCTCGAACACCACACTAGAACAAAAGGACCTCTATGGTGATATATGGCCCCTAACCCCTACCCCAACTCTGCCTGGCAGTAGTGTCTGACCCTTATACTCTGAGGTCCAGCTCAGACTACTGGTACCTATTTGAGATCTTCATCAATTGCTTTCCTATCTTCTCATTGCAAGCCTGAAGCATTCATGTTTGTTTCAGGGGACACGGAAGCCTCTTGTTTTTGAATTCGTCGATATGACTAAGTGCATACACTTTTATAACGCAAAAAATAGGATAAAACTTTTTTTATTTTTGCTTTCTGCTGTTCTGTTTTGTTTACAGGCAATGTGCATGCTCAGTCTACTGGGTAAATGACAAAAATGGGAGGGAAAGGACTAAGAATTATACTAAGGAGAAATAGTAATACCATGAGCAAACTGACAAGTTAGGTCTAGTGGACACATATTTTTACTTGTGTATGTATGGGCTACATGTGTAAATAAGTGTATACAGACTGAATCACGTGTGCTTTTCTGCTAATTAATGAATTTGAACATTTGAAATAATTTTAGAAATAATGGAGTCCATTCTATTCTTCCCGGATTGATTTTCTTTTAGTTAAAATTTATAATGGAAGATAAAGACAAAATAATTTAAACATTTGCTGAAATATATTACCTCAAAAATAGTCTTTAGGCGATAGGCATTTTAATAAATATTGCCATAGCCTTAAAGACTAGAGGATTAACTCCTGGGGATTGTTCTCAACTTATAAATCAAAGACGGAAAGTATCAGTGCTAAGTTCTTTCATCACCGAGCTCAGTCCATCTCTCCCCACCCTCACCCCACTAATAGAGTATGACCCAGTCTGGTCCATTAATTTAGAAGGAAAACAAGCTATTAATTTTGTATGCATTTGAATTTGGAGGTAGACAAAAAAAATTCCTCTCATGAAGCCATTTAAATAAATTTCTGAAAAAAACTGAAGCTAATCTGTACAGAAAAACTCATCTATTATTTTTGAACAACTCTCTGCTAAAATAAGCATGTGTTCTGCCAAATGCTTGCTCTGAGGCAAGCTACTGTGGTCTGGTGAAGGCATGCCAGAGGTCATCTGGATAATTACTTCAAGCCGTGGACATTTTTGCCCACCAGGGGACATTTGATAACTGCTATCCATGTATTTGCGTGCCTCAATCATAAAGCAGGGGTTCCTGGCATCTAGCAGATAGATTGTCAAGCCAGGTTGTCTCACATAGTTCCAAATGCCCAGAGTAATTCTCTATGTCTAAGACGTGTTTGACCTAAAATATCAGTACTGTCAGGCTGGAAAAATCCTGCTTTAAACGTGTTGGGGTCTGTTGGAATTGCCTCTCACTCCCAGCTTCAGTTCTTTCCAAATCTTTGGGAAGTAAGAAGTTGAAGCCCTCAGATCTTTTCTGTACAGAACTCTTCAGAGTTTTCATTATGCTAATGCAGAAAGGGAAGCTTGTCCCAGCCAACAGTAGAACACGCGAAACACACAGATTAGCATCTGGGTGGAAATTTCTCTCGAAGCCTTCCAGAGGCATTCCTTTGCCAAGACAGTGGGAGCAGAGATTCCATCTGATCTTCCAGAACTCAGACTGGTACTGTCGCAACACCGTCACCTGGAAGTGGGAAGGCCATGCACACCCACTGCCCAGCTCTGACTGCTGGCTCTCCTGATTCTTTCTCAGCAGCCCAGCCCAGCCACCATTTCCTTTGTATTCTCCACACTCCTCCAGCCCTCTCTACCGGCAGCACTTTCTCCATCTCCTCATTTTTGATAGTTGACTTATTGGTCTCTGGAGTTTGAGTCTTAGGAGGGCCTTTCCTGTGGCGAGGCTGTACAGTTTCAGGGCTGTCGTTTGGAGTTTCCAACCATTTGGAGTAAGAGCTTCTCTGATAACTTTGGATTCAGGGAGCGTTTTATTGCTGTTGTTTTGTTCCCTGATGCCTATCTAGCTGTATCAACGTCATTTGTTGAGTGATTGTTAGGAACTCAATGTCCACCGAGACGACACCCCTGTCAGCAAGCTGCATGCCTTATTTTGTTTCTGTAGTTATACAAAGGAAATAACTGTTTTGTAGCGCTAGGAGAAAATCAACCTTCCTACCGTAAACTTAGAGGATCTCTTTGTTAGTGTCACAAAACAAACACCATGCAGTTTTTTTTTCAACCAAGTCCAATAGCATCGAGCACATTTACGTTGCTGTAGGATCCACCTCTAGACCAGATCAAATCTTCTTGCTATGTGGCTTTGATTCACTCCGCCATTGGTTCAGGACACACCTACAGTTTGTAAGTTGTACCTTAATTTTAGAGACCTTAAATTGTGGGGAAGAATACCTCTCAGGATCACTGACATGCACTCTTCATTTCTCAGATGTATTGGACATGTTTCTGGGTGTCCCATTGATTGTCTGTGTGACACTGCCTTATCACTTGAGGTCCTGGGGTTGGATTGCATATTATAACATGCAGCAGGCCTGGTTCTCTTCACTGGCCATCTTCCTCAGAAGAGTTCTCTTTTCCACAATGCTTGCCTGCCCGTTTGAAATAACAGATCTCCTTTTCTTGGTTCTTATTGGTCTTCCTCCACTCTTTCTGACTCATTCCGCTGTTTTTTTAATTACTAGGTGGCATTTTAATGATTAATAAAATGCTGTAGGAATACTGGGAACCTCTATATTTTAAAAACTTAAGGGACTGGAGAGCTGACTCAGTGGTTGAGAGTATACTGTTTTGGGAGAAGCCTGAGTTCAGTTCCTAGCACCCATGTCAGGTGGCTCACAGCTGCCTGTAACTCCAGTGACAAGGGATTCCACACCTCTGGTTTCCGCTGACACTCATACTTAAATGGCACATGTACATTTAGTTAAAAATAATAAAAATATTTTCAAAATTTTTCACAAAGAAGACTTTATCGGGTCTGAAGGTGGCCCCAAGGCCTGGGTCAGCACACATCTCTGAAGGTTTGGATCTCTTCTCCCTTTCTGGATGTCCATCACAGCCTTGCCATGGTGATACAGCCTCCCCCCCAACCTGCATCCTCCTCACGAAAGGGAGATGTTCCTTTAAGGCTTGCCAGCCTTCTTCAGCGAGATTACCAGTCTCTCAAGAAGAACTGAAAGTCTCAAGCGTCTGTGACTGCGTCAGCATTTCTTATGGTTCACTAATGCATTTCCCTTCTGTAAGAGTTTGTTGCTCTGCCAGTTCCTATTAAAGTTTTAGCATTTTAAATATTGTATTACTAAAAGCTTATTTTTATTTGCATTTATAGATCATAAGCTCATTTCTGCCTTGTTTTACTGAAGAATACATTAAAAGAGCCAGTTAATCTTGTAGAAAATGGCGTTCAGTGATCTTACATCGAGAACTGTGCGTTTTTACGATAATTGGATCAAAGATGCTGGTGAGTAATGAGATTTTCCAATTGAAGTTCATCTTTCCTTTTTATATCAAATTCCCACATTAATAGGATTTATTTGGAACAAAATAAAAGACTTGACAACTTCCTACTCCTTTATTACGTTAATCAAGAAGCTGTATCCAGGGTTCTATTCTAGCCAAACCTGCATATATGTTCATGATGACATTCATAATAGTGAAGACACTCTAAATTATCTTCAGGAGAGCCCTGGGTGATGTGCGATGGCACATCTCAACCCAGGAGTCCTTAAAAATGGTTTTGGAGGGTCGGTACTCTAATGTTCTAGAGGGAAATTACAGACGCTGTTGACAGAAGTTCAGTCCAAGCTGATTCTGGAATGAAAGAACTGCCCTTGCCCCCGAGAGGTGATGCAGAAAGAGCAGGGAGTAATAAAAATAGAAATGGTCCTTTGGAACATTTAGTGTCACCAGAGTTTAAACTATACAAACGGAAGCCTTGCATGAGCATCGAGTGCGTTTCTTCTGTGGAGAGCTGGCCCTCTCGTAGGTGGTGAATGACGGTTTGGTCATTTGGTCTGCTGGTGAGGTCTGTGGTCAAGGTCATGCGTTTGTACCTGCGGACTGTGCGCTCTCCAGCTGAGCTCCACCCGGTCTCATGAGTGGCTGTCTTTTGTCTGTCAGTGAGTTTTCAAACCCTAGGCAATGTAGTATTGTTTCAAAAACTATTAAAGTCTTAAAAATTAAAACAATGCTACAAGTTTTTAAGATGAAAGGAACCAGAATGCCTTAGAACTTAGACCTGAGATATCGGCCAACCTAATGTCTCATTTTAGAACTGAAGAAATTGAAACCCGGAGATGTGACCTTCCCAAAGTTACTGTGAGTTGAGAGAGAAAGGGAAAAGAAAGAACCACCCTAGAACTGTTGTTTTTAAATTATGTCTAGTGTTCTAGCATTTTATTGTTTGTCATTATTAAGCTTCACATAGTCACGACTAGAACCACTTTGGAGTAAACCACAAATTCATCACGTACCTAGTACACGTGAAGCTGCATCTTAGTTTACAATGATTTCAGCAAAGACACTCTTTCATGGGCAGCATCCTTCTCCCCGTGCTGCTAAAGGGCAATGCTACTTCTCTAAAGTTTATCCAATAATTTTGTCCCTCAAGAACGCCAAGGACAAACAAGCTCGACTCTGTTAGGGCTAATAGAGTAGATTTTTCTCTATTTTCTAATCCCTTTCTGAAAGTTTCAAGTTACTGGGTTCAGAAAAAGTACCAGTTTCTTTAGAGATCTTCTTTCCCCATTGATTTATAGTGATTGCTACAAATTCAATGTTTAAGGCAAACATTAAATGTTGCATCTCAAAGGAGAGATGTACTCAATTCTCACTATTTGAACCTGGAACCCGAGGAGATCCAGGTTTAATTTAAAAGATTATTGCATGTATGTATCGCCACAATTGTACGGGAAGCAGTCAGAGGACAACTACGTGGGGTTGGTTCTCTCCATACACTTTAATGTGGCTTCTAGGGATGGAACTCAGGTCGTTGGGCTTGGACAGCAAGCACTTTACCTTCTGGCCAAGCTCCCCAGCCCTGGCAACAGATTGTAGAATAGAGCTATTTGGAAAAATAGATCCTCTGCCATCCAAACCTCATTATTCACTGTCCTCAATGCAAGAACCTAAGAAATTCAGGTAAACCTTATCTTAACTTAACCTTAACAAGAGCCAAGGGGACTCAGATGGTGGAGACTAATCTCGTGGTCCTAGAAGTACAAACTATTTTAATACAAACTATGTCAGAATGCTGCTTCCGCCTCTTTACCTTTTGTTAGAAGTATTTCCATCAAAAAAGTGAGGAATACTCAGTCAAAAAAAAAAAAAGGAGTAGCAAAGGATTCTAGGTGGTCAAAAATAAGGAGAAACCATGCCAATGGAGCAGGCAAGAAGAGAGAGGGGAGGGGCACAGAGAAGGTGAATTAATATTCATTGAAGTCTTAGGAGAGGAAAGGCCATGAGATGTGGAAAGAGAATAGCCGGGACTCAGGGCCCTCTCTACCGGAGAATAACTAGGTGACCTTGAACAAACTGTGTGTGTGTGTGTGTGTGTGTGTGTAAACAAGAGTGGGAATAGCACCTGTCAGCGAATGCACAAGATGTGAGAAAATATTCTGTTACTGGGGCAGTGTCCTGACACAAATAGATCAAGATGTTACAAATTATGTTAGGTATTTTTAAGGTAACAAATCGCTTGAGTTGTTTTTTTTTTTTTTTTCTTGTCAAGGTCTAGCAGAGTTAAAAGGATTTGTATTAAGATTTACAACTTTGTGAAAAGGCTGTGCAGTGCAGCAGGGGAGTTCTTCTTGTATTTAGTATGGTATTGATCTGGAGTGGCATTAGTTTTGCTTTTCGTACCCTGGGAAGAGCTGAACACACAAACAAGAGCCAAGAATTTCAAGTGTTTTCTTGGCTTTGGCCCTAATCCTGTGTGGCCTTGGGAGAACTGACTGTTACTAGTTTTCTGATCACTGCAGAAGTGGTGGTCGTTCCTAATTATTTCATGTGGAAATTTCCACGGCCACAGTTTTTCGTTTGTCTTTTTTTTTTTGTTTTTGTTTTTTTTTTTTGGCAGCTTAATATGTAAGATAGAAAGGAGTTTATTACAATTCTTTGATATGGAAATCTAGATTTTAAAATCATACTATAGTAGCATTTTGATCTCAGGAGAAATAAAAAAGCAGCTTTTTTGTGTGTTTTTGAATGGAAGTGCTCACTTTCAGATAGTGCGAGCCTGCTTTGCTTTGCAAGAAGATGGAGGATGAACAGGTCCCCTGCCTCTCTGAACTCTTAGTATATCAAAAAGCAGGTGGGCTGGAGAGATGGCTCAGAGGTTAAGAGCATTGCCTGCTCTTCCAAAGGTCCTGAGTTCAATTCCCAGCAACCACATGGTGGCTCACAACCATCTGTAATGGGGTCTGGTGCCCTCTTCCAGACTGCAGGCATACACACAGACAGAATATTGTATACTAAATAAATAAATATATTTAAAAAAAAAAGCAGGTGTGAAATGAGTCTCCCTTCCCTTCCAGCTTCTCCGTTCTGTTGATATTTAGAATTTTAAAATGTGTACTCTTTGATGTAGCATGTGATGCTTAAGAACCCTGTCTTAGCCGGGCGATGGTGACTCACGCCTTTAATCCCAGCACTCGGGAGGCAGAGGCAGGCGGATCTCTGTGAGTTCGAAGCCAGCCTGGTCTACAGAGCGAGTTCCAGTACAGGCTCCAAAGCTACAGAGAAACCCTGTCGTGAAAAACAAAACAAACAAACATTCAAAAATTTGTAACCGTTGCCCAGCCTATCTCTCTCCTTGTTGTCTGTCCGGAGCCTTAACACCCTTTATTTCACCTGTGAGACTGGGTATTGCTGAGTCCGGCTTATTTCAATTAACATAACAATGTATTGTGCCACTTACGGAGAGGTCGCAGAGGACATAGTTTCCTTCTTTTGAGAGACCAAATGATATCCCACTTCCACTGTTCTCTTTATCCATCTGATGAGGAACCACCAGGTAGATCTCACACGACAGCTGTTGTGAATAACACCACAGCGGGTCTGACAGCTGGTAGCCACCACAGTTTCCAGAAACGAGATTGCTGGACTTACGATCATCATATGCTTGGGTTTTAATGGGGTCTCCATGTGGTTTTCCTAGCGGCTGTACTCATTTAACGTCTCACAGTGAATGAACAGGGTTTCCTCCCCCTTCTTCTCCAGCAGCACTCATTGCCTTTTGTTTGATGCTGCAGCCCAACAAGTGGTAGGTGATGTCGTGTTCTGGTACTGATTTGTATTTTCCTGATGATTACTGATGTTGTGCACTTATTCTTCTCTTTGTTGATCGCTTGTGTCTCTTCTTTTGAAAAATTAAGTCCTTTGTCAGTTTTTTATGGCTGGATTTAAAAAGCTTATATGCCCATTACCCACCACTTAGGACTCTGATTCAATTGAATTAAGGTCATTTGGGGGGGGGGGGTTATTGGACTTTTAAATACGACAGAGGTGATTCAGCTATGATTAAAGATTTGAGATCTACTGTAATGACAATAGCAAGCTTACAAAGTGCATATGCTCTTTGCAAATTCCTCACCCAAGCCTCTGTGAAATACTCGTTTTATGCCCAATTCACAGATGAGGAAACTGCACTCAATGAGATTAAGTCAGTTACCTAAGACGGCATCAAGGGCCAGAGGGAGGGACGGGGTCATGACACTGACTGCCTCTAGAAGTTTGCTGTACTACAATTTTCAGAGCCTGGTATAAAAAGGGCAGGTAAAGAAACAGCTCAGTGCGTACAAATTGTGTGTGGTGTGACCATGAAGACCTGTGTCCACTCGCCAACATCCATGTGAAAAGCCTGGAATGGCGGCCCATGCCTAGAATCCCAGCTCTGGGAAAGCAGGAACAGGGGATCCCCGGATTATACTGGCCAGCCAGCCTAGCCAAATCACAGAAGAAAACAAATGGATCATTTCTCATGAATGACCCCGAGGTTCACCTCTGGCCTCCTCACATGGACACACAAATGCGTGTTCCTTTGTACACACAAACATACATTTTAAAAATGTCTTTGTTATTTTATTATCTCTTTGGAAAATAACATAGAATGAGATAAACAAGCGTTTCCCATAATAACTTTTTATTTGTAGAACTTGAAAGTCTACAGGGTTTTAAGAAAAGGTGTGTGCTGTAAAAGCTCAATCACAGGAAGAAAGGATTTATTTGGAAACGGTTTTCTTGGTCTTCCCGAGCTAGCCTGGCATGCTTTTCTTGGCTTGTTTTCTTTCTGTTGCTAACAGAGGAGGAACAGGAGGATGATGTCATTTGATTTTTCTTCCCTTGCCAAGTCAGTGAAAAAATCAAACAAAAGATATCTCTGATGGAGAAGTGCCTTTACTGACACTTAAGCATTTTTTGTTTGAAAACTGTATTTGGAGGTGACTAACAACAGCCAGAGCATTTGCCATTGCCTGTGAGGAAGACACCAGAAGCCTCCCTTATTTTAGCTAAGCTGTTAGAGGCGACTGCAGCTCTCCAGGGCTCTTCCTGTAGTGCTAATTTCATTAGTCTTTATTGTATTAGGGATAAACGCTAGACATATTAATAAAACAATAAAAAGCGAGACATAGGCTTTATGACATTCTTGTATTAGGGTTTGCATTGACCTGCAGGGGATGGAATTCATTTTACGACTGATCAGCTCTCATTCCGAGCCTTGCTTCTCAGTTCTGTGACAAACTTTGATTTTCTGAAAGTCACCTCACAGTGTTTGAGTCCATAGCATGATTGCCAGTGATGGCCCAAAATCCTGTTGTATAGAACTTGTCATTGTTACGAGGCTGGAGAATAATTTACTGGAGTTGTCGGTGATTGTGAGCTGCTTTGTGGGTGCTGGGAACTGAACCTGGGTCCTCTGAAAGAACAGCCAGATGAGAAGAAGATCAAATCCTAAACATCTAGCATTGGTTTTTGAGTTGACTGTTTACTCCTCAGCTTGCTTTGCTTGTTTGAAACGAGGGCATGAGCAGGCATTTTTGAGTGAGACCCGCTTGAAGACAGGCTAAGTCACCTTTACTGGCTAAAGCCCTGAAGAGTCACCTGCTGCATGGAACATCTTCAGCTCTGAAAGCGAGGCTGATGAGTGGACAGTCATACAGTTCTAGTGAAGAGGTTTGGGACAACCTACAAGGGTGCTAAGGTCTGCTGGTAACTGGCTTTCTTGTTGGTGATTTAGAAAAACAGGGATGCGTGCTCCAGGTCTTCTTTCCCAGTAAGGAAGGTGATGCTCTATCTGAGCTGAGTCAGATGCTCTCGGAAGCTGCCCGTGGTTACTTTCCTCTGTACCACTCTGGCTTCATGAGGTCACTTGGTCAAATTACACCCCAAGTGCTTGAAATTATAGAACGAACCACAGTCGGTTTTTAATTGCAATTTTGAAATGCCACAATCCTGCGAGCCTGGAGCCAGCAAGAACTGAATCAATTTATGTTGTTTTATTTGGTTCAAAATAGCAGAATTACTGGCTCACACTTTGGACACCTAGGACATATACTTTAACCAGTTAGATATTGACACATCCCTTTCAGTTTTGTGGTTCTATGATATAATATGATATAATATCTGAGAAAATATGTCAGTTTTGTTAGGAAGCCAAGAGAATGAATAAGCAGTAAATACAAACACACTTTTAAATGCAAAAGACTATCAGAATAAAAAAAATATTTTTGAGATGGGGAGAGTCTCATTTATCCCAGGCTGGCCTTGAACTCCTGATCTCTTGCCGCCACCTCCAAGTGCTGTCATCACAGGAGTACACCACCATGCCCATGTAGGGTGGAAATATTCTGAATGTTGATCGTGGTCATGGATGGTGGAGCATCTCCTCTAGATCTGCTTATACCCACTGCTTAGAGCTTAGAGAAGTTGTAGCTGAGACCACAGTACAGTACTGTGGGGCTCTGGCGAAGGCTCTCCTGGGTTGCTGTTACCTCACTTTGATAGCAGGAGAGCTTCTTGGGGTCCCTTTCATGACACCAGCTCTATTTGGTGAAAAGCTCTTGCTTCCATCACAGTATGGACTAAGATTCCAACACAGGGATTTTATTCCTTTTACTCTCTTTTGAGATTGACCCCAAACTTGGTGTGTAGCCACAGATGACTTCGAACTTCTGATTCTCCTGTCTCCGTTTCCTGAGTGCCGGGATTTCATGTGTGCACCACCGCCCCAGGCTTAACACATGGATGCGGAGAGGATGCAGAATTCAATCCATAGCATGGTTCCTCCAGAAGGGCTTTTTCAGAGATTCTCCCTCAGGTTCTGGTGACAAATACCTCCCGCCCTTTGAGATTTAAAGATGATGACAGCCTTACTGTTCCTAGAGATTTCTCCTGTCACACCACCTAAGGATAAGGATGCTCGGGAGTGTTGAGTAGTGCATGGTCAGCACAGGGATACAGGTTGCTGTCTGTTATCTCGGGGTTAAGAGGCTGTGCACTTACCTGTTATCTTTCTCTTAGATCCAAGAGTTGAAGACTGGCTCCTCATGTCCTCGCCTCTGCCACAAACCATCATCCTGGGGCTCTATGTCTATTTTGTCACCTCTCTGGGACCAAAGCTCATGGAGAACCGGAAGCCCTTTGAACTCAGGAAAGCGATGATAACGTACAATTTTTTCATAGTACTGTTTTCTGTGTATATGTGTTATGAGGCAAGTGTCTTCAGTATTCCTAATGGGAAAAGTTTGCCAGAGTCTTTTGTGTATATGTCAGCATGTTGTTGTTATGACTATGGAGCACCCCCTCCTTTTTTATTTTTATTTTATTTTATTTTGAGAAGTGAAGAACTTAGAAACTAAGCAGGTGTTTACAGCAACAGAAACAAATTGTTAGAAACAATAGTGAGGAAAGAAAAATAACACTTAGCTCAGAGATTTGCACATAATAAAGGTTAATTTTGAGGAAACTCATGCTCAGAGAAATAATTAACAAACTCGGAGTGATAGCCGGTAAGTGCAGGGCTAGGCCTGGAAGAAGACGGATCCAGCTGACTCCAGAGCTCTTGTCTTGGTAACAGTCTGTCCCATCCCGGCAGGAACTTGTGGTTACTCTGTGCTCTGAGGAGCTCCACAATGACTGGATGGGTTTCAGGGGATTTGAGGAAGAAGAACACAGACTCACATGGAGTCATAGGCTGTAAAGCCCTGTCCCCTGTGAGAGATATAGAAACCTTCCAGAACTCAGGGCAGATTGTGGATTTGCTCCCTGCCTCCGCTATTCACGTGTCTCAGCTGCCCTCACATACCCGCTTCTCCAGGGTTCTTTGATGTATTTCCAACCCCAGCTGTCTTCCTCCGTCTCTTTATTTTCTTTCTACCGTACCTGCGCTTGCTCAGACTTGGGGTCTATTAGGCGCCTCGCTGTCCTCGCTGGCTTCTGTAACACCAGCCTCACTCCTGCTGCAGATGACCTGATCAGTCTCCTGAAATCTCTGCTCCCCTTTTCTCCACAGGCTGCTCTCAAGCCTGGCTTCATTCTGCTGCTTGTCCTGTTGTTGTTCCTACCCCCTACCCACAGGCCTCTACTCTTCCATCCTCTAGACTATGGACAGGCTGCTCGCATGTTCTCAGAGAGGGATTATACATTCGAGAAAGGCTAAGAGCATGCTTGCAAGCTAGGAGCCCAGGCTGCCTCATTTTGACCTTGTTACTTTTTCTCTAGGCCTTGGGTCTTTTAGGTTGTAATGACAGGATTGGCCTAGTTTTTCTCTCGGGTTCCAGAATGTTCTGGTATTCTCAGGTTCTGTATTTGACAGTGTCACTGTTTGTGATGACCCCAAATTATGTTTCTCAGGCTCGAAGATAATCCAGTAGTAACCAGTTAGCTTTGGTTCCTGTTTTGTCAATTGCACCATAGAAGGTTAAAAAAATATCAGAATCAGAGAGTTTCTGTCTTCACTAACACTTGAGTTATAATTTCCGAACGTACTGCCTGCTGAACATAAACCATTAATATTTTCTTTACTAGCCTAGGATAGAGGGATAGCTGTCAAAACCTTCACAGGCTGTTGGTGTGTCCTTAAACTCAGCATCAGGGAAGCGTTAGATCCACTCTGAACACACACTTTTAACTTTAGCTAGGATGTGTGCTCTCTGTTGACAATAGCATCTTATGGTAGGGAGCAAGATCTTGTCGGGTTTTCAGAGTAAATGCCTCAGCCAGGCATGTTTGGCCAAAAGGAGGAAGAGAACAGTGCCATACTGAAGAAATTGGGCTGTCTTTTTGTGTTGGAGGGAGCTAGATACACATCCGGCACTAATGAAGGAGGGAGTAGGTGGGAGCACAGAGGCCGAAACACATAGCCTCTCTCTCATTTACCGCGACTCTTGTCTGTGTTAGGCTAAGGGGAGAACTAGTCAATTTAAGGAAATAGCTCCTGGGGTTAGAGCAGCGGTTCTCAACCTTCCCAATGTTGTGACCCTTTAATACAGTTCCTCATGTTGTGGTGACCCCCAACCACAAAATTATTTCATTGCTACTTCATAACTGTAATTTTGTTACTGTTATGAATCATAATGTAAACATCTGATATGCAATTCCTGTGACAAAGCCTTTTGACCCCCAAAGGGGTCAGGACCCACAGGTTGAGAAACAAAGGGGTAGCATCAGACGAAATGAGTCTAAACATATCAGAAATGGCATTGTTTGCTGACTTGAGGATTCTGAGAAACAGAATTCACTGTTTCTGTCACATTCCATTGTTACTTTGAAAAGATCTGTTCACTTGATTTTTCAGGCATTTTAAAATATGGATTGCATATCCTATACTTTTCTGAGTCTTAATGTTCATGATCTCATAGCTTTTCCAGAGCTTATACTACCTTATACTGCAGAGTAAGTGTGAGGACAGAGAGAGGGGATGGATTTTAAACACCTTAGTTAAATTTGTTCTTTCTACTTTCCCCTTCCTTTTGCATATTAAAATATCATCTTGACTGATTTCTGATGATGGGTACTTGTTATCACAGCCCTTAGGAGCCTGAGACAAGAGTCGTTAAGTTTGAGATCAGCCTGGGCTGCATAGCAAAACCCAGTCTCAAAAAATAAACATACCCAGGCCTCGAGAAAGCCTTGAAGTGTGTATTTTTATATTGGAAAATTATGATTTTAGCCAAACTAGTGATGAGACTATAAACAGAATATGCTTCAGAAACCAAAAGTGGCATAAATCATGAATCTTATAGTAAGAGAGACGTTCTAAGCCAGATGCTGGCAGTTGCAGAGTGAGAAGCAACACTTGAAAAAAGAGAGAGAGAGAGAGAGAGAGAGAATGTTATTGTCCCTACCCCAGATCAGCCCAACCATTATACGTGTGCATTAACTAAAATCAAGCACTTGGCTTTCATTTGTAGTTACAGTTTTAAAAGATCTTCCCACCATCAAACTAAAAGAATGTCAATATGATCTTAGAATTACAATTCAGACTTATCAACAATAGGCTTTTATTTTTAACACCAGTAGAAGGTCATGTTGTGGGTGTGTTGGAATGACCGTCTGCCCGCTTATGCTCCAGTTAGTAACGAGAGCATTGTCTTCCCTTATTTGTCTTGTGAATTCAAAGTGCAACTGTTATCAGACCTGTATGTGGTTGGTTTTTATGTTAAAAGAGGAGAGAGAGCACCAGAGCCAGGCACTGCCACTTCAGGTACTTGCCAGCTATGGGCAGGAAAAGCACAGTGGCCATGGCTACCCTTTTGGCACATGGCCAGGTTTTGGCTTGTTCAAACACTTACTGATTAATTGGGAAGATTTGAAATGTCCAGGGAAAACAGAGCCAGGCACTCTCCCTTTTAAAGTACAGGAGCACCCACATATGTGGTGGACATAGAAAATACTTACTAATTAAGCCAAACACTCCCAGAGTTTTGTCCTCCACCGTGTTAAAGGAATCCTCCCAAGGAAAGGACAAAGTAGTCAGAATGCAGTTCATAAAAACAGCGTGTGCATTTGTGGCTTTGAGAATGCCTGATGCCAAGCTTCTGCCCACAGCGTGTTCAGTTTGTCCTGGTTCTCGCTGCCTCTTCCCCTGCGTTGCCTGCTTGCTCAGCTGGTCATGCAGCAAGGTGTAGTCAAAACCAGTTTTGTTGTGCTGTTAGCAAGTGCGTCCTCTTTAACACACATGCTTCTCTTCCAGTTTGTGATGTCTGGCTGGGGGACAGGCTACTCGTTTCGATGTGACATTGTTGACTATTCTCAGTCACCAAGAGCCATGAGGGTGAGTTCCTCTTTGGGAAAATCTGGTACTTAATGTCATTGTGAAAATCCTTTGGGCTCTGCAATATTGAATATGAATTCAGAATGAGTGAATGACTCGGTTATCAGATTATATTAATGGGGGAAGCTAAAATTATAAGAAAGAATTAAAACAAATATGGTATATAAATTCTATAAAATGACTGTTAGTTCTGTTTAAATGTCTTGGGTTTCAAAACTTACCTGATTTCTGAAAGATGAGAAATAGAATTTTCATAAGATCGAGCAATCTCACTTCTGGCAATATTCCTAAAGGGTTGAAGTCAGGGACTCAAATAGGCGTCTATATACACATGACCACAATACCATTACTCACGATGACCAACATGTAGAAACAATCCAAGTGTTCATAAAGGGTAAATAGCTAAACAAAATGCCCCCCCCACACGCTAGAATATTATTCAGCCTGTAAAAGCTACAGTTTGTATGAGTCTTGAGGACACTGCTAACATCACAAAAGGGCAAACACATGACCCAGCTTGTGTGTGGTACCCAAAATAGTCAAATGCATAGGACAGAGGGTAGAATGATGGCTGAAAAGAAGAGGGAAACGGGAAATCACTTCTGAGTGAGCATTATTTCACCTTTTCAGCATGAAAGAGTTCTGTGGGTGGATATGTAACGGTTGTAGAGGGATAGAAATGAAATCAAAGCCTCCCAACTATGCCTTAAAAAACTTACTAGGATGGTAAATTTTGTTATGTATTTCAAAAACCATTTTAAGTAAATGTTTCTTCCGTATAAAATACTGGATAAATAAATTCTTATCTGTGCCTATTTCCACAGATGGTGCACACCTGCTGGCTTTATTACTTCTCCAAATTTATTGAGCTGCTAGACACTGTGAGTATGTGGCCCACACATTCAGCAACTGCTCAATGTCTCCCTGAAACAATAAACGGCTAGCACAGCTGGCACATGCCTTTGCTTATCTCTCCTCCCCTGGCTAGCCTACTGTGATCCCTTTGCTTATCTCTCCTCCCCTGGCTAGCCTACTGTGATCCCTTTGCTTATCTCTCCTCCCCTGGCTAGCCTACTGTGATCCCCTTTTCCTGTACTTATCTGTGTGTTTAGAAAGCTTGCTTTCCAGCATTTCACAACCTTTAACTGCATTCTTCAAAACATGTAGGTATTACCTGATTATGATTGACGGGCTAGCTACCATTTTCTCTGGGCACTTGGTGTAGATGATGATGGCTCTTTATGAAGCAGGTCACAAGACAAAGAGCAGCGACCGTGTTACGCTACACCAAAGCACAGTGTCCACCGTGCTCTGTAAGACACATAAGCATCACAGTTCATAAACTCATAGCAAAATGTGATATTATCTTTGAGGTGACAGTCATTTGAGGAACACAAATGCTATCTCTAGCTGCTGTTCTGAAACCTGAGCTTGCTGGGCCCTACTTCTCCCTGCTTTGGGTCCTAGTGAGGGTCAGCTCTAGACCTTGAGCCATTGGGCCCAGGGGTTTGTGGACTCTGAAGTGGAAAGCCAGAGCTTTGGTTTCCTGCTAGCACAGGACAGCTATGCTGGCTTTACTGAGAAGTAAGTCTGGAACACACATCACCACACTGTTGATCAGAAACGTCAACACTTTTCACTCTTAGTTGACTAATCATAAAGCGTTAGGTTGAGGAGGGACTTTGGAGGACTTAAAATCCAGGGCTTCTCAAATTTTAGCATGCATTAAAATTGCCTAGAGAGAAGCCTGCCCTCAGGAGGCTGAGGCGGGACCACAAGTTGGAGGCCAGCCTGGGCTACATAGCCCTGTCCTATCTTTAAAAACAAAAGAAGAGGAAAGGAAAGAAAAGAGGGAAAACAAAGCAAAACCAAAACCCATGGAGGACTTGTGAATCACAAATGATGCTTGAACTTCCTAGTGCCTCTGAGTCAGTAGGTCCTGGGTGGAGCTGGGCAATTCCCTTTTCTGACAGTTTCTCAGCTGATCTTTGAGAAGCTGCTTGCCATAGACACATGGTTCAACATTCAGGTGCCTTAGCATTACATGTGTTAGGAACAAAACAAAGCACGCAGGCCCCATCTCTTGCAATCTGATGTCCTGTGGGCATGGAGTACACATGGTATTTTAAAATTATTTTTTCAAATTGTAACTTGCAGCCACATTTAGGATCTATTGATCTAGTTCAGAACCCCCCTGGGGGGGAGGGGGGAGATAAAGGACCTAAGAAGTTGAACTGCTTACCCAGAGACATACTGGAAGTTTATGATCCCTATGTTGTGCACCGGGCTGTGCTCTTTCATGTGCATAAGCAAATGCGTTTGGCTTTATTGACTCTACTTTGCATATTCTCAGCAGCAACTTCCATAAGGAAATTGTTTCCGCCTTGAGGCCGTCCAAGTTTTCCTGACACAGTAATGCTTTGTGTTATGCCCTGAATTTGAAAGTCTAACTTTACTCTGGCGCTGTGAACTTCTCTATTAGCGCATTCTTCCAACACCCAGCGCCCCTCCCCTGCTCTCCTGTAGCAAGCCTCCACTGGGCACGCGCAATCTCAATGGTCTCCTTGTTGCTGTTCTTATTCTTCCTATGGAGCTTTGCTGTCTTGTCCACGGTATTTTTCAGATTAACTCTTCAAGAGTTTCAAGACTTTCACCATTTGTTTTCTTTGGTAATATGTTCTTTTTGTTTGCTTGTTTGTTTTCAAGTCCGCTGTCAGTTTGCCTAACCTCTTATGGTAGGATGTGTTAGAGAGCGATTAGAATGAAATAATCTCAGCCCTGGGAACTACGGCTGAACTTCTGGCTGTCATGTAGGTCAAAACTTAGTAAGATTTATATATTTGTTTATTTATTTATTTATTTATTTATGTATTTATTTATTTATTTTTTAATCGATAGTATTTTTTTTCAGTAGGTTCTGGCCAGAGTTTTCACTGTGTATATTTGATTTTCAAATCGGCACAAACCTTCTTCTCACTTTCTTTTTGGTCCTCTCATTGATTATGTATCATACCTGACCTCATGCATGTTGGTTCGCCTTTGAGCAGCACCCTGGAGAACCAGCTACCCCTGCCAGCATCCTGCAAAGCAACCCACAGGCAGCCAATTGTAAAATTGTTTACCCTTTACCAATACTTTTGTAATGCTCAACAAGTTATTGCTTAGTTTTTATGAACTTGATTTTCTTTAAACTATTTCAGATCTTTTTTGTTCTGCGTAAGAAAAACAACCAGGTGACTTTCCTTCATGTCTTCCATCACACAATCATGCCGTGGACCTGGTGGTTTGGAGTCAAATTTGCTGCAGGTAGAAAAGGGAGAGCTGGGGTCATGTGATATATGGGTCGACATTTCGGTGTGCTACAAACACAAATTCTGTCCTTAAATGAGATTTATAAGAATTTAAAAAAAAATAATAATCAAAGCGCCAGTTTGGTTAAACTTCTGACTTTGAAATTATTGCCTGAAGCACAAGTGTAGAACTCTTAATTAAATCCCCACCCCAAGTCTCCAGACATGAAGACTTTTGAGTAAGGCCTACTATGCAGTCTTTAGTTTTGTTTATTTTTTTTTTTGTTTCCCTTTAGAGTCCTATGACATGTTTTTCAGTGAAATCGGTAATGAATAAAAAGATAAAATATCAAAAGTTTTGGATTAATTGATATCTACTTAAATAATATTCCGAGTTTGTTCACAAAAAGTCAGAATAATATCTCTAGTTCTATGTTTTGTTTGCCTTCAGATTCCTGACACCCGACATACCCCTTCTTAGTCTGCTCTGTGTTGCTATAAGATTGCTAGAGGCTGGTGAAGAAAAGAGGTCTGCTTTGCTTGTGGTGTTGGACGCTGAAAGCTCAAGACCCGGCAGAATTATCTGTTTGGGAAGATCTAGCAGTGTAATATGGCATATGGCATCCACGCAGAACTGGCAAGGGGAAGAGCGAGAGGAGGCAGGGAGTGGACAAACCCACAGAGGATGAGAACAGACAGATGTAACAAGAGAAGAGCAAGAGACGTGGGGACGTCCTGACCTAAAATCTGCAGGGTTTGACCTAATCGCCTCTCACTAGGCTCCATCTCTTAAGGGTCCCACTACCTATCAGTCCAGTTGCACTGGAGACAAAGCTTTTGGCACATGAACACTTGACACATCTAAGATGTGGCAGACAACACCGCAACAGCTTCAAAGATGAGCCAGATCGCGATGCTATTGCTCAACTCCCCAAAGCAGTCTGTCACAGGACACATTTTGGTTTTAGTTTTGTTTCTTCAGGTCAGAGGTAGTTTAAACCAAAAGATTGACCCGAAGTGTCTAATTCATTTTGGTTTGCTATGTCTGAACACCTAGAAATGGAAAAAGTAAGCAGTAAGTTTATTCTTTCATAAAGTTTGAAATAAACAACGTCTCCAAGCATGTATTTCTAGGTTAGCAAACTGCTGCGAGAATTACTCATTCTATTTCTTTAGCATCAAGAAGTCAGATACCCACACTTAAGACTAAGCCGGATCACCAGCTCACAGAGCACACTAGAGACACAAGACATTCTCTTTTTACCTGGACCACCCTTTAAAGGAGATGGGGATTAAGGTGATGAGTCAAGACACTATGACAAAGTGCTTGAAGTCCATAGACATGGGACATTTTCAACCCCAAGGGCATCCTTGCTTGAATCTGCACTTCTTGAAAGTATGACTTGTTTTGAAATGGAAGCTTAGACCATCAACGAAGTCAAACAAAGTAGAGAAAAACACTTGATTCATTCTTTAAAGAAAATTTATGTTTCCTAGAGTGGAATTAGTAGATATTCAAAACGGGAAGAAGGGAGGACCACAGAAAGGATAAAGAAGCTGAGGGGAACACGGTGGCTTTGGTGTCTTCAAGGCACCTGTGTATTTGGGAGCACTGCCTTCCCATTTTTTTCTCCCTCTTCTTTTTCAGAGTTGTGATGTAGTATATAGAGTTCCTCGAGCCCCATGAGAGGAAGGTTTCAAATCCTCTGGTGGGGGCTGGAGAGATGGCTCAGTGGTTAAGAGCATTGCCTGCTCTTCCAAAGGTCCTGAGTTCAATTCCTGGCAACCACATGGTGGCTCACAACCATCTGTAATGAGATCTGGTGCCCTCTTCTGACCTGCAGGCATACACGGAGGCAGAATATTGTGTACATAATAAATAAATATTAAAAAAAATCCTCTGGTGGAAATTCAAAGCTCCTTACAGAAAACAGTGGACTGAATGCACAGAACCTGTGCACATGTGCCCACAGACTTTATAATAGGAAACCACGTGCATGCAAAGGGAGCACTTCTGTACCGTATTGCTTAGAGAATAACGGCAAGGAAAATATCGGTACAAGGTTTAGTACAGGAGCAGTTTCTCTTCCTTGGTTTTAATCTCTGGTTGGGTGAATTCAGGGATGCAGAGTCCACAGATACAGAAGTCCAGCTATATCCTGGTGTATTTGAAGAGACAGAAATAAACTAAAGGGAGTGAGAATACCTCTATTAGTATCTTAAAAAGTAAAGCAGTCACCTTTGATCACTAGCAGTCACGGGGTTAATGGGGAAGTTTGCACAGATACTTCTCTGTATCATTTTCTTTGCCTGCCTTTAGACACACAAGACATCATGACCACCCTAGGACTGGGTATTGAAATCATAGCTACCCCTAGGGGGCGTGTGTTGAAGAATTTTCCAGTTTTTCATAAATATAAGCAAGATGTTAGTGTATCTGACTTAAGAGACCTGAGGGGCTCAATATGCATTTGGGAGAAAGCAAGAATAAGAAACTTTCAGATGAATTAAATAATAAAGGTTGATAATTAAGTGTGGGGTTCTTGTCTACAGGCCTACATCTTTTGCCCTGCCTTTTCAATAGCGGGCCCAGCAACAGAATTTGTTTCCAGAAGTGTGGTTTGACCAGGGCTGTGGTCCTAGGACAAGCCTGTCTGTTTAAACTAATCTTTGCAGATACTGGAACACAGACAATCTCTGTTTAGTGTTTGACTTCTTATTGCCTTCTGTGCTCTCTTTTGGGATAATAGCAACCCAAATTTCCCTTATAATAGGAGGAAAATATTTTCATGGTAGGTTTTTCTATTAACTATGTAAATACCCCCTTTGGGAAATGTAGAGAATTATTCTAATTACCCAGGTGGTTCTTTTATTTTCTCCAAACCAAAAGAGGTAATATTTGAGGCAACTACTTGTAACTCATTCTGAGATGCTTGCTTTTCAGGCCCATTCTTGTAAAGAAAGCAATGCTTCACTTGAAAAGCCTTCTGAGGAGAAAAATAAAAAGCATTACTAATTAAAATGTGATTGTTTTATTAACAAACTTACTACAATAATATGTCAGAAAGCAATCATTAGAGAAAATAAGTAAGTTGAATTTCATTTGGCAGCTTATTTTGCTCAGAGTTCTTCTTTGATTTAACCCTCTTAACTAATCCCTAATCCATGCTAGTCCCTGTACAAGATCCTCAGCTTAGTGAATTTAAATCACTGGTTCTCAACCTTCTTAATGCTGCAACCTTTTAGTACAGTTCCTCATGTTGTAGTGGAATTATTTTTATAAATAATTCATAATTTTTTATTGCTGCCTCATAACTGCAATTTTGCTACTGCTATGAATCATATTATAAATATCTGATATTCAGGGCAGTCTTAGGTGACCCCTGTGAAAGGGTTTTAGATGCTCAGGGGTCACGACCAACAGGTGAGAACTACTGATTTAAATGGTAAAAGTAACATGGAGAAAGTGGTGTCTTCGTGAGGAAGAACTCGACACAAGCCCTTCTGAAAGCTGAGCTGTACTTCCTGTCTGTGTTCTTGCTGGGCACAAATGAACATACGCAATCTTCCTTTGCCCTCCCAGGAATCAGCCTGACTCCTGAGCTATTACAGGAATAGGCAGCTACTCTTTTTGTCAGTTACCCTGATAGGGTGTGTCCCCTCCCTTATAATTTATACAGGTTTCTTTTTAGGTAGAAAGATTAATCCAAATGTAAATAATAAAAGATGAGAGGATAGTAACATGCTTCATTGATAGTGCTGCTTTTGAAATTTGTGATAATTAAGAAATTTTTCTGCAATTTGATTAAAGTCTATGAAGTACATGGTAGCACGAGGCTTTAGATGAATATGACCTAATTATTTAAAGTGTGTTCCTTAATGGGAATACTTTAGCAGTAATAGTATCTAGAAACATCCGGAATTACTGCAACTGTGAATAATTATTTTAAAATAATGTCTCTGTTGGCAAAGTTGCCTGCCTCTAAGGCCAAGCCTGATGACCCGGGTTTTATTCTCAGAACCCACATGGTGGAAGGAGAGAACCAATGGCCACGAGCTGTCCTCTGACCTCCACATGTGTGCTGGAACCTGCATGCACATATATAACTCTCCACACAAATGAGTGTACATAAAGTAATTCATTCTGCTTTGCTCGTGTTTTATAATGCCTTTTCCACAGACAATTCACAGTGACTATGAGTTAGTAGTTCTACCATAATTAGTTGCAAGTTTTAGGTTATTTCTGGAACTAAAGACTTCCAGAATTGAAGAAATGGATTATTTTGTAGAAAAACTTAAATTCCAGGTCAAGTTAATCATGTATAATTCAGACTTATCTAGGTTGAACATCTCAAGAAAGAAACCCTAGGGAGAAATTTTGGGGCTTTTCTTCCTTCACCATCAGTGAAGCACCCTGCTGTCCCTTCTGCCAAAGACAGCTGAAGGCAACCAGAATGCTTCTTTTCTCACGTTCTTGTGTCCTTTGCTTCTCTTCCTAATTAAAGATGGTGAAATTAAAAGAGAAAAACATAATCAAATGGAAGCAGTCTCACTAAAAGGATGGCTTAATTGTCAATAACTATTTATTTTGAAATCACAATAATTGATTATAGCAGTTCTAGCGTAGCTTACTAATGACTTCCAGTGGTTTCCTGACAGAATGTTTGTGGCGCTAAAAATATCTAATGCACAGTATTGAGAGTGTGGAAGAGAAACCTGATTCCACACAATGATTATGTCTGGAGCATTACTCATGAGAGCCCAAATTAGAGGCAATCCAAATGGCTTCCAATAGAAGACCGGATAAATATTGATGCATTTATATGCATAATGCTGAACAATGGGAAAAAGACAAATTGTTGGTGTATACACCAACATGCAAGAATCTCAAAGCCATTGTGTTGTATGAAAGGAGGCGGGAATAGAAGAGTCTGCGCTGTGTGGTTCTCTCTATGTGAAATGAACTAGCAGGCAAAATGAATAGTTGTTGATAGAAATTGCATAATGGTCACCTTAGAGGGATGCATTCATGAAACAGCACAAAGAGGCCTTGGTGGTGTTGAATATTCTGTGTCTTGATTTTTGTGGTGGTTATGAGAATAAGTAGGTTGTACGTATATGAAACATCTTAATTTGTACATTTAAGATTAAGATAATTTTTTTTCACCTTATAAATGTTAACCTTCCCGAAAAATACATTTTGATTCTTATTAAGAAATGTAGCATTTTTAAGATATTAGCCTAATTTGTTCAAAGTAAACTCAAATCACAGGAGCATCTTAAGACTAAAACATAACATAGAGCGACAAGCTCATTGGTTTAGTAAGATT
The DNA here is from genome assembly GCF_018167655.1 of Microtus oregoni. Lineage (NCBI taxonomy): Eukaryota > Metazoa > Chordata > Mammalia > Rodentia > Cricetidae > Microtus > Microtus oregoni. The sequence continues at coordinate 7,908,016 of NW_024543073.1, read as the reverse complement.
TCTGCTGCATTTGACTAAATGTTTTCCTGAACTCCTTGTCTGATGGCTGCTTCACAGAATTGCTATTTCTGATGTATTTTTCTTCTTCCATCTAAACTTAGAGAAAAGATGACACTGACATCTTAGGACAAATGTGTCTGATTTTAAGAACCCAGGGGCTGTTTTAAAATAACCTTCTTCTCTCTCAGGTGGTCTGGGAACATTCCATGCCTTCTTAAACACAGCCGTGCATGTGGTCATGTATTCCTACTATGGACTGTGTGCCATGGGGCCGGCGTACCAGAAGTATTTATGGTGGAAAAAGCATTTGACATCTTTACAGCTTGTGAGTAACTGGTTTTCTTTACCTATGAAACCATAGCTCAGTCCCGCGTCTTCTCTGTGAGGTAGGAGTTTAGATGAATCCAGAATGGTCTGAAGAAATAGGTTGCTTGCCTCTGTGGGATATCCTTCACTGTTGTGACTCAGTCAGGAGCTCTGTCAGCTAAAAATAAAGCAGGTTTGTTATCTCGGAGTCTCAAATGATTATATGAGCATCTTCATCCTTATAATGGTCTGAGATACAGCCACAAAAACATGTTTATAATCAAAATAATGTCAAAGCTATGTGGCCATAAATAAGAATACTTCTAATGTATGAGTTAGGAATTCCATATTCTGAATCAACATTGAAGGACTGTAATGTAGAAGGAAGGGTGGGCATAACTGTGTGCTTGCCAGTCTAGTCCTGACTGGTCAGTTTGTCTTTCTTCTCCTGAGACAAGAGGACTGTGAGGACTGCAGATGTCAAGGAATGTAAGATACGTGGGTTATACAGGCTGGACAGTGCCCGCAAGTCAATAGTACTTCAGAGAGTAAGGCATTGAGTTTAGACCAAATAATTCCTCATAAGAATTCGTTCTAAAAATATATGATATGAAATTTTCTTAATAACTGAGTAAAAATGACCCATTTTAGTGTTATTATCCTCTTTTAAAAGAATCCTGCCTCTGGGTGGTGGTGGCGCATGCCTTTAATCCCAGCACTCGGGAGGCAGAGGCAGGTGGATCTCTGTGATTTCGAGGCCAGCCTAGTCTACAAGAGCTAGTTCCAGGACAGGAACCAAGGAACCAAAAAGCTACGAAGAAACTCTGTCTCAAAAAAAATCCAAGAAAAAAAAAAGAATCCTGCCATCTCCATATTCCCCTCAGTGAAGTATATTGTCAATTGGGTGCTGTTCTCGGCCAGCTACACCAAGGAGGGGCTAGGACTGAGGCATAGTTATCCTGCTGGGGACTTTCTATTAAAGTCCTATACTTGCAAAGTGAAATTAGATGCAGCCCTCTAAGGGGTTCTCAGATGAGAGACAAGGGCTTCAGCCTCCAACACTCCTCCACGAAGATCAGGGGAGTTCTTTCCAATTAGCTGTGGTATCTAAAGTTGGCAATGATCTCAATGGCTAACCAAGAGGAAGCAGCAAAACAAATATTGTCATTCATACTTTTGTTTTATACTTACTTTGGAAGACTGTGAGGTCCTGGTAGTTATTCTCCATGGCTGCTTTCCTTTGAAGTGCTTTTCTCATTGGGCAGTAATATGTGATCACACTATGTCTGCAGATTCTCTGCACATATATGTGGAATTAAAATACCTAACTAGAAAGGCAGGGGGGAAAATAAACTGGACTGAGATATAACTTAGAACAGGAGAGTTTGCTTAGCTTCTACAAGCTGCTTAGCTACAAACCATAAAAATGAAAAATAAATGAATTAATAAGTAAAATTCTGTCTCCCTAGGGTGGTCGTTATATTTTTTTTTGTTTTTATTCAACTTTCCACCTTATGAACATGTATTTATTTATACCTTTTAAAGATTTCATATTTACTACATTCATAGTCTTATATTAGGTTTTTTTTATCTAACAAATGAGACACATTTTAAATAAAGCTAGCCAGACACGCTTGTGCACACCTGCAGCCCCGGCCCTTGGGAGGTGGAGGGAGGAAAATCAGAAGTTCAAGGTCAGGTCATGCTCTGCTACCTAACAAGATTGAAGCCAGCCTGGACTTTGTTTCTGAAAAACAAAAATTTCAGTAAAGTGGAAAGATTTGTACATAGTAATAAAGGCTAGACATCTGTGTGTCACTTTTCTGAAGCACACACATGTGTGGAGGACTCTGTCCCACCTTTCCAAGGTTTCACTATTCTCTTGCCAAATGAGAGGCCCCACTAGACAAGGAAGCCATGGAAGTCTGCGAGGCTGCTTCAGTGAAGGTTGATGGTCCCAATAAAGTTATATTGCAAGAAACAACGTAAGAAACTTAATCCCTGTTCATCAGCTCATAGGCGCTATTTCTTTATAGACATTCACTTTTCTAAAACTTCCCTGGAACATAACTGACCTTTACTCAGGAATAAAAAGGTATCAAGTGTGTGTGTGTGGGGGGGGGCAGTGGCATCAAGACGACTCAGTGGTAACGGTGTTTTCCACCAACCCCAATGACCTGAGTTTGATCCTAGAGACCCACACAGTGGAAGGAGAGAGCTAACCTCTGGCCTGCACAGGCATGCCATGGCTCCTATATGTCCCCTCTCTACAAGACAAACATCAAGGACACCCAAGAACATCTGGACATTAGCATTGAAAGCCTCCTTATTATGACTGTGCAGACTCTTGCAGCCCACAGAGTCTGGGAGTCTCCCTGGGGCCAGACGGTGTGCCCCCATTCTCCTTACTCCTTCTTGGCAGATGGGACTTCTTCCTCTCCTTGGAGGGGAAGTCTCACTATGCTGCCTAACTGATTTCAAATTCATGAGCTTAAGCGATTCTTCTACCTCAGTCTTCCAGGTAGCTGAGATAACAACTGTGTTACCATGCCCAACTCCTTCCTAGGACAGTTTGGATCTAGGTGGTCAAGGACAGATGGCAGCTATAAAGACTCTGGCAATAAGGTTGCTTTGGCTCCACTAAAGCTAGAAAAGCTCTGATTTGGACGTTAGTATCTTCTAAAACTTAAAATACTTCGTCTCTGAGAAGACAGAATGCTGGAAATCAAAATTGCCCTGAAAAAGTAGGCCATGGTGTAGTGATCCCAGCACACATACAGTCAAACAAATAACTACCTTATTAGATACCCAAGAAGGATGCGTGTTACCACACAGCACATTCCAGGGAACATTTAAGTAGGGTCTGCTGAAGTTGTGCCGTGTTAGCGCTGAATATTGATTCCCAACTCCCATTAAGTTTTGACACCATACCTAACCTTATCTCACTCCTAGAGAGTTCATATTTAAAGACCTAGTGCCCCTCCCAGGAGTTACCTAGGAATGGTTGAAGGACTCATAACCAACCCCCAGTGGATTTTTTTTGTAACTAATTTTCTTTTCATTCTCCCATCTTTCAGGTCCAGTTTGTCCTTGTCACCATCCACATAGGCCAGATTTTCTTCATGGAGGATTGCAACTATCAGTACCCAGTGTTTCTGTACATCATTATGAGTTACGGGTGCATCTTCCTGCTACTGTTTCTCCATTTTTGGTACCGTGCTTATACCAAGGGTCAAAGGTTGCCCAAAACTATAAAAAATGGAAATTGCAAAGCGAAGCCTCACTAAGAGACAAAGGCAGCCTGGATCTACAGTTGAGACTGATGTTTTGCCTTCCTTGACAATCAAGAGATACTCACCTATGCAGTGCATTTTGTATATTTTTCAAAACCAAGAGCTTGTATTTTTATGATAAGTTATTTGGGTTTCTGATCTTTGAGAGTCCAAAGCTCCCTGATAAGTCTTCTCAGTGGAAGAGACCTGAGCAGCCAGGAGGTTTCCTACTGCCTTTCACACTAACTGAAATGTCTCAGTGCATTTTGCTACAGCGAGAAGAGGAGATGAAGTGATATAGTACTCTTCTAGGAACTCCGGGATGATGAAAAATACTAGCAATTTTGACCATGGACGGAGATCCATAGAGTATGATAGATTCCTCCCGTCTGGTGTGGAGACCTCTGACTGGCTTCTGGCTCTGTCATTCACTCCTTGTATTCAGAAGACATTAAATTCACTCTAGGGCTCAGTTCCCACTCTAAAGTGCTAATACAGGGGAAGCCCAAGTGGCTTTCTGATATTCTCATTCTAAATTGTTAGTGATAGTTGGAATGGGTCCTCTGAGTGATTGCCACCAGCCCTGCTGGGAAGACTTCCTGACAAGTGGCACATAAGCTGTTGAAGGCCGTGGAGCTCCAGTTTCTGAGCCGATGCCTTTGACGCTAAGGTGAAGGTCATGGTTGTACTGCAAACGAGATGACTTGTGTCAACAGGTTAATGAACACTTTGCTAATGATGAGCTTACCATTGATTCTGTGTAGGCCTGACAAGAGGGATGTGTCCATGAAAAAATCGCTGTGGAATTCAGTGGGGAAAGTCATAAACGGTTGTAGTATAACACCACTCTCGGATACGTCATGTCTAAAAGAATTGTCTTGCCTAACTATATATTAGATAGATATTTAAATGTTCATGTGATTAGCTTACCTTGGATGCCTTTAAACCACAAATTAATTTTCAAATATCTGCTATGCAAAGTGGCTTATGGAGCAACTGGAGGTGGGTGGTGGAGAATCTGAGGCCAGATGTGGTTACATTAACAAGGGCTGTTAGATTTTGGGGGACAGAGAGACGACATTATGGTTAGTATTAAACATATTTAGTGTTGTGCATACACCGCACGAAGAAATGTTTTCCAGAATCACGAATTAGCGAGGATTTTCTTTTCTTCAGACTGTAAACCATATTGTGAAGGGCTGAAATTTTTGTGGTAAATGGGTATTTTTCCCCCTTTAAAAATGGTCCTTTCTAGAGTTTTCTTGTTCTTGTTGGAGAACCAGAACCAACCTAGCAATACTTTGGTATTTGTGAAGCTGTTGATATTATTTCCTTTTCCCCTTTGAAGGAATGTTTATGTGTGAACAACTCCACTGTCATACTGACGGCCTTGGTCTATGTGCTACAGTGTCGCTCATTTTGCCTCAAAACCTGCATCTTGGCTGACTGTAAACTCTGAGGTTTAGCCTGCTCTCTCCTGATCCATCAGTCTGCACCACGCCTTCATCTCCGCATTAACTTAATTTATAAAGTGATTTACCGTTAAGTGGCCTTTAGTGATTCCATTTGCTTGCGACGAGAAGCAGAGGATAATAGGAAGATTTTCATACTTAAAAAAAAAAAAGTCACAGACAAGCCTAGCTGACAGGAGCAGCTGCCCTAGTCTGTCACTGTGAAGGTCTCAGGGATCCATGTTTTCCTATTTTGACTCTGTGTGTTGATGGGACAGTATGGTAGATGTAGTAATCACTACGCAAGTGATTCCCAAAGACTCAAGTAGTGAAAAGACCCAAAGGAACCGAAAACAGAAAATAAAACAGGAGACTACCTACTTACTACCTACTACATACACTACCCCTTCTCTCCTCCTCCTCCTCCTTCTCCTCCTCCTCCTCCTTTTCCTCCTCCAAGTTTTTTTAAAATGTCTGGCAATGCCTGTGGACCAAGAGCAACATTGTGACATACCACGTTCTCAAATATGTGAGTGAAAGCAAAGGGGTGGGATGTTGCATGAAAACAGATTACAATTGACAGAGAGACAGGTGTGAACATCAATAGATCAAAATCAATGTCACTGGCTGTAGAACTGGTAGGGCAGCGTTTGAACAGACAGAGCTTCTAATGGGGTTTTACCTACTTTTCAGGACTGTGTTGCCTTTAAAACTTGCTTGCCTAATAAGCAAAAGCCAAGTTATTAAGTATAGTTTATAATAAAAGTTCTATGAGTCCTTGAGGACCAACATATATGTTATAAATGCAGATTTTTAAATATCTATGGGGTGTTACAATTTTCTGTCTTCATACTCAAGGAGAACCCTAAATTGCATCTATATACTACATTGGTGCATAGTTTGGGAAATGATGAGATTATATCCCTTGGTTATCTCTTATTTCTGTTAACTTTTTAACGACTGAGGAAGTTGTGAGAATTTGGGTTTGTTCTCTGTGCTTTAATAAAGTTGTGGCATCACGTGTATGTGTGTGTGTGTGTTTCGTTCTGGAATCTAGCTGCTTTTGTTTGCATGTGTAGGAGATTCTAAGTCTGAGTAGTTGCTAAGTCAAAACACTTGGCACATTCATTATATGCTTGCTATATTCAGAATACTGTGCTGGACGTGAGTGTTCAAAATGCCTGTTGGGGCCACCTATATCTTACCACACTACAGATGAATGTTCAGAGATGAGAACAGGACAGGTACTATGGGAGAAAAAGACCTGCCATTCATAATTACAAAAAAATATTATGAAGGCATTTGGAGGTGAGTTTGTATTATGTAAAATGTATACAATTCAAAATGGATAGTAGGTTAGTAGACCAGATGTCTGCAAATAACAAGGATCTGGAGAGGTGGCTCAGTGGCTAAGAGCACTGGCTGTTTGTGCAGAGAACCTGGGTTTGGTTCGCACATGGCAGCTTACAACTGTCTCTAAGTCTAGTTCCAAAGGATCTAGCATTCTTTCCTTGCCTCCATAGGCACCAGACAAGCCCACTATGCTCACACGCACATAAGCAAACACACACATAAGAATAAGTAAATAAGAAATTTAGAAAGAATTTTGTCATGCCTACCTGAAATAACAGTTTCTGTGTAATGATCACCTACATCTGTTGATGTAGGTGGGTCATCTATCTGTTACTTTCATTGATTAATAAAGAAACTGCCTTGGCTTTTGATAGGACAGCAGCTTAGATAGGCAAAGTAGACAAAACAGGATTCTGGGAGAAAAAAGCAGAGTCAGGCAGACGCCTCAGGCAGACGCTATAGCTCTCCTCTCCAAGATGGATGCAGGTTAAGATCCTTCCCGGTAAGCCCCACCACCTCGTGGTGCTACACCGATTATTAGAAGTAGGTTAATTAAGATGTGAGAATTAGCCAGTAAGAGGCTAGAGCTAATGGGCCAAGCAGTGTTTAAAAGAATACAGTTTCCGTGTAATTATTTTGGGTAAAGCTAGCCGGTGGCCGGGAGCTAGGAGGCAGGAAATGGCCAGCAGCTCCGTACTACAGAGTGGCACTGTGTGGGAGCTGGGCAGGAACACAGCCTGCAGCTCCTTCTACAGTCTGTTGACACAGTTGATGGGTGGCTGATGGGAAAGCTGGGAATGGTGACTGAGGCCAGTGCAGAGCGAACCCACAGATCATCTCAATGCCAATGAAAGTGAGAAGCTGAGGTGTTGACATGACTTTTAGCATCTTATTGTACCATGAGATCTTCCTGCCTTAGTTTGTGTTTTGTAGTTGAACCTACATGTCCATTTCTAAATCAGCTAAAATAATAATAGTAATGATTAATAATAATAGTAAATAATCCTGTGGATAGAGGAAGTTGTTAAAAGGTACTAGGCTGCTTCATTCAGTCAGATATAAGGTATTAAAGCATAGGGATTTCATAAGACAAGTGGCCCTACTTATTCACCAAAAATAACCTTTAAAGAAAGAAAGTCAGAAAAAAAAGAAGAAGGACTAGGAATTTCACTGGCAGAGGACCTGCATAGCCTGCCCCAGCCTTCATCCCCAGCACCACTAAAAAAAAATTAAAATGAAGATATGGAAGGGAGTTCGAGTCAACTAAGAAAGACCTAAATTTTAACAATTTAATATAGATTTGAACAAACCAATTATAAAAGGATTTTTAAACAACAGTTGTTTAACTGAACATGGCACAGATGACATTAGATGCTATAAGAATTTAACACTGGGTATAATCTCTGTACTGCAGCCAGATTTTAGAAAAAGTTCTTATGAAGCTACATGTACACACTGATGCATGCATGTGTTGTCTATAATCAACCGTTGTCTGGTTTTACTTTAAAATATCCTTAGAATAAGAAATGCAAGTATTAGCTGTTCCTCTAGTTCAGTGGTTCCCAACCTTCCTAATGCTGTGACCGTTCAATACAGTTCCTCACTTTGTGGTGACCCCAACCATAAAATTATTTTCCTTGCTAATTTATAACTGTAATTTTGCTACTGTTGTGAATCATAATGCAAATATCTGATATGCAGGCTATCTGATATGTGAAAGGGGTTGCAACCCACAGGTTGAGAACCACTGACCTAGAGGACACTTCATACATGGAAAACCAATCAAATGTAATGAATGGAGGCCTTAAAATCAAGGGATTTACATGTCTGTGTATTTATTGCTAGTCACAAAAATCTTGGGCTGACTAGAAGGCTCAGCGGGTAAAAAAGTTCTTGCTGCTAAGCCCGATGATCCAAGCCCCAGGACCCACATGGTAGAAGGAGAGAACTGACTTCTGAAAGCCGCCCTTTGACCTAATGTAAACCAGGAAGTGGTGATAAATGTTAAATCTGGGTAACAACTTTATTAGCACACTTCTCTCTGCTTTTGTGCATACTTGAAAGCTCCCAGCTTTTAAAAAGCTCCCATGTATTTTGACATTACAATTTTGATTCCAGGAAGACATCAAAGTGACAGAATTGATGTGATTATTTGCCGTTGACCGGCCAGTGGCTGTACCTAGGAATGAATACACACACACACACACACACACACACACACACACACACACACACACACACCAGAGGGCTTCTCTTAGCTGAAGTTGGCCTTACAATCACTATATTACCAAGGATCTTAGCACGTCCACTCCTCCTTCCTCCACCTCCCAACTACTGGGATTTCAAGCTTGCTACACCACACCTGTTTTATGTGTGCATGTTAGACAAACATTCTATCCACTGAGGCGCATCTCAAGTCTCTCATAAACTTTAAACTATTCTTATGTGGATCCTGATCTTAAGAGGTTTATAGGGGTATGCAGGAAAAGAGGCCTACATAAAAAATAAATAAAAACCAAGGCAGGCTACGTATTGCCAAGTAAAACTTTTGTTGCAAATGTGTTTCCTAAGGTGACAGTCTTACTACACCAATAATGTTCCTGCTGGGCTTGTGGTGCATGCTTGTGGTGCATGCTTGAGATGGGAGGCAAGGGAAGTGATCACAAGTTCCAGGAGTACATAGCAACACTATGTCAAAAGAGAAGAGGGGAGGGGGGATGAAGAGGGACATGAGAAGAAAGGTTCCTAGAGAACCTCTGAAGGTTCTGATCAGGGAAATGACATGATCAGTGTGGTTCTGAGAGGTCCTGGATAAAACCCTTCGCAGGAAACCTGAGGCTCCCCGCCACCTTTTAACTACTTCCTCCTTGAGGAAGCAGTTGGGAGTAACAGGAAGTGGTTATCAGGTGTTTCACAGCATGGTGCTATGCATCCAAGTGCTCTGAAGAATCCAGGCACAGAGAAAGAAGGCCTTTATCTGTAAAGTGCTGGTGTCCAGACAAGGCGGACTGTGACTCCATTCTCTACCAAGAGAATTTCCCAGGAGTCCCGCACAGGAGCTTCCACTGCCTCTCAATGGTCAAGAGTATCTCATGACTGCCCTTGATTACCAGGGAAACTAGGAAATGTGATTTTCTAGGTAGGTACGCCATCATCTCTAATAAGATTAGATCCTGCTAGTAAGGGGTAAGGAATAAGGTCTGTACAGGCAGATGATGTAAGCTTTCAGGTTGAGAGTCACCATCATGAGAAGCCATAGAGTTGTGTAATTGTAGCAAATGAACTTGTTGGCCAAACCTGATTGGATACCCAGGGGCTAATTTCTCTTTATTCATTCATGTTGGGTGAATATACACATATTTCAGGGCAGAAATCTGAATGTCTTTCATTATTGACTGCTACCCAAACAAGCCGCTATCATAATTTTATTTTCACATCTAACTCAGATTTATAAGCAAGGAGAGGAATTAGGGGGATTTCAATTGTGTCTCTATTGATGTGTATAGTACACAGCTCTCTGGAACACCACCAGGAAATCTTGTTTTTGTTTTTTTTTTTTTAATTTTCTCCAAATATTAAAAAAGGGAGAATTTTGTATGAAAATTCAGAAAACTTAAGAAGAAGAAATGTTTAATAGTGGCTGATTTTAATTTCATTTTATCCCCTTCATTGTGTTGCTGGAATCAAAATGACTTGAAATATTGAGTCTAAAATAATACACTTGTCCACTGTTGAGAGAGGTTTACAACCAGACTGGCCGCCATCTAGTTCTGCTGTGCTGATACCAACATAACTGGATGATATATGTGCAGCATATTCCCATCAGAAACAGCCTGTATCCTTTTTTATTGAAGAAATATTTAGTTTATATTTTTTTGTTATGAAACATTGTTACAAATAAGCAAGGAATTACAACCTCATTTTATAGTTGAAATAGTATTTTCTCAATGTATGTCAATATGGGCATTTTATTTCTTCACTTATACATTTCTTTTGAAAAAATTTTTAATATTTAAAGCAATTTTTACTACAGAGTATTTTCCAGGATAGCCAAAAGCAGTTACATAGAGAAACCCTGCCTCAAAAAAATTTTAATTTAAATATATTTTGAACATATTCTGTCCCCCAGCCAAGTTCATCCAGACCTTTTCCCCCTTCTTAACCAACCAACTTTAAGTTTTTTATCAAAATACAACCCACAAGCCCAATAGAACAAAATACCCAAAACCTAGAAAAGAAAATACTCCCCAAAAAAATTCCACCAGACAGTAACCAAATAAAAGCATGCACACACACACACACACACACACACACACACACACACACACACACCGTGAAGTTCATTATTTGCTGATCAACCACTTCTGAACATGAGAGCTTCCCTAAAGTGGTTGATATAACCTGTGTCATTCTTTCGGGGGGAAAAAATGATCTTCCCTCTCTCAGCAGGTATAAGTGACAGTTCCATTATTAATCTTTACCCTAGTGACTAAGTTTACATTCATTCTGTCATTCATTTTTTAATATAACACAATGAAATATAATGAGATTCAAACAACAAACCCTCACATCGAAGTTGTACAAGACAAACCAACAGAAGGAAAAGACCAAAAGAAAAGGCACAAGAATCAAAGACCCGCCCACTCAACTGCCCAGGAATCCCATAGCAACACAGGAAGCCGGAATATAAATGCAGACCTGCACTGGTACAGACCTGTGCATGCTGCTTCAGTCTCTGTGGGTTCATCGGAGTTTGGCTCATGTTGACTTAGAAAACCTTATTTTCCTAGTGTCCTCCATCCTCTCTGGCTCTTATATTATTTTTTGTCTCCTCTTCTGCTGGGTTCCCTGAGCTCTGAGGGGGAGGGTTTTAATGGAGTCATCCCTTTGAAGGGCTGGGTGTTCCAAGGATTCTCACTCCTATGTGTAATGTCTGAAGAAACAGTCTACATCCTTTTCCGTCTTCCACTGGGAAGCTTATCTCTGTGTGGGCAGATGAAGAGCAGCGTCTGAAGATGCCAAGAGATACCCGAGGTTCTAAGATGGTAAACCTTTGCCTGCTCCCCAGCAGTATCTTCAGAAAGGTAGCATTACCCTAAGTACGGGGCATTTAGCCAGGCAGAGATAAAAGAGCCTGGCAGATTACTCAGCTAGTGAAGTCACGACAGAATCTCTGAGGCAATTAACTTGCAAAGAGAAAGGTTTATTTTGGCTCATGGCTCTGGATGTTCCTGTCCAAGATAAGGTGTTCTCTGCTTAGGCACTCTGGCAACGATGGCATAGCACGGCAGGAGAGCATGGCAGAGCAAACTACTATGGTTGAAGCCAGGAATCTGAGAGACTGGGATCCATGATCCTTTCAAAGGCATGCCCGCAATGACCCAAGGATGTTGAAAAGTCTGCTGTGCCTCCTAGTACTACTCCCAGGCAATCAGACCTTCAACATATGAGTCTTTTGGGAGCACGGGTCCATATTGTAGTACCTGGTAAGGATTTCTGGGCTTAGGTGGGTCCCAATGTATGAAGAAGCTGTTGAGCCCATGGGAACTCTGACAATAGACTACAAGAATAGAGAAAAGTCTAGTCTTTTAAGTTTATAAACAAGAAATTCTTAAATAAATATTTCGGGAGGGCTGGAGAGATGGCTCAGAGATTAGGAGTACTTGCTGATCTTTCAGAGGTCCAGAGTTTAGTTTCCAGTACCATACCCATGTTGGTGTAATGGTAAAAGTAAAATGCTACAGGTCCCCAAGTGGCGGCAGCAGCCCACTAGGAGCAGCAAGTCACAGGCAGGGAGCCTCCCAGTGGCCCACAAGCCATGGCAGGGAGCAGCATGGCTGCAGGTGAGAGACCTCAGCAGGGAAGTTGGTCCCACGAGGAGCCACAGCCCTGATGGGTGAGAGACATGGATAGACACACCATGCAGAGTGAGGTTGGATATTTGTTTAGTGGGTTATTGAGGGGAAAGGGGAGAAGGAGAGAAGAGCAGAGAAAGAGAGAGAGAGAAACAGAAGGGGGACAGGGAGAAGTGAGGAGAAGGGAGAGACAGATGCTGCCTCTGAGGGAGACACACACACACACACACAGAGAGAGAGAGAGAGAGAGAGAGAGAGAGAGAGAGAGAGAGGAAAAGAAAGACTCAGGCTGGAAGCTGAAGATCAGTTTGCCTAGGTGTGGCTTGTTTCTTAATAGACAGAGCAGATCATTACAGGTGGAAGACCCATAACCTCCTATAACTCCAGCTCTAGGGGATCCAGTACCTTCTGCCCTCTATGTGAACCTGCATATGAATGTACACACATGCACACACACACACACACACACACACACACACCACAAAATAAGTAAATAGATAAATAATAAATAAATAAATACACAGGAGGCCATTATTTGGACTCAACTTTTTTTCCTTAATCTTTCTTTTTTGTTTCATGTGTGTGGCTGTTGCCAAAGCATATGTATGCATGCCATGCATGTTCCTGGTGCCTGCAGAGGCCCAAGTATTGGATCCTGAGGAAATGAAATTACAGATGGAGTTGAGCCAGTTTGTGACTGCTGGGGAATCAATCTTGGGTCCTTCAGAAGAGCAGTCAGTACACTTACCTGATGAGCCAATTCTCCACTCCTGGGGAGATCCACCTTAACTGTAGGTAAGACTATTTCCTGGGCAGGGGATCCTCGACTATGTAGAATGGAGGAAGCAAGCTAAGTTCCAGCCTTGAGTCCTGGTTGTGAAGGGGATGTGACCTGCTGCTTCAAGCTCTGGCTGCCCTCAAACTCCCTGACCCAAAGTACAGTACCCTTGAACTGTTAAGCTGGACAAGCCCTTTCTCCTGTCAGTTGCTCTTGCCAGAGTATTGTATCACAGGATCAACAGAAGACTGACCCTGAGTTCTGTGTCTGATGCTCCATCTCCCTGACTCTGAATTAGAAGCCACCAGAAGTGGCCAGTTGGTCTTCTGTCCCCTTGTTTGTGCCTTCTTGCAGCCTTTATCTGTTTATGAAATAAACTTCGTCTCAGGCCACTAGGACACCTACTCTGTTTCATGGCATGGAGAATTACTTGATTCCTAGAAAATAAACACAGCCAAGAGTTTTAAACCTAATTGGTTTAATTCTGTCCTTCATTTAGATCCAAATTTGTCATATGTATGTAAAACTACACTTAGCCTCTCCGGGAGGTGGGCATTATTCTCTTAGAGTCCCAGATCACCGAGGTCTTTTGAATGAGACCCAAGTTGAGAGCGTGACTTCTCCTGGTTGCTGTTGATGGTCGGCCCTGTGTGTCATTTGGCCTCGTTGCCTGCAGTGCACCCATCTACCTTCCCCTCCTGACCACTTACCATTTTCCCCCTTTCTTCCTTGCACCATGTGAGCAGTGAATCCAGGTAAATGCTTTGCACAATTCCCTTACTGACTGTAAGAGTAATCTCCAGTGCTGCCGAGAGAGAGCGGTGTTACTGGTGTGTTTGTGAATCAGAATCGACTTTATTCCTGTAGGCACAAAAGCCAGCCTTGTGTGGCAATTCCTCATTCACAGCATATTCCATTGCCCTCACTTCCTTCCTTCACTGGAGAACATTTTGCATACATGGAATATATTCTGTCTGCATCTGTTTTGTTCATACAAGCAAAGGAACAATGCCTTATTTCATGGCCTTGGTCAGAAGTGAGAGGGCAGGTAGGTCAGCACTCAGCAGTTGTGCTGGTTTGTGGGGTGTCTTTCTCCTCGGTAGCCCCCTTCCTTCTCATTCCTTTCTTCTGGGTTATTAGTGACTACCATGGTTTGACAATGCAGATTTTAGACCGTCTCACTGTGGAACAACACATGAATCAATAAAAACAAATCCAGTTACCGCTTTTGGGTTTAATTATCATCTGTCATTCACAGGAACATGTTGACATGTTGTCATAGAAGTCTTGCTGTCACTTACCATTCTCTCCTCCTCACATGTCGCCCATGCTAGCCTTGAGACTGTCATATAGCCGAAGGTGACCTTGAACTTATGATGCTCCTGCCTCTACCCTTCAAGAACTTGGGATACAGAAATGTGCCTCCATGCTGGTTTTACATGCTGCTGGAGACTATCTCGGGGCTTCATACCTGCCAGGAAGTACACTGCCGATTGAGCTATATCCCCAGCCCTCTTTTACTATTTAATCTTCTTTTATTTTCCCTTTTTTTTCTTTTCATGAGCTTCCATTAATTTCTGAAATGGTACATTTATTTATATGTGTGTGTATGTGTGTGTGTACATGTGTGTGGGCATGCATGTGCTAGCACGTGTGTGGAGGCCAAAGGACAACTTGTGGGAGTCTCTTCTCTGTGTCCACCTTGTGAGTCTTGGGAATCAGCTTAGGTTATCAGAAACTGGAACTCCTATGCTATATTATGAGGTAGTAAAATGGTGTGATCATCATGGAAGACAGAACGCTGAGCTACCAAAAAGATGAAAAATAAAATTCCACGTGGTCTAACAATTTCACTTCGGCATATATACTCCACCCCAAGCCCTGAAGTCCAGTCTTTAAAAGACATTTGTGTACCTTGTTCATAGAAGCATTGTTCACAGCACAAAAAAGAGGGAGCAGCGAAACTACTCATGGATGGGTGAATGAACAAACCAATGGAATACTGTTCAGCCTTTAAAAAAGAACAAATTCTGATAATGCTACAACACGGTGGAACTCTAAGGTCATCACAGTAAGCAAAATAAGCCAATCACCTAAAGACAAAGACTGTCTAATTCTACTTTCTAGGTAACTACAGAGTAAATAGAACAGTAACTGGCAGCGGCTAGAAGATGGGAGAGTTAGGAGCTGGTTTAAATCCCATAAGAAACACAGAAGGTGATTGTTTTGGATTCTATGCTCTTGCTAGAACCCCAACAGGCTAGGCTAGAAATCAAAGTAGAGTAATGGTGCGCATGTGTGTGTGTGTGTGTTTATGTGTGTGTGTATTTATGAGTATGCATATGTGTATGCATGTATTCATATGTTTATGCATATGTATGTGGTATATGTGTGAATGTGGCATATAGGTGTGTTTATGTATATGCACATGTGTATGTGTACATGTGTGTATTCCTATGTGTATGTGCAAGTATGCATATGTGTTTATATGTATGTGCTGAGTGTACATATGTTCGTGTATGTGTGTGTACATATGTGTGAGTGTAGGGTTACAGGGTCACATCACAGTGTCTAGCTTTTACATGGGTGTTGCGGAGTCAGACTCAGGCCCTTAGTCTTTCATATCAAGTACTTTACCCACTAGCTATCACTCCAACTCAAGATGGAGTCACTCTTGCTGAAACTCCACCACACAAGCTAAAAGCATGCTATCTATCTGCCCAGAGAAACCAGGATTAGAAAGAGAACCGACCATTGTCAGCAGGCTAGTTTCGCTGGCGTGAAGTTCCCTCCATCTGAATAAAATGGTAGCCTCTTTGGCCTAGTGAACCTTTGTGAGCCTAGAACTTGAGAATTAGAGACGGGAGATAGCATTTGAGGCCAGGCTGGACTACACTGTAAGACCTTCCAAGGAAATTAAAAAAAAAATTAGTAACCCAAAATAACTAGATGCTAACCAATGGGTTATTCCTCTATTATTAAATCTCCCTGCTCTTGCCTTATAATGAAGGCAATTTGAAATGGCCAGTTTCGTTTTCGTTCGTTGTCTTTCTTACTTCTTCAGCCCTTTCACGACTCTCAGACTTGCCTCTTCTGTTCTATTCTCAAAGTTCTTGGTTTCACATACTGAAGTGTGGCCTCACTCTGCAGTAGAATACTGAGGTATTTAAGACCTTTAGAGTGCGTGGGAGGACCTGGGTTCACATCCCGGTATGGAAAGAAAATGAACCAAAGTTGAAAAGTATGTTGTAACTGTGTCTTTTGACAATGGGTAATAAGCTACAGAGGGCTGAGTTGAAAGGAATGAAGAGTTCTAGAGCATTTGGGAGCATTCTGGAGCAGTGCACAGCAGCACAAATTCACTCAGTGCCATTAAGCTGCTCACTTAACGTTAGAATTGCTTTGCAAAAAAAGTAAGAGATGTTTGACTTTTTAAACATTTCAAAATAGTTTCACATAACTTAGGAATTGTATGTTTCCACTGGTGTTATGCATGCATACACATGTCAGGGGCAAGCTTGCCTGTTCATGTGTGTTTGTGGCCAGAGATGACTTTGGATATCTTTCTCTGCTGCTCTCCGCCCTATATTTTGAGCCTAGATGTCACTATTTTGTATAAACAGGCTGGCCATTGGGAACCTGGGGTCCACCTCTCTTTAACACCCTAGCCTTGGGATTACAGATTGGTGTTGCTGTGCCCCAACTTTATGTGGGTGTAGAGAGAAGATCTGAACTCACGTCTTCATGGTTGCACAACAAGAACTTTACCCTCTGAACCACCTCTGTAGCCCAATAATTGAATATGCTTTTATTTATTTTGTTTGTTCGTTTTTTATTTATCCATCTCTGAGATACCATCTTGTTGTGTTGCCCAGGCTGGTCTTGAACTATTGGACTCAAGTCATTGTCCTGTCTCAACCACTGGAGTAGTGTGTGCGGCACATTTGGCTTTGTTTACCATTGGTGTTTTTGAGATAGTGTTTCATGTAACCTACCCTGGCCTCAAATTCACTATGTAGAGGGGACAATGACCTTGAGGGATTGTGGGTATATGCAACCACACTGGCTGTTTATTCATTTAAACAGATCTTCACTATGTTGCCCAGGCTAGCTCTCCCTCCCACATGCTGGGCCTGCAGGTATGGGCCATGACACCTGGCTCTGTATGTGCTTTTAAAGAAACAGCTTATTTTCTGGACTCTCAGCTAACTATCTGCTAAAATCCTCTCTCACACAAATGCCTGTGTCACCTCCTGCAGTCCTCAGGTATTCCTGCTGTGCTCCACTTCCTGTTACAACTGCTTCGTGTTCCAACTCTTTCTAGGGTCATACCTTACAGCAGCAAAGGAGCAGACCCTTTGGGACGAGGGGATAGTGATACCGAGACTGTGTGGAAACACCTTCCTTCCTCTCTCCCCTCCAAAGAGTCAAATTCATTACACCCACACCCCCCCCCCCACACGCACCCCAATTCTCTTTCTGTCCTTCCCACACATCTTCACTACACTTATGAAAGCTTTTAATGCTAGTGTTCAGACTCAAGTTCCTTTGTGTTCCCAAACTCTCTGGTCAAATTCAACCTCATCACTGCATTTCCCTAGTAGGCATAAAAGAAGGGACTCGGGGAGAGGAGGCTGGGAATGCTAGGCTAGAGAAGAGTTCAATTCTATTCCTTATTGTTTGTAGAAATCTTTAGGAAGCCACAGAATGGGTGTGTGCTTGCTTGTTTAGTGACAGGAAGTGACAGTGATGTTTCACAGGCACCGCCCTAGGGTGTGCTGAGTGCCAGGCAGCTCCTTGCCTTGCTGCAGAGTCGCCCAGCTGGCAGACTAGCACGCCCCCATGCACCACCCAGTCTCCGCCATTAGTCAGTCTGCATTTTAACATACAGACCTAATTATGCCTCTCTGGATAAAACCCTTTAATGGCTTTCTGTTATACTGGGGTGGGGGAGGGGAAAGGACTGCCCTCAAGGCCCACAGAGGCAGCATCTGCCCAGCCTTGCAGCCACAGTTAGGGTTCGTTTTTGATCTTCCTAGGTTTCTCAGCTGTTGTGAGTTTCTCTCTGTGCTTGTGCATGGCTCTGATCACCGGGTCCCCTCCTCCACACCACCCTTTCAGGCTGTCCCCTGCCTAACCCAGTGACACAAAAACCCATTCTCTGACCTGAGAAATTCCAACCAATTTTTCAGATATTATAGCTCAGTTCATGTTTTTTAGGGATACCATCTCCCAACTGTCCAGAAACATTCCTTGATATGTTTCTAGAAACCAATGTGCCTACTTTTTAGAACATCTACAACATTAATTCAAATGTATAATCTCCGTTAAGACTGTAAGCATTCTAAAGAGCTGGAGGTCTTGCTTAAAATCCTTCCCCCTGAGTGGAAGAATTGTAGGAGCCAAGAGGGGTCAAGGACACCACAAGAAACCCACAGAATCAACTAACCTGGGTTCACAGGGGTTCTCAGAGACTGAAACTGCAACCAGGGAGCCTGCGTAGGATTGACCTAGGCCCTCTGCATGTGACAGTTGTGTAGCTTAGTCTTCCCCCTAACAGTGGAAGCAGGGGCGGTCAGCCAGCGTTTGGGACCCTATTCCTTATCCAGTCTTAATACTAGGAGGTGCCTAGTCTTTCTGCACATGCCATGCTTGGTTGATATCCATGGAAGGACTGTCCATTTCTGAATAGAAGTGAGTGAATGGGGAGGAGGTGGAGGGGAGTTGGGGAAGGGACTGGGAAAAGAGGAGGGAGGGAAAACTGCAGTTGGGATGTAAATAATAATAATAATAATAATAATAATAATAATAATAATAATAAATTGTTTAAAACAATCTCCCCCCGCCCGCCACAGCTTAGCATAGCCTTGTATAGGGCAAGCATTCAAACAAGTACTTGAGTCAATAAACCAATGTAAGAGAGAATTAAGAATCCATCTCACTCATTTGTTAATCTGTTATTATTATTATCTTGTCTTTAATAATCAGTAAACATTTATGTAAACCAAAGAATTGTTTTGGAAAGAAATCTATTTGTGATTTTCTGTCATAACTGATTTGTATGTACATTTTATATACCTTTATACCCAGAGTGGAGTAAGAATTTCTCAGGCAAAAGGGGGTCACAAGTGAAAAAAGTTGAAGAAGCCCTGACTTGGGATAGTGGTTCTCAGACTAAACTGAATATTACAATGTATCTTTTGTGGATTCCAAATCCCGGTCACATGCCAAGACCATTATATCACAATATATGGAAGCAGAAGGCAGGTAGTGGGTGGGGTTGATGTTTCCTACCCGACAACACTGTACCAAGACCCACTGTCCTAAGCAAAGTCTCTCCATGTGGAAATCTGAGAGGGAAATAGCATGTGTCCCTTCTCAACATCTGGCAGAAAAGAAAAGAAGCCAGTGCCCCAGATTTGAGAAGAAAATGTCCAGTAGAACTCATACAATAGAGAGCCCTACCATTTCAGTATCTCTGGGGTCACAAGGAGAGTCTATGGTAGTTTGTAGCTGGGAGAATTCCTGCTCACATTCCTTGCAGATGGACTATGGAAGGAAGAGATGTGTATGTGTGTGTGTGCGCGCGCCCGCGCGTGTGTGACTAGCTCCAGGCACACCTGAGTCCAGTGGTGACATTCAATGGCAAGGCTACAGAACAAATCTGAAGTATGTTAAGCTCAGTAGACTCCCCCACTTTCCCCTCCCTCCCTCCCTCCCTCCCTCCCTTCCTTCTTTCCTTTCTTCCTTTCTTCCTTTCTTTTTTTTTTTTTTTGAGTTGGGGAAGGGAGTTCTCGACTACTCTCTAGTTTGTTGAGATTTTTTTTACTTTAAAATCAAGAAGAGATCTTCTTGGATTTGGTAGTCTAGGCCTGTAATTCCATCACCAAAAGTATAAGGACAGCTTCAGTTAACCCCACACCATAAAAGACCTTGAAGGGTAGGAGAGGCCCACATGGATATTGAATTTGGGACAGTTTGAGCTACAACAAAAGAAGACATTGCTTAGTAAAATAACAAAACAAATCCATGGCTCTTGAGTGCATGGTATACAAGTACTCTACTATTGAGCTACATCCCTAGAACTATTGACCTATTTATTTTGTGTGTGTGTGTGTTTGTGTGAGAAAGAGAGAGAGAAAGAGAAAAAGAGAATGGTATGTGTATGATGTGTGTGTGGGTAGTATGTGGGTCATGTGTTTGTGTGTGTGTAAAATGCATGTGTGTGATGTGGTACATGTGTGTGTGATGTGGATGGGTTGATATGTATTTGTATGTATTAAAAAGTGTGTGTGATGTTGTCTTGTGTGTGTGTGTGTGTGTGTGTGCGGTAGTATGCCTGTGCCGTAGTGCACTGAACCATATCCCCAGCCGATTTTACTTTTTAGGATCTCCCTAAGGTCACAGGCTGGCCTTGAATTCAAGACCTTCATGCCTTAGCTGGAATCACAGATCTATATCAATCTTAAACAGAAAATTCAAATGTAAAAGAAGACAGAACAGTAGTTACTCTTTATGTCCTTGTCATCTAGCTCCAACAATGATGAATTCATCAGCAATCTTTTATTTCTGTCCCTACCTGTGTTCCTTTCTTTACATTGCTTTTAAGTGTGCCTTGGACGTTGTATCATTTTGTCATACATATTCTCAAAAGACATTTTTAAAGCCATTGTTCTGAGCTTGTTGTCCTTAGACGTTCATCACCGCAATCACCTGGAAACTTGTTGGAAATGGTCTTGGGCCTCAAGGAACTTGTTCTGAATCAGAAACTCTGGGAGCAGGGCCCAGGAACCTGTTTCTGCAAGTCCTCTGGGGCTTCTGATGTAAGACCTTGAGCAACTGGTCCAAAAGATAACTGCAGTGTGATTACTCACAAGAACCCAAACTTGCTGGACTCCCAGACTTACTGCTTCAGCCTCCTCACAGCTAGGGTGGCAGGTGGAAACCCCCATTTCTGATTGTGAACTGTCGTCCTCCAGCTCCTCCTCTCACCCCTGGTCCTTCCTTCCTTCCTTGCAAGTATAAATCCTGTGGTGTAGGAGGATCATCTGTCTATGTGTTTCTTTCATTGGTTAATAAAGAAACTGCCTTTTGATAGGGCAGAATTTAGAAAGGCGGAGTAGATGGAACAGAATGCTGGGAGAAAAAAAGCTGAGTCATGCAGAAGCCATGAAGCTTCAGCCCGAGATGGACGTAGGTTAGAAACTTCCCCGTAAGCCACGACATTGTGGTAAACACAGATTAATATAAATGGGTTAATCAAGATGTGAGAGTTAGCCAGTAAGGGGCTAGAGCTAATGGGCCAGGCAGTGTTTAAATGAATACAATTTGTGGGTTGTTATTTTGGGTGTAAAGCTAGCCATGCGGGATCCAGGCGGGATGAAAAGCAGGCCTGCTCACCTCATCACTACAGTCCTGGACACTTTTAGACTTCCGATACTCCAGGTTCTTTTGGGTACAACATCCCACAGCTCATAGCAAGCAACATAGCCAGTTTGAGATACAGATATATATTTTTTTTTCAGGCAAAATTAGTAGATGTAACAATGCTGATTCTGTAAAAGTCCCTCATGAACTTGGTTCTGTTGTGTGGATTCCAGCTTTACAGTTCCACCTGGCTCTGCCTGAAATCTTATATCATGTCTGATTCTGTCTTCTTCAGACTGTCCCTGGCCCAATCTGAAGACCTCGCTCAATATTCTTTCTGGGCTTCATCTAACATTCCTTCAGCAGGCTACTTGTGGTAATGTTAGCTTGGAACAAAGAATAGTCAGGAGCCATTGTCTCCCAGCATCCTGCTCTGGTCCTCCTGATGTTGTTTGACAGAGATCTCTGGGAGAAGGTCAGATAATTAAATCACTCCCAGAGGGATGGGTTACAGGACCTGAAGTCAGGGTTTTATATATAGACAGATCGGAGGAGAACCTTGAGTGAGATCTCCAGAGCCTAGTCCCTACCCATCCCTTACTGGAAGAGCAGTCAAACCATTGCCTGTCAGTCAATTCCAGGATTCAGCCAATTAGTGCTTTGCAGAGAAAGCTGCATAAAGAAAATGCCGTCAAGCAGGTTTCGGTGTCTGGAAAGTCTCTTTAGTTTTAAATAAAAGGAAGAAACGCACAAATGATACAGCTAGTCAATGCTGAAACCAAATGCTGCATTTTATCCATTCAATGAAACACTTTGATTCTTTCTCCCTCCATTACACATATATCTACAAACAAACAAAAGGCAGCGAGATGGCTCAGCGGGTAAGGATATTATTGACAAGGCTGATGAACTGAGTTTGATCCTTGGCACACGATGGAGGCGAGAACTGACTCCTGGAAGTTGTCCTCTGACCTCTGCGGCATGCGTACCCCTCCTTCCAGTAATTAATGTAAATTAAAAACCTGTATATTATTGTATATATACAGAAGACGTATAAATAATCAATTTATCTAATCAAATTGTGTGATGAGCCTACAATATGAATTATCATTAGAACCTTTGGAAAATTAGGAAAGACAGATTGGAGCTGAAGAGAGGTAGGAAGGAAGGGAGGGCAGGAGGGTGGGAGGAAGCAGGGTAGGGAGAGAGAATGGGAACGAGCGAAAGAAAAATACATCATAAAGTAATCATTTTCACTAAGGACAAAAGTGTATGCTGTTCTTGTTTTCATGCCCAAGCGGGTGTCAGCTGCGCGGCTCTGAAAGGCTCTAAGGGCCACAGTGTTGGGAGGAACACAAGGTGCTTGTTGCCTTTGCTGCCAGCCTGACAGGCACAGCCCCTCCCCCAGCCCCGGATCACAGCCTCCCTTGTTTCCTAAGTGCCCTGGCCTCCCCATCTCAGTTTCATCCAGTTTCTAGCTTGGTGCTGCTCAACACCAAAGCACTTCAGATTCTAGTGTGGGTGTCGCCACCCCATTCCACCGGCATTGTGCTCCAGGGCCTGGGCTCCCAGGGTCCTCTGCTGTTGTTGCTAGGAGTAGAAAATTTGCTTTTAAATACCTTGCCTGGCAGAAAGGAAGCCCCTTACGACTTTCAAGATGGCCATGAAGCCAGAGGCCTTCCCAGCACTCTGTATATTCCCTGCTATCCTCCTCTGACCTTTTTCTTTTGTGAAATAATTTTTTTCCCCAGCTACATCAAGTATGGTTGTTATTCAGGGACTATTTGTGATGAAGCTTTTTTAAAATCTAGATCATTTTAACCAGCTTGGTAGATTTCTTTTAGAGCTAAGCTCAGAGACTGTAGCTCAAACAAACGATCTACTAATACCGTATCCTTTTGCTGTTTATCAACAACCAGAAAGCTCTATGACAACATATCATGCGCTGTAATTCTGCAGAAGCAAAACTTTGATCTTGTGCCTTTAAGAGCAAGGGGGCCTTTGGTAGCTGTGCAGAGCTTGAGCCTCCAGGGATGCTTAAAAGGGGACAATCCCTTAATAGAACTGTCACAGACACAGGGGAAGTCGGGGTGGACAGGCAAGCCGAGATACATAGTGAAGCAGTAGGGTGAGGACCGGAGGACCCAGTCAAAGCAGCAGATGCCAGGTCTGAAGTCGACAGAACCTTGGCTGAGTCTCTCTTCTCTCTCTGTTCTTCCTCAATGTCTTAATTAATCTCATTGGCTTCTATTTCCCCAGCTGCACCCTCACCACCTAGGCGAATCTATGTGACTATTTTGATGTTTCCCTGGCAATCAAATCCAACCTTTAACTTTAAAAAAAAATTGAGTCTATATAGTACATGTGTGTGGTATATGTCAGTCAGCGCATGTGTGTCGTGTGTCAGTATTTGTGTGTGCATATGTATGCAGTGCTCAAGCTCATGTGCACACTGGTGGAGGACAGAGAGAGTCCGAGGTCCTGCTTTACTTCTCACTTTTTGCCTTACTTCTTTGAGCTAGAGTATCTCATTAACCCTGGAGCTAGGCTGGTAGCCCGCAAGTCACAAAGGTCCTTCTAGACAGTGCTGGGTTTGTGGACACCATTGTGGTGCCCATCTTTTTCTGTGAGTACTGGGGATTTGAACTCCGGTCTGAAGGCTTATAGCAAGTTGCCTTACCAATGAATGAATCCACCTCACCAACTCTAAATTCCAACTTCTGTGGCCTCTGTTACAGTATGAGGATCGGAGTCAATGACTATGGTGAATTTTCAAATACCAGCATGGCATACATGTTGCTTACAGCAATCACAGGCATGCAAAGCATAGAATACGGAGCTAGCTGGGTCATCACATGCTAGCGATCATAGACGTTTGGCTGCGATCAATCATAAACTGGGAAACAGCTTATACTTGGCCTCCAGGGTGAGAGTTGCATTGAGATTAGAAATCTGTGATTGTCATAGATAACTGAAACTGTTAGCAAGAGTCCAAACCATAAATCAGCTATGGAATCTAGGTGCCTCTATGAATGGAATTCATAAAATTGATTCATAAATTAACTTGGTGATTTTGGGAATAATAAAGTCTGTAGCCCTTCATATTCTTTCTTGTTTACATAGACATCTCCTGTTTCCTTGTAGTCTGTGGCTCAATTTTTCTGCCAGCCTTGCAGTAGCTTTGAAGGCTCTTTGGTTCTCCACCCCCTCCTTTATAGCTACTAGTCACTCATTAAATATTGACATTCTTTTTATTCTTACTGTCATGTTGTGGCTATTTCAAGCAAATATTTGAGAGGTTTTTTTTTCTATAAAATGTATATTGGTTTTCTGTTGTTACACAAGAAGTGACATACACCTACTGGATCTTATACAACACCGTCAACGGATTTCACACAACAAATATTTAATAGCTAACTGTTCACTTGGTCGGTGATCTGGTCTGGTGTGGCTGCCTCTGCTGAGAGTATTGGGTATCAAGAACTGAAGTCAAGGTATTGTCCGGGCAGAGATTGGTGGAGGTAATAGTCAAAACCATAAACCAGCTATGGAATCTAGGTATCTTTGTGTATAGAAGCCATAAAATTGAATCATAAGCTACCTTGGTGATTTGGAGCATAATAAAGTCTGTAACCCTTCACGTTCCTTCTTGTTCACACAGACATCACCTGTTTCTTTGTGGCTTGTAGCTCAATTTGTCTG
Organism: Microtus oregoni; assembly: GCF_018167655.1. Taxonomy (NCBI): domain Eukaryota; kingdom Metazoa; phylum Chordata; class Mammalia; order Rodentia; family Cricetidae; genus Microtus; species Microtus oregoni. The sequence goes on along the minus strand of NW_024543073.1, from coordinate 7,882,932 downwards.
TTTGAAACTCATTTAGGTCTGTGGAGCTCAGTTCTTCTATGGATCTTTGACGTCAGCTCTAAGACATACTTGAAAGCACTGATATCTATCGTAATCGATAATGGATTTGGGATCTTAATTATATGTGCAAAATATCTCATCACAGTACCTAGCATGGTGTTTGGTAAGTCACTGACAGGCCTTTGGATTGAGAACTATGTGGCTTACAACAGTTAATTTCATACAGCAATTTGACTGCGTCAAAGGATATCCAGATATTAGTCAAGCATTATTCTGAGTGATTTTTTATGTGTATAGAAGAGTGGTGCATGTGTGTGCGTATGTATGTGTGTATGTGTCTGCATGTGTGCGCACATGTGTGCCTGTGAAAGCCCTAGGTTTATGACAGGCATTCTCTTGGATTGCTATTCCACCTCATTCTTAATACACAGGGCCTAATTGGGGCCGTGGGAAATGAAGAAAGAGCAGACACACATACAGCAAAGCTGCGATCAGGTGGGCTGTGGACTCTGATGGAGATGCATCAGCAACAGCCCTGAACCTCAGCACGCTTACTTCATAGTCTGAAACAAGGAGGCAGGTTTACTATAGATAGTTGAATGAGGAGGCAGGGGTTTTATATACAGCCAATCAAGGAGGCAGGTTTAGCAATCTCAGTAGGCAGGGGGTCTCAGTAGAGAAGCAGTCTCAGGCTGTGAGTATCTGGGAGGAAGAAGTTCTGGTTGACATTTTCTGCACGCATTGTCAACGTCTGTACACGGACCCGGGGAAGCCTTTGCCAGTTCCATCAGTTGGAGGTATCTGGGGGCCTTGACAGACTCCCTTCATCAGAGTGACCTTGTAGACAAGTCTGTGGGGTGTTTTCTTGACAAAAATGATTGATATAAAGAATACAACCCTCTGTCCAGTCCTGGGCAGGTGGTCCTGAGTAGTAGAAGAAAGCAGGTTGAATACAAGATAGATGGATGGATGGATAGATGATTGATAGATATATAGATGATAGATATATAGATATATATGCAGATAGATAGATAGATGATTGATAGATATACAGATGATATATATATACACAGATAGATAGAGATAGATAGATACAAGATGGATGAATGGATAGATGATTGATAGATATACAGATGATAGATATATAGATATATATGCAGATAGATAGATAGATGATTGATAGATATACAGATGATATATATATATACAGATAGATAGAGATAGATAGATACAAGATAGATGGATGGATAGATAGATGATTGATAGATAGATATACAGATGATAGATATATAGATATATATGCAGATAGATAGATAGATAGATAGATAGATAGATAGCACACATCCAGAAATCAGCTCTTGCTCGAGTTCCTGCCCCGACTACCCTCAGATGTGTAAGATGAAATAAACCCTCTTCTCCCCGGGTTGCCTTTGGTCATGGTGTTTATCTCCGCAATAGAAGCTAACTAGAACCCCAATTGAGTCAGTTTTCCAGACCCTGACCCTGACTTTTTACTTGATTTACAATCTTTGTACTTATGGAGTTAAGTATTATAATTTAAAACACATGCATAAAATATAGAATGATCAAATCAGGGAAATTAGTATTCCCATATTCTCAAATATTAAGAAGTTGGTAAACTTTCAAACTCTTTTCTTCTAGGTCTTTATAAACATACAATAATTATTGTATAGTTTACCCTACTGTCTATGAACATTGGAACCATTCCCTTATATTCTACATTTTTGTTACCCATTTTTTTTGTTCTCCATCTTCCCTCCCACCGAACCATTGCAGCCTCGTGATTTTTATTCTGTTCTCTACTGAAATGTGATTAAGATTTCAGCTTCCTCAAATAAGTGAGAAAACATAGCATTTGTCTTTCTGTGCCTGGCTTACTTCACTTAATATAATATGCTTTTCTCCCATCTATGTTGCTACAAAGATAAGATCTCACTATTTTTTTAATGGTAGAATAATATTCCATTGTGATGTTGAATGTTTCATTTTCCTCTCCCTTTCTCTTCCTTCTTTTTTACTTTGTAAAGAAAAACCCTCTTCTCTTTTGGAGCTAAAAACTGAACTCAGGGACTCATGGTTGATATGCCACATTTTTATTTTCTCATCCATTTATTCATCCACAGATGGACACTTAGGTTGATTGCACATTTGGCCATTGTGCACGGTGCTGTAAGAAACTTGGGAGCCCTGGGAGTGCAGCCAATTCTCCAATAAACTGATTTCAATTCCTTTGACTCAACCCAATAGTGGGAGTCCACCACACAAATGGAGCCACCAGAAAAGGAGCAGAGGCACGCTCTACTGTCAGGTTACCTGTGGGTGGAGATTTAGGATGTTAATGAGACATGAGAAGTTGTATGTGTAACTACATGTCACATTGAAGACCTTTCGGCTACTAAACTGTATTTTCTCTCCAGCCCGCTTCTCCCTCAGAAGTGTTTCCTTACTTAGATTCTCTTGCGACTATCCATGTGTCTCTGTCCAACTTGTTCCAGGGTATAAGAACCCAGAACTTCTCCAGAGGTGTTCCCTGAACTCTGCTATGCACCAGTATCAAGAACACATACTATTTCCATGTGCCACCCCGTCATTGTTGCGATTTCATGTCTATAATCCTCCAATGATTTTCTACGTTCATCGCTTATCTTCAGAATCTTCCACTAATCCATCCAATATTCCTCAGGCAAATGTTGGCTACAAATTGCTTTTCCATCAAATTACATTTCCAGCTATTGAGAAATACACTTCATTGTAAATGCTATTTGGCATGGCCAATATATGCCAAAAATTAAGCTTGTACCCAAATATATAAACCCATTTAGCAGTGTTCTTTGGCAAACGTTCAATTAGGACACCTTTTGAACTGCACTGCAGGAAGCATGAGGAGGCTGCAGGTGAAGGGGCAAATTATAAACTAAGGCACCAGATGTGTGTGGCTTACACTTTCCAAAATCAAAAGGAAAAGTAAATACAGACAACTGTAATGATTAAAAGTAGCGGAGGAGAATATTCAGGAACAAATTTGATAGATTATGTGACTATGATGGGTCGTAATTTTGTAGAATAGATTTATATAAGAAATAACAAGAGTCAATTAAAATGTTCTTTGAGAAATTAACAATTTTAAAGTATTTATGGTTTTAATTTTATGTGTTATGCACTGTGTACATTTATGCAAGTGCCCTGTGTTCATGCTTTGGACCTGCAGAGGCCAGAAGAACATGCTGGGAACCCGGGACAGGGGCTACTTACTGATGGAGGTAAGCCTTTGTGTGGGTGCTGGGAACGGAACCTGGGTTTTCTGGAAGAGCAGCAAGTGCTTTTAGCTGCTGACCCGTCTCTCCAGCCCCAAGAAACGAATAAAAAAATTGTGACAGTACCATTGTGTATTCCAAGCTGGCTTTGAATTTTTGATCCCCCTGGCTCTGCCTCCTCGGTGCTGAGATCACAGGTATGAACCCCAGACATAGAGCAGAACTGAATAATTCTACGGTTTAAAATTAGATTGGTCAATTGATTGATTGATTGTGTGTGTGTGGTTGTTGTTTACAGAGGACAACTTTCAGGAGTCTGCTCTCCTCTTCCACCACGTAGGTGTGGGTCCCTGGGGATCAAACCAGGTCTTTAGATTTAGCACAACCACTTAAACTTACTGAACCATTTTGGCAATCTGAAAAATTAAAACTGTCTTCAAGTTTAGTTTCATTGGCTTATTTGTTTATTCCTTCAGCAACTACTTGTTGGATGCCAACTTGTGCCAATGCCAGGCTGATTATTTGTTTATCTGTCGGGCTGTTGCAACAGCTTCCTAACTGGTTCACCTGTTTCCATCCTTGTGGTTGGTGCTCCCTAGCCAATCACTTTTGGCACAGTAGCCAGAGTGGCACTTAAAAACACTACAGAGCTTGACCCTTGTCAGCTTGGAAAAAATTTTAATATATTTTTAATTAATTTAGAACAACATTTTAATTCCATGGACTATAATGTGGCCCCAAGGCCTTTCTGCCCCCTGTATCTGATCACTTTCCCACCCCTTTTTTGGGCACCTCCAGTGTCCGGGTGCTGGTGCACCCAGAGGTCTGCTGTGGTCTGCTCATTTTCCTGGCTTTGAAGGTTGTTCCCCACACAGCTCCCTGACTTCGGTCACACTGACTACTCATACGCCCCTTGCTTAGTCGTGTCTTCTCTGATCACCAAACTAAAAAGAGCATCTCTCTGTACCATCTTCTCCTCGACCCCTTTATTTATCTTGCCTGCACTCAATCACCAAAAGTCGATCTCGTCTGTCTGTCTGTCCATATTATATTTAGTTCTCCATCCCTTCTTACTTAGGATGCCACCTGTTGGTAAGAGGGACTCTGCATGACCTACTGCTGGACTCTAGTAATTGGAGCAGAACTGAACACAGTAAGCACACCCACATACTTACTGAATCACTGAGTGACCAAACATAGATTCTTTCTCTATTTTTTTTGTGAACACTCATCTTTTTAAATTCTGAGATAATTCTACCTAGTAGCTTAAACAATTACAATCAAACTACATAGGTTTTTTTTTTTGTTTGTTTGTTTTTTTTTTTTCGAGACAGGGTTTCTCTGTGGCTTTGGAGCCTGTCCTGGAACTAGCTCTGTAGACCAGGCTGGTCTCGAACTCACAGAGATCCGCCTGCCTCTGCCTCCCGAATGCTGGGATTAAAGGCGTGTGCCACCACCGCCCGGCCAAACTACATAGTTTTAAAAAACTATTTTTTCATACATCTTTACCCTTCCTTCCTCACCTGCGAATCCTATTTGTGAATCACATTAGTACAAGCTCTGCAGAAACATTTTCTGATGGGGTAGTGGTGCTATAGACCAATAGTAGTGCAAAGCAAGCCAGGCTTTTAACTCTTAAGAGCCTCAGCAAATGAACAATTTTTAAGAGTTATTTTATTTTCAAATGAAAAGTGTGTGTGTGTGTGTCTAAGTGCGTGTGCCTGCAGTGCCCAAAGGGGGGGAATCATATTCCTTGAAGCTGGAGCTACAGGTAGTTGTCAGCTACCCAATAAGGGTACTGGGAGCTGTACTTTGGTCCTCCGGAAGATCAGAAAGCACTCTTAACTACTAAGCCATCTCTCCCGCACCTGCATGTAGAGATTTTTTGACGGCTAAAATGCTAAAACCAAACACTGAATGGGCACCGCGGGGCATTCTGAAGAGCTAACATCTGATGTAAGCAATGAGTGACTTGGTCAGTGAGTGACTTGGGTGGTGACTTCTACAGGAGCTGTACTGAATGTGACATCCAGGAATCCTCTGGGTGCCAAGGCAGAGCGATTGAGAAACACAACCTGCAACACAGGATACTTGAGGCAAACTTCTTTCTGCTGCCCAGTTTGCAACTTCCCAATGCCAGCGGCAGGTCAGTGCAAGTCAGTTCTCTGCTAAATGACACTCAGCCCATGAAGACGTCTGCACCTAGAGTCAGTTCCTATAGCATCTCCACGGCGGCACACCTGAGTGTGCCACAGCAGAGAATGCATAGCAAGTTATTGAAATTGTTATGCTAAGGATGTAGAAGTGAATGCAATGATCCAATTGAGACATAAGTGAGGGCTACACTTAGGGAGGCATTAATGTAATTAAATATATATTATATATTCAGTGAACCCTGGTTCAACCTAAATTATAATCAGGGGACTGAAAGATAATTAAAGACATAGATTTTGATCATTATTTGGTTATTCAACTGTGTGTTTTTCTTTTATAAAATTCAGAACTGGTAAAGATATTTAGGTACACTGATGACGGGTTACTGAAAATGTCTCTGTATAAGCGTGTTAGACTTTATTTTGACTGTCCAGTTTGAGCATTGAAGGTATTAAAACCACCCAATTCATATTATCAAATGAAATCAAACTCTATACAGGCTTTGGTAATAGAAAGCACAGGTGGAGGTCTACTTCCTATTAATGATTAGACAACGAACTCTAAGCAAGCTGTTGGGCTGGTCTGAAGCTCACCTTCCTTAGCGTTAAAATGGAGTTTCTCCTATTTGCATATCTAATCAAACGTGATGATCAGTGATTAGAAAAAGCTCTGGAAAACGTCTTGCAAATGTAGGGATTATGAGTCAGACTTAATGGCACGCGTGTGTATCCTCAGCTCTTGGGAGGAGGTCACCAAAGCCTGTGTGGAAGTCAGGGCACAACCTGGGTGAGTCAGTTCTCTGCTTCCACCGCAGCGGCACTCAGGACCACACTCAGGGCATTGGCCTTAGTGGCAAGTGCCTTTACTAGCTGAGCTGCCTCACGTCAGGCCCGCACATTCTTAACTGAGCAAGTCCAGGCTTTACTTTGTAATCTGTTTTTTTTTTTTAAATGACTCACTGAGTTTAATTAGGGTTGCTTACATGAGCATGGGTGTGGCATTATTTACTGGAATAGATGATTATCTCTCAGCATCCATTAACTTCCAATAACCTCCCTACTAGTGGCTGGCCCTCCCTGGCCTGCTGGAATGTTGTCAGGCTCCATTGTGTGCAGGTCTTGTACAGGGAATCAAACTTGCTGTGCGCTCATGGGCGGGAGAGCCATATTGTATCCAGAGGACAGCGTTTCACAGAACTACTCGCTGTCCCCCAGATCGTACATCTTTCTGCACCCTCTTCTACCAGGTTCCCTGAAAGGAGGTGGTGTTCACATAAGTATGGCATGCTCAGTGCTACTTAATCTTGGCACTTCCACCGCTTTTGAGTATCTGAATTAACCACTGTCTATTGCAAAAAGCAACTTCCACGATCAAGGTGGTTGCTCAGAAGTATCTTGTCCTGGTCTTCACCGAGGTGTCCAGACAGATTCTGAATAGGAGTTTAAGGCACAGAGTATAGAGACTGGTCAAGTCATTTATTACTTTGAACAGTTCCAAGTCGGTCCAACAATTCCAAAGGGCTGGAGGCAGAAAGGCGATTCAGTGCGGAGAAAACGTAGTGATCAATCCCATAAACAAAGGGCTGACACTTTCAGTCAGATGCTAAATAGAAAACTTAAGTTCAAGGAGGGAAAAGATTATTTTATCAAGACAACAAAATAGAAGCCGACCAGGGCCTCCTTATCGCTCTGATAATCCCTCTACGACCCCTTGTTGCGGACTGCCTTTATCTGGCTTTTAAAAGTTCCTCCACGGTGGAGACAGAGACCCACACTGGAGCACTGGACTGAGCTCCCAAGGTCTCAATGAGGAGCGGAAGGAGGGAGAAGATGAGCAAGGAAGTCAGGACCACGAGGGGTACACCCACCCACTGAGACAGTGGGGCTGATCTATTGGGAGCTCACCAAGGCCAGCTGGACTATGACTGAAAAAGCATGGGATAAAACCGGACTCTCTGAACATGGCGAACAATGAGGGATGATGAGAAGCCAAGGACAATGGCACGGGGTTTTGATCCTACTTCATGTTCGGGCTTTGTGGGAGCCTAGCCAGTTTGGATGTTCACCTTCCTAGACATGGACGGAGGGGGGAGGACCTTGGACTTTCCACAGGGCAGGGAACCCTGACTGCTCGTTGGACTGGAGAGGGAGGGGGAGAGGAGCGGGGGGGGGGGGGGGAGAAGGGGGAAACTTTTTTTTTCCTTTTCTCAATAAAAAAAAATAAAAGTTCCTCCACTTAGACAGTTGTCAATTCGCTTTCTTTCACCACCCACTCCTTCCTCTCTTAGCTAACTTGCAGATTCTCTGCCATGGGTGCTGACAGGAATTATCTACCAGGCTCCAGTAGGCTTGACTCACTGGGCTCTGCTGCAGAGCTGTTGTGCCGAGCGGGCACGCATCGGGCAAAGTCGGGGAAGGGTTTGGCAGCGCCTTCCACGGCGGGACGGAGACACCCTGCGCGATCAATCACGCGCGCGAGCGTCCAAGCACCCACCGGCGAGAAAGAAGAAGCATCTTTCATCTTCTCCATCCAGCTACTTGAGGGCCAAACCCGGAGCAGAGAAAACCGGGCCACGCACGGCCCCGCCCACTCACGCAGTTCCTGTCACGTGCCTTCGCCCTGTCCAATCAGCGTCCGGAACCTCCAGGCTTGTGATTCAAACTGCGGCGCGGCGAGCTCGGGAGTCCCCGCCGGCGTTGCCCGGCGACTGCTGCGGGTTGGCAATGGAGCACCGCATCGTGGGCCCCGGGCCGTACCGGGCCACCAAGCTGGTGAGTGAGGGTGCGGGTCAGGCGGACCCCGTGCCGGCGTCACCGCCGTGACTTGGACGGTGCGCATCCGCTGGGGTCTGCCGGTGCTGGTGGGCGAGCGTCTGCTGGGTTGCGGTTCCTCTCCCTGCCCCGCAGAGCGCAGACGAGGCCTGGAGCCAGCCTCACCAGGACGGGATGAACTTCATCTGCGGGCAATGGTTATGTTATCTGCAGTAGACGGCGCTTTCGGCTTTAGCGGGAAGCGAACACCTGGCGACCGTGTTCCCCTTTGTCCTCGGGACCTACTCCAGCGCCTGGGACAAGATTGACCTTGGGTGGAGCTCTAGGACCACCCTGCCCGTGTTGCACTTGCGGGTTGCGGTGACCAGCCAAGGGCGTGTCTCCTTCCTGAGTGACACTGTTGACACTTGACGAGAGTTCTTGGTAACGGTGCACAGCGTGAAGGTGTATTCTTCCTCCAAAGGTTCCTGCCCGTGGAGTTTCACTTTTTGTCAGCACCCACTTCACTTAGGGATCAGCTCTGGTAGGTGGTCTGCAAGCTCGGCAGATGCGCCAGGGTGAGGCCTTTTCTCCTGAAAACAAGATGCAAAGATTTAGCCGATCTGTCTGATTACTTGGAGGAAGTAATTTTACTGACCCCGCCTCCAAGGATTAGTTTAACGGAATAGGCACAGGTGAGGACTTGAGTTTAGTCTTGAGCCACTCTCAGGTATATGTACCTTGCAGTCAAGTCTCACCACTCTCTATAATATCCTGGGAAAGGTGGGGATGAGGCGCTAAACGCTAGCTCTTGTATTAGACTCATATTCTAGAGACGTAGTTTCCTTTCTTTCTAGAGCCAGGCACTCTGTGTTCCGTGGAAAGTCACTTTCCGGATGGATGGAACCCAGATTTCGGGCTGCTTGTTCTTTACTTTTTAAATTAGACTTATGGGGCATTTGGAGAATACTATTACTACTACTACTACTACTACTACTACTACTAAATTATGAACCTTCACAGGAAACAGCACTTGCCTCATATGAGGTTTTTCCTAAGATTTTAGGGACTGTGGCATTGTTTCATTTGGCTGAAAATGTCACATTGCTAAGATGTTTGTGATGAGGGTTGTTGGAAGGAATCATTGTATAATCTACTGGACACCCTGAGTGATCCATTTATTTTAATAAACCTAAAGTAATAAAGTTAGGTTTTTTTTTTAGAGCTAGTTTCTAAGAGGTATGAATGGTAATGGCAAGGAAAATAATAGAGCCTCAAAATGGTGTTTTTATAGCTGATCCTGCAGAAGTGGTTCTAGCATTTAAACTGCCTGAGGTCAGGACTATTCCTAGCTCCAACCCCAGGGCAGATAGAAGATGTTCCTTTCAGTAACTTCTTTTTTTTTTTTTGGTTTTTCGAGACAGGGTTTCTCTGTGGCTTTGGAGCCTGTCCTGGAACTAGCTCTGTAGACCAGGCTGGTCTCGAACTCACAGAGATCCGCCTGCCTCTGCCTCCCGAGTGCTGGGATTAAAGGCGTGCGCCACCTGTGCTCTCCTATCTGTGAAGGGTTTGTTCCAAGAACCCCATGTGGTGGCTGCATAAGAATGGTCCTCATAGGCTCATGTATTTGGATGCTTAGTCCCCAGGAATGGAACTGTCTGAAAAGATTTACAAGGATTAGGAGGTGTGGCCTAGTTGGAGCAAGTGTGTCACTGGGGGTGGGCCTTGAGGTTTGAAAAGCCCATGTGAAGCCCAGTTTCTCTCTCTCTCTCTCTCTCTCTCTCTCTCTCTCTCTCTGGATCAGGATGTTGCTCTTAGCTAGTTCCCAGCTCCTGCCTGCCAGCTGCCATGCTCCCTGTCATAGTGATAAGGGACTCAGCCTCTAAAACTATAAACAAGGCTCCAACCAAATGCTTTTCATATAAGAGTTGCTTTGGTCATGGTATCTCTTCATAGCAATAGAACACTCACTAAGATACCCAATCAACGCCTAAAACTATGATAGACCCTATATATAGTATACATAGTATGTGTTTTTCCTGCCTATGTCTATGACAGTTTAACTTATAAATTAATACAATGAAGGATTAACAACAACAATAACAGAATGGAACAATTAACATACTCTAATAAAGTTCACTGTAATACTTTGGAGCCATTGGTATTAAAATAAAGATGACTTGAGCACATGCACGGTGATACCTCCCCGTCTGATAACCTAAACACAGCTAAATGACTGAAGTGTGAGTGGCACATGCAGTGTGATGCCCTGGACAGTGAGATCATTCACTTCCTTGGCGGGATGAGGCAATTTCAGTCTGCCACCCGGAGCTGCATGCAATGGAAAACTTAGGAACTGTGAAGTTTTGGAATTTTCTATTATTCAGATTATTGTTAACAGTGGGCTGCTGAAACTTTGGATAGGGTTGACTATTATATTGTCCTTTTGGGTAGAAAAAAAGAACACGTTTTATCCTGTACACTATTTATCCACAATACTTGTTCAAGGGAAACAAACTGGATCTTGGTACGGCAAGTCTATATCCTGTTTTATGATAAAAAAAATAAATATTGTAATTGGACATGCTTTAAACATTGTTAGTGTGGTTTGAAAAAGGTTGGACTCCATAGGCTCATTTATTTGAATGATTAGTCATCAAGAGTAGCATTTCTTGAAAAGGATCTGGAGATGTGGCTTTGTTGGAGTAGGTGTGGCCTTTTTGGAGGAGTGTGTCACTGTGGTTGGGCTTTGAGGTTTCAGAAGCCCAGCTCAGCCCAGTGCCTCTCTCTTCCTGCTGCCTGCTGATCTGGATGCAGCGCTTTTAGGTATATCTCCAGCACCACGTCTGCCTGTGTGCCGCCATGCTTCCTGCTATGGTGATAATGAACTAAACCTCTGAAATTGTAAGGAAGTCCAAATTTAATGCTTTCTTTTGTGAGAGTTGTAATGATCATGGTGTCTCTTCACAGCAGCGGAACACTGTCTGAGGCAGTTGTGTTTATGGGGTGCTTCTCCTCTTGGTTGCAGAGGTTTCATATAGAGATGCTACTGGATTCTCTGTTGCATTAACATGTTACTGCAGGAGTCTGTAAAGAAAAAAAAAACTTTCTTTGGATGCTTTTAATTTCTACCTCCATGACATTCAGGCCCTGTTTAAGTTAATCAGTTAATTAAAAAGAAAAGTATATGGGTAATTAATAAAGACCCCCAGTTTTACCAGTATTTTACAGGTAATCAATTCACCTTGCAGTCTTATTATGTATTTGAGAAACTTAATGTTAATTATTAAGATTTTAAAAGACACAGTGATCATCAGTTTTTTCCCCTTAACCGTGAGGGTTGCTGTTACCAGAAATTAGTTATTATTAAAAGTAGAACCTGTGGATATTTTCCAAATATCTTCCAGCTGTGTCTTAAAGCTTTTATTGCATAAATAAATGTTTTGTAACTCGTCCTCTCTTGTCCTTCAAGGCTGGCCTTTCCTTCCCTTATCCTTGGCCCAACTCTTTTCCTCTCAGCATCCCTCTCAACTTCCTGTTTCTTCAGGAAGAGCCTGGAGACTCTTAGCACACAAATGGCAGGGTCTATAGTCTCCTCCCTGGTTGGCTGTAATGTCTCATAACATGTAACTTCCTCATTTTCTAAAGCCCTGATGTCTGGCTTGAAAATAAAACTTTACAGATTAGCTAAAGTTTTATGGTAAAAGTGAAATGATGGGTCCAGTTCACGACGACACATGCGCCAGTCAGCTGTTTGCTCGTTCTCAGTGGGACAGCTGTCTTTTTTGTTTTCTAAACTCATTTAAAAATAGTTTCCAGAAGGCTTGTGCTGTGTGGTTTGGAACAATCCCTAACCTTTTGGAAGGTAGTTAGTGTCGGAACATGGTCCATGAAGCTGTGTGAGGAGAATTTTTGAGAACTTGTGAGATAACTCCAAGGAACAAGGCAAGCATCTTGTAACCTCTGTTTTTCCAGGACATGGATTGTTCTTGGAATGTACTTTTTCCTGCTTCTCCCAGGTGTAATAGGAGTAGGTTTACTTTAGGTCACCCGTCGTCTTACCCATGATTATCTAGAATGATGTTTCTAAGCAGGAGCTGTCCTCAGTAGTATCCAGCCTGACTCATGTGACTGTGCCCTTGTGACTGTATACAGCTAGAACTCAAGTGAACTCTGCTCATATGACTTTCCAAACCTCACAATATAATACCCTCAGAATATAAATCGTCTGGTGCTCTCAATAAAGACGGCTATTGCAGGAGGCTTTAGCCCACCTCCTTTTTAAGCTCCACTATCCCAGGTTCATGCCTCCAATAGAGCAGAATCAGTGACTGTGAGGACTGCAGGATACAAAGGCACAGTGGAGAGAAAGGTTGGCGGAGTCCTGCTGTGTGAGGAACAGAAATGGCAGCTATTTATTCACACATCCACATTCTGGAAGCAGAGTGGACAAGAGCCTCATGAGTGGTGGGATTAATTCCGAGGCATGCCAGGAACATTGCTGTGGTGTTCTTGGTGTCTTTGGCATAGGCTGTGGAAAACTGACTGTTTTATATAATGACCGCTCTGTGATGCTTGCAGCAGCCACTCCCGGCTACCTGTGTCGTCTGCTGGGATGCTGACTAGGTCATTGCCATGTTCATAAAGCTTCCCTATTCTAGACCTATTCATGTCCTGGTTTCCTGTCACCGAAAGACAAGGAGTCTTGAAGAGGCTGAGCTGTCTTGAAGTTGTTAAAAAATGACATCTAGAGAGATCTGGATTTTGTCTTAAAGTGACATAGTGGCTCATGTGATTCTATCAGTGGCATTTGGGAGCAGAAGGAAACTGGATATTTTTTGTGGTACTTAATATGTACCAAACCTTACGAAAACTGTGAATAGAAAGTCTGGGATTAGAACCCCAGTCTCACCCAGCACCTCATATTTTTCCCTTTCTTCAGAGATTGATTCTGTCCTGTTGAAGACATCTCTTAGCCAAGGCCAGACTAACTGCTGTAAGCATTGGCGGCTGTGTGTTAGCGCTGGTCAGTATGCGCTCATGTGACACAGGTTTGTTTGCTTAAAGGTTCATACACCAGGGCCTTATTTCTCTCTGATCTGACTAGAGTAGATTGAACCAGCCCTGTTTCTTAGCAGACTGACCCTGGGTAACACCTAACCTCCTTGACCTTCTTTTGATTGCTCTCTTTTTGGACTGGGTGGGTGGGGCTTGTATTGTAGCTCAGGCTGGCTTTGAACTCACATTCGTCTTGCCTTAAGGCAAATCAGAAGAATATGGGTACTTGCCAACGCTCCAGCTGGGTTCCATGATTTTCATATATCAGAATCTCAACTTTTTGCGTTTTAGTTTGCTATAATTGCTATATTCTACAGAAATGTGTTAACCTTGCCCAGTGTATTCTGCTTATTGGTAGAGATCGGGCTGAATCCTAGAGACTCAATGCGGGGGCTTTTCTGCATACTTGCTCAGCTTTAATGGCTATACCCTGACAATAAAGGCGATAGCAGTAAGATTTGTTAAGTACCTACATCAGGGCAGATACTGCAATACACTTTTTATCTTTTATTTTTTTTTATGTCTCTGGTCTTTGTTGCTACGCAGCTAGAGATACGCAGGCTCGGCTAACTCCGATATAAGGCTGGCCTGCTGGTCATTAGCAGAGCGGGCTGTGAAGTCAGACAGGGCTTCAGAGCCTGAGCTCTGTCTGTTCAGTCTTCTGTGTCCCTATGGCTTCTGAGGACACCATGCTGAACTGAACTGTGTTCTTCAGAAGAGCCCCAAGCCAACCTCCCTCTCAGGCAAGTGAAGGGGTTAGGAAAACTTGACTGCAGCCAAAGAAAAGAAGGGGCTTTACAGTTTGTGTGTGTGCTTTGAGAGACTGACTAGTGAGTCTTTTCAAACAGCTTCCTTGGTGACTAAGCAGACTCTTGATACTACCTTGTAAAGGTTTTTCTCTGCTGTCCTGAGCCCTGTGACATTGGGAGGTGTATCGTTATTACTATTCATACCTTTCTTCTTTCCCCACACGATGCCTCCCACACTGTGAACAGTCTGTGCCGAGTGAAGTCATAGTAAACATGGAACTTCTAGAAATGAATTGTATATAAGGGGATAGATTTGGGGGGTAAGGTTTGGCAGTGTTTCACTATATGATCTAAGCTGGACCTGGGACTTTATATGAATTCTAGGCTGGCTTTGAACTCCAAGCCCTTCTGCCTCGGCTTCCTGAGTTCTGGGATTATATACAAGTGTGTAGCACCAAGCCCAGCGATGAGCTTCATTTTAACCAGTACTCCTACCATGGTTTCCATTCCAATTGTAACAAAATAACCATAACTTAGACTTTTTTTTTTTTGAGACAGGGTTTTTCTGTAGCTTTGGAGCCTGTCCTGGAACTAGCTCCTGTAGACCAGGCCATCCTCAAACTCACAGAAATCCACCTGTCTCTGCCTCCCTGATTGCTGGGATTAAAGGCGTGTGCCGCCACCACCTGACAATTTAGACTACTTTAACTATTTCTAAGTGTATCGTTGTGTGGTATGATTACATCCACACCAGTTTAATCATTACCTCCCACCAGTCATTCTTTAGGACTTTAAGAATCTGAAGGTTGCAAATAACATACTAAATCTCCATCTGTTATTCCAGTGTTTTTCCTTTTTATTTAAATAATTAGATTTTATCTGTTTACCTGTTTACCTACCTAGCAGCCTCCCAGTTTGTAGATCAATCTATATTTATCCTCTAACCTAGGGTCTTGCGTATGCTAAACCGTCCCCAGTCTTCCTGCAGTTTGTTAAATGGAAAATTGGTATTCCTTGATTTAAATATTTGGGACTTAGTAACCCTTAAAGAACACTGGTCGGTAACTACACACTTTTGTGTCTTTTGCCTAGTGGAACGAGACGGTGGAGCTTTTTCGTGCCAGGATGCCTTTACGGAAACATCGCTGTCGTTTTAAGAGCTACGAGCATTGCTTCTCAGCTGCCGAAGCTGTGGACTGGCTGCACGAGCTTCTGAGGAACAGTCAGAACTTTGGGCCCGAGGTAACTCGCAAACAGACAGTCCAGCTGCTGAAGAAATTCCTGAAGAATCACGTGATCGAAGATATCAAGGGAAAATGGGGCCAGGAGGATTTTGAAGACAACCGTCAGCTCTACAGGTATTGGCAGTGTGTAAAGTCTGCAGAAGGACCTTAGGGAGACTGAGTGCATCTGCTCCGCATCTGGAAACTTCCTGAAGTGAAGGAATTTCCTGTGTCCACTGGAGCGGTGGTTCTGTTTGTGATGTGCTAAGTGCCTGACTGAATGGGCTGTTAAAATAAAACCAACTGCGGTTTGTCCTGCTCCATCAGAGCAGCACGGAACAGGCTTTTGTTGGGATGCTTTTCCAGCAGGGAAAAATTTCCACGCCTCCTGCTTGCCTGGACTTAGTAATGACTTAGTAATTCCAGAGTGCCTGGCAGGGTGAAACGGTCCCTCTGGGGATAGCTTTGCTGAGGACCAAGGATTGGAATACTCTGGGGCAGAATGTCTGGTCTTGAAACAGCTCAGGGTACATGTGTGGGATTGTGTTAGAATTCCTTCTCGTCTCTAACTAGCTGGATGCTGCACACCTGCTTTCTCCATGGGATTGGCTGACAATACTTTATGGTGTGGACAGTTAGTACCAGGTATTCTGAGGGGAAATGGAGATCTATGGTGCTTTCTCTCTGAGCAGTAGGGTATTTTATTGATGGAGGCCTGGGAGACCTACCTAAAATTCAGGTGATGGAAGACAACTTAAGAGGAATGGAGTCACACAGGTGCAGAGAGGAGCTGCTTATCCTCTATAGAAGCCTGTCAGTGCCAAGAACTGGAGAGGACTTAACCAGGAGTGGAGAGCTGAACAGGGAGACTTGTAGCTCGTGCTCTCCTTTATTCTAACCGAAAAGCAAGGATCTTGATCAGAACATGTCTAATGAGCCTGTCAGCCCGGGATGCACGGCTTCAAGCATGTGTCTTCTTCTACCTGATCTATTTCTTTGTTTCCCTCCTGACTAACTTTTGTGCAAAGCAGAACAGGGTGAGGGTGGTCATAGCATGTAGGGTGGTCATAGCATGCAGGGTGGTCATGGCATGTAGGGTGGTCATAGCATGTAGCATGTAGGGTGGTCATAGCATGTAGGGTGGTCATAGCATGTAGCATGTAGGGTGGTCATAGCATGTAGGGTGGTCATAGCATGTAGGGTGGTCATAGCATGTAGGGTGGTCATGGCATGCAGGGCGGTCATAGCATGTAGGGTGGTCATAGCATGCAGGGCGGTCATAGCATACAGGGTGGTTGTAGCATGTAGGGCTAAAGAGGTGCTGGTGTGCATTTCCTGCCAGATCGCCTGAGGGCGTGTCCTCCAATGTTTCCAGTGCCCCGATGTCAGGATTGTCATGTGAGCTGTTAGTTGTTTCTCCATTTGGCAATTATTTGCTGATCTAAGTTCTGATTAGGGTCTTGAATGGCCTGAGTTTAATCTGAGGCCTGAGTGCTTATTGGTATCAGATGGTGGGAAGTCCCGTTCAGGCTGCACATACCAAACTGCACTGGGGATTCTTAAGTGATTGTCCTTTTGGGAAATTCCTTGATTGTACCCATCAAGACTTGGCTAGAACCGCTCTGAGAGACTTTTCTCGGTGAGTAAGGTACAGTCTTTCCTGCTGTGATCTTAAATAGGGTATCTCCCATTGAGTGTCCTGAGGCTCTTGAATTCTCAGGAGAATAACATAGGCATGTATTCCTGGAGTTGACCACTGAACACTGATTACTAGAATATTTCCTTTCAGTATTAAACTTAATCACACATCCCTGTTGATAAAAGAATTCACATGACAGAAGATGTTTCTTCATTAAGTGTGGTGGTCCTTCAGTGTCTACCAAGTGTTGGTTCCAGGAACTCCCCATTTATCCAAAAATCTGCATGTGCTAAAGTTCCTTATATAAAATATAGCATTTCCATGTAACCTAAACACAGCTCTTACACTTTAAATCCTCTCTCGATTCCTTACAATACCCAATATAAATACGTAGTTATCTCATTGCTATGAGATAGTGACCAAAGCACACATATGCCATCCAGATACAAGCACTGTGCTCCTGACTGCACAGATCAGATCGTGAACAGAAAGTGAGGTGAACTAGGGGAGGCAAAGGAAGCTCTGCTGGGAGTACCCAGGAGAATCTGAGGGCGTGTGAGGTGGCGGCTCCAGTGCTTTTTGAACTTTCTGCAAACTATTTTTTTTTTTAAATATTTGAGATGGGAGTCTTGCTATATTGTTTGAGCTGACCTTAAACTCCTAGGCTCAAAAGTGATCCTTCTGTGTCAGTGTCCTGAAGGTCTGAGAGTACACATAGGAGCCACTTCATCTGCCAGAAGTCTTTTCTTCATATAGTGTTGGCTGGTCCAAGCATGGGTGAATCTTAAGACATAGAACTCATGGATATGGGGGGCTGGTTCTAATGATTTCCTCCGTAGTGTCTTATTTTGGTAGTCGAGTGCTTGACTCATAAACAGGACAGCCTTTTGTTATTTAGCACTGAATGCTCACTATCACCTTGTTTTTTTCTGCATGAGAATTCTGTAAATTAACCACTGACTTTAAACATGTAAACCACTGGTGAAGGGGCCTGTGACTTGTATGGAGGTGAGCGTACAGCCAGCTGGCACACGCAGCCTTCCGGAGTTGGTGCTCCATGCCAGAGTTCTGGGGAGGGTTGCCTTTGCTATTCTGACCTGTGTATCTCCAGCTCCTTTCTTCAGGTGAAGAACACGAAAGCCAAGTTATCATGGAAGCTGAAGAAGAGAGAATACGTCAAGGCAGGTTAGATCTGGAGTGGATGGAGAGTTGGCAGAGTTTAGGACATACTTCAAAAGGTCCAGATTTATGGAAGGGAGTCAGTCCTTTTATGTAGTCTAGAAAGTGCTGAAAAGGACAAGCTAGAGAGTTCTTGTTGGAAAGAAAGAAACTAACATTCCAGAACATCTCTGATGATGCAAACTCGGTATGTAATTTGCCATTTATCTCTGTAGATGTAAAGCTGATATCCTCATTATGATTTTTTTTTCTCTTTTCTGGAGATACAGTCTTACTCTACAGTCCAGGATGGCTTGAACTTGTGGCACTCCTGTCCCAGCCTTCTAAGTGCTGAGGTTTTGGGCCTGAGCTGCCACTCTGAGCTTCCCGAAATATGAAGGTTAGGAAATGAATAAAGCCGGGCTTACAAACATGTTCAGAGTCTTGGAGTTAATAGTGGAAGGCTCATCATTTGAGTCAAGGACTGTCTGTAAAGAAAATCACTGTTCTTGTGATATGCCAGGCTGACTCAGTTTCCCCAAGATGAGGTTGACATAGCTCAACAGATATGTTGATGATAAATAATCACAGTCCAGTGAGGAGCATTTGTGGGCAGCACATTTGTAGCCACGGAGTTCTTGTGATGCATAGTAACTGATAGAGTGCCTTCTTTATGAACATCCTAAATGAAGGAGGTATGGGCAACAGTCAATCTAAGTGCAGCAGGGTGGTACCTGAGTCTGTGCTATTAGAGAAAGCGACATGAATGCAAACAGTCCATTATCTTTTGTGTTTTGTTTCTGTAGTGATGGAGATCAAACCCAGGCTCTTCTATTACCTTTGAACTATATCTCCAGCACCTGACTGTGTTTTTTTATTTTTATTTTTGTTTTTTGTTTTTGTTTTTTCGAGACAGGGTTTCTCTGTGGCTTTGGAGCCTGTCCTGGAACTAGCTCTGTAGACCAGGCTGGTCTCGAACTCCCAGAGATCCGCCTGCCTCTGCCTCCCGCGTGCTGGGATTAAAGGCGTGTGCCACCATCGCCCAGCGACTGTGTGTTTTAAAAAGAGAAATTACATATATGTGTTGGGTAATTTTATAACACGGGTGAGGAATAAAGCCCTCATTTTGGAAGGAATCTAATATCTCTAGATTTTAAAAATGTTCATTGTATTTGTTTGGTGAATGCCCTTAACTTAGCTATGGTTTTTCAGGAGTCAAACAGCGATGAATGTGAAGAGAGAGCTTAGTGTGTAAGAAGGAAAGTGAGATCCTGCTGTCTGGATGTCCATGAAATTGAGGGAAGATGCAGTAGAGAAGCTCCCAGTGCCGTCTAGGGTTCCCTCTCTCCATTACCAACACCAGTGACTTCAGAGTCCTGGGTCTCAGTAATAGGTGCTCATAGGTGAACCAGAGGGTGGCTGTTTTAGCAGTTTTACATTCCCAGACCTCTGCGTGAGGGACACAGCTGGTCATACCACAGAGTCTTTTAGAGTCACATGTACTACCATTGTGCCATGTGTTTTTATAAGCAGTTTCAAGCCAAGCATGGTGGTTGCACGCTTGTGATCTCAGCACTCAAGAGGCTGATGGTAGGAGGAGCTCAGTTTGATGCCACTCTGGACTGCCTAGTGAGAACCTCTCCCCAAACTCAGTACAAGCAAAGTCAAATAGTGCCAGGATGTTCATCTGATGATTGATCCCCTGTTTGGCTTTTCCCATCCCCCTGTTTATGAGGCAGTTCCATTTCAGTAATTTCATCTGATCTTTAGGCTCATGGAAAGGGGGCTAGATAGCTGGCTCATCAGTTAAGAGTGCTTGCCACAATTGCAGAGGACTCAGGTTCTATCCCTAGTATGTACGTGACTCTTATAACTGTAACTCCAGTTCCAGGGATCTGGAGCCCTCTTCTGACCACCAGGTACACAAACATCTATACACATTAAAAATGAAACAAAACAAAAAACAAACAGAAAAGGAGGACAGGCAGAAGTATCTGTGAAGCACACATGTGGCAGTGGATGGGAACCAAGAACATATGAAGAACGTTTGAATTCAGTAGTTGCTCAACAAGAATGAGGAAGAGGTTTGAGCAGATACTTCAAGATATGCAGATGACAGCCCTCAAATGTGTCTAACATAGTAAACCTTATGGAGATGCAAAGTAAAGCAGCAACCACTAAGTGGCTAAAATAAAAATGCCACCACCAACGTCAAGTGCTGCTGAGGTGCAGAGGTTGAGACCTCTGTCATTGGCGGGAATCCTAGGTTGGCAGTCACTTTGGAAAACCTGTTGGCAGTGTCATAGAGAGTTAATATAGAGGATCTCACTCAGCATTGCTTTTGGGTATTTCCCTACAGCAATGAAAATTTAGTGTACGAAAGGAAAACTTGTATCTGTAGCGGCTCTGTTAATAATTAGCAGTAACTGGAAACAACCTAACCGTCCCATGGTTGGCTGGACAGCACAGTTCATCTACACAATGGAAGGCTGTCAGATTGGGGAAGGGCGTTGACCATACAGTGAAGGGAAGAGAGTGTTTGGGGGAGTAATGAAACCTCTTTCCTGATAGAATGAAGGCTATACAAATGTGATTGTGTGTTAAAAGTTGATAGGATCATATTACCCCCAACCCCCAAATCAACTTTTCAGTAGGCCAGTAAGCTGTAGAGTTGAAAAATCTCATTGGTATCTCTGTTGACAGAAACTTGAGCAGATGTTTTAAAATGTAAGACCCCTGAGTCATTTTTTTGTCACCCTGTGAAACATTCTTGCAAATTCTTAGATTATCTTGTAAATCTTTTGAAGGGAACCGGTTCAGCTCCCACAATGGGTGGACTCTTTACTCCCTCTAGTGGACATCTTTTTTCAGTAGGAAAGCACAAAATGCATATATGTGATTTTATTATTCTCTCACTTCTCATTTCACCAAGTCCATAAAGGTCAAGTTTCAGGCGCTAAGTTTAAGTGCCAAGCTGCTGAGACCAGCGGAGTGCAGGGACCTGGAGACGCAGGGAGTTATTTTCATTTCTTAAGCAAGTAAAAGAAAAATATCCAATATCAAATTGGTCAGTTGAGTTTGGGAGCATTAAAAGTATGCTTTTCTTTTGGATATTTTTCTTTTGGGCCAGCCTGGTCTACAAGAGCTAGTTCCAGGACAGGAACCAAAAGACAGAGAAACCCTGTCTCGAAAATCAAAAAAAAAAAAAAAAGTATAAGGAATGCTTTTTCTTCTCTATCTCTCTCTCTCTCTCTCTCTCTCTCTCACTAAGAAATTGGTTCAGACTCACACCTGATACCGTTTGCTAGAGGTTTCTTTATTGGCACATATGACCCGCTCTCAGTTTTGGCAACACTAGTTTTGAAATGAGAAGCAGCACATTAATCAGAGAATAGTTTGTGTGTGTTGATGTTTTTGTTTTAGATATATTTTCGTCTTAAGTTGACCCACTAATTACATCTTTGCTGGGTGTGGTGTGGCATTTCCACACAAGAATATGTGCTTTGTGACCAGATTCCATCCACAGACTCTCGGGTCACCTTGGAAATGTCTCATTTTTCTTGTTGGACATTAAAATCCCCTCTACTAGCTATATAGAAAAACTCAGTTGACCTTGTGACACTGTATTGCGCTATTAGAACTGTTCCAAGTGACTCCTTCTATCCAACTGTACCATTGAGGGTCTGATGTTATACAGACTCTCTGGGAGGCAGACAGATAGGGAGAGGGCCATGGTTAGGTAACAAAGGTGGCAAATTTCCAAGATGACGGGTTTCTTCCCCACTCTCCCCAGTTGAGACAGACTCTGACAGCTTTAAACAAAGACCTTGCAGGCTTTTTTCTCTCACCAGGAGGCCTGCCGCTGAAGGACTGGCTGAGCGAGTTCAAAGCTGGCTCAGAATGTGTTACATAACAGCTGTGGGCCAGTCACCCATCCCATCTTTCCTCAAAAGGACCAGCCCTAAATCAGGGGAGGAAAACTCTTCAACACTTTAAAAACCCCACCCCCTGAGAAGAGACTGGGTTTTTTTTAGGCTTCCTGAGACTACTCCCCACCCTCCTGCTTTGAGAGAAGGTCTTTTTCTCCGTGTTTCTGGTGTGTGTGTGTGTGTGTGTGTGTGTGTTCACTCCAATAGACACCTTTCTTCAACCTTGTCTGCTCCTGTTGGCAGTGTTTGAGATTTCTCCACCTCTTTTCCATCCTTTAACTGACAGATAAGATGAACTTGATCCAGACCCCTAGACTGTACCACGGTTGTTCATCTTCTCTCCACCCCAGTGATGAGCAGGCGTGCCCTTGCCTTTCTAGGTGTTAGTTTTCTCGAATAGCGACTCATGGGTTAATGAGGTCCATCATTCCTTCCTCTTGTTTTTTGTTTTTTTTTATTTTTCTGGTGATGTTGAGGATGGGGCCCAAGTCTTCATGTTTTCATGTGACAACTGGGAGGAGACAAACATGGCTAGTCTTAGGACATCACAGGGGTGAATTTGGTGGAATTTATAAACATGGCTAGTCTTAGGATGTCACAGGTGTGAATTTGGTGGAATTTATTAGGTTTATAGCTACAGAATAGGCCTTTTTAAAAAAGATTTATTTACTTTTTGTATGTATGAGTGTTTCGTCTGCATGTATGTTTATGCACCGGGGTGATAGATCCCCTGGGACTGGAGTTATAGATGGTTACGAGCCAATGTGTAGGTGCTGAGAATGGAACCTGGGTCCTCTACAGGAACAAGTGCCCTAAACCACTGAGCCATCTCTCTAGCCCCTAGAGTAGACATTTGCTTCGTAAGAAAGCAGCCAAGGCAAGGGCTTTGAGCAGGAAGGAAGCCTGTGGTCTACAACCGTTAATTTAGTAACAGTGTGTGTGTGTGTGTGTGTGTGTGTGTGTGTGCGTGTATTGTGTGTGTGTGTGTCCATGCATGCGTACATACACGTCGCTGTGTGTGTAGGCCAGAGAACACTTTGTAGGAGTTATCTCTCTCCTTCCACTCTTTGGGTCCTTGATATTGAATTCAGGTAGTCAGGCTTGGAGGCCTTTACCTGATTAGCCATCTTATTTAGAATTTTTATTGGTGTTTAACATTTCCTTATTGAGGCTTAGACTATAATCTTAGTCTTTTTAGAGCCAGTTAACAGTCCATAATAGTTTTCAGTTCTTCATAAACATCTTCAGTATTTCTGGGTATTTAGACCTTTGCACCTAGTTAGTATCTCAAGAAGTATGGAGCATTGAGAAGTGGGCAAATGTCCAGGGTCTCTCCATCTCTCTAGCTATATATATAATGCATTTGTGTGTATATATATATGTATATTTGGATGTATTATGTGTATATGTGTAAATGTGTATACATACACATACACATATATGATCTCATAAAGGTCAGTAATTAACACAAAAACATATATATGTATATATACATCTACATACATATATATACATATACATACACACACATACATATATATATATATATATATATATATATGAGATCTCATAAAGGTATAATTAACAGCCAGGTTGGAGTTCTGGAATATTGGTGAAAAATTTAAACATACATATGCTTATATGCTTATATGGAGCTTTTAGCTTTTTTTTGTTCCTAATCATGCTCAACTTTTCTATTTGTGGGAGTTCCTCTTTTGTGGTCTTGGTGGGAAGGAGACCATTAGAGTGAAAGCCTAGGTGATTGAGCCCACCCTCCTTATCCCTCATGGCAAGGAGGATGCAGGCACATGGCCATTCTGGCTGTTTAGGTGTTTGCACCCAGGACTAAATCTTCATGCAAGGGAAAGGACAGTTTTAATCTTCCTGGGACAGAGGCGAGAGTCGGTAGGAACAATGGTGGATGCATACAGGGACATAGTGCCAGTGCTGGCTTTGGGACTCACCTATTCTAGGGCTTGGTCTCAAATGTGGTTCTAGCTGTGTTTGCCACCTGGCCCTCTGCTTTTGTCTCTCTCTGCCTTATCCTTGTTCCTCCTGTTCTCTAGCTCTCTGCTGGTTTGTGCCCTATTTGATATTTTCATATTCTTTTCTAGTTAACTTTGTCAAGATTGGTTTCTGGTGTTTGCAGCTGCAAGAGCGTATATCTATGGAACAAGCAATGACTGCAGAGGATGTTAAGTTGGGGCAGCTTTTTTGGCCTAGGAGATTGTGTGTAGACCGTCTGAGAGCAAAGCAATGACTCAGACTGTTGTGCAACATTCTGAGGCAGGAGGGGTCCTTGGCGTTCTCTGAAAGCCCGAGGCACAGGGGAAGATCTGCCAAGGACGGGAGCCTCACCAGTTGAACCCTGGGCTGAGAATTATACACGGAACTATTAAATCAGCGCAATTCTGCGGGTACAGCCAACCACTGCCATCTTGTGATGTGGAAGCTGCCCGGGTGTTGGTAGACATGCCAATGGGATGTTGAAATACGCTGTCAAACCAGGTGAAGCCTGATTGTCAACACAGTTTTGTAAAGTCCTGTCTAAGGTGTGTTGGTGATTAATTCTCACTAATTTCAAACCTGTGAGTTGTTTCTCTGCCCTGACCCTGAAATATTTCTGCCTTCCACGCTGTCTGGCAGGTTTCTTTATCCTTTCCCTCTGTGTTTGTTTTAGGCATGTGACTGCTACCAGTTTATCCTTAAAATTGCTATTTTCTGTGCTCCTTGGCTAGTTTTCTCTGAATTCTCTCTGCTTGTTATTTATTTATTTATTTATTTATCCACTAGCTTCAGTAGAGATTGGAACCACAATTCAGAAATCTCTTGGGAGCAGTGTGGTTCACAAGTGCTCCGCCCTGTTAGACGGCAGAGAGCTCTCTCGAGCTGGAGGGAGATCGCATAGGAGCACATCCCAGCTGTTATTGACACAGAAACAACAGGAAAGAGACATGGGGTTAGTTAGCCTTTCTCAGGAAAGCGCAGTTTAGGATTAGCAGAGAACAGTGGGGATTTGTTGTGCGGTTGTAAGACGAGGTTCACTGAAGTTCCTGAAAGGCAGAACAGACACACCATTCTGCGTGTGGAGTTGGCAGACTGGTAAGCTAGGAATGAGCGATGCCAGGCAGATGTGTCATGTGAGCCTCAGGAAGCACAGTTGACGTAAGTGTATTTATGCCACTCACATCAGCCTTTTATCAATTGCTTGATTGAAACTTACGCTCTGATATGAGGGGCTAGTATTTTGTGTGTGTGCATAAAACTTGAAAAGATATTTTAAAGTTACGTTCTGAGCTGTATTCTAAGTTTTAGTTTTATTTCTTTATGCAGTTCCAGGGGTGTATCACAGTGCATGTGTGGAGGCCTGAAGGCTACTCAGGGCTACTCATGAGAGTTGATTCTGTCCTTCCGCCACGTGGGGCCTTGGGATCAATCTCAGATCGTCTGCCTTGGCGACAGTGCTCTCACTTGCTGAGCTATCTTGCTGACCCAGTTTTGAACTCTTGTTAGAATTTTGTGGGTTTTCTTTGGGGGGGGGGTGTCTCTGGTAATTATACCCTTACATATGCCGCCTTGCTCTCTCTGTCCTGTTTCTTCTTATCCTTTCTCAAGCACTTGTCACACCTACTGTATCCATGGTGATGCGGAACAGAGAAAATGGGCACCCCTTTCTGCACATGGATGAACCCTGGATCTCTTCTGAAGCCTCTGATAGGACATGGCTTCAGGGCTCTAGGAAGGTTATCTCTATGAAGTCCCTCAGAGAAGTTTGCTTTCAAGGTGGCACTCAGTTGAATCTTCATTAGCAGCAGGTGTCTGCCTGTGGAGGACACCAATAAACAAGTTGGGTGTCATTACAAGGGAGTGCTGGGAGATAAGAGTGTGACAGAATTTTCTTTTTTATCTGGGTGTCCCCATCATTCCAACAGAAGATCTAGTGTCCATTGAGAAAGAAGTCCGAAGGTTAGTCAATGAAGAGTGAGCTCCCGACCTTACTGTAAGCCAGCAGTTCTCACTACACCCCCTTTTCTAGTAACACTGGCTGTAGCTTTCCCACACCATGTGAGGGGGAGTGGAGTATAATGTGAGCTCAGTGATGGGAGGGTTGTAACAGGGTGTGGAGTACGGCAGGGCTGGGCTCCAAACCCAGCTATTTACAGTTTCCCATCCATGCATCTCTAAGTAAACTGCTTATACTCTGTGGCCCTGTGGCCTCATCTACAAACTAGGAATGCTAACATTTGGACTTGGCCCACACTTAGGAGTAGGGATTGAATGGTTCTGCCGCTTATAATATTCAGATTGAATGTGCTTGTTGTTGGCAACGCAGTGGGGACAAGGTAGGCCTGTCTGTTCCTTGTCTCATGCTGTCTGTGTAACCCCCAAATAAACACCGTTACGTCTGTTCACTAGACCAGGGGCCGGCAGCCTTGTATTATACTTGGCTGGATAGGAGACAGCTGGTCTTGCAGCCTCTGGCACAGCCCGATTCGCCTGCTTTCTGTGAGAAGCAGCTATAAATCGTATGTAAAGAGTGTGTCAGTAAGACTTTGTTTATAAAGCAAATGATGGAGTTTGACGTGCAGGCATAGTTGTTAGACCAAGGTTTACCCACTTGTGTCTCATGTGTAACAGGTACTTGTATTTCTTGCATCCATGTGAAGTTATATTGAACGAATGCAAACACAGGATCCTTTAGGACTTTGGAGTAGAGAAGGAGGTGGCAAGATAGTACCAGATATGCATGATTGTGACAGTTTGAATGTAATTGGCTGCCATAATCTCATTGGGAGTGGCATTGTTAAGGAGTATGGCTTTGTTAGCATGGGTGTGGCCTCATTGGAGGAAGTCACTGTAGAGATGGGCTTTGAGGTTTCCTGAGCTCAGGATACCCTCTAGTGTCTCAGTTGACTTCCTGTTGCCACAAGATTTAGGACTCTTCGCTACTACTCCAGCATGGCATCTGCTTGCCTGCCATGCTCCCTGTCCTGATGATGGACTGAACCTCTGAGCCTGTAAGTGAGCCACCCCTATTAATGTTTTTCTTTATAGGTGTTGCTTTGGTCATGGTGTCTCTTCACAGCAATAGAAACCCTACCTGAGGCAGTGATCTTTAGTGCTGTGGATAGGGAGTACCCAGAGGGATACAGGAGTTAATAAAGTGAACAGCACATGGTGATGCAAGTCTCACCTGAGAAGGAAAGAACTGCAGGAACCCAGGACCAGTGGCTTTCCCAGGCTCCTGGGGTGTTCTCACGCAGAGTGCTGCTGAAGCCCTGCCTCTTCCGGAAGGAGTGGACTGATTCTGTTATTCCATGTGCCCCATGATGGGCTAGAAGCATCTTGTAGAAAACAGGGATGATACAGCGGCTGGGGGTTGTTGGCCTGAAGAGAGAGGTGACCTCTGTGGTGAGCACAGACTGTTTTGTGTGCTGCAAAGAACCACTTCTCCATGCATGTTTGTGGGACATTCTCCTTAAGGGGAGGTCAAGAGGATGGGAATTACTAGGAAGACCACAGCTCTGGTCCCCACAGTTAGTCAGCTGCTGCTTCTCCCCTGCCTTCTTTTCCACCATGAGTTCTCTCTCCTCTGTCATCACCTTGCAGGCTTAGAGTGCTGTACCTGGCAGAGTGACCCAGAATGTCATTCCTGAGGGTCTGCACCCTCCTTGATCATCTTGCACTTCTTAGACTAGTCTTTCTGTACTGTGCCATCCACAATTGCAGTGGGACAAGGAGGTAGCAAGGGGTGCCATGCAGACATCGCTGCTCTAGGCTGTTCCTCCTGCCTTCACTGTACGAGCACAGTCATCCTTCCTTCTGGTCAGAATCACTTACCCTTGCCATGGTAGTCATTCTTCTCGCCCTCTGCTCCCTGGCCACAGGAGCAGTCCAGAGTGTCCCCATTCGATATCCTAGCAAGAGTTTGTCCCTTTGGGGTCAGGAATACTACCAGCTGAATCCAGAGTGGTGGTGACCATCAGTCCTCTGGGAGTTACTAGGGGGGTTGGAGAGCAAGGTTAATCAAAGGAGAGCATCCTTTGATTTTTGGTTTTAATCTAAGGGGCAGCCATACCCATAGTGATCCCTCAGTTCCCAGATGGTTTCATTGCTGTAGGCCCTGCCTGTGTGTCCCCGTGCAGTGCTGCCTTGATCACTGTAGGTTTGTGACAGTCCCGGAGGTCAGTTTCCTGCCAGTGCTCCATCTTTGTGCTTTTCCAGATCTTATTCCTAGTCTAGGTCCTTTGTCTTTCCTCATTGGTTTTAGAGTCAATGTGTTTATAACAATTCCTCCTGGGGTTTTTGAATGGAATTTCTGGTGGAATTCAGTAAATCCATTTGGGATTTAACTTCTCAACAAAATTGAATCTACCAAGTCATAAACAGAGTACAGACATCTTTCTGTTTGATGTCTGTCTGTTGTTCTGCTGTTTTAAGTTATTTCAATTTTGAATATGTTTCATTAGATTTTAGGTCGTTCATGTTTTTTGATGTTACTGTATACAGTTATATGTTCCTGACACACCTTCATGCAGTTTTATGAAATATAATTAGCAAATTTTCAGTATTTGTATATGATATTTATGATGCACACACACACACCATACTACTACTGCATGTGCTGAGAGGCTTTACAGAGCACAGTTAAAGCCCTAGAATTGAAGATTTGTCTAACTCATGGATTTCTGGAAAACAGCATCCCTGAAAAGACCAGAGCTCATGGTAATTACTCTCTGGCAGGTTTTTGTTGATGTTGAATTTTGTTTTGTTAGTCTCAAAGCCTGAGATAAAGAAATAGAAGATTTGTTAAAGGTTATATTTTTTATTTGTGTGTGTGTGTGTGTGAGTGTGTGTGCGCCTGCGCACAGTTGCGCATACAGAGGCCAGAAGAGAGGGATAGATCTTTTGAAACTGGTGGTTGTGAGCTGCTTAGCATAGCTACTCGGAGCTGAACTCTGGTATTCTAGAAGACCAACAACTGCTCTTACCTAGGGAACCATCTTCTTAGCCCTCAAAGATTTAGAAAGTGTGTTTTCCTTATGACTTAGATGTCTTATTGCACTTTTGATTAAATACTAAATTTAATTTTTTTCAAATAAGTATGCCGAGGATAGTAGTTGTTTGTATTGTGTTAAAGGGCATTTTCAGCCATTATTTGGTGATGGAGGGGGCGCTAAGAGACCAGGGTTGCATTGTTGGCTAGTCAGGGAGGCTGATCACTTTGCTGCTCTTAATGTCTTTGGTATACACATGTGGAATTCAGTATGACTTTATAGTTCTGAAATTTATGACTTACAGTTTCTGAAACAGACACTTTACCCAGCAGAGGGAGCCATGGTCTTTGGAATGTTCTCTTAGTGTGAGGGACCTCCCATGCTGGAGGCGATTGGCTGTAGTTGAACAGTGTGCACTGGTAGGGAAGCAGAGGTCTTTGCCCACAGTGTTCATCACCTGAGAGCTCGCCAGGGTTTGGACACAGGTACGGATGATTCCACTGCTTCTGGTTTACTATATTTTTTCTTGAATTACTTATCCATATAATCTTTAAACAATTCATTATTATTTTTTAAACACTTATTTTATGCATAGGAGAATTTTGCCCATGTATATCATGTGTGTGTTTGGTGCCTGTGTAGGGAGAAGAAGGAACTGGATCCCATAGAACTGAAGTTGATGATGGTTATGAGCTATGCTGTGAATGCTGGGAATTGAACCTGGGTTCTCTGCAAGAGCAACAAGTGCCGTTGACCATTGAGCCTTTTCCCCAGCCCCTAACAACCAATTGTCTTTGTTTCTGAAGTATTTTCTCTGTCCTTGACTTTATATAAAACTTTCCAGAGTTTAGTCTTTTGTTTGTGGTAGTTTTTTAGATCTATTCATATTGATGTGTGTGATTACAATTGGCTGTTTGTACCCTGACATACCAGCATTCCACAGCCTGTACCCCGTCAGTAGAGAGTTGGGTTGCTTCCATTGTGCTGTCTTCATCTATGTGGAGAGATTGTTCTGCCCAGCCAGTGTTATTTTAGGGTACCCAGCATTATCCCAGAGTTCATTGCATTTGGAGGGTTTGGGTATATTCCACTTGCTGGTACTGACAGATCCTCTTCCAGCACACATAGTGCTCGTTTTTATTCCACTGGCAGAAAATATCTGATAAGGATTGATTTACACATTGCCCCCCTGGTGTGCCTGGAGAGCTGTCTCACTGTGATGATATTTGGCATTACGCTGGTGACTGATGAGGCTGAGTCTTTTTATGCGTGCTCATTATTTCCATCCACATCTGGAAATACTTGTTTCTTTCACATTCTTACCTCTCTGTAGAACTTTTCCTTCTAGTAGATTCTTAGTAGTTAAGATAGGATATTTTGTCAATTAATCTTTTATCAGTTATATAGATGGTAGTGGTCTCTCATTCTCCCTTTCGCGGTGCTGAGAAACGGCCTTGTGAGAAAGCAGCCTGTAACCTAGCTACACCTTCAGCCTTTGGTTTCGTCTGTGAGTGCCCTACTGTGCTCTGCTGTGCTCTGCCCTGCTCTGATTCCCCTCCCAACCCATCCCTTCCCCTCCCCTCTTCTGTCTTCCCCCTTCCTTCTGTTCTTCCTGTTACTTTTTACAGTCCAATCCAGGACTCTTGCACATGTTAGGCAAGCACTTGCTCTACCACAAAACCTCTAGGACTTGTTTTATGGCATCCTGATGAATAGAAAACTTAATAATTTTATTATATCAATGTTTTGTTTTTTTCTTTGAGACAAGGTCTCACCTTGTATCTCTGGCTGGCTTGGAGCTAACTGTTCAAAGGTACCTGCTGTCAAGCATGGCTACTGAGTTCAGTCCCAGAACCCAGATACAGAAGAAAGGAACTAACCCCCCCATAGATGTCTCAGTCCTGTGCATGCTGTGGCCTGTACCACAGCTCCAAGAAAGGAATCGCTTAAAAAGTCTTCATCTCCTGGAGTCTGAGAGTTATTTTTTTAATATATTATCTTAAATCTCATATTTGCTGTGATATTTGTGTATGCATAGGTGTATGTGTGCGTGTGTATGCATGTGTGCATGTTGTGTGTCAGGTGTCTTCCCACTCAACTGAATCATGGCTTTGACTGGGCTGGCCAGTAAGCCCTGGGGAGCTGCCTTTCTCTACCTTCTAGTTCTAGGCTTAAAGGAACTCACAGTCATGCCTGACTTTTTGTATAGGTGATGGGGATTTGAGCTCAGGTCCTCATACTTACATAGCTAGTAGTTTTTTTTACTCACTGAGCAGTTCCCTTAGCCTTTATGATAGTTTTTATTTTGAGTAAATAAAAGAGTTTTTACTGTTAAAATAAGTGATCATAACAGAAGACACAGACCATTCTTGCGCTTCATGGTGTGAATCAGGCAATGTTCTGATTGTCTATGGCTGAGAAACAATGTCACCAAACTTCACTGGCTTAAAGTAACTATATTTTTAATTTAAGCTACTTTTTTTTTGTCTGTTTGTTTTTAAGACAGGGTTTCTCTGTTTAACAGTCCTGGTTTCCTGGAACTCCTTTAGGAGACTGGGCTGGCCTTGAACCCACAGAGGCCTGCCTCTGCCTCCCAAGTGCTGGGATTAAAGGCATGCACCACCTTTGCCCAGCAATCTATGTTATTTTTGAGAAAGGCTTATAAGCTCAAGGTATCCTATAATTCATTATTGTAGCCCAGGCTGGTCTTGAACTCTCCATTTTCCTGCTTTAGACTCTATAGGACTGGAATTATAATGTACCACAAGACCAGATTGCTCGCTCTCTCTCTCTCTCTCTCTCTCTCTCTCTCTCTCTCTCTCTCTCGTCGAGGAGAATGCTGATGGGCCCCCAAGATCTGTGCCTGGAAACTGCTTGTCATATTCTGCTTGTCAGTCCACTCATTGGGGTCAGGTAGAGAAAGCTCCTATTGATGGAGACGCAGTGACATATTGGGTAGGAAGAGCATATGGAATGGGATGGGAAGAGCATATGGGATGAAAAGAGCATATGGGATGGGATGGGAAGAGCATATGGACGGGAGCTATGTTGTGGCCATCCTTGGAAAATATAATCTGTCAGAGTTTGCCTCTGGCTGCAACAGTTTCTTCTCATTTTCAAGGACCCGTACCCACCCGGTGAGACAACTGAGTCTCATCCCGTTATGTCATGACATCTACTGATACGCAGTCTGAGATACATCTGCCATTTCTGCTACTCCCCAGAGTTCCATGGGGCTCTCAGCTCGAGTCTTTGCTCAACATTCTGAGTCATTCTTTGTGTAAGAAATAGCCCAGATCTGCAGCAGGATATCTTTCTCAGACACTTCCAGTGCCCTGAAGGTTGAAAGTCGCGATAACTCATTTCGTTTCGAAAAGTTGAGGCGGCTTTGATTTTCATTTCTCCTTTCAACTGCACACATGGGTGGTAGTTCTGCTACTATTCCTGTCTTAAGAAGCTTGTGCTTCCTTAGGAATCCTGTTGTGACTTGCTCCATGAGATGGAGTCACAGTCTTAGAGTTCTTTGGCTCAGCTTCTGCTCTGTCTTGGGCTACTCAGAAGTCCTCTGTGACGTAGTCCCTTGTGACTCCTGAAGCCTATGATGGAGTATTGACTACATCCTCAGTCCCTGGATTTCCCAAGTGACAGGAGGGTCTTGCTACTTGTGACAATCTGCTTTGGTAAATACTGAGTTTTTGTTACTGCTGGGGCCCTGGGCAACTTCCTGATGGGCTCAGTCTTGGGGAAAGAGCCGGTATTTCTCCAAGACGCTGACAAATATCCCCCACAACGGTCCGTCCCAAGCTGGGAGACATGGGACTAAATGAACTGAATTCAAGCCACATCCTCAAGTTTGAAAACACGGGGAATGACAGAGTAGACAGTGCACACTGGGAATGCATGGTCTGTTCAGTAACTGGCCACTGTGGTGCATGTAGGAGAAGTGACACTGCATCTTTACAGCAGACTGCCACAGTGACAGTCCAAAGGTGTTCACCCCTGAACTCTCTGCAATGTGATTTCGCCTTCATATTTTATTCCCTTGAATCCTTCTCACTGAGGTATTCCTTAGTTCACTTTTTCTTTAATGTCTTTCAATAGCATTATAAAGGACCTGCAATTTT
Source organism: Microtus oregoni (assembly GCF_018167655.1). Lineage (NCBI taxonomy): Eukaryota > Metazoa > Chordata > Mammalia > Rodentia > Cricetidae > Microtus > Microtus oregoni. Next base: position 7,849,875 of record NW_024543073.1, on the reverse strand, counting down.
TTTCTTTTCTTTCTTTTTTTTTAATATTTATTTATTTATTTATTTATTAAAGATTTCTGCCTCCTCCCCGCCACCGCCTCCCATTTCCCTCCCCGTCCCCCAATCAAGTCCCCTTCCCTCGTCAGCCCAAAGAGCAATCAGGGTTCCCTGCCCTGTGGGAAGTCCAAGGACCACCCACCTCCATCCAGGTCTAGTAAGGTGAGCATCCAAACTGCCTAGGCTCCCACAAAGCCAGTACGTGCAGTAGGATCAAAAACCCACTGCGATTGTTCTTGACTTCTTAGTAGTCCTCATTGTCTGCTTTGTTCAGCTAGTCCGGTTTTATCCCATGCTTTTCCAGACCCAGGCCAGCTGGCCTTGGTGAGTTCCCGATAGAACATCCCCGTTGTCTCACTGTGTGGGTGCACCCCTCGCGGTCCTGAGTTCCTTGCTCGTGCTCCGTCTCCTTCTGCTCCTGATTTGGACCTTGAGATTTCAGTCTGGTGCTCCAATGTGGGTCTCTGTCTCTCCTTTCATCGCCTGAAAAACAGGAGGATGCCTATATGTTTTTCTTTGGGTTCTCCTTATTTAGCTTCTCTAGGATCACTAACTATAGGCTCAATGTCCTTTGTTTATGGCTAGAAACCAACTATGAGTGAGTACATCCCATGTTCCTCTTTTTGGGTCTGGCTTACCTCACTCAGGATAGTGTTTTCTATTTCCATCCATTTGTATGCAAAATTCAAGAAGTCCTTGTTTTTTACTGCTGAGTAGTACTCTAATATGTATACATTCCATACTTTCTTCATCCATTCTTCCACCTTCAGCTGCCCATAGCTTTCACCTAAGGGTGGGGCCTTGTGAGCTCCTCCCCCTTTCATGCTGGTTTGGTCCTTCCTGACTTCAGGCCCTTAGAATCTTTGTTCCCTTCATTTGTCCTGCTCCTTGAGCGTTGGGGTAGGGAGGTGAACACTCCAGGGTCTTTTCTTCTCTGTACAAATTGCATGTCTCTGTGAGCTGCTGTCCACTTATGGTGTTTGTTTTGGAGACAGGCTTTGTGCTGTGTCTCCCAGGCTGGCCCCAGACTCCTGAGGGCATGCTCACACCCCTATTGAGGAACTTATAAATCTTGAAGGTGTGTTGTGCTTCGAGCCAGTTAGTTAGCTTTTTAAAAAATTGCTTTCCTGTTTGGGAAATATTTCTATTTCATTCAAGTGAAGTTTGAAGCAGATCAGCTAATGGGGTGTCTAGCCCCAGACCGCAGGAGTCAAATGCTATGATTAAACTTCTTATCTCCAGAAGGTACCTCCAGTAGTCACCACCAGAGGGAGCCCTTGTACATTTTTTTTACCCCCTCGGGGCTAGGTCGCCAGACTGAAGTGGAAATAGGATACCTATCTGCCAGGTGTTATGGTGGCAAAGATCTCATCACTAGGTAGGGTGAGAGATAGTCTGCACATAAGAAATTCTGCTTTGCCCTTTGAGATATTTATTTCTCAGTGGATATACAAGGATAAAGTTTCCAAAGCTGAAGGGGAGTGTATAGATGTCTGACACATCACTAAGTTGCTATTTAAGGAGGTTTTTCCTTCTGAAGGACGTACAGGCAGTGCGTAAGATGCCAAGTCTGAACCCAGGTCCCCAGTTTTCCTACCATAGTGGAGAGTGAGCTGCGAGGTGCGTGGTTTAGGAACTCGGGTTATATACGCAGGTGAGTCTGTGGGAGGGCGCATGCCCACATGATAAGCTTGGGTTGGAAAGAGGTTTTGTTGTGACTGTTGGTTTTAAGGAATCAGAGTGGACCTAGGTGTGGTGCGTCTGTCATTTCAGCACAGTGGAAGGCTGAAGCAAGGATGATCTGTAGTTCAAGGCCTGCCTGGGCCGTAGCAAGGGTCTGCTTAAAAACAGAAGAAAAGGTTGGGGGGGGGCAGAAGAGGAGGAGAGAAGAGTTAGATGTTAGATGGACTGTTATGAAACAGCCATTTTCTTTCTTTCTTTTTTTGGAGGGGAGGTAGTTGAAGGCAGGGTTTCTCTGTATAGCCCTGGTTGTCCTGGTACTCACTCTGTAGACCAGGCTGGCCTTGAATTCACAGAGATCTGCCTGCCTCTGCTTTCTGAGTGCTGGGATTAAAGTTGTGCGCTACCACCACCCAGCTGAGAAAGCCTTAACATACAGACTCAAGTATCCTTGGCTGGCTTAATGTTTTCATTTATTTTATACTTGGGATTCTGTCACCTGCTTTAATAATCTGATTGCCACATAATCCACTGGGGGTGGTTTCAGTTAATATAACTGAACTGGTGATTTCCAGACCTCGTGGTTTTTCTTGTGATTCAGACTGACTTAAAATGCAGCGTGGCTATTGGATGTTCTTTTCAGAGGATGCGGAGTCGAGCTTTTCTCTCCTGTGACTGTTGTGAAGAGGTTCCTGTAGTGCTCTTGTTACCATCATGTCTCCTGACTCACCGTGAGCCAAGTGTTCTTTGAAGACGTTGGCACTTTTAGAACTCTTTGATTCAGTGTGTGCCTTAGAATGAGACGCTCACAGCTCAGAAACTCATGACCGGTCCAAGAGTGAGACCATGTGTGCATGAAGTTTGGGCCGTAAGCATCTGCATCACACCCCTTGTCCCTAAAGCTCCTGGAATGTTGCAGAAGACAGGGCTGGGAAGATGGTGAGAGCTAGAGGTGGGGAGGACCAGGGCCAAACACATCTTCTGGATGTGACTTAGGAGCTCATGGCAGTCGTGGCTGTCTGCACAGATGAAGCCTGTCACATTCCAGTGTGTGCGTGCGTGTGTATGTGTGCATGTGTGTCCGTGTTGGGGCGGGGCTTGTACACTCTTAGCTATTGACAGCCAATGTCACCGAGGGGAGAAGAAGCACTTTTCTTTAAGGGTGTGGCCCCTGGTATTGACGATGTACCGAGGATGGCCTCATACTCATGAGGATGTGGAAGGTACAAATTTGACTTTGTGGAATATTTAAAAAGATAAGCTGGGGGGGGGGGTGGAGAGATGGCTCAGAGGTTAAGAGCATTGCCTGCTCTTCCAAAAGTCCTGAGTTCAATTCCCAGCAACCACATTGTGGCTCACAACCATCTGTAAAGAGGTCTGATGCCCTCTTCTGGCCTGCAGACATACACACAGACAGAATATTGTATACATAATAAATAAATAAATATTTTAAAAAAAGATAAGCTGGGAAGAGCTGGGTGGTAGATTAGCTGAGTGAAGTGGAAGGCAGATAAAATCCATTTGTGTACATGTATGAAATTTTCAATTAAACATTTTTTTAAAGAATAAAATGTTTAATGATCTGAATTACTTTTCCTATAGATATCACAGGGAAAATTAAATATATGTGTGTATATGTGTGTCTCTATGTATGTGTGTGTGAGTGCAGTGCTCATGGAGGCCAGAAGAGGGCATCAGATACTTTTACACTGGAGTGGCAGGCGATTGTGAGCTGCCTGACATGGATGCAGGGAACCAAACTTAGGTCGTCTAAAACAGACACGCTCTTAGCCACAGCGCCATTTCTCTGATTCCTGTGGGGACGGTTTTGAACCTTTATTTGGGCCTGAATCTTAAAAACAAAAGTTAACAACTTCCTGATTTCTTGCATTGCTTTTGAGATGCTCCCCTATCCTTTATTGCAGTGCTGGGATTGAACATCCCAGACGCCAAAGTTTCCCACATGCTGGGCAAGAACTCTGCCCCTGAGCCACACATCCATCCTACTGATATATTTCACTGTATCCTGTTCTAAAAAATGTATAGAGGAACGTCTTAGAAGAAAAGACACATTTAGCATAAGTTCTTTTTTTTTGAAAAAAAATCCTTTATTTATTATGTATACAATATTCTGTTTGCGTGTATGCCTGAAGACTAGAAGAGGGCACCAGACCTCATTACAGATGTTGTGAGCCACCATGTGGTTGCTGGGAATTGAACCCAGGACCTTTGGAAGAACAGGCAATGCTCTTAACCATGGAGCCATCTCTTCAGCCCCTAGCATAAGTTCTGTATTGGTGTGGTGCAATCCATTTTCAGGAGGGAATTCTTATGTTCAAGGTGGAATGGCCCTGATAGTCAGGGGATCCAGGAAGATGGGCCATGTGGAGAAAGCAGAAACATTCCAGACGGTTTTCTACCTCCCCGAAGATGGATTTCTTGGTTGGTATTTCAATCCCTGTGTGACATGTTGGATATTCCAGGGAAGAGGAGTTAGTCTTTCTGAGAAGTCGTTATAAAAGTGCACCCAGGGCTGGGCCTAGCTGGGTGGTGGAGTGCCTGCCTGCTGTGCGGGACCCAGCACTGCCAGCGAAGGAGTCGATGAATGTCAGTCAGTGTGCTGCCCTTCGACCTCGCCCACTGAGGATTTCTCCATCTGTAAAATTTAGCAATAGAGCCAGGAGGCAAAGAAGATTTCACGCTGGGTGAAACCAAGGGCCTCCCGTTGCAGTAAGAGCACCTTTAGAACTGATGAGGTGACACACACTTGATACTGCCGTTCTGGCAGCATAAGCAGAGGGGTTGCCTAGGCCAGGAGTTCAAGCCTGAGTACTAAAGTGAGACCTCATCTTAAAGATAAAGGGAGAGAAAAAGAAATCAAGCCAGAAGCCCGCCACAGCTGTCTACACTGTGATCCCTGCTTTCCAGAGGAGGAGGCTGGGGGACTGTGAATGCCGGGTCTGTCTGGACCCTGTAGCCAGTCCCTGTCTCACTGAGACTGATTGATGGCGAGCTAAGGGTGTAGTGGTGGCAGAGGGCTGTGTAGTGTGCACAGTGCCACAGGTTCAAACAAGGCTTATTATAAAAAATGTCTCATATTTTATACCCTTTCTCTATAAATTTTATTTGGTAGGCATAATGAATGAATATCTTAAACGTCATTGTTGATAATGCTATTACATGTTTGATAATTTAATCAAGAACGGGCTCATCACTCCCTTGAGTGCTGAACCACCTGTCTCCTATTGTCTGCAATATTAGAGCATTTCTTCTTGGATTCAGGTTTCCTCCTTCCTCACCCCTGAAGCCATATCCAAAGAAGCCCCTGCATCAAAGAGATGTCATCAAATTTCCAGAATGGAATGATCCCCCACCTGGCACTTCACAAGAGAACATTCCCGTGAGGCCGATTGTGATGGTAAGCGCTGCGGTAAAGACAGCGGGCACAGTATTGCAGTTGCTGGCTGCTGGGAAGAGGAAGTCACTGGGTCCATGGGGTTGCCATTGGTGGATAACTCCCCACCCCTGCCCACACAGTGGGCCCTGGGTAAACCCAGTGAGTCACACAGCAAAAACAAACAACAAAATAAAGAGATGAAAGGGACATGGGGACCCGGTGGGGGAAGGGATGAGGAAGGGACAAGAGGGGTGAGGAATGAGTGTGACCACAATGTATTGCACACATGTGTGAACTGTCAATGAATGAATGAATTAAAACAATAGTCATGATTTCAATCCAGGAGGGATCACCTAGTGAGTTACCAGCGTGTCTAGTGCGCTCTCCTGGGTCGTGTTTGAACTGTTTGGGAGGCACTGTGAAATAACTCCCCACCTGCCAGGGCTGAGGCCATTTCACAGGCTCTCTCCTGGTTTTCACTCTTACCCCTGACATTTGATAGAGCCTGTGGTGCCTGCTTTCATATGTTCAGTCAGAGCAGATTCTGCTAACTCCCTTTCCTGTCTTCTCCTGAAGGCTGTCTTAATTATTGTCTCGGGAGCATGAGCCGGGAGGCTGTCCTGTGGAGTGGCCCCATTCCCAGCACAGCGTATGAACAAGCCTGGCTTCTTCCGGTCTCTAAAGGCAGCACATCGTGAAACACACAGCCTCTTTTTTTCTCCTCCATATTTTTTTCTTAAAATATCGTTTGTGCTAACAAGACTGCCAAGATTGAGATGATGCTAAAAAATAAAATGCAGAGAATCTTTGATATGTCAGTTATGGAAGAAATTTACTGACCTTATTGATTTAGGTTAATCAGGTCTTATAAGATTAGACATCCAGACAGTTTTGTTTGTAAAGATGTGATGAAGCCATTTTTAGACAGCCCAATTAAAAGAAAAAACAGCCCTCGCCCCCCGCAAAGAAATTCTGTGATGTCTCAACTTGGGGAGGTTAATTAAGGAGCTCAGGCTTATCAAAAATGATCAAGGCAAAGATGACAGCAGTGACAGAAGCGGGGACCCCACAGGGGCTTGCAGACTTGTCAAGGGTGGTGCTGACTTTGGTATGAATTTGACAATAATGGTGGTTTATGGGAAATAGGAGTGCCTAGCAGGTGGATGGAGACAGTGACCCCGGAACTTAGAAGGGAGACAGTATTTGGAAATCCCTCGTTTACTTATTAAAAATATTTACTGAGAGCATCCATGTGTGACAAGTGTGCAATGCGTATATACTCAGTGCCATGTGACACCGTCTCTGCACGCGCAGTCTAGAGAGAGAAGGACAGTAAAGCAGGAGATACAGTGTTAGACAGCAGATGGAGACTGCGGGGTGCTAGCTCCTCGAGGACTGCCCAGTAGCTGTTAGTTCCTAGTCGAGAAAAGGTTCGTACGGAAACTCCTTTTCTTCAGTTGTCTGTTTAAACACCTAACAGAACCTGATCTTGCAGAGGAATCACAGTTTGGTTCCCAGCACCCATGTTTATTGGCAGCAACCATCATAAATCCAGTGCTGCTGACTTCCATGGGCACCTGAACCCTATCTACCCCACTCTCTCTCCTTTAAAAACAACAACAACAAACAAACAAAAAAAATAACTTTCTTGCTTTTTCCAAATTAGTAAGATTTTTTTTTGTAGCAGTATATTTAAAAAAATATATTCTAGAAACCCATTGTGAATGTTTTCTACCATAGTTTTGCCTCTCACAGGTCAAAATTCTTCCCTGTGATTGAAAAAAAAAAGTTTGACTTGTGTCTAATAGACTAACTGGGGCATGAACTGCTAGGAACACGGGTGTGGAGAGCTATGTGGCTTGGGCAGCCTGAGCTTTCTGAGCCATCACCTGTCTCCAGAAGGTGTCACTCCCTGGCTCTAGTCATCCTGAACCATTCTTGCAGGCTGCTTGCTTTTCTGCCCTTCGCAGTTGCTTAGGATTGGGTTGCTTTCCAATATTATATATTTGCTTTGATATTTGCTTATAAAAGAGAATTCTAGAATATATATATATATATATATAAATGATATGTATATATTACATACATATATATATATATATATAAATGATTACTCAGTTGGGACAATGTAAATCAAGACAAGCATTTCTGCACTTAATTTTGAATTTATAAAAATTTATTTCACAGGTTAGTTGGAGCTCCCACAGGAAATAGCAGTGGTTTAGTGCCGTACTTACTGCCTTAGCTCTTTTGCCATTCGCTGTAATAGGACCTGATCTTGAGAGTCATTCATTCCTTCTCAGCAGTCCATACAAAGAAAGATGATAACTCTAACCATATTTTCAGTCAAATTACAAATAGACGAGTCAAAAGCATTTCTCATAAACTGTAGCATTTTATGTTGAAAAATTTATTCTGGTTCTTTCTATTCTGCCCCTTTCATCCCTTCTTCCTCCCCATCCCCCTCCCGCCACATTAGAATTCTGAGATGTGGTTCAAGCGGCACAGCATTGCTATTGGAGAGGTGCCAGCTTGCCGTCTGGTCCACCGAAGACAGCTGACCGAGGCCAACGTGGAGGAGATCTGGAAGTCCATGACGCTATCCTAGTATGCACGCTTGATGTTTGGGAAATTGTGGGGTCTTCTTTCTACTTATCTCTTTCCTACTCTGCATTTTTAGTTTTCTGAAATTATGTTTAAAAATCTCAACCTTGCATAATCTGTACTTATGCTGTTTACATATATAATTTAACTGAATTTTTGAGAAGTTTCTATTGTTAGATATGACTTTGAATTCTTTTTTATTTTTTAAGCCTCTTGAGACATGCTCTTGCTCTGTGGCCCAAGCTGACCTTGAATTCTCTGTCATTCTGCTCAGCCTTTGGAGTGCTTGGACTTCATGTATGTCCTACCATTCCCAACTTAGAGTTTTAAACTTTCAGTCACTGACATCTTAAGTTTAATAAGCATGTAATGGAAAATTTGACCTTAAGGGATTTTAGTTAAAAAACTGTCTTAGAATTCAAGTTGTTGTGTGATTCAGTAATTAAGGAAGTATGCTATTGGAAAAGGATATTCTAGGTTATTTTAAATATATTCCATTCCTAACCCACTGTCTAGAAAGTTTGGGTACAGTAAATGAAAACAGTGCACCTTAAAGATTGATCTTTTGAGGTGATAAGGGGATGCTCAGTGGATAAGAGTGCTTGCAGTGAATGCAGCGAGGACCTTGGTTCAAATCTCCAGCGCAGGGTAGAAACTGACACGCCTGCTTGTGCCTGTAATAGCACTGTGAGGTAGAGATAGGTGGATTCCTGGAGCTCTCTGACCAGCTAGCCAAAACAGTGAGCTTGGAGTTCAGTGAGACCTGCCTCATAAAACAGGGGAGGGCTACAGAGAAGACATGAGGCACCCTTCTCTGACCTGGACATGAGCATGCATGAGTGCTGGCTCACATGTAAACATACACCACACATGCACGTACACACACACACACACACACACACACATACACACACACGGCGGGGGTGGGGGGAGAGAACCTATTGTATTGCTCAGTGTTTAGAAACAAACTTTGAAACTTTAAACATTATTTTAAGAATAAATTATTTATCATTTTAGTTTACAGAAAGTCCTTGGCCTGGATTCCCTGGAAGAAGTTCTAAACACCAAACTTGTCAACTCCAAGTTCATCATCCATAATGTGTACAGTGTCAGCAAGCAGGGCGTCGTCATCCTGGATGACAAGTCAAGTGAGTGCACAGCCCTGTGCGCTGCTCGGACCTCACAGTGGCACACACGTCTCTTCCTGAGCCCCAGCGGAGTCTAGGTCCTCACTACATTTATCTGTTTTCTATCAGTGTTTTACTCAGTGTTTGGGTTATTAAAATATCATAGAAAGACGAGTGCCCAGGGAGTCTGAATGCTGCGGTCAAGGGCAAGAGTTACCATGTGGTAATGATTCAGGTGGTACTGGCCACTGAACCTAGGACCTTGTGAGCTAGTCAGGTACTCTAGAAACTGAGCTACATTCTCAGCCCCACGTTTAGGTTTCTGAATTACCTTTTCACAATGGTGTCAGTAAGTTAGGTTGACTGGGATAGTCTTTATTATTATTATTATTATTTTAATGAGATAACTTTAAATGTTGAAAGTATTTTTTTTTTGAATTTTTTTTAAGCTGGCTTATAAATCAGGGGTGAAACCAAACCACAAACCAAAACATGCCTTTAATTTTTTATTTTTATTTCTTTTTGTAACAAGGCAGTCATATTGCCCATAGTGCCTGTGGTGGGCCACAATCGTCAGACTGGTTTTATTTGTTTATGTGTGGCAAGGTTTTACTATGTAGTTCAGGAACTTGAGATGTTCTTGCCTCAGCTGACAGGCAGGGATGTGTCCTCATATTTGACTCAAGACTAATTTAAAAGCGTTTTCTTATAGGTAAGTGTTGGACCGGAATTAGAAGGGTTCTTTGAGTTGATCTTAAGTCCTTGCTGATAATTGGCTGGAACTAAGTGACCTTTGGATGCGAGAAAATGGTCTAGTACTTTGGGGGACATAGGAAACTGTTAGTACATTCAGGCTGAAGCTCCTAACCAGTGGCGTGTACAAGAAGGATCACGGTGTGTGAGCGGAGAAGAGGTTTAAGTAAGCTGTGTCCCTGGACAGGAGGAGGACTTGCCTTGGAAAACAGGAGCACTTCTCCTGTCGTAGGCCCTCCATCAGGAATGGAGGACAGTGACAGGCAGAAATCGGTGTGTGGAGAAGAATCATACTTTGAGTTGGCACTTGGACAACCAGTCAGGTGTTTTTTTTTTTGTTTGTTTGTTTGTTTTTGTTTTGCTGTTTTTCTGCAACAACAGGCTGCTTCCCATACTATAGAATCATACAAGTTCCTTTCTACTGTAGGCCCAGAGGGAAGAGGCTGTATCAAGTTATTTTGCTGGGATCTTTTTTTTTAAAGGTTTTATTTTTATTTGTGTGTATGTGTGTTTCTGTGTAGGTTTGTACGAATAAGTGCAATATCCAAGGAGACCAGAAGAGGGAGTTATTCCCCAGAGCTGCAGTTGCATGTGATTGTGAACCATGTGATGTGGGTGCTGGGAACTGAAGAGCACCCCATGCTCTAACCACTGGGCAGTCTCTCCAGCCTCTGGGCTGGGCTTATCTTAGCCATGTCACTAATGTTGTAAGGCTGAGCTGCTACTTGCAGCCTGTGATTAATATGTCAGTGGAATGTTCTTGACCTGAAACATTTTGAAAATGGTAACAGGTAAAATGAAAACTATATTAGACCTACAAAATATACTGTCGGTCCTGTCTCCCCCAACCCCCGCCCCTGGCCCCTCATTTTGGTGCTAAGGATTGAACCCAGGGCCTCATGCATGCCATGTTTTTCCCTGGACAAATCATCCAATTCTTTCTTTTTACTACTGTTTTTAAAAGTGTATCCTATCCTTTGAGAAAGTGTTATTTCCGATTTAAGTACATGTTATAACATTGCTTCTAAAGAAAAGAAAAATTTCTATCTTGTAATTGTTCTGTACACAAATTGGTGAAATGTCTCATATTGCCTGGACAAATGATATATTCTAATACCGTGTGTGTGTGTGTGTGTGTGTGTGTGTGTGAGAGAGAGAGAGAGAGAGAGAGAGAGAGAGAGAGAGAGATTGATTGATGGAGTTATAAAGAGATGAATAAAATATCTTTTGTATTTTTCTTTTTATTCCTACAGAAGAGCTTCCTTATTGGGTCCTGTCAGCTATGAAGTGTTTGGCAAATTGTAAGTACTAATTATCTGCCAGTTTTATAAAATTAACAGAAATTAGTGCCTTGAATTAGAAAACATTCCTGCTCAGTGGGCTGGACATTGATTTAACACCTGTGAGGCTGGCAGGGAATCGCTTGGCGACCATTGTGGTTTTCCGGTAGATTCATGACTTAGTCACAGCATTTTATACTGCAGTTTTAAAGGCATCTAGTTCTTCCTCGGTCTCATGGATGACTAGACATCAAGTCCGTGCCACTCCCGCGAGCACATCGTAGGGGTGAAAGAAGCGAGTGACAGTGGACACCGTAGAGCAGCAGCCTCCTGCGGTGGTCTGTAGGCTGTCATTCCTAAAGGGGTTGGTAAGCGTCTGCCATGCTCACGTCTTGTGTGCTGGGCAGCTTCTGTCCTCCACGGGGCTTTGGAGGCCAGTGTTATAAGAGGAACAGGGTGTTTTAGAGAACTGGCCTGGCTGATCTGCAGGATGGCTTAGAAGGAGAGGAGCCTGCATTCAGAGAGACAACAAAGACTGTGTCAGAGACCTGCACGTAAGATCTGGAGGCCTGGCCCCGGGTGGGCCCGAGGGTATGCACTTAGGCATAGAAAATCTCTTTAGTGGACACATGGCATGCTCCTCATTGGCTGTCATCAGCACCGTAAAGGAACAGTATAATAAAGGCTTAATGAACACTATCATGTTCTTGGTATTTTCAGGAAGTGTAACCTAAAGAGTGGATTCTAATATTTAAAGGAAGAAACGCTTTATTATTATTACTGTGTGTGTGTATGTGATATGTATGTGTGCATGCGGATGTCGTGTGCATGCTGTATTGCCTGTGTGGTGGTCAGAAGGTGATTGGGGGATCGCTTCTTATTCTCTGGGCTCTGAGGGTCTTCACCAGATCATCAGGTTTGGACAGCCAACACTTTCACCTGAGGAACAGTCTATTCTGCCCGAAGCATGTGTTTTTAATGAGAATCCTTGTTATTTTAGCTTATTAATAATGATGATATTTGGTTTTAGAGAAGCTCTAGAGTATCATGGCTCTTTCAGGAAAAGGTTACTTTCTTATTTTTGTGTAGGATCAGCATATGCAGAGACAGATGTGTAAGTTATTGAATTAGTAGACTGAATTATTAAGCTGAGTCACTTCTGTTGATTATAGAATAAAACTAACCATTGAGTATGGTTGTCTTACTGGCCCTGTGTGGGGCGGTTTTTCCCTCTTATTCTGAACACACATAGCAATACCAGTTAACATACAACTCAGAGTTCTCCAAGTTTAACTCTTAAAATTTTCACTGATGTTTGTTGATAATTTGGATACGGCTTTAGCCTGGAGAAGTACTTTACTGAAGATTTTAAAATTGTGTGTTGTGTGTGTGTGTGTGTGTGTGTGTGTGTACATACTATTGCCATGCCATAGCAAGTGTGTGGAGGCCAGAGGATGCACGGAGGAGTTAGTCTCTTCTTCACCTTATGGGTTCTGGGACCGAGCCTAGGTGGTCAGACATGGCCATGAATGTCTTTATCCACTGTGCCATCTTGCTGACCCGGAAGTGCATTTTATCCTTTCTGCTCAACTGGTCAAAGTAAATTAAATAAAAATTACAACTTTGGCCAGCGGTGGCAGTGGTGACATAAATGTACAATTGCGAAGCTCCTACACTTTTTCTGAGCTCCTGGAGAACCAAAGATTTGGAAGTTACCCGTGGGAATGAAGCTATAGAGTGCGCTGAAATGCCGTGAGGTGCATTTGTTGTGTGTGACTTTTACTGAAGACGGGAATGCTGGGAAGTGTGTACTCAGTTCCCTGGTTGACACACAAAGCCACAGATGCCTGCAGTAAGGTGGGCATGACTGGCCATCTAGTAGAGGAAAGATGGCCTATGACTTTATAATTGCTACGGGCTAGAGACCAGAGTGTTGGGAGAAGGAGTGGGCTCACATGTATTGAGAGCAATCTTTACAAATGGTTAGCATATCACAGAGGGTTGGTTATGTATCAAATATAAAAGGTAGCCAAAGGACAAGGCCAGCCTGTTGGACAGTCTTATAAAATTTCTAAGCTTTCCTGAATTCTCCTGTGTATGAAACTTTACTCTGAGTCTGTCGGTTACGACCTGCTCTTTGTCCTTACCTTTAGTAAGTGCAGTCTCCTCTTGAGTCCTCTGAAAGGGTATAGGTGACTATCTGGTGTCTTAAGAGCTATGTGCCTTCTTTTTCTAGAAGTCTGCTATTCTTCCTTCTCTTTTGAAGATTTCTTCAGTCAGTGTAGACCACGCACGCTTGGACCTGCGTGCTCAGTTTTGGGCCAGACCCTTTCATGGACGCTCAGAGGATGAAGATTTGTGTTAATGCAGAACTGGATTAACTGATTTCTTTTGCCTTTTGTGTGTAGACATCAGAAGAGCCAATAAAAAATGGAAATAAAATAGGTAAAACATTTCATTCCAGAATCTGTCAGGAATAACATTATTATAAAAAGCTAGACTAAGGGAAAAATATGTCCTTAGAACTTAAGGTGATTAAGAAAGAAAAGATCTGTGTTTCCTTTAAGGGATTTCCCCCATATTTTTAACAAAGATGATGCTACATTCCCTAGGCATGTAACTGTTTATTACTCGCTCACCCTGCTAAGTACTAATTCTGGCAATGGGTCTTCTTGTTGAGATATAGCAGACCATCATTTGATTACGCTTCGTATGTGAGGAAGATGTAAACAAACATGGTTTATACAGTTGCTGCTAGGTTTATGCTTACAACATTATTTTAACTAATAAAATTAATTTTTAAGACGGGTACAGACTGTAAAGGGTACAGTAAGTTTTGTTTTCGGCTAGCGATTTTATTTTTACCTATGTGTGTGGGGGTGTGTGCATGTAGGTGGAGGTACCCATAGAAGTCAGAAGGGGGCATTGGATCCCATGGAGCTTCAGTTATTCATGGTTGTAAAGCCATCTGATGTGGGTGCTGGGAACTCTCTTAACCTCTGAGCCATCTCCAGCTCCCAGTAAAGGAGATTTTAGGGACACCATAAAGAGCCATTTCATGACGTCCTGGGGGATTGAATGTCATGGTCCAGAGTGGCTTCCTGTGTTACAGCTCGAATCTCTTAGCTCCCTCAATTCTGTGGGAAGAATTTCCTTGAATTCGTCTTTGTTGCTTTGTTCATCCTCTTGGGCATATCAGTCTATCTGGGTTTAACGACTTTGTCCTCTGCTGGCCGAGAGCTGGTCACATAATTGCACTCCTTTTCGTCCATGGTCCTCTTGGGACGCGCTGTTTCCTTCAAGGCCTCAGCACCTCCAGTTTGTTTGTCAGCTTGGCGGTGTGATCCTGTGCTCATTGTGCAGTGCACTGAGGGTGCTTGCTGTCAGATTGTGCAGATCATTCTTATTTCTCCTGGGACCTGGGTTCTAGAGGGACTTTCCTCTGCCCTCAGGTGGCACAGAGCATGGCCCAGGCTGGCTCAGAGCTTCCAAGGTTGCTCCAGCTCTACAGTGTGATCAGTTTTCCTTTAATAATTGGGCAGTGATTGTTTATAGTTTAGAATAAATTGACAAGATAGAATGTAAAATTTTTCTCATCTTTTCAAAAAGCATAAAAGTTTCATTTGTCTGAAAGTTTGTTAGGAAAGACTGATTCTTTCAACTGTATGATTTTAGGATATTATAGGATAGTTAATAAACTCAAGAAGTTGTAAAAATTTCTTGATAGCTCATCTATTACATATTAACAAATTGTTATTTTAACTTTATTAAGATTAGGAAAATTTTGACTATTTGAAATGAAACATGAATAAAGTTTGCCTTGACTTGAAAAAAAAGTTTTTCTTTTAAAATAGAGATATATTAAGTACTCCTCATTTTTATAATATATTCAATTAAACATTAATCGTATTTGAGCAAAGGTATATGTCATTTCCATATGAAAACTTATCTGTATTTCTCAAGTATCTATCTGTGTACACACACAGATGGTCAGACTATGGTACTTACAAGTAACTGCCTCATTAATTGTTCTCTTTCTTCTTTTAAAGGGCCCAACTGTTCTGATTGGAAGCAGCCTATGTACTTGGGGTTTGAGAAAGATGTCTTCAAGACAATCGCGGATTACTATGGTCACCTGAAGGAGCCACTCCTTACGTTCCATCTGTTTGATGCTTTCGTCAGTGTCCTAGGTGGGGATATATATATATATATATATATATATATATATATATACACACACACACACACACACACACACACACACATATAGCAGTGTATCTGCATGGTGATACTGAGTCATCCTGTTGTCACTGTCTCCAGAGTTCCATTAATAAGAGCTCAGAACATTATCTTTTATTTTTTTAAAAAAATCCCATTTTAAATTGAGTTTTGATATCCTGTTCTATCTATTTTTGTTTTACTTTTAATATTTATATGAATTATTTGTAACTTTGAGAATTTCATACATCAGTATTTTTCTTTTATTAGCATATATTAATTTAATGTAATAACGGGTCTCATGAAGACATTTTCATACATGTATATAATGCATAATCCTTCCTTACTTCTTCCCATTCCTACTGACTCCTCTTCACAAACAGCACCTTCTGCTTTCATGTCTCTCTCTCTCTCTCTCTCTCTCTCTTTCTGTGTGACACAAAGAGTTTCATTAGGTTTGCTCACCGAAGCATTGGTAAAAGCTATTTATAGGATCATTGCACCTTTCAGTGGTTCCACCACAGAAAAAATGTTTCCCTCTGCTCCAGCCATGATTAACTCCCGACAGTTTCTCAGGGTGGAGTGTGGAGTCCTGACCTCCCCACAGTGATCTTTGTCTGCCTGCATAAACCTTCATCTGTGATGCAGTGTGTTGTGCCCAGTCTTAGGCAGGAATCATAGCTGTTGTGAGCTTCCGAGTGCAACAGCCATGCCATACCTGGACGACTGCACCGCCCCCTTCCTCTGGCTCCTATTCTCTCTTCTGTGATGATGCTCCCTGGGCCTTGGAGGGGTTGGTGGCTGTCCTGTTTGTGGCAGAACATTCAATGCTCACTTTTCTCAGCACTTTGAGCAGTTGCAAGTCTTTGCAGTGACCATCATCCACTGAGAGAGATGCTTTTCTGACCTAAGCTGGGAGCAGCACTGCCCTATGGTCATAAGCACGAATAGCAGAGGGCAGAGGATGGGTCTGGCATTTATCAAGACAGTGGTAGTAGCTTCTCCACGTGTGTCTTATTTATTAAATCAGGTTTTTTTTTTGTTTTTGTTTTTTGATTTTTATTTTTTAAATACCAAGTGTTAATTCCTTCCCATGAAGCAGGGCTTCAAATCCAATCAGTAAGTGGATGGTTACCTCCATAGAGATCCTGCCAGTGGTGCTCCAGTGTAGGGTCCACAGCTGGGTAAAAGTGTTGGTGACTTTTTGCCTCTAGCGGCCTGTATAGTGCCTTCCTGCACAGTAAAAGCTAGCCATACAGGCATTGTCAAGGTTAGAACTGATAGACTGCTTAATTCCTGCTCCAGAAGGAGCAAAAGAAAATAGTTAACCTGTATTGTAAAACCCAAAGCAAAACCTAGCAGCTTTTATTTCTAAAGGAAGACCAGAATGTTGTATAAGAACATAACTTTGTTGGTAGAGAAGAATGTAAATTTGACATTTACTCTTCAATACTAAATTGATTACTCTAGATATGACTTCATGAGCAGTCAGTGTAGGAGGTATATTGTCATTTTGAAGGTAATTTATTTTTATTAGAAAAAAACACGTCTTTATAGGACTATTTGATACTTGAAATATGCAAAATAAATACAGTAACATTATCCATGAAAAGCTTGTTTTTATTCTTCATATATATAGGCTTATACCTTAGAATTTACACCGTCAAGGAAACATGGTAGAAAGGGAGAAAAGTCCATTATTACTATTATTCATTTCTTTTTGGAAATCAGATTTCCCCGTGGGCTGTAAGTATCTTCTCCTTGTCAAATGCATGCTGTGTGAGTATCGTCAGTTACGTAGATGTGAGAGGAATTAACATACTCTTGTTCCCTAGCATCCTGGGCATTAGCAATTTTTCCCCTTCCAGTTTTACTTCCTTTATTTTTCTCTGCATCCCTTCCAAAGCATCTGAACAAAATGTCAGCCATATGTGAATGAGTTACCTGAACTCGGCAGTGTACTCTAGATTCACGCCTCTGTAGGTTCTCTGAAAGCAACAAAGTTGCTATAAACCGTTTGTGTACTAGTAACTGTGTGTATGTGTGTGTGCATGTGTGTGTGTGTGCACACACGCACATGCGGTTTATGTGCAGGCATATGCCATAGTGCTCCCGTTGAGATCAGATGATTGCTTTGTGCAGTTGGCTTTCTCTTTCCAGATTTGTGCAGGTTCCCCAGCAGTGCTTTACCCATCCATCCACCTTGTTTTAGGCGTGATTATTTTCTATTACTATCAACACTGGGGATAAATGGAGGACCTATTCAGTTTATTATGGGACTCTAAGACCAGCAAGTTTTTTGGGTATTTTATTTAGGCCAGTTGATCTTTTATGGGTGTCTTGGTTTTGATTTGATTTTTAGATAGAGTCTCATTTAGACCGAGCTGCCCTTGAACTCACTATGCAGCTGAGGCTGGCCTTGAACTCCTAACTCTCCTCTTCCCCTGTCTGAGTACTAAATGACAGGTATTTACCACCAACCCATCACTGTTACGGAGTTTTCTTGGTATTTTGTTTTCAGCTGTGTTTGATCTGGGGCTTATGAATATGTGCATCTCATGGCTAATGCTGAACGCTTGCCGCTGTTGCGGGTGCTTATGGACTTAGTGGGTAGATCCTCATTATCCGTACTGCCATTAGCACTGCTTAGACTAGAATTCTAAAGGCTGGATTGAAAAATCAGTTCTTATAGTTTCTTCTCATTTCCCATTTTTTAATATTATGTAGTAAAATTATTTGATTTGGAAACTGAATGACTTGGAACATTTTTTTAAAGCATAAAGTCCAATGAATCTGTCTTTTTATATCATTTGTTCTTCATAATTATTTATTTTGAGCTGAGCTAGGAGTTAAAGCTGGCTCCATTCCAAATTGATATCAGAATTAGTTAACCCATAAAATATAAAGGACTTGAGGTAGAGAATGATGAGTATTAGGAATTTTTGCCTTTAGCTGTAAGCCAGAATAGATAGACTATTGTCTTAGTTAGGGTTTCTATTGCTGTGAAGAGACACAATGACCATGGCAACTATTAAAAAGGAAAACATTTAATTGAGGTGGTAGCTTACGGTTTCAGAGATTTAGTCTGTTATCATTGTGACTGGGAGTACGTGGTGTGCAGGCAGACGTGGTGCTGGAGAATTCTATGTCTTCAGGAAGTGAACTGAGACACCGGACAGTATCTTGAGTATATGTGAGACCTCAAAGCTCAGTGGCACACTTCACCAACAAGCCCACACCTATGCCAGCAAGGCCATACCTCCTAGTAGTGCCACTCCCTTTGTGGGGGCTATTTTCAGTCAAACCCTTCACAACCATTGAATGTTTCTGGTAAAATGTATTAACCTGCTCTATTATCAGACCTTCCAAAGTGAACATGCACAAGCCAGCGGCATTGGAAATCACTGTTTAAAAAAGATTAAGTGTCTTCCTGTAGTGCAGAAAGAAAACCCAGACTGGAAGATTATGATTAACAAAGAGTATCTAATACAGTCTGGATAAAGGAAGTATATAGAGATGTAGGTTGAATTTCGTAGAGTTGATTCATCTCTTAAACTTCTTGACTTTGATTGAAATAGGATGCTGCCTTGATTGAAATCACACGTTGCCTAGACTGAAGCAGGATGTTGTCTTTTGAAGGAAGTAATCAGTCTACTTTGTGTGGAAGCTGAAAATTGTCTGGCAGTTTTCAATGGATGTGATTGTCACTTTAGCTTATATTCTTTTTTTTTTTTGAGGTTCATGCCTCTGTTTGATTGAACATGGTAGACCTTGTGACCAGAGCTGTGGCCCTGAGAGCTGTTAGCCACCACTGATGTATGAAACTGGGCGTCTCAAGTCCATTTTAATAGTTGTCAAAGAAAAGATGCAGGTGTGGCGGCCCATGCCTATAATCCTATCCTTTAGGATGTTGAGAAGGGGAGAGTAACATTTGAGGCCAGCCTGGGCTACATAGCAAGATCTTGTCTCAGGAATCGGACATTTAAAAAGCATGGGATGGGGATCAGGAAAAGAACCCTGATTTGACATGTTTGAAGATGCGAGACTTATTCTTTACCAATAATTTACAAAATACTGAGTTGGTCCAGCAGTCTAACCAAGCCAGCTGTCGACGGTTCTTTATTTTCCACCATGAGTGTCAACCTTTACCCGTGCTCCATAGCCCCTACACCGAGTCCATTGACTAGTGTAGCATTTGGTAATTTGCATATTGAGGGGAATGAAGGTGGATAAGAAATGAGAAACCGAGTGATCCTATTGTTGGTTTGTGCTAACCTTGCTTCTTTAAATATCCTGTAAGCATCTCTAGTTTGAACTGTGTGTCTGATTTTTTTTAAAGAAACTTGATTAACTAGCATATTTTAAGATACAGGAGATTCATAGACAAATTAATTTTTACAGCTTTTTAAAAAGAAAAATGGCAGGATCTGCGAGTCTGGAACTCGAGGATTGGCTGGTACAAGTCGCTGTCCTTCTAGTAGAAGGAGCAAGTGTCTGGGAACGTGGATTCCAGCTTGTTGCTGCGTTGCTTCTCTGGTTTTGACTGAGTTCACTTAGTTCCCGTTTCTTAATTATTGCATCTCAGCAGTGGCGCCCGGTTTCCCTGCCATTGAGCTGGAAGGCTGAGATGGCAGAGATGGCAGCTTTGTTATTTGTCATTTCCTCCCGGCTTGAAAACACACTGTCATTCACTAGTCATTGTGCGCTGGACCGTCTGTCTCGGTAGTCTGAGATCTCCGTGTGTGTGCACGCCACTCGCAGGCACGTGCGCACCAGAGAGTTGTGTAGGCTCCTAGTGTAGAATAACCCAGATGGCTGGGTGTTTTCACTGCTTGTTGTCAGGTGACTTGTCGAACAGGATGTGGTCTTTACCTGCCCCTATATTCTCCAGGCAACCTCGGGGTCCTTGTCACTTATTTCCTCCTTTCTCAGAGGGAGACTGGTTAGTGTGCTTGCCCAGACAGAGGACTCTTGTTCTTGGTGGTGATGTCATCTGATTTCTGGGCTCACATCTTGTTACTGGAGCTTCTGAAGATGCAGATTGGTCAAGATAGAGATATCTGTTCACCCTCAAATAGCTCCAGTGATTGTCGAAATACAGTGGAGTTAGGTATTCCCTAAAGGTAGCAATTTAGGGAAGTGTCTAGATTTTCCTTGGATGTAACCCAGTGTATAAGTTATTTATATCAGTGATCACTAAGATGATTGATAGTACTTTCAAGAGGAAAGTCCAGGATTCTTCCCATACCATTTCAGCAAGATAAAGATAAAATTAGTTTAAAATGTAATATGAAATATGGTTCATTTTTATCCAGTATTTGGATGAGTAAAAAACTTTCTGAGCCCAAGAGCCGAAGGGATCATTAAATGCTATATTTGAGATTCATGTAAGAAAGGACATCATCTTGAGCATGGGGAGCCTGTATCTACTTTTGAATAATTCGCTGTGGTAACCTACTTGCCTTTCCTTAAAAATCTGCAAAGAATTAGATTCTCTTGCTGTGTCTTTCTTTAAGCCAAAAATTCTTGCCAATTGATTTGTATTTTAAATCCTCTTGGTTCAATATAATCTTTTTTCTTTATACGTTTTCAATAAAAATGAAACTTTGACCCCTCCCTCCCTTTCAACAGACATGACTCTATTGGCCTTTCTAGGACTTTCAGGCCTCCCTAGAGTTTTCATATTTCATTGCTTTTATATTTCATTTCATAGTTTCATATACCAATAGCCAAGAGGTTTTTCAAAAGAAACCCAGAGAAAAGATAATATTTTCAGTCAATGATGTTAGAACAACTGGAAAAGATGAGCCTCTGTATTTTTTTCATGCTTGTTCAGACTTAAATTAAAGTGGATCATAGACTCAAATAAAACAAATCAATCTAAAATCCACCAGAAGAAAACGTAGGAGAGGATTCTTGCAGTCTTGGGTAGGCAAAGATATACATACAAAAAGCTTAAACAATAAAAATTTAATAAAATTGACTTCATTCAAATTAGGAGTGTCATGTGTTTCGATTACTCCACCAGGAAATGTAGACAAGGTTTCAGGGAGACTAGACTTGCGGGTTTTTTGTTTTTTTTTTTTTTTTGGTTTGAGAATGATAGATCGTCTTGCTGTAGCCCCAGATCACTGTTCATCCCCCAGCAATGTAGTGTGATTTTGTTGAGCCTCTAATGTCTCTGCACTAGAACAGCAACCAACCACTTTGAGGAAACTGTGGCCTATGGCCCCTGCTGGCTGGCATGACCAGCTCCTCGGCACAACTACCCATGAACAGCAGTGCCAGCAACAATAATGGCAAGAGGAAGATGTGGGGCTGATACTAAGTAGTACCTGCCTCATCCAGTACCCAAAATGGAGACATGTCCCGCATAGCCAGGACAGGCCAGCTCACGGGCAGTTCTCACTGTAACAGCTCCTCTCCTAGGAGGATGGACAGGTTGAGCATGATGTTGAGGTTCACACCAGCAGGGCCCTTGGCTCTCAGTCAGAAGTTACAGAGAGAAACAAGTTGAGGTATAGAGAAATGTAGACAGGGCCATTCAACGGTCCCAGCAGGCCAGAAAATGTTCCGCTCAAAAAGCTCATCTGTGGTTCAGATGCTCTGTCTCTAAGCATGAAGAAAACAGGAGCCGCGGAGAGGGCCGTCCTGTAGTAATAAGGGCGGCGGGGCTGCATTCCCAGCACCCCGGCATAAGCTCCAAAATAACAACACACAAACTGTATTCATTTAATCACTGCTTGGCCCATTCTCTTCTAGGCTAATTCTCACATATTAATTTAGCCCATTTCTAATCATCTGTGTGTAGCACCCCAAGGTGCGCTTACCGGGGAGATTCTAGCCTAGTCCATCCTGGGTCGGAGCTTCATAGCGTGCGTCTGCCCAGGAGCCAGGAGCATGGCGTCTCTCCCTGAGGCGTCTGCTCCCGAGAGAAAAGCTGTTGAGACTGAACTCACTTCCTCTTTCTCCCAGCGTCCTGTTCTGTTTACTCCTCCCACCTATCCTCTAACCAATAAAATGGGCCAAGGCAGTTCCTTTATTAGCCAATGACCTTCCTCCATCACCGTCCTCTCTGCAGGACCTCTGCAAGGGCTCCTTCTACCTCTTCCCTTTGCTTTGGCAGGTGGTTCCTGTGTTAGAAAAGGACTAAGTAAGCCTTCTGCCAACGGCTCCTGAGGGAGGGAAAAGCCCTTAGCAGTGTGTGTGGCCTGTGGGTGTTGTTACAGTTGTGAGTATTGATGTTGAGATGCTCCAGCCTTGTCTGTCTGTTTCCAGCAACTTCCAATGTCTGTGTTTTCGTCAAATGCCACTGAGACATTTAATTAACCCCATTCCCCTTTGGCCCATGAGTCACTTTAGAATTTTCTAGCAGTGTTTCTTTCCTCCCTCAAAGATGCAGCCGGTAGTTATCATTTGTCAACATTTCCTCTTAGAACTTCCAGAATTATACCTGTGTCGTTCAGACTCTGGCTGTTCAGCTGCCATCTTGCTCTAAGACAATGTCAGATTAGCAAATGGCATCATGAAAGCTTTGCCGTTTGGTTTTTGTTTTACAAGGCAAAGAAGGATTTCTCTAGTTTGATTTTATAGTTATTGAAAGGTAAACAGAAACAATAAAAATGTAAGGCACAAGAAATATATTCTCGGAAATAAAAATAAATTAAAAAAAGAAATACACCATTAAAATACAAGGAAAAGAGTCTGGAGTAGCATGTGCTTATTATGTATCTTAGAAAATGCTTGAAGCTAGGTGCTGTAGTTAATTTTGAGTGTGAAATTGGTGGGTTTTAGAATCCCTGTTGGAGGGGCTGTAGAGATGGCTCAGTGGTTAAGAGCACTGACTGCTCTTCCAGAGGTCCTGGGTTTGATTCCAGGTACTCACATGTGGCTGATCTGATGTCCTTTTGGCCCCCGTTGGCACCAGGCACACATGTGGTACACAGACATACACGCAGGCAAAGCACCCATACACATAAAATAGTAGACTAGAATGGAGTCATTATGGAAACAGCCCGCTGTCTCTGAGAGTGTCTAGGTTAGGCTAATTGAGCTGGGAAGACCCTCTTAACTGTGCACAATGTCATTCTAGCCCAATTGAATATGAAGGAGAAAGGGGACTGAGAGCTGGTGTTCATAACTCTGTTTCCCTACTGAGCCCACAGCATGACCGACCTCCCAAATTCCTGCCGCTGTCGCTGCTCCCCCTCAGGGATAATACACTTGAACTGGAGGCCAGAAGGTCTTCCTGAAGTTGCCCCAGCAACGGATAAAGTAATGAGCACATTGGAATATATTCAGAACTCTTAAGCAATAAGACAATTAATACAATGAAAAGGGCACAAACTTTTTTTTTTAGTTATAATATTTTTTTATTATTTTTTATTGAAGAAAAAAAAATTTTCCGCCTCCTCCTAGCCTCCCATTTCCTTCCCCCTCCTCCCACTCCTCTCCCCCTCCCCCCACTCCTCTCCCCCTCCCTCTCCAGTCTGAAGAGCAGTCAGGGTTCCCTGCCCTGTGGAAAGTCCAAAGTCCTCCCCCCTCCATCCTGGTCTAGGAAGGTGAATATCCAAACTGGCTAGGCTCCCACAAAGCCAGAACATGAAGAAGGATCAAAACCCCGTGCCATTGTCCTTGGCTTCTCAGCAGCCCTCATTGTCCGCCATATTCAGAGAGTCCGGTTTTATCCCATGCTTTTTCAGTCACAGTCCAGCTGGCCTTGGTGAGCTCCCAATAGATCAGCCCCACAGTCTCCGTGGGTGGGTGCACCCCTTGTGGTCCTGACTTCTTTGCTCATGTTCTCCCTCCTTCTGCTCCTCATTGGGACATTGGGAGCTCAGTCCCGTGCTCCAGTGTGGGTCTCTGTCTCTATCTCCATCCATTGCCAGATGAAGGTTCTTTATTTGTGGCTAGAACCCAATTATGAGTGAGTACATCCCATGTTCATCTTTTTGGGTCTGGGTTACCTCACTCAGTATAAGTGTTTTCTATTTCCATCCATTTGCATGCAAAATTCAAGAAGTCGTTTTTTACTGCTGAGTAGTACTCTAATGTATATATATTCCACACTTTCTTCATCCATTCTTCCATTGAAGGGCATCTAGGTTGTTTCCAGGTTCTGGCTATTACAAATAATGCTGCTATAAACATAGTTGAACAAATGCCTTTGTCATATGATAGGGCATCTCTTGGGTATATTCCCAAGAGTGGCATTGCTGGGTCCAGGGGTAGGTTGATCCCGAATTTCCTGAGAAACCGCCACACTGATTTCCAAAGTGGTTGCACAAGACTGCATTCCCACCAGCAATGGATGAGGGTACCCCTTTCTCCACAACCTCTCCAGCAAAGGCTATCATTGGTGTTTTTGATTTTAGCCATTCTGACAGGTGTAAGATGATATCTCAAAGTTGTTTTGATTTTCATTTCCCTGATCGCTAAGGAGGTTGAGCATGACTTTAAGTGTCTTTTGGCCATTTGAACTTCTTCTTTTGAGAATTCTCTGTTCAGATCAGTGCCCCATTTTTTAATTGGGTTAATTAGCATTTTAAAGTCTAGTTTCTTGAGTTCTTTATATATTTTGGAGATCAGACCTTTGTCTGTTGCGGGGTTGGTGAAGATCTTCTCCCAGTCAGTAGGTTGCCTTTGTGTCTTAGTGACAGTGTCCTTTGCTTTACAGAAGCTTCTCAGTTTCAGTAGGTCCCATTTATTCAATGTTGCCCTTAATGTCTGTGCTGCTGGGGTTATACCTAGGAAGCGATCGCCTGAGGGCACAAACTTTTAAAAGATATTTTGTAAAGGAGAGATGATTCCCTAAGGAGCACACAATAAGAAAATATATTTCATTGGTCATTCAGAGCCCATGGGTTAAAGCTGTAGTGAGATACTGGTGCATAAGTGTGAGGAAGCCTAAAATGAGTTTAATTGATCATGTCACATCTTGGTATTTAAAATTTTTAATCTACATTTCTGTATGTGTGTGGGTATGCATGTGTGTATGTACATGTCATGATACAGTTGCAGAAGTCAGAAGAAAACTTGTGAGAGTCAGTTTCACTTTCTACTCTGTAGGTCCCACAGTTCAAACTCAGGTCATCAGGCTTGGTGGCAGTGCCTTCCTTTACCTGCTGAGCCATCCTGCTGGCCTAGAGCTGCTCCTCTTTTTCTTCCTCCTCCCCCTCCTCCTCCTCCTCCTCCTCCTCCTCCTCCTCCTCCTCCTCCCCCTCTTCCTCCCCCTCCTCCTCCTCCTCCTCCTCCTCCCGCTCCTCCTCCTCCTCCTCCTCCTCCTCCTCCTCCCCCTCCTCCTCCTCCTCCTCCTCCTCCTCCTCCTCCTCCTCCTCCTCCTTTTCCTTCTTCTCACAGCTTTCTGGTGTTCTTGTCATCTGTTGTCACTTGACTATGCAGTAGGGTCCCAGAGCCTTCTCGTCCTGTCTGCCTCTCAGCGCACACTGGTCAGTGCTACCCCTTCACCTCATTTCCTCTCAGTTCTGTGTGATCAACTCTTTAGATTCCATATGTAATTGAGGTCATGAGACACTTGACTTTTTTATTCCTAGCTTATGTTATATAACACAATAAGAACTGTAACTCATTTAAGAACTGGGAAGCTGAAGCGGGAGGAATGCTGTACGTTTGAGATCAGCCTGTCTTTTCTTCTAGAAGTTTTATAATGTCCAGTCTTACACTGAAGTTTTTATACATTTTGGGTTGTATTTTGTGAGACTGTAAGGACTAGGGATCTAGTTTTACTCGTCTGTATGGGGGTAGTCTTCAACACGGTTGGGATGGCTGTCCTGTGTGTGTCCTTAGCACCTCCCTTGAAAGTCAGTTGGTTGTAAGAACGTGGGTTTATTCTGTTCCTTTTGTTTATACTGTTTAGCTTTGTGTGTGTCTCTGTGTAGCTGGTGTCAGCAGGGGTCCGGAGAGGGAATTGGATCTCCTGAGGCTGGAGTTGTGAGCAGCCTGATGTGAGTACTGGGATTTGCATAAGTATCCTCTAGAAGAGGCATATGTGCTCCTAACCACCCCTCCACCTCCTCGTGTCATATTTGGAAGTCAGGTGGTGTAATGTCTGCAGCTGTATGCAGTCAAACACCGCTGTGTTGGAGAGCGAGCAGAGACCGTGGGCACGCTTTTCTCAGTCCAGGTCTTAGAGAAAGCATTCAGCTTTCCCCCATCAGTATGATGGAAATCATGTTTCTCCCGGTCTCTCTGTCTCTGTTTTTGTCTCAAACAAAAGTACCTTTTTACCTCTCCCTCCCTTCCTTTGTGTGTTTGTGTAAGAGAGTGTGCACGTGTGTTGGGACACGTGTGACAACTGTTGGGCAATTGTCCCCTCTCCCTCATTTCTGAGCAGTCTGTCTGCCTGTCCATGCTTTATCCTCCCGGCTAACCAGCCTGTGATCTTCTGGGCAGTCTCTTCTCTGCCTTCCACCTTGCCGTAGGCGTGCTTACAGAAGTGCAACAGCATTGGGCTTTTTACAATGATTCTGGGGTCACATTCAGGCCATCAGGTTTGTCTGGCCAGCATTTTTATCTACTTCTCTGGTCCCAGCTATTTATTACTGTAAATGGTTTTTATTGTGTTTAGTTATGGTCCTTTGTCTTTTTGTTGTTGTTTTCTTTTTGAAGATGAATTTTAAAAAATTTAAACAAATTTATTTATTTATTTTTATTTTGTGTGCATTGGTGTTTTCTCCTGCTTATATATCTTGCATGAGCGTGTCAGATTTCCTGGAAAGGGAACTACAAACAGTTGTGACCTGCCATGTGGGTCTTGGAAATTGAACCTTGGTCCTCTGAAAGAGCAGCCAGTGCTCCCAACCTCTGAACTATCTCCCCAGTCCCTCGTTATTATGGTCCTTAATTTGTTCAGGATTTTTATCTTGGAAGGATGTTGAGTTTATTAAATGCCTTTTCTGAAGCTGTCAAGATGACCATGATTGTCCATCTGTTAATATGACAATTTATGTATTGTATTCTCAATCACTGTAGGTTTTAGAGTTGGGCTTTGGTACTAGCAGGGCCTGCTTCTAGTTTAGTGGGAAAGAGAGCTATGAATTTGTTCTCTCTGTCTATGTGGTTGTTGCTGGGAGGGAAAATGGCTGTGTTTGTCTCCCTCTCGGCATGCTGAATGGCTTCATGGTTTGCATTTTCTGTGCTGACTTGTGAGTCACAGTGCATGCGTGTTGTGCACCTTACCAGGTGGAGCTGAATATGTGAGAACATTTTGTATAATTTTAACTGTAAGAATGTGAGAAAGGAGGCCCAGTCAAGTGGGTTGGGTACTAAAAGGCGAAACTTCTTGTTTGAATCAGGTTTGCTGCAGAAAGAGAAGATGGCAATCGAAGCTTTTCAGATTTGTTGTCTCCTTCTGCCTCCTGAAAACAGGAGAAAGCTGCAGCTGCTGATGAGGATGATGGCAAGGATCTGCTTAAACAAAGAGATGCCGCCACTGTGTGATGGCTTTGGCACCCGCACGCTGGTAGGTGGACTCTTACCATCTACTGTGACCCCTGTTTTCAGTCTGAAAGGCAACCGAGTCCCTGTTCTGAGCAGTCAGTTGAGAGCGGGAGGGAAGCTTGCTTGAGAGCGCAGCCCTCTGTCCTCCCAGACTTCCTTTGCTTTCAGCCTAAGAACCTTGGAGAACATGGTGTAAAGTGAAGAGGGAGGGTAGGGAACAGGCACTCCCTCCAGAGACAGCTGCTGTGTCTTTGCTTACATTGCATAAATTGTTACCTGCCGTCAACACGAAGACAATGAAAGTGGGCAGGCAGTGTAGGAAACCCATTCTCTTGTTCCAGCACAGGGGACTTGAGGAGTCCTTCTTATTGTAACAAGCAAGAGAGACAGCACAAGCAACGGTAGAAGCAGCTGAAGTAGTGGATTCAAGCAGGCGGGAGCAGAGTACCTAGCTGTGCTAGACAATATGGGAGGAGAGGGAGATTTCTTTTTAATTGGCAATTTCATGCATTTATGGATTCATGTGCTCTTCTGATATATAGACACACTGTAGAAATATTTAATTAAAACTAATTAATATGTCCATGATTATTTATTTATTCATTTATTTGTTTACCACTTTTCCAGCAGTGTTGACACATTCCATGTATTGTTATTGTAGCTATGGCTGGGCTGCCATGGATAGATTCCTAGAACTTCCTCCTAACTGGAACTTCATATGCTTTAGCTGGCATCTCCTCTCCATGCTTCTTCCTGCCGCTGCCTTCTCTCCATTTTCCTCAAGAAGAGTCTTGTAGGGAGGTTGTTACTTTAATACCATGTGTGTCCTTCTTGTGCTCTTGAAGCCACCACTCCCTTCCTGGGGATTGCCGAGAGCATCTCTAGAGGAACATGCTGTGCCCACTGGGGTGACTCTTGATCCTTCCTGGGTAAAAGGAACCTTTTTGAAAAGTCAAAGAAAAGAAAACTTGTACCTCTTTCCTTTAACAGCACACACACACACACACACACAATATAAATTGTAAGTATAAAATTTTAAACATGATTTCAAAGCATTCTTAAATCTATTGAAATTTATTGTTTCAAAGCAAAAATTTCTGCCTCTCCTTATATATGCAAATATGAAGATAACGTGACACAGTGTGGATGAAAGCTAGTCTTAATACTACTTAATAAACAGCAGCACGTGGCTTTCTGTTTGTAGGTTTTGATGTGAGATGGTTACAGTTGCAGTAAAATTAGAGGGAAAGGGAAAGAGGTTACTCCAAAGCATAGAGTGGAAAGAAGTGATCATATGAATTCCATGGAAGCTGTATTGTTCATATTACTTATATATTTGTATTTCTGGTTACCATAAAAGGAGTCTTGTCACTTGATACACAAAGATAATTCTCAAGTGTGTATTTCAAATTGCAGAGAAACTAAGTTAGCCAGGGAACGATGACAGTTGGGGAACACAAAGTAAATACAATCAGTGGAACTGGGGTATTGCTTGGTCAAATGGCTATGAGTACTTTGAACTTTAAAGTGATAATTCATGTAATTTTCAGAATATATGTGCATAGGTATATGTATGTATGCGTACAAATATATATGCATATAAACCTTGTATAAAACAGAGTTTCAACAATTCCTTAGACAAGCTTCTCCCTGCTAAGTCTCTTAAGCGGAGATTGCTGTTTGAGTTGGGCATGTGTGACTGGGTGCCTGGTGGGATGTGCACCTTGCCCCTTGTCCCTTCTCCCCAACTCTTCACATTTGTCTTTTGCAGACTAGCTGGCACTCAGTTTAGAGGTGGCAACAAGGCCACACATTTCTGCTGATTTCACCCTATCCTGCTTCTCGTTGTAGATGGTTCAGACATTTTCTCGGTGCATCTTGTGTTCTAAGGACGAAGTAGACTTAGATGAGTTGCTAGCTGCTCGATTGGTGACATTTCTGATGGACAATTACCAGGAGATTCTGAAAGTTCCTTTGGCCCTGCAGACCTCCATAGAGGAGCGCGTGGCTCATCTGCGAAGAGGTCAGGTAAAGACGAGACATTGTCATTCCTGTAAGATTGACAGCTGGAAGACAAGTAGGTCTGCCAGTCTCCTTCTGACATCTGTCCTAAGGATCAAGTGAGTTGATGGGAGCAAAGTGCTTACACTAGGTCTTGACATATACTGAACACTGCAGGAGTCTGCTGTTACCATGGATAACCGTGGGATGTGTGTTTGGTTCATTGGATCAATCACTGCTATATGGGTCAACCTAATACATTGAACAAGCTTGGAAATACAGATTACACATATAGAAAATTAGCAGTTACACTAAAATGTCTGTAATATATGTTTTCTTATCTTTTTATATTTCTCCCTTCCTCCTTTCTCCATTCTTTTCTTCATCTCACTTATTTTTAGTAACTTAATTTTTCTTACTTAGTAATACAATGGAACATTATCTCCTATCTTCAAATATTCTTGATTGACACTAGTTCCAAGAGCACACTCTGAGGTAAATAGTGTTTGAATTAATGGTGTGTCCTTTTCTTTCCTGTGCCTTCTTAGTAGGCAAATAAAATAATATTACTGTGCTTTATCCCTTTTCTGTAAAATTGGAATGATAGTTAATATTTTGTTTGGTTAGTACATATAGAAAGTGCTTACAGTAATATTCTAATGTCTATCACATAGAAAATTGCTGTTGAGACCGTTGTTGTTATTGGTATGTGATTGCTATTGTTATTTACAATAACAATGTAGCGATGTTATTGGTATGTGGTATCAATAATATCTTTATTGATACCATCCATATTCCATAGTAGGAATGTATACATAATTGACTGTGGTGTGTAACATGAGGGCTGGGCTTGTTGGGGTTTCTGTCCTGCCCGGTATCCCAGCCGTTTAGTCCCAGAGAAAATCACACAGAGAGTCTACATTAGATATAAACTGTTTGGCCCATTAGCTCAGGCTTCTTGCTAACTCTTATAACTTATATTAACCCATTATTCTTATCTATGTTGGCCACATGGCTCAGTACCTTTCTCAGAGGGGCTGGTCACTTCTTGCTTCTTTGGTGGTACTCCTGTTCTCATGCCCCCCCCCCCCCCCCCCGCCTCTACTTCCTATCTGGTTGACCCGCCTATACTTCCTGCCTGGCCAATCAGAGTTTATTTAAGACATGATTGACAATGATTGACAGAATACAGACAATTCTCCTGTACCAGTATTGTTCTTGGTGTTTAATTTTTAAAAATTTTTAGTTGTATTTTACTTTATGTTTTTAATACAGGGTCTCATACTGAAGACCAACATGCCCTGGAACTCATTATATAGTTCAGGCTGGCCTTGAATTTGGAGACAATCTTCCTGCCTCATCTTTCTGAGTTTTGGGATTATAGACATGAACTACCATGTCCAGCTATGGTTGATATTTAGATTGTCTCTTTATCCCTCTGTTTTGCAAGTAATGTATTAGTAAATATTTTTATAGCTAGATTTTAGGGGGAGGGAGCTGATCTACAATTATTTTCTAATAGTAAATTACTAAGTGCATCATTGCTGAGTCAAAGACCTTAAATATATTTTAAGTATTGACAGCATATTGCCAAGTTTCCTTTTAGTTTGATTGTTTCAATTTAATTTATGTCAGTGGTATAAGAAAATAAGTGTTCATTTCCCCTTTGCCTCTGCTTTGAACATAATCTCCATGTATATGTGTGTGTAATGCATATATGTATGTGTATGTATATTATATATGTATACATACACATGCACTTGCCATTTGCACTGGTAAAATACATAATCTTACTAGTATTTTAGTTTAACATTTTTTTCAATCCTGATATTTTTATGACTTTGACTTTGAAGAGTAACGATGAAAAGCTTCCTCCAGTCTTCACAAGGGAGGGTTAGAGCAGTCATTGTTGTTCCAGGTACTTGCTGGGTTTGTGTGCTCACTTACAGGGCAGGTAGATCACAGTAGCTTAGCTGGTGAGCCCTGTGGTTTGAGGATCAAGGGTAGGCTATGCTAATAATCTGCCCGCAGATAAGCTTGGTCTTGTAAAGATGGAATTGTGCTATGGCTGAGTAAAGTCAGTGATGGCTGTACATGGCTTCTGGAGATCAAGCTGAGCTCTCCAGGCTTTTCTAGAAAGTTCTCCACCACCCACTCACTGACCCCTGATTTCTATTTAAATTTCAGATCTTATTGAAGGGCACATATAGGAGGTCTTTGTTATTAATTGGG
This sequence comes from Microtus oregoni, assembly GCF_018167655.1. Taxonomy (NCBI): domain Eukaryota; kingdom Metazoa; phylum Chordata; class Mammalia; order Rodentia; family Cricetidae; genus Microtus; species Microtus oregoni. The sequence continues at coordinate 7,818,088 of NW_024543073.1, read as the reverse complement.
TTTTTTTTGTTGTTGTTGTTGTTTTGTTTTAGAATGAGTCTCAAATTCAGAAAAATAAAACAATTTAGTATTTTAAATTTAAAATACTAAAATACTGTGGCTTTAAATGTTATTCTTTTGAAAGCATGAATACACCCTTCTTTTCAGTATGCCCCCGCCCCCCCAAGCAAACTGAAGAAAATATCTCACTCCTACCAGGAGACAAGCTGGTTTTAATTTAATCTGATTCTTTGCTTTGCCTCAGATAAAATACCCAGGAGCTGATATGGATATCACGTTGTCTGCGCCTTCTTTTTGCCGTCAAATCAGTCCAGAGGAATTTGAATACCAAAGGGCATACGGCTCTCAGGAGCCTCTGGCAGCCTTGTTGGAAGAAGTCATAGCAGATGCCAAACTCTCCAACAAGGAGAAGAAGAAGAAGCTGAAGCAGGTGATTAGGATGCTCTTGAGGAGGCTTCTCCCTCTCTGTTCTCGCTGCTTCTTCCTTTTATTCTCTCTTTTCCTGAGCTTTATGTAAATCTTATCTAGGCATGTGAGTTTTTCATTAGGTTCTGTGTTGCAGAAATTTGGTTACTGGTGCACTGCCGTCATTTCCCCAGTTCTGTCATGTTTGACATCACTGAGTACTTCTCTCGTAGAGTTAAATTCTAATAGTTGCCATTCGCTTTGCAACCTGACATGATAGGAATCAGCCAAACAATTCATGGAAACTGACTATAAGGAAAATATTTAGTGTGTGTGCGCGTGTGTGTGTGCGCGCGTGCGTGTGTGTGCGCATATGTGCAGGTGCCTATACCACAGCATGCATATAGAAGTCAAGACACCTGTTAGGAATTAGTTGTCTGGTGTACCTTGGTGTTCAGCCTCTGCAAAGGTGCTTCTACCCACTGAGCCACCTCGTAGGAACTGTTATTTTTAGATAGGCATTATCAGCGTGGTTTCCTGTCTCAGACCCCACTAAGTGTTCCAGTCAGCCAAACTGAGTTCCTCGTAAGTGGGGTAGCACAGCCGAGGTTCTTAGAGAACAGTCTTCATCCAGAAAAGGCACACCGCCTCACGTCACCGCCTCATGTCACCACATCACTTAGGTTTTGATGCTGTGGAGGAAAGACAACTTAAGGGGTGGGGAAGGTTTCATGGGCTCCCAGTACCAGAGGGTATATTCATTGTGGCAGGTAAGGGATGATGGAACAGTTTAGGGTGTGGCGTCAGGAGCATGCCTAAAGACTTTTCATGCCACCGTGGGCCAGAGAGCATCTGTGGAAAAGGGAGGGTAATATACCCGCAGGGACCTGCTTCCAGTGGTTCACTTCCTTCAGCCAGTCTTTGCCTCCCAGTTTTCAAGACCTCCCCAAGCCATGCCCCCTGTTGGGAACCACACATTCGAAACACCAGGAGGACATTGGCCATCCCAACCTAACGTGAACTTTGACCATCCTCAAAGCCTGGTCTTCATTCGGGTGGATGGTATTTAGTTCTTGGTTTGTTGTTTTTTGTTCTTTTCAGACAGAGTCTCACTCTGTCACCCAGCCAGCCTCTACCGGGTTATCTTCTCCGTACCTGTGGAGTGCTGGAATTGGAAGTGGGGCCTCGCCACTCTTGATTTTTGTTCTTCACTGCACAGCTGGGTTCCTGGACACAGCATACATAGGATTGTTCCCTGGACATCAGGGATCTGGGCCTCTTTCTCATACTTCTGCTAATGTTGGAGTGGCAAATATCGAAGGAAGAATACATGCCCTTTCTTTAAATATTCCTTGGATAATACCTCTGGCATTCTTCTCTTCTCTGTGTTGGGTAGAAGCTGGCCAGGCTAAGCTGGAGAAGCAGAGAGATTTTGTGTAAACACAGGGCACTTCCGGTTCAGACTTACCGATTTTCACAGTGAGGTCTGGGTGGAGTGGACAGTGAGAGCATTTTAAGGGATTTGATTACAAGGACAGTTTCATCTGCAGACTGGATCAAAGGTGAGGTGGAGCTGTGGGCACCAGCATCAAATATTTAACAAGAGTAAAGGGGAGCGGGGATCAAGAAGTCTTGCAATTGGACTGTCCAATTCCTGTGGCTCTTCTATGCCTTTTTTTTTGACTCATATTGGACTCCTGTTCAGTTTCAGAAATCGTACCCTGAAGTCTACCAGGAGCGATTTCCTACACCAGAGAGCGAAGCGCTTCTCTTCCCTGAAAAGCCCAAGCCCAAACCGCAGCTGTTTATGTGGGCGCTGAGGAAGCCTTTCCAGCCGTTTCAGAGGACAAGAAGTTTCCGGATGTGATGCGGTGACGGAGCTTTAGAGACCTCAGCGCTCGAGACAGTTTTCAGTCAGTCGAGGCTCAAGAATGCTAAGTTATAAACTACTGAAATAGGGGGTTTCAGAGAAGCCGGACCTGACCCTTACCATATTGAGCCGTTGTCAGTATTTTTATAAATCTCAATGCTGTTTTTAGAGATGTACAGATCAGTGAACGATTACAAGCCAAGTGTATAGTGGTGGTGCAACTGGCTTGGGATTGTTGCAGAGTCTAAAGGTAAAGTGTTCCCCCTCTTCTATTTGTTGTTTTCTATAGTGTGTAAAGTTCTTTGTGTGTGCTTTCTCCTCCCTGACACGTCTGTGAAAACCAAGCCTAAGAATAATGTACATACTTGAATGAAAACCACACTGGGTGCTGTTACTGTGATACATTGACTTCGTTGCCAATTGTGATCTCTGTGTACATCCCATTTTGTTGTTGTTGCTGTTGTTGTGCAAAAGTCCCTACTGTCTTGCATTGTGTTGGCTGTGCTTTTCCTTGCAGGTTTGTCAGTTGCTGTGAAATCCACTAACGCTGGCTCTTTGATCTCCCATATATCAGTCTGCAGATGTGTGGGTGTGGAGTAGATTTGCATCTGCCCACAGTCGTGTGTTGTGAGTCTTACCTAAAGACCGAAGGTTGAGCTGGATGAATTCTTTGGGTTCTCTTAGACCTGTAAATCTAAATTAAATCTTTGTTTGGTTTCATAAAAAAGTATAAATAGGTTTGGTAAGATGAAATTACTTCCTTTATGAATGTATTTTCTCAGCTTCTTCATCCTTTTGAAAGTAAATGCAATGTAAATAAATACTGAAGGTTTTAATACTGTGTCTAGTGTTTTTCTTTTTTTTAATATTATGTCTAGTGTTTTTCTTTTTCTTTTTATATAAGTTAGGGAGCCTCCTCAAATGCCTTTGTTAATATAGTCACATCACTCTGTGTATCAGAAGTGAGGTTTATTTTGGCTTTCGTATTGGTTTCAAGAGTGTGCCCCAATGGCTGTTTGTCTGACTGTCTCTGTCTTTCCCTCCTTCTTTCCTCCTCCATCCTCTCCCTCCTCCTCTTCTCCCTTCTCTCTCCTTTGTTTCTTCTGCAAAATAGTGGAGCACCTGCATTACTTCTGAGTGTACCCTGACCTGTTTTTGTGCTCTTGCCTTTGAGATCGGCCCCTGTTCTCCTGGGACAGAATATCTTCCATGGTCTACAGAGATTTAACCCATTTAAAAATGGAGAAGTGTCCATGTTGGCCCAAGTACTGTTCAAATATTTAATGTGAAGGTGATTTTTAGACTTCAGCGTTCTTAGACTTTGACATTTTGTTAAAGCAAAGTCTAGTTCTGCTTTCTGCTCAGTCTTGCCCCATGGTGGAGAACCCCTTTGTCTGTTGCTTTTGGAAGTGTGTGTGATTGCTTTCTGTCTTATGCTTACTTCTTGAAACGTATAAAGTTCTTAGGGAAATTCCATAAACCAAGTATACAACCGATGCTTGGTAGCAACAATTTTCCTACGTACTCATACCAGTTAACACCTGGATCATCAGTGTGCGTGAGTTTCTTAGACAGCATTTTCACCAAAGCTTGCCTTATGGGGTTTGAATTCTCAATGTATAGGTAAATACTGGTGTCTGATAATGGTTTCACTCTGATTTTAATATAGCTGTACTCTGGCCATTCCAGATATTTAATGCTTCATGTAATCTTCCTTTGCATATGGGATTAGGAGAGGCTGGTCATGTGGGAACTGTTGCTTCTTGTCAATGTTAGGTCTCAAACCTGGGACAAACGGCTGAGCTGCCTATTTATCATGTCAAAGTGTACCTGTCTGCCAGGTTCTCCCAGCATCCCTCAGTTCCTGCCTGTTAGAGGGAATGGCTGACATACCCTGCCTCCTCCCCTGACCATCTCCAGCCTAGGGGCTGGGCTGTCCTTTCCTCAACTGCCCTTCCCTATATAATTCAGCCATTTTGGTTTCCCAGCCTTTCCTTCACTCTCCTGGCCTCTCGATCCTGCTCTCCCTTTTACACACATATGCACACACACACTCACACACGCACGCATGTGTACACACATGCACACCCGCCCACACCCGTTTCCTCTTATAGTCTGGCTCAGGGTCAAGTTCACTCTGGACTCTCCCTACCCCAGGCTATGCTTTCTCTCTTACCTATGACTAACCTCTTCCACCATACCTAGGAGCAGGCATAGCCTTCCTTTTTTTTTTATTTTTAAGAAAAAATATTTTTTATTAGATTTTTTTAAAAAAAATACCAATACAAGTTCCTACTCCCTCCTCTCCTCCCATTCCCTCCAAACACCCACCACACCTCCATCCAATTCTCAGAGAGGGTAAGGCACATTGTTTTGTGGAAAGTCCAAGGCCCTCCCTACTAGATTTAGGCTGAGCAAGGTAGCCATCCAAAGAGAATAGGTTCCTAGAAAGCCAGTACATTCAGTAGGGATAAATCCTGGTGCCACTGCCAGTGGCCCCCAAGTCTGCCCAGCCATGATGGGTATACCCACTGTAACAGTCTACCTGAGCTAATGGGAGCTCACCAACTCCAGACAGACTGGGAAGGAACAAGCATAGGACCAAACTAGTCCCCTAGTCCCTCTGAATGTGGCTGACAGTTGCGTAGCCTTCCTTTTTTTTTCTTTCTTTTTCTTTCTTTCTTTCTTTCTTTCTTTCTTTCTTTCTTCTTTTTCTTTTTTCATTCAGTTAACAGCCAGTGATGACGGGAGGACTGGCACTAACGTTTGTGCTCCTTCCTGGAAGTGGGTCCCACCTCAGTTCAGCTTGAGGTGATAGCCACAGCCGATAGAATGAATTGCTGTCTTTGAAAGACTCAGAGTCAACAGGACTCAGCTAAGCTGGATCTTTAGACACCCTGAAACCATTTATTATATAAAAATCTATGGTTTCATGATTTATAGTGGAATTTTTACAACAGCAATTGAAATGATATACTTTTTAAATGCTGTCTCTTTCATCCCTTCTGCCCCCTCCCTTGCTTGAAATGGGAATGTCTCATACCACCTGAGACCCTCAGTATAGTGCTGATCGGAGATAACAAGCTGTCACTGTTCTTGATTTTAAAGAGAAAACTTTTAGGACACTTGAAAGTATTTGCATATTACTTTTATCATGGTAAATGAAGGTATTTAATTTTTATTACTTTTTGTATGTATTTAAATGTACTAGAATATGCATATGTGTATTGGTAAGTGTGCATCCTTGTGGAGTTCATAGGAAGCCACGAATTGTCCTGCTATGGCAACTCCACTTTGCTCCTTTGCTCCTCTTACTGAACCTGGAGTTAGGCTGGTGACCAACAAGTCATAGGTCCTCCTGTCTCTGTCTCCCACAGCACTGAAGATACAAGCAAGCACTGCTTTTTATGTAGGTGGTGGGATCTAAACCCGGGTGCTCAAGGCTGGGAGAAAGGGGTCTTTATCCCATCTCTCTAGCCCCGTGAATTTACTTTCTATTGCACTGGGGTATATTGTGGTATTTGATTTCTAATATGAGTTCACCATTGAATTAGGTGGAAAGTGGTATAAATCCCAGTCATATCATAATGTATTATGCTAATTTTTTAATACATGTCTAGATTCTGTTACTAATGTGTGGTGGTGTGTGTGTTCGCTAGCCTTGAGTTTGAGGTCTCTTGCCTTCATGTTACTTTTTGTCATGTGAATATTTTACCTTTTCCATGTCTCATCCCAGTTAGGACCTCTAAAAGTAGAAGTAACACATGCTCCCTTATAAATACTGCAGTCCCCTTATGAACACTGTGGTCCCCTTATGAACACTGTCGTCCCCTTATGAACCCTGTGGTCCCCTTATGAAACTGCGGTGCCCTTATGAACACTGCAGTCCCCTTATGAACCCTGTGGTCCCCTTATGAACACTGTTGTCCCCTTATGAACACTGTGGTCCCCTTATGAACACTGCAGTCCCCTTATGAACACTGTGGTCCCCTTATGAACACTGTCGTCCCCTTATGAACACTGTCGTCCCTTTATGAACACTGTGGTCCCCTTATGAACACTGTCGTCCCCTTAAGAACATTGTAACATCTCCCTCGTCTTTCCCTTTCCCTGATCAATTTTTTTTGCTTCTATTTGTTAATCTTATTTTCATTTTTGTTACTATGAAAAGGAATGGGCTTTGTTGTGTGACATTTTCATACACGTGCTTCTTTCTGCTTTGATCTTATTCCTGTCTCTCCCTCCCTTCATACTTAACATTCCCTTGCTCGCTGTCCCTTCTTCCCCCTAAATTATCCCCTGCTTTCATTACATATATTTCAGTACCTTTTCCTGTCCCCTGACTCCTATTTGGACTTTCCCACCCTTTCTACTTTAATGTTCATACACACACACACACCCCTCTATTCTACATGCAAAAGAAAATGCACTTTTTAATTTTTCAGAGTCTGCCCTCTTTTACTTAACATAATAGTCCCTAGTTTGTCTGTTTTCCTTTGAATACTATAATTCCATTTTTTATTAGAGTGCAATAAGATTCCATTGTATATATCTACACTACATTTTCTTTATGCATTTATGTGTTGAAAGACGTCTTGGGCCGGTTCTGTACAGTACCTATTGTGAGTATAATAGCAGTAAAAATGGATGTACAAGAATCTATGTAGTTTGCAGACTTAGAATTCTTTGGGGCCTGTATTGGGGTGCTATAGCTGAATCATCTAGTAGTTCTTTTCATTTTCTTTGGGACCACCAACACCCATTTCCGCAGGGACAACCTCAGAAGCATCAGTTTACATCCCCATCTGCCGTGCTTACAAGTTTCTATTTCTCCACATCTACCCCTCATGAGCATCACGGTCATTGATTCTTCCAAATATTTACAGGCTATTTGTGGTGTTCCACCCCTTGAGAAGTGTCTGTTCAGTTTATCTGTCTGGTTTTTGATTAGATGATTTGGGTTTTGGTATTTAATGCTCACAGTTTTTTTTTCCAGGTCCTAGACTTTGTTGCCTTGTTCATTTTTCTGTTGCTGTGGTGGATCATCACAATCAAAACCAGCTGGGGAGAAAAGGGTTTGTTTATTTCCGTACATCTCTTTATGGATCATCATCAAAGGAAGTGAAGGCAGGAGTATTTGATTTTTGAAGAGCAAAGATGCTGCCTGCAGTAGGTCTCAGATACCTTCATTAGTTCAGCAGGATAAGTATTCATGGGTTTTTACATTGCAGGGTTTGCTAAACTCATGTTCTACCCTCCTGTTCAGAGAAAGAAAATGGGGATGACTGGATGCTAAGCCAATAAAATGCCACTTAGGTTGTTTAGTGCATATCTGTTTTGTTATATAAATGTCACTGTTTTCTAATGAATCTAAGCTTTTGTTTTAAATCCCCTTAATAATATTGCAGGTTCCTCTTTGGAGATTGTTGAGCAAATTTTGTTTCAACTGATTTTCTGTTGCAAATTATGTTCTTTAGAAAGTGTTACCACCCAGTCATCTTTCCAAAACAAAAGTAACTAGTGGTTTGGTTAGTTCTCTTCAGTTCGCAATACGTCTCTTGGTTCTTCTGCTCCAATAGGAAATGGACAACATTTAGAGCTTTTTCTAGAGAATGGAAGGACAGCTTCTCCCTTCCTCCACCCATCACAAGCTACAGACTGCTGCCAGTCTGGTCTGCAGAGTACATCTCCCAGTCACAACGAGGAAGACTTCTGGAGTGGTATGTGCTAGTGCTCTATGTTTAGCAAAACAAATAAAGCTTTATTTAAAAAAAAAAAGAGGCCTAAAAATTGTTTTCATGGAAATAAGTAAAGTGCAGTTGGCATCCTGAACTGTTTTTATTTTGAATGCTGTAGACAAATCCAACATGGGAACATGGAGGCCTTTTACTCGCTGTTTCCACAAGGGACTCACACATGACCTTTGAAGAGGCCTGACAGGAAACAACCTCAGGGTTAATTTACTAAGATAGCAAGACTGTTGGCTGCTGAAATTATTTGTATAGAACGGCACACTGTCTGACTCTCGGAGACCTCGTGGCTCTACTTTATCTGTAGCTATGGATACCAGTATCTATGTACCTTTATTTTAAGTTCAGGTTGTTAGACTCAGCAGCTAGTAAAAGCCCAGAGTCAAACTGTTGGGAGAGGTTTTAAAAATTAGATTCGTGTGGCTGAAAGCTGAATCACCTGAGATCTTAATGATGAGCATGACAGAGGAGGCAGAGCACACCAGCTTTCTGGCCTATTGATTGCATAATTAAAAAGAATTAAACATGGGGTTCTGCGTGAACATTTATCCTAAAGACAGTGCTTCACCACCTTGCCCAGGCTGGTCTTGAGCTTGTGGACTCATGTGATCCTTATGCTTCAGCATCCCGAGTGGCTGGCTGACGTTTGAAAAGGCCCTTGGCGTTGGGCTGGAGAGATGACCTGTGGTTAAGAGCACTTGCTCTTACCTGGGATTGGTTCCTGGCACCCACTTGGTGGCTCACAGTTATCCGCAGCTTCAGTTCTGGGGGATCTGACCTCATCCTCTGAACTCTGCACGTGGTACACATACAGACATGTAGGCAAAACACTCATACACGTAAAATAAATGAATCTTTTATTTATTTATTTATTTGTTTGTTTTACCTCCCAACCACAGGTTCCCTTCCCTCCTCTCCTCTCATTCTCCCCTTCTCTACCCACACCCAATTTACCCCGCCTCTGTTTCTGTTCTGAAAGGGCCAAGCCTCTCATGGGTATCAACAAAGCATGGTGTATCAAGTTGTAGTAAGACTAAGAACCTCCCCTTGTATTAAGGCTGGACAAGGGAATCCAGGATGAGACATAGGCTCCCAAGAGTCAGTTGAAGCATTAGGGACAACCCTTGCTCCCATTAGTAGGAATCCCACAAGTAGATCAAGCTACATAACTGTAACATATATGTAAAGGACCTGTGTTGGCACCGTGCAGGCTCCCTGGTTGTCAGTTCAGACTCTGTGAGTTCCAGGCTAGTTTCTGTTCATTTTCTTGTGATTTCCTCGACCCCTTTGACTCTTATGATTCTTCCTCCCTCTCTTCAGCAGGGTTCCTGAACTTGGCCTAAAGTTTGACTATTGGGTCTCTGTGTCTGTTTCTACCAGCTACTGGATGAAGGCTCTCTAATGACAGTTGGGGTAGTCGCTAACCTGATCACAGGAGATGGTCAGTCCAAGCTGTGTATCTACTATTGCTAGGGTCATCCTATTAGCTGGGGTCATCCTTGTAGATTCATGGAGTTTTCCTTTTTTAGGTTTCTACCTAACCCTGATAAGCGCCCCTCACCCCATTTCCAGTTGTCTCTTTCAGTACTCTTCCTTTTCATCCATCCCCCCAATTCAATTCCTTAAGATTCCATCCCCAATATGGCAGTTTCTCAGAAAACTGGGATTCCATTTACTTCAAAACCCAGTGATAGCATTCTTGGGCATATACCCAAAGGATGCTCAATCATATTACAAGGACACTTGCTCAACTACATTCATGACAGTTTATTTATAATAGCCAGAACCTGGAAACAACCCTCAACAAAAAAAGGATAAAGCAAATGTGATACATTTACAAAATGAAGTATTACTCAGCTGTTAAAAACAAGGACATCAGGAAATTTGAAGGCAAATGAATGAAATTAGAAAAAAAAAAATCATCCTGAGTGAGGTAACCCAGACCAAGAAAGACAAACATGGTATATTCTCACTCATAAGTGGATATTAGCTGTAACGTTAAGGATAATAACCATGTTATTATCTGCAGACCCAGAGAGGCTGGGTAACAAGGAGGGCCCAAGTGGGGGGGACACATAGATCTCCCTGTATAGATGGAGGCTGCATGTTGACCTCCTGGTCGACCAAACTCAAATAATCACACAGAAACTATAATAATTACAGCACTGTTTGGCCAATAGCTTAGGCATATTTTTAGCTAGCTCTTATATCTTAACCCATTTCTATCTGTGTATCACCACGAAACTGTGGCCTACCAGTAAGGTTTCAGAGTCTTTCTTCTTTGACAGCTACATGGCGTCTCTTTTATTTTGTCTACTTGCCCCCTGCATTTAGTATAGTTTTTCACACCTAGCTCTATTCTGTCCTGCCACAGGCCAAAGCAGATTCTCTATTAACCAATGGTAATAAAACATAGTCATAGCAATCAGAGAGGAATCCAACATCATCCCTGGGAGGGGGTAATAGAAAATAAATACATTTTAAAAATACTTAGCAAAACCAGGTTGTGGTGACTCGTGTTTTTAATTCCAGTACTTAGAAGGCAGAGGCAGGTGGATCTTTGTGAGTTCAAGGCCAGCCTGGTCTACAGAGCGAGTTCCAGGATAGTCAGGGATACACAGAGAAATCCTCTATTGAAAAGTCAAAAGAAAAAAAAAACTTAGAAAAAATGTAAGACATCTAGGTAAAATGTGCAGAATGGTCAAACTTACCTGCGTCAGATTATCTCAGCATTCTGTCTTTGGTAACCTCTGATTGCTTTCTTCTTCTCTAATCAAAATGCTAGGTATAATTAGAAACAATTATTGCCTGCAGATGATGATTTTATATTCAGAGTCCCTCACTTTTCTGTTTTACAAAGTTTGTATTGTGTGATGTATTAAGGCCATAGGAGGTACCTCACTTAGCTTATTTGACTTTTCACAAGCCATGATGCATCTAACGAGGACGGATTTCCAAGTCGAGTTCTTCCTTGTGCTGATAATTATTGACTTCTATGGGAAAGAGTAGTGATTTGTCCACTGCATTTCAGTAAGTCATTAATTGTGTGAAAACGATACCTTAAAGAAGCATCCATCTTCCTAGTAACCAGAGGACTTTCACTAACACCTCTTTACAAGTGGGAGAAAAGAATAATTGCCTGAATTCAGCAGCAAATAATTTGGAATAAGTGTCTGATTACTAGATTTTAAAGAGGAAAAATTTGTCCGCATCTTCAACTTGAGCAGAAAAACTGAGGTAGAAGAACTGTATACAAGCCAGCCCCTTACTTTAGCTCCGTTCTCTGCTGTCTGGGAGTAGCTAGGCTTGCTTCCTTTCATTAGATAAGTTTTTGTTTTAGTCCTCTGACAAAAATCGATGTTTTAATCTCTAAACCAAGCGCGTTGTAATAAATGTAGAGATGGCCATCTAGGTCAAAGCATAATCCTCCAAGTCATTCTTTTGCAGTTGCTGGTGTTAAAATATAATAAGTATTTAAAATAGCAGAGCAGAGAACTCATCGTTGAGTCGCTGCGAGCAGCTTCATGGGCAGTTGATGACACTGTAACAGGAGTAATGTGTAAGAACAGTGGCCCTGCCATGGGAGAGCTGGAGGAAGCCTCGTCTCCTCCATGCTAACAGAAAGGTAGTGGGGCAGGTGGCAGTTGAGAGAGTCTCAGGCGACTCCTGATCCAGTACCGTGGTCTTTCCCGGTGGAATTTGTAGCAGCCATGTTGGTTAGAACCGAGAATGTGGATTTCAGTCTTTAGCGCGGCTGGTAGACAGTTAAGCAAGTGTTATGGTGTAAGATATGAACTCTCCAAGTTGGTTTTCACCTTAGTCAAGTGAGTTGATTGTATTTGGTGGTTGCAAATGCCCACATTTTCCAGGACCAAGAAGATACACAGAAGTGGCTCCGAATGCAGAGGTCACCAGGATGAGGACATGTGGGGGCCATGCCACACAGTGCTTGCTACAGAAGGAAACTGAATGCTCTTCAGAACTCGATGGCCTTGTATGTGGGAGAGATGCCGGCTCACAGCTACCACTGGAGGTTTTTCCTCTGGTGATCCACAGTTCTTCCTCCTTGACCGCACTAAATCCTGTCACAGGCAGGATACATGGGCTTGGTCTGAGCAGATCTCACAAAAGGAATTATTTTTCTTTCTATCTCTCCTTCCTACCTTCCCTCCCTCCCTTCTTTTCCCTTACACCCTTTCTTTTTCTCTCTCTTTTCTTAGTTTCTGATGAGTTTGTTTTCATTAAAATTAATTGTATACACTAATGGGAATGATTGCTATTTCTATACATGTTTACATTGTATATTAATCTTGTCATCACCCTTCTCTCTCTCCCCACTGTTTCTTCCCTCACATTCTTTTTAATTTTGTTTCTCTGTCTTTTCCCTCTCTCTTTGCCCCCTCCGTTCTTCTTCCCTCTTTCCCTCTTCTTCACTCTTTCCTTTAAAAGCAAAGCAAAACAACAACAAAACAATTGCTGCATCTGTTCAGGCATTTAGGCTGATTCCATGCCTCACTCAATGGAAAGACCTCACCTGTTCATGGTTTAAAAGACTTAATATTGTTAAAATCTCCCTGCTCTTCCCTTCCTCCTCATTGCTGCCCCTGTGCCTTTACTCCCTACTTCCTTGTTTGTCCTCAGGATCTGGTCAAACTGTCCAGTGCCAATGTTGGTATTGCACTTTCGCATCAGGATCACTACTGTGACATTAACACCCTCAACAGAATGTATTCAGGCTGTAGGACATCTCCTCAGAAAGACTAGTTAGCTCTCCACCTATTGAGAGCCCTTCTATTTATTCAGCTTACTGTGGAGCCTAATGTCTGATACCAAAGGCTAGAAAATGAGGCAGGAAGAGTGACGGCTGTAACTCTTAAAGGACCTCAGCTCAGGGAAGAAACAGCTACATCTACATCTAAGTATAGACAAAGAAATCAATGTCACATACAGTACAGAGCTGAAGAAGAGAGGTAAGTGTCCCGGGGAAGTTGGAGGGAGATGTCACTAGGAGCTGCCATTTAAGATGACCTCTGAAGATGTGTTCATCAGCAAAGAAGGTAGCATAGTGGCATCCTTTGAGGGAGCATCCTTTGATGACCACTAGAAATGACTTGACAATTCACATTTCCCAGCTAATAGAAACACTTTAAAGTCTAAAAGGCCTTTAAAGAGAGGGGCAGCAAGGGTTTCTGTGAACTGGCAGTACAAAAGGATTCTTTCCAGGTGCAGATGCTTTTGAAGTCTCCCCAGTAGCATCTTCACGATGGCCACCATACTTGCATATTTGACACTCTTACATCAGGATCCCAGTGCTTCTTGGAATCTTGGATCCTTTTCAGGTTGACGCTGTGTTATCTTTCTCTTTCAACCTTTTCACGAGGCTCACTGGTGGTAGGTCCCTCGAGGGCATTGCCGGATTGCTGGCGTTGATGAACGGTCCCTGTGCTCTGTTTCAAGAGTGGTCCTTTTATTATTGGTTTTCATTTTGCTGCCAGCAGCCTGATATCCTGAGCCCCTGGGTCTGCTCTGCTCCTTTTCATAATACTTAATGAATGTTAGAACTGGCTCCACAAATGCATTGCCTGAGCTTATTGCCGGCAGTGAGAGGCTTTTAATATTTTCCCCGCATGTGAACTTGGTGTTTCCCTTAGCGTTTCTTTGATTTCCATGTAGTTAATCTCCTACTCCCGCAGGAAGCCTGGATCTTCAGTGATTTGCCTTTTGAATTTAGTGAATACATCAATCACAATAAATGGCCTTTTCAATTGTATTGAGTACAGTTATATAAATCATACTCTCATTTTGTATCATTATTGGTGTTAATGGCAGTTTTTAGGACTTGGAAAACTGAGTTTTAAGAGCTGCTACAAAGCAACAAGTTATCCCATTAGATAGAAGATCACCTGACTTGTGGCTTGATGCTTGCTTTCAAATTCTAATCACAAGTGTGTGTGTGTGTGGGAGGGGTGAGTGTGAGCGTGCATGTGGACATTTTCTTAGATGTCTTAATATAAAATAAGAATACTAAATAAGCATCTCTTAAATTATTTCAAATTCCCTGAAAGTATTTTTGATACAGGATCTTTCACTGTAGTTTGGGCTTGACTTAGCCTCACTGTGATTCTCCCATTTCAGCATCCTGAGTGCTGGGATTCCTGTTGTGTGTGGCCATGTATGGCTAGTTTATTATGGATTGTAAGTAGACTCTAACTTCATAAACATGCAGACTTTTGAGTAGACATAAATAGGAGCTGAATTCTAATCTATTAATGTTGGTCATATACATAGATGCTAAGATTTTTTTCATTAAACTTTTGAGTATTTACTTCCATCCATCTTTCTTCCCCTTTTAACTCTTATGTTCCCCTATACTCCCTTTCAAATTCATGATCTTCTCTTTTGTAGTTGTTGTTTTACACACACACACACACACACACACACACACACACACATGCACACACGTATGCACGCACGTGCGTGCACCACCCTTCTGATATGCCAACTTAGATGGAAATTCTACAAGGTTTCACCCCTAGGTGTAGAGCTATTGTCAGTCAATGGCTGCTGAAAAAGAGGATTTGTTTTCTTCAGAGTCAAGCTGCCTGATTGATTATTCAATCCTAAAACACATGTACAAGAACAACTCTATTGTGTTCTGGGTCCTCTGTTTATCTTAATAGATATTGAAAGAATGGGATTTTAATATTCATATTCATGCTTTATATTTTTTTTAACGTGGGGATTTTTCTCTCTCTGTCTCTGAGCACACCATCAATTTGTAGGTGGCATGAAGGATGAACTTGACAGGTTGTGTGTTTCTGTTCTTTAGGTAAAATTAAAATGGGCCCAGAGACCACCACTTTTTTCTTCCTTTTTTAGTTTGGAGAAGATTTCTTACAAGACATCTTTCGGCAGTGGCCTGTGCTTCCATGACACACTGGACACAGTCTTTCTGCCACAGGACACAGCGTTGTCCTCGCCCTTCACTGCCCGGGCATGTTGCTCAGCAGCCTTTGCAGCCACCAGCGACATTTCCAGGGTTCCAGTTGTACATGGCTTCTCATTTTTTCATAGTCCTACTGGACTGTTGTGACATTTGGGAACACTTAATACTTGCTTCAAAATTATACAGTTTGGTGCCTTTTTTCTATAGTGTATTCTGGAAGTTAGAAATGCTAAAAAATTATATTAGAAATCATCTCAGAAGCTCTTGTTTCAATATTTTCACTTCTGAAACATTTTTGGTATCTCTAATATAATTGAATCCTGGGGCTTACTCATTTATGCTGTGAAAAGGCCTTTAAAAAACTATTTTTATTAATTTTTTGAGGATTTTGTATAAGGTTATTGGCTGAAGGAATTCCCACAGCATCTCCCCACTTTGTCTAATAAAAGAATTCCATCCCAGTATATAGTTTTGTACAACCAGTGTAAACAATATCAAGCATGAAACATATGCTAAATGCTTCAATAATTATTCTATCCTAGGGGTCTAAGTCTTGTATTAGAAATTGCTTCACTAATCCATGAAAGGAAAGTAACTACTACTATCTAGTCTTCAACCCCATCAAAGACCCAAAAAGGGAAATAATATTACTTGAATAAACAGAAAGTACAATCAAGCAATGTCCAAAATGTGCAATAAATGACAGAGACAACTGTCTACTTGGGCAATCACTCAAAGTCTCATTTGCAACCTTGGAACAACCAACTTTGACAAAGGCCTAGAGTATCTGACAGACCATTTCAGAGGCAGGAAAAATTTCAAAACCATCTTACTCTGTCTTGGCAAGGTTTGGCAGTCTTTTTTCTTGTATCCTTTTTGTCCAGTCCAGACACCAAGCATTTTGTCAGTGGTTGAGGCAGGGGCAGTTCTCTGCCCAAAGGCCAGTTTTGCCAAGAAGACAACAAACTCTAAGTGGAGTGTCTTTGATACCCAACATTCTTTCAGGAATAGATCAGTGCTGCCAAGAGCAATTGTGTCTCAAGTCAATAGAATCCCGAGTTATCTAAATGCCATATTCTACAGTTCTTTGACATGGTTGAAGATTACTTATTTATGTGGAATACAATCTCTATGTATCTAAAGAACTTGATTAGTATGACTATAAGGATGACAAACATGGATGACTATTGACCTATAATTATTAATACCTATATAGCTTAAAGACTAAGGCTTCATATTAGAATATTAGACAATCTTTAAACAACTATGCAGCAAATGAGGACAATGACCTCAAAGTATAAACAATGTATAGTGCAATATAATATATATCTTAAAATTGTATCAATATACAAAATGTTTTAAGCAGAGGTAGAACCATGCATGCGTACAATATGACAAAATAACCTTGCGTAGGTTTTCAAATATTGTAAACAGAAATAGGAGCATATTCAATATAACAAATATAATTTGAATTTGTATCAATATATAAGAATCTATCCCAATGTAAATTGTCTATAAATAATAGCTCACAATTATTTATTCTATTACTCACTATTATTATTGGTGTGAGTAAGCTCACACTAATTTACCTATTATCCCACTCAATTTCCTTTTTTTCCCAATGGAGATCCTGAGCCTACATAATTTCCACCCCAACCTCCAACCAGTTAAAACCAACCCCTAATTCGTGTTCCTAACCCTAAGGACAAACTTAGCTGGGAGAGGGGATGTTATCTTCTAGAATTACTTCCAGCTGTTATAGGGGTGATGTTCTTTCTATGGGATCCTATAAAACTATAATGATGGACTATAATGATGGTTAAGTTTCAAGATTACTGTCTGGTATAATTGCAAAGAGTCTCTAAGTAGTCAGTAGGGTCTTTCTCATTTGAAGTTCTGGCCAGAATGTAAGGAGGTACACCATTTCAGCTAACCAAGTTGGAATCATTTTGAGCAGCTGGTACCCAAAATTGATCTTAAAGTAGTACTATCAGCACTATGATGTCATATCAACCAGGTGGAATCATTGTTGTGGGACCCCTTCTTCCTGGAAACTTCAAAGATAAGTGCAGGAATATTTGTTGTTCATTGTGGAAAACTTAAACATCATTCATATATAGACATATATTCAATGAAAGGTATGATAAAAACAAAATATTTATGAGAAAAAGTAAAATCTTTCCTAAATTCATTCTTCTTTCTGTCCCATACAAGATGGCTCCTTATATGAGACAGAAACTCTGAGTTTTTCTTTTAACAACATGCTTGGATATATAGAGAAGGATAGCCATCGTCCAACTCCAAAGCCAGCTTTGATTGTTAGTAGAGATACATACATGTTTAGGTACTAAAATTTTACCCTGCAGATGATATGTCACCATAAGTCAGATTTCTCTTTGCTTGGTGATTCTTTCTGGATAGCTATCTTTTCTTCTTTAGGCATCTAGATGTCCAAGGTCTCCTGAATTTTTGAAGATGGGTATTTTCCTGCAAAGACAAGAACAGAACCCTGCCCCAACCCTATATGGTTTCCTTACCACCTGTATGATTGACACCTCTGTGGATGAACTCTCATTTCTTTCTCAAGAGGTTTCTATTTTTCAAATATTTATTAATTTTGAAGGTATCCATAGTTTTTATTCTCCTGTGAAAACAAGAGCGAAACCCGTTCCTCAACATAGCACATCTCCTGGTTTCCATTCTGATGTCAACACATCCTTGAAATTCACCAGCTGATTTAATTCAGAAGTTTTTTCTATTATCCAATGTCTCTCTGCTGTCATTGTTTCTTTCTCATTAAGAAAATTCAAGGTTAATAAAGCATTATGCAATCTATTTCTGGGGGTATTTTCTATCCTTTTCTGTTTGTTTAACTTATCCCTTATAGTTTGATTTAATCCTTCTATAACTTCCTGGCCTGTAGAATTGTTTGGTATATCTGCAATATGCTTTATGTTATAATAAACAGAAAACTGTTTCATTTTTTTAGAGACATATGATGGACCATTATTGGTCTTTATTTGTACAGGTTTACCTATGCTGACCATAACTTTTAATAAATGCATGATTACTGAGTCAGCCTTTTCTGAGTTCAAAACAGTTGTCTATTGAAAACCTGAAAAAGTGTCAATGGTGTGGTGTACTTATTTTTATTTTTCAAATTCTGTAAAGTACAACACATCCATCTGGCAGATCTCATTCCTTTGAGTACCTTTTGGGCTACTCCATTCAGGTAATGGTATTTGGTTATAGAAAGAGCAAGTAGAACATTTCTTTATAATTTCCTTAGCTTGTTGCCATGTAATAGAAAAATCTTTTTTAAACCTTTGCTACTGACATGTTTTTTTTATGAAATTCTGAGGTCTTTAGTACATTTACAATCAATAATTAATCAATTTCTGTATTACCATGTGATAGAGGATCTGGCAGACCTGTATGGGATCGCATGTGTCTTATGTATATGGGACAAAGCCTATTCCTGATTATATCTTGAACCTGAATGAATAATAAAGTCAATTCTGTATCATCTGCTATAAATTCAGTGGTTTCAATATGCAAAACAACTCTTTTTGCATGTTGCAAATCAGTAGCTATATTGAGAGGATCTTTAAAATCCCTTAGTATCATGAAAATAGCATATAATCCTGACTTTTGGACAGAGATATAAGGGCTTTGTTCCATTTTACTTAAATCTTCTGATTTGTAATCTGCTTTTCCTGATTTATTTGCATCAGCATAGAATTATGGGCTCTAGTTACTGGTGTGTTGTATACAATGTGGGGAAGGACTCAAGTAACTCTCTTTATAAGGTTAATTCTATCACTTTGGGGATGATTGCTATTAATCTCTCCTAAAAAATTAGCACAGGCTCTTTGCCTAGGTTCATTGTCTTCCCATAATTTTTAATTTCATCATTAGTAAAAGGTCCTATAATCTTTTCTGGGTCTAGTCCTGCTGGTTGACAAAGACTCAAATTTTCTTTTATAATTAATTCAGAGACCTTTTCACATAAGTTTTAAAATTTTACTCAGTTTATGTGGTAAAAAGATCAATTCTCAGATAGCATCTTCCTTCTGCATTAAATTCCTGTAGGGGAAATTCTGAAAGGCAATATGACTAGAATGCAATTAAGATTTGGATCCAACCAAAGTTAATTCTTTCTCAGTGTCAGCTGTTAATTCCCTGGGAGTATTTAAGTCTTTGTCATCATCTAAGGTTTTGTTTAAATAAATTATTAGATCAGGTGTTATCCCAACAGCAGGTCATAGATTGAAAATGTCTCCTAACAATCTTTGAAAGTCATTAAGAGTCTGCAATCAGTCTCTCCTAATTTGCACTTTTTGTGTTCTAATTTGCTGTAAACCTATTTTCTAACCTAGGTAATTGATAGAATATCCTTTTTGTATTTTTTTTTCAGCAGCAATTTGTAATCCCCATTTAGGAAAAACTTTATTTCTTCAAAATTCTTTCTAAAGTATCTACATCAGATAACAAATGTCATCCATGTAATGGTAAATTATAGATTTAGGAACTTGTTTATGTATTATTTCCAATGGCTGACTCGCAAAGTATTGGCACAGGGTGGGGCTGTTGAGCATCCCCTGTGAGAGGATAGTCCATTGATATCTCCTAGTAGGCTAAGAATTATTATAAGTAGGCACTGTGAAGGCAAATTTTTCTCTGTCCTTTTCTTATAAAGGCATAGTGAAGAAACCATCTTTTAAATCAATAACTATAAGAGACCATTCTTTAGATAATAGGGAAGGCAAAAGAATTCCCGATTATAGAGGATCCATAGGTTGAATTACCTTATTGACAGCTCTTAGACCTGTCACCATTCTCCATTTTTCAGATTTCTTTTTTCTCTCTCCCTCTTTTTTTTTTAAGATTTATTTATTATGTGTACAGCATTCTTTCCATGTGTGCCCGCATGCCAGAAAGGGGCTCCAGGTCTCCTTACAGATGGCTGTGAGCCACCATGTGGTTGCTGGGAATTGAACTCAGGACCTCTGGAAGAGCAGTCAGTGCTCTTAACCACTGACCCATCTCTCCAGCCCTTCAGATTTCTTTTTAACAACAATACAAGAGAATTCCAAGGTATGGTTGATTCTTCAATATGGTGAGCATCTAGTTGCTCCTGTACCAGCTCTTCTAAAGCTTGCAGTTTCTCTTCTGTCAAAGGCTATTGTTTAACCCATATTAGTTCCTCAGTTGACCATTTTAAAGGTAGAACTGTTGGTATCTTTGAAGGTTTGCTAGCTGTTTTGTGTTCTTGTGCAGCCTGAATGGCTGGTGACCTTTGTGTATAGTACCTTCCCAGAAACATGAGTTTCTTAAGGCTATAGGCTGAAGAAGTTCCCACAGAATTTAACCATCTCTTCTTCTATATCTTCTTACTTTTAAGTCTTGCTTTTTAAAAATCCATATTTCAATATCTCTCAAACTAAGATGCATAATTCAATGACTGTATTGGAGTTCATTGGAAGCAGTTTTACTTATTTTCTTTCTTTTTAGTGTTGCAAAAATTATCAGTGCCCTAGTTTTCATAGCGTGGATCATTTTATTCCTATCTTTTAAGAATAGATAATGGAAAGTTGTTTATAGAGTTAATGTCCTTGAGTATTTTATGACATAAGCCTCCCTAAAGTTTCTAAGCTTGTATCTTGTCTAGTCCAATGTTTTCTCTGCTATCCCATCTTCTAACTTATTCATGCATTTACCCATCCATTTGTTCTCATTTGCTAGTGAAGATTAAGGTTCTAACTGTAATATAAGTGATTTTGAAATATATACCCCCTTCTGAAAATTTATGTACATGATTTTATACCTGGTCTGATCAAGACACCTTTTGGTAGCCATGATTGGAAAATGAGAAACTGAGGGATCAGGAGTGGATTCAGGGTTTTTATAACTAGCATGAAAGAAACTGCCTGCGCTTGACTTTTTGTTACTATAGTATAGGCTGTTTTAAACAGTGCTGGCAGCATGAAAAGCTCAAATGATCAAAAGAAGCAAGGGCTCTCTCAAATTTTGTATATCTTAAAATTGAGTAAAAGAAAATTTTGTATTAGTTTTGACTTCATAAGCAAAAGAGGCTATAGGAAACCCCAGCCCACCCCCCAAAATAAATAAGAGTAAAATTTCTTTCAGAGTGTGGTGGGTTTGGTCACTCTGGGAAGGATGAGTTGGATTAGAACAAGTAGAGGTCATTTTTGGTCTCATGGGAAAAGGGACTTACCTTTTCATACAATTCTTTTTATACAATTCTTGTTATCTCAAAGAGAGACAACAGAAAGATCAGAAAAATATGGCATTGTTGGCTTAGTGGTCTGTTCAGATCTGAGCTATGATTCCTGTAGAGAAAAAGCACCCAAAGACTGGAGAAAGCCAGGAGGATACTTTAACAGTGCTCCCAATTTTTCTATGTTGTGTCTCTTCCTACAGTTTCAGAGATGCTGTGAAGACACCTCAGAAAGAAGGGACTCCTCCTATTTCCATTGCACAGTGGTGTGAGTGTGGTGAGTGTTCTGGCCCAGCCATTGTTCCAAAAGCCGAAGTCCCTTAGTCTCCTCACAACCAAGGGCAGACAAGCTGAGAGTGTTGCCACCTGGATGTAGCACACTCCAGGCCTTTTGTCTGTCCTGGTATTTCCAACTCCCTCCCCTGCCCCAAATACCCCTTGGTGAGCTACTCTCTGGTACTCAACCTGCCAACTATCAACCCCTATGGAATTGTCACCTCCACTTCCTTCCCCTCTGCACACCTCTTCCAACCACTAGCTACAACCCTGTCCCACTGCAGGCAACCCAGATATTCCTTCTGCTCCCTGCTTGTAGACATACTCTGAAATGAACAAGACAGGGAACTCCTCTAGTCTCTAGTGATATGGTACCTCATACCCTGCACGGAGGACGGAACCCAGCTTCCGTCTTGGGTCTGGGATTTCTCTCACATATACCTGTCCTTAAATTCCCACAGTATTAGGCATCATAAAACATCTTATTGCATGTTGTAGTTACTCTCTTTCATGGGTGAGTCTGCATTGTAAAATGTTTCTGTTTAAGTCATGGTATGGGCTCAGGATTAAAGTCAGCCCAGGACGCTAATGTTCCAGAGTTGTTTCTCCAACCATCTCTCATCCCAAAGAGGGTGTCCAGGCATATGAGATAGGGAAAAGCAGGACTGAGGTCTCAGAGATGTTCTCCATTGCACTATGTGGCAGGTTGTAGCTGCTTCAACTGGACACGTCTCGTAAGCCCTAGAAAAGGAAACAAACATATCAAGGTATTCCAGCCGCTGTCATAGACAGTTCAGTGTAGGGGGAATTTTGGAACTAAAAAAACCTGCATAAGTATTTTCTTCGGAAAAAAGCAACAACAACGAAACAACAATCATCCCAAAGATATCCTGGTGGGTTGACATTCTCTTCATGGACTGCTGATTAGGAAAGTTTCTGGAAACCATGCTGTTTGTATCCTCCATAGAAGTATACAGATGCATGCCCACTCCATAGTGTTGAGTAACCAGAGCCAGTTGGTTGTCTTCTAACATAGCATTGAGTTTTATTCCCAAACCGTTTGCTAATTTTATTTAACTACAAATCTGTTCATGTCAGTTGTATTGGGTGTCTATTCCTAAACCTGTTTGTGCTACTCACATTAGTTTTAAGTTCATAACAGATTAAAACTTAATGGCTTAATGGTTTTAAAAACAAGAATGAATTGCCAGACATGGTGGTACCTGCTTTTAATCCCAGCACTCGGGATGCCGTGCACCGCGCCCCCATATCTGCGCTCTGTGCGCTGGCACCCAGTTTGTGAGCTTCGGGCAAGGGGCTGGAGGTTAAAATATACAGACACACACAGACAGAGAGACAGCGACACGGGTCATCCTTGAATTCCCCAAGAATGCCCCCTTTATTGTGTTATTATATAGAGATAGCCACACCCCAGCCAAACCCACCAGAAACGACTCTCCTGCCATCAGGAACTCCTGAAGGTCTCGTGCTCAGAGCAACTGTAGGCACTCAGATCAGGGGATTACAAGAAATTCAGGATCTGGGGTCTCACTGCTTCCAACACGGGAAACAGAGGCAAGAGGATCTCTGTGAGTTTGAGGCCAGCCTGGTCTACAGAGTGATTTCCAGGACAGCCAGGGTGATTATACAGAGAAACCCTGGCTTATAAAACAAAACAAAGCAAAAACAATGAATGTTTGCTAAACCTCGGTGTCTGTGGGTCTGGGATTCTGTTCAGCTTGATTAGGGTAACTGACTTGGAGATACTTGGAGGCTGTGACCAAGGTCCTGGGAGGGTTTGCCGTCCTCTGAGTACTTGACTGCGTCTGATGGAAGTCATGCTAGTATGACTCAGGCTTGCAGTTGAAAAGCCGATGGTGGCTGTCAGCAGGAGGCCTTTTTTTCTTGCTGTGGAGTCATCTCCATAGACTGGCTGAGTGCCTCTATGACATGACAGTTGGCTCATCCCAAAGTGAGTCATCCTAGAGAGGACAAGATAAAAGCCATAATGCTTTCTATGATAGCGTCATAAGTCATGCATAGTCACTTCTGAGATGTTCTGTTAGTTAGACAGCTCAACCCTAGTCAGCACGCAAGAGGACTATATTAAAGTGTGTATAATTCAAGAGAGAGCCACTGGAGGCTGTCCCAAAATCTAGTTACAACAGTAGTTACGCCTGTTATTGTTTGCAAAATTCAGCCAGAGATTACAAAATCCTTGTGAAATATAAATGCAAAATATATTTTCTTTGAAAATGAAGATGAAAAACGTAGTTGGAAAACTTGGTAAGGTGACTGAATGTAAAAAGAGTTGTTGGAGGATCTGAGGGTTAAGACACTAATAAGAGATTGCGGTTGTTAGTAAAAATCTGTACGGGCTCTGTTGCCAGGTAACTTCCTAAGCATGAAGTTTTTATTCCACCTTAACAACAACAACAACAACACAAATTGGTTGAAGGTCAGGAGGCTGAGAGATGGTAGTAGAGCCACCCTGAACTGTGCAGTTCTCTCTCAGGCGTACACACATACTTGCATGCTGAGGGTGCGCTGACTTCCAAACACTGAGCTGTAAGGATGGAAAGTCATGCTTTTACCATAGAACTTAATAGCAAAATGCTGAAATTCATTTGGGAAAGATGTGATATCAGGGCATGTCTTAGATAATTGAAATGATTTTTTTTTTCCCCAGAAAAGTCACTGTTTGCAGTTTAGTGAGGGAGTAAAAAGTGTTAAGAAATGGATAGCCCAAACTTGGAACTAGCCACGCTGCAAAAGTGTGTAAGAGAGGTACACAGGATTATTCACTCCCGGAGTTTTCACTCATTGACTCGGTAGATGCTAATGGCGGGCATATTTTTAACTTTGTAGGGGGATGGAGACTAACACAGAACTGACCAGGATTTGGTAAATTCTGTTTAGTGGAAAGGGAAACCCCAGAGGTCACAGTTAGTGTGGGATACCAGCAAGTTGTCTATGTATTTTGGCATTTGTTTTGCAAGCTCTTCGTCAGTGATAATATTCTTCCATTTCCTCCACCCTTTGGACTCACCTTTGCCATCTTATCTTACGCATTAATTCTTCCCACATTAATGAATAAAATGAATCTTTCATACATGTTTATATTTAGATCAGAGTCAGACTTTCAACATTTTGAAAATTATGCTTTGTTGTTTTTTAATAACCTCTCAAATTAATAACCTCTTTATTGGTTATACATACATGTAATAACAATTGTACATCTATGTACACATACATATATCTCACCTTCTGAGTCCATTTGCTGCTGCTCAATGGCACAATACATTTGTGGTTAAGGCTGACCACTTGGGTATGGATAATATCAAATAGCTCAACCCTGGAAAAGACTGATTCTCCCTCTCTCAGAAGCCTTTGACTACCTGTAGCTTTTAATTTGGGGGTAGGGTCTTGTGGAATCGCTCCATCCGCACCGGCATGTCAAGCCTTGTTGTCATTGTGTAGGTCTTACTCAGGCCACCACATTATTGGGGTTTCATGGATGCAGCTCCCTATCTTTACAGAAAGGTTTTGGCATGATTATAGCATAGGATTGAACACTTGTGAGTAAGACCATATGGCCAGAAGGCCCAGAATATTCCCTATCTGTTTCTTTATAGAAAACCTTCTGCTATAGGAAATCTTAAGTCTTAAAACTTGTCATGAATATAGCTTGTCAATCATTTCTCAGGCAATTGAAAGTATCAGTCATTTATAAGAAGACAGAGTGGTGGGATATTTAGATGGTGACTTATCAGAAAACAAATTATAAATGATGTATAAATCACATATATTCTAAATTAAATGGATTGATCTTGACTTTAAAAAGGAAATAATTGAAGAGATGGAATGTAAATCCATAGCCAATAGTGGTGCACAAAGCCCTAAATTTGATCATATGTTGAACATGAACCAACAGACAACAATAGAATAATAATGAA
Organism: Microtus oregoni; assembly: GCF_018167655.1. NCBI lineage: Eukaryota > Metazoa > Chordata > Mammalia > Rodentia > Cricetidae > Microtus > Microtus oregoni. Next base: position 7,792,644 of record NW_024543073.1, on the reverse strand, counting down.
TAAGTAGAATTATTATTCCATGAGAAATAATGATATAATTGCTTCTAAGGACAACTTTTTTTTACTAGATATTACTTGTGACTTAAATGACAATGATTAATAGTAGATATGCCATACACATTTTGTGGTTTCTCATTTTACCTAATTTTAAAATCAAGTGTCAGTCTTGATTTCATAAAATGAGAAAGCATCTGGATATTTAAATTTGGGGCCAAGAAGATGGCTCAGCCAGTAAAGGTGCTTGCTGCCAAAGCAGATTACCAGAGTTTGAGTTCCAAAATTCATGTGATGAGAAGAGAGAACTTATTCCAGTCAGTAGGCCTCAGAAACCCTCTACACACACACACACACACACACACACACACACACACACACACACAATGTAAAAAGATGTTTTATTTTTTTAAAAAAGTTTATTTTTTTTTTAGTTTCTATAATACAATATGTGTTTGTGCACACGCATGTGTTTATGTGTTTATGTGTGCAGGTGCCTTCAGAGGCCAGGAGAGAGCATTGGATTCTCTGGAGTCGGGGTGACAAGTATCTGTGAGCTGCTGCTGTGGGTGCTGGGAATTGAACTCAGGTCCTGTGCAAGAGCAGCAAGTGCTCTTAGCCACTGAGCTGTTTCTCCAACCCGTTGTTAGTGTCTCTTAAATCACAGTTATGATGGTTGACTAATGCTCCACGTGCCAAAGCCTATCAAAGTGCACACTTCATTTATATTTAACTGGGTGAATTGTGTGGCATAGAGTAAGATGAAAATGTGTATTTCAACACTGCTGAGTTTTGGAAATTTACAAATAGATAGGCTTGAGAAATGTAAACATGCATGGTAGCCGAAAACAAAATAATTAGACGTTTGTTTGTTTTAATGGCCACAAAATACTATTTCAAGATAACGCTTTGTTTATGGAGTTCAATTGTCAGGGCAAAGCCATGTAGTTATTATGATAGCATGGGTAATATATTTTTAGGCAGAGCAAAATAGAGTTGTACTTATGAGGTCTAATTTAATTAAGTCGTGAGTCTGTGAACACAGGTTTCCTCTTAATTATAAAGGATTCTGAGCATCACCATGAGGTCCTGTTCTGCCAGGGCTCATACAGGCTTCACACTAGGTAAGCAGTAATGAGACCGAGTTTAATTTATAAATGAATAAACAATCAAATGAATATTCCATCTCTTTGAAGAGAGAGGTCAAGAAATGTTAAAATGCCCTCAGTTTCACTTGTTCAACACAGTTTTTTTGACCGCTTATGTTCTCAGGCAGGAAAACCTGTGGTGTGTGTGTGTGTGTGTGTGTGTCCAATTCTGATATTAATTAGTGCCATTTCTTACTTCAAAATTCCTTTATGTCTTCTAAAATTCAAATTTATCCTCTAAAGGTTAAAAAAAATAATCATTATAGAGAATGTTCCAAAGCTCCACTGTGTGCTTAGTGGAGCACACAGCACTGATTGGAAGACGAAGCCTGGAGAATGGGGATTGGGAATTTGGTGGGAACCTTGGCAGAGGAGGGCACAACTGAGGTCACAACACAAGCAACTTGGTTCTGAATGTTCCATCATGGTCACCATTATCCTTGGGACCACTCAGCAATTGAGCCTTTTATCATTTCTTTAGACGCATCTTCCCAGTCGTGGGTGCTTGTGCCAAGCCGTGTACCATGCACCTGACACCATCTCTAAGGACTCAATGTTACTGAATCCCGGAGCCAGGTTTGCTCATAAACGCAAATGCCAACAGGGAGCGCAGAATCTTTGAACTGCACTTTATTTAGAGAGCGAGCAGTCTGGGAAGGATGCGGATTGACATTCCCACATTTACAGCCCCCACCCACCATCTCCAACCAGCAGGCTTTATAACAAGTGGGAAGAAAAGCAGCCAAGCCTTCTGGAGTTTAACTTCATCCCCGTGGGCAGGTCTGCGGTTCCTGGTGCTTCTCTCTTCTTTGTATGATGCCTGCACTGTTCTTGCTACTTAATCTCTCTTGGTGCAGGACGATCCCATCCTCTCAGGGCCTGCAGAGCCTGGAATTCCTCTGGAGCACCGCTTGGATCAAAGGTCGAGTCAGAATGCACGTGGCAGCGTAGACAGATGCGTAGATAGTGTGTAGATGCAGATTCTCATCTACGTTGAAACCACAAATGTATACTTGTGATATGGAATAGGTAAGTGTTTCATCTGTCCTTTCTGCCCATCATTCCCAGCACAGGATTCGCACAGAAATGAACACAGCTGAGGGCATCTCCTCAAATCCTACAGTAAATCCTGACGGTTCAGATACAATCTTTATATCCCAATTTCACTATAAATGGGCACGAGTTGTCTATACAGTTTCAAAGACGCAATTTCAAAACAGGCAGGTAAAGAGTCACCCGCATCCGATAGTAGGGATCCATTTCATAGAGTGTTGCCCTCTCGCCCACTGCTCCAGAATGGCCCGGCAAGGAAGAGAGCCCGGTTCCTCGGGAAATTCCATTTCCTGTGTACTCCAGTGGGAGAAGTAATAGCTGAAAAGCACATAATTTTCTTTCTTCCCCTCTGCTCAGTCATGCCACTGTACCCAGTACTCATCTCAGTGTAATCTTTTGTTTGACTTGGAAAGGGAAAACACACACACACACCGTACATTATTTAAAATTAAAAAGCAAAACCAAAACAAAATTGAGAAGGCAAATGTTCTGCCCCATTTTGCTAAGGGACCCATGTTCTCTGACTCCTGAGGAACTTGGATCTGCTGACACCATATTGTGTAGCAGCTGGCAGAAGCTCGGGGGACACATTTTTCTTCATTTTCTTCTCTACATATGTGCAGGAATAAGAGAGGAAAGGGTACAAAACAAATCTAGTCATCATCATCCTGGGATAATTGGTGATAAAGTGCGGGCACATCTTATTATTATTCTACCAAGTCACTTTCTAATTGGGTGGCCTCGAGCTCAGGGCTCACTTCTTCACGATTTTTCTTGTTAATATCCTTTTTGAGGGGCAGGGCAAGTCTACCCAGGAGAATGATCAAATGCACAGGCAAGTATATCTTAGCATTATCAGCTCATTACATTTCTTGTCATTTCTTGCTGTGTGCTGGGAACTGCTGATTTCCGACCAATTTTTGCAAATGTAGAAACTCCTCTGCTGCGAGCGAGCGCCCAGAAGTTCTTTCTCTGATAATTAGTCTCCCACTTTGGCCAGAGCCATTACAACTCCGAATAAGTTGCCAACATTTTCAGATGTGATAAGCAGAGCGCCTGCCCTGGGGAGCTTCCACAGTTGCTTCAGAATTGTTGTTTTACTTCAGATACACTAAAATCACCTGGGCTCGTTAAAACCCAGGTCTCGGAGCCCCTCTCCTGCTAGAGTTGAAGTCCGTGGGCCTGAGGAGGAGCCCGAGAATCTATGTGTCCAGCCATTCTGGGTGTTAGGATTTGAGTCTGGAAAGAATTCTGGAAGCTGGTTCCCCTGCCTGCCCCCTTGTAGTCATATTAGGGGTCTAGTTGTACTTTGGGAGATGATTGGTTATGTTGAATCTGACCATACAAATGTGTTGGAACATGGTCTAAGAATGGAGTCCTGTGAGGAGAATTCTGAGTACTCAGGAGAGAACTCCAAGAAAATGAGAGAAAAGTCTTGTGACCCCAGTTCCTCCAAAACTTGGAAATGTTCTAGAAATGTTTCATGACCTTCCCAAGTGTAGCAGGTCTGCATGGGTTTACTGCAGATTATTCTTTACAGCTGGCTGTTGTTATGTGTTTATATGCCTCTGTGGAAAACCATGTTTCCTTGTGTGGCTTATCTTTGTGACTGGACACTTTGTTCTGGTGACTCTTCTTAAACCTCGGAGTGTAAATTGTCTGAGGCACTGAATAAAGTTGGCTATTGCATGAGACTTTAGTCTGCCTCCGTTCTCCCAGGTCTGCCTCCTCTAGAGCAGCAAGCACAAATGGATTCATGTTTCTGGGCTTTTAGGATGTGATGGGAACTCTGGAGAGTGGGGCCTAGTTGGAAGAAGGGGCTGTTAGTGTGTGTCCTTAAAGCGTGTATGTTGTCCCCATTTCTCACCACAGGTCCAGCGACAACAGTCAAGAACTATATTAAAGTTTCTGAGGCTATGAAGTGAACTAAACCTTTCCTCCAAGTTTGCTTTCAGAAAGGGATTTTTTTTTTGTCACTGAAACATAAAGCCAAGTAACACACCAGGTGACGGGAACTGCTCGTCTGGGAATGTGCCCAGAGATCCTCTGCTTGGAAGAGTTGTCCTGGGATTTAGGCTCAAACCGGTATGTAGACCTGGATGGAGGGGGCAGGACCTTGGGTTGCCCACAGTGCAGGGAACCCTGACTGCTCTTCGGACTGGAGAGGGAGGGGAAGGGGAGTGGGACGTGGGGAGTGGGGGGAGGGGGAAGGAAAAGGGAGGGTTTCATTAAGGTTTGAGCTGTTAATTTTTACCATATGAGGGCTAATGTTTTCAGGGTTCTGATTCTCCGCTCCCTTTCTGACCTGCTCTCCTCTCTTTTCTAGTCCTCTTGTCATGGTGATGGGGCTGACCCCAGGGCACTCTGCACACGCTAGGTAAACATGGTGATGGGGGCTGACAAGCTAGTCAAGCATGGTGATGGGGGTTGTCTCCAGGGCCCTCTGCACACGCTAGGCAAGTGCTATCATGATCCACTCTCTTCCCTCATGTCAGATTCTTTCAGATAAAAGATTGAATGGCAGCCAACATAACCAAATTCTTAGACACATCTATCATTATCTGATAATAATAGCCATTGCTATTTTTTTTTAAAAAAATTTATTCCAGGCGTCCAAAAGTTAAAAAAAAATCAAAAATCAAACCAAAACACATAGCTTACCTTCATGGAGAGCAGTGTAGTCTGGGAAAGCCCATTCTCGTTTTCAATAGTCCTGATGCACCTCTAAGTTCTCATCTTACTGCCAGCTGCTAACCTGTGGCCATCTTCAGGCTCGTGAACTTATTCTTTATTTTAGGGCTCACTTTTCTCCTGTTACAGCAGTTTAGCACCAGCTACAAGATATTTTCATTTTTTTTGAATTGACCTTGTATCCTAAAGTTTCAGAGAGTCCTATTTGCCTTGTATTTTATCTTTTTTTCTCTTTTTCTTATTTTTTTTGTTGAAAAAAATTTCTGCCTCCTCCCTGCCTCCCATTTCCCTCCCCCTTCCCCCACTCCTCTCCCCCTCTCCCCATTCCTCTCCCCCTACCCCTACTCCATTCCCCCTCCCTCTTGAGTCTGAAGAGCAGTCCAGATTCCCTGCTCTGTGGGAAGTCCAAGGTCCTCCCCCCTCCATCCAGGTCCAGGAAGGTGAGCATCCTAACAGGCTATGCTCCCACAAAGCCAGTTCATGCAGTAGGATTGAAACCTAGTGCCATTGTCCTTGGCTTCTCATCAGCCTTCATTGTCCGCCATGTTCAGAGAGTCCGGTTTTATCCCATGCTTATCAGTCCCAGTCCAGCTGGCCTTGGTGAGCTCCCAATAGATCAGCCCCACTGTCTCAGTGGGTGGGTGCACTCCTCGCGGTCCTGACTTCCATGCTCATGTTCTCCCTCCTTCTGCTCCTCATTTGGACCTTGGGAGCTCAGTCCAGTGCTCCAATGTGGGTCTTTGTCTCTATCTCCATCCATTGCCAGATGAAGGTTCTAAGGTGTTATGCAAGATATTCATCAGTATGGCTATAGGATAGGGTCATTTCAGGTTCCCTCTCCTCAGTTGCCCAAGGTACTAGCTGGGGACATCTCCCTGGACACCTGCTAGCCTCTCTAGAGTCAAGTCTCTTGCCAACCCTAAGATGGTTCCCTTAGTTAGGATATATACTTCCCTGCTCCCATATCCACCCTTCCTTTATCCCAACCATCCCATTCCCCCAAGCTCCCCATCCTCCCCTTCTCACTTTTCTCACCCCATTTCCCCTTACCCCCATCCCACCTCATCCCCAAGTTCCCAGTTTTTGCCCGGCAATCTTGTCTACTTCCCATATCCAGGTGGAAGACTATATGTTTTTCTTTGGGTTCACTTCTTATTTAGCTTCTCTAGAATCACAAATTATAGGGTCAGTGTCCTTTATTTATGGCTAGAAACCAATTATGAGTGAGTACATCCCATGTTCATCTTTTTGGGTCTGGGTTACCTCACTCAGTATAGTGTTTTCTATTTCCATCCATTTGCATGCAAATTCACGATGTCATTGTTTTTTTTTTTTTTGCTTGTTTTTTTTTAACTTTTTTTTTATTGAGAAAAGGAGAAAAAAAAACAAGTTTCCACCTCCTCCCAGCCTCCCACTTCCCTCCCCCTCCTCCCACCCTTCTTCCCCTCCTCCCATCCCTCTCCCCCTCCCCCCACTCTTCTCCCCCTCCCTCTCCAGTCCAAAGAGCAGTCAGGGTTCCCTGCCCTGTGGTAAGTCCCAGGTCCTCCCCCCTCCGTCCATATCCAGGAAGGTGAACATCCAAACTGGCTAGGCTACGATGTCATTGTTTTTTACCGCTGAGTAGTACTCTAATATGTATATATTCCACACTTTCTTCATCCATACTTCCATTGAAGGGCATCTAGGTTGTTTTCAGGTTCTGGCTCTTACAAATAATGCTGCTATGAACATAGCTGAACAAATGCTTTTGTCATATGATAGGGCATCTCTTGGGTATATTCCCAAGAGAGGGATTACTGGGTCTTGGGGTAGGTTGATCCCGAATTTCCTGAGAAATCGCCACACTGATTTCCAAAGTGGTTGCACAAGATTGCATTCCCACCAGCAATGGATGAGTGTACCCCTTCCTCCACAGCCTCTCCAGCAAAGGCTATCATTGGTGTTTTTGATTTTAGCCATTCTGACAGGTATCTCAAAGTTGTTTTAATTTGCATTTCCCTGATCGCTAAGGAGGTTGAGCATGATCTTACGTGTCTTTTGGCCATTTGAATTTCTTCCATTGAGAATTCTCTGTTCAGTTCAGTGCCCCATTTTTTAATTGGGTTAATTAGCATTTTAAAGTCTAGTTTCTTGAGTTCTTTATATATTTTGGAGATCAGACCTTTGTCTGTTGCAGAGTTGGTGACAATCTTCTCCCAGTCAGTGGGTTGCCTTTTTGTCTTAGTGACAGTGTCCTTTGCTTTACAGAAGGTTCTCAGTTTCAGGAGGTCCCATTTATTCAATGTTGTTCTTAATGTCTGTGCTGCTGGGGATATACGTAGGAAGTGATCTCCTGTGCCCATATGTTGTAGAGTACTTCCCACTTTCTCTTCTATCAGGTTCAGTGTGTTCAGACTGATATTGAGGTCTTTAATCCATTTGGACTTGAGTTTTGTGCATGGTGATAGATATGGGTCAATTTTCATTCTTCTACAGGTTGACAACCAGTTCTGTCAGCACCATTTGTTGAAGATGGTCTCTTTCTTCCATTGTATACTTTTAGCTCCTTTATCAAAAATGAGGTTTTCATAGGTTTGTGGGTTAAAATCCGGGTCTTCTATTCGATTCCATTGATCGACTTCTCTGTTTTTATGCCAATACTAAGCTGTTTTCAATACTGAAGCTCTGTAATAGAGTTTGAAGTCAGGGATGGTAATGCCTCCAGACGATCCTTTATTGTATAAGATAGTTTTGGCTATCCTGGGTTTTTTGTTTTTCCATATAAAGTTGATTATTGTCCTCTCAAGATCTGTGAAAAATTTTGCTGGAATTTTAATGGGGATTGCATTGAATCTATAAATTGCCCTTGGTAGAATTGCCATTTTTACTATGTTGATCCTCCCAATCCAAGAGAAATGGAGATCCTTCCATTTTCTAGTGTCCTCCTCAATTTCTTTCTTCTAAGACTTAAAGTTCTTGTCAAATAGTTCCTTCACTTCTTTGGCTAGAGATGCATTGCATTTTCAAACAATGAGCACACTTCTGTACATTATGTGTACATCAACTGTAGTCATCTTTTATCATGGGAAACTTGGATAATGATGCATTTTAGTGGTTATTGGAGGCAAAATAAATTCTATTTCCCCATGAAATATGTATTTGATTTATAACATGTTATTGAGCCATTCGAATGGTTCAGTACAAAACTTCTTTATCTAGTCTTCCCAAAGGCTGAGTAGCTAATGTATACGGGATAGGGCTTGACTTTGTCCTGCACAAAGACTGCAAGGTGCATGGGTGGAGTAACACAATGTCCAGATAGAGTCCAGTGTTTGGTGGACATGTTTAGTAATGCATGTTCCAAAGTTTTGTTTTAAGCAAGTTCTCTCAAAATATGTCACTGTCAGCTGGATAGTTGCCTGGGGGATTGCATGGGCAGCCAGGATTAAGATTCACTGAGGAAATGATCTAGGAAATTTCATTTTCCCATCTCCCATTTTCTTGGATACCCTTTCTTTCAGCACCCCCTCCCCCATGACTATTTTAAAAGAAACAAGGCTTAAGCTGCAAAAGTCTTTGAGAATTCCCCCCAAGTTAAATAGAGTAACTATATATTTTTTCAGTTACATGTTCAAACAAATAGAAATCAGGAACTCAAACACGAACCTACACATACAATGATTACAGTATTCACCATAGTTAAAAAAAAAAAAAAGGTGGTCACAACACCAGAGACTTGCAGAAGCTCCAACCCATCACAACCTTTAGTTTTGTCTTTACTTCTACAACAGGCACTAAGAACGGACAGGGAAAACAAAGGAGTTAGGAACAAGGGCCAAGCTCACTAAGGTGAATCATAAGAGTAAAGCTGAAGACAGAAGACGGAGCTATTGATAAGAAGCAAAACTGCCTTTAACAGGACACGGAACAAAAACAGAACAAGAAGAGAAAGGGCGACCCATAGGTGAAAAGATACAGACAACCATTGGCTGATATATTCTCCAGGGATGAGCCCTTTGATAGGATAGCCAATCCCAGGTAGTCAGCCTTGAACAAAGTACACAAGAGCAACACCAAGTGGACTCTTAGGATTTGTGCTCATGCACGCACACACACACACACACACACACACACACACGCACGCTCGCATGCACATCAATAATTAAGTGATCATGACTTTGAGAGGGAGTGGAGACATGAAAGGAGGGGTAAGAGAAGAGGGTGAAAGAAAAAGTAAAACTGCTACTTATGAAAGGAGCTCTAGGAAATTAAATTTTATAAATGCTATAAATGTTACTTGATAGGAAAAAATTTGAGAAGCATTGTTCTATAAAAGAGCCTATATTCCACATATAGCAATAAAAATCATATTAACTTTTATCTTAAAAATATGATGGAAAAGAAAACCTTAATTTGTACAGTCAACAGAGGGGCTATAAGGCCAGTCATAGCGGAATTAAACCCTTTATATTCTTTTTATACCAAGTCATTTATTTTGATAATCACTGTCATCTTCAGTTAGAATTTGCGACAAGGAGGCTTATTCTATTCAGTGATGTTTAATGATTTTTTTTCACAGTCATGACCCTATATTATTTCCTGAGAATCAGATAGACCACACAACAAACAAAGGAGAGGCTTTCTAATCGGATAGTTTGAAGAAAAATATCATTATCATTCGACATGGTGATCAAAGAGTATTCAGCAACAACTCCAGGGGAAGTTTCTAGACTGTGTCCAGCAGTTAATCAATGAAAAATATTTCATTATTTTTTAGTTTAGTTTTTAAGTGGCTGTGGTCTTTGTTACCTTCTGAAAGTCTGTATTTTCTTGAAGTTTTTTTCATTTTGAGAAAGCATTCACTGTATCTATTATTTTATATCTACATCTAGTAGGGACCTAAAATGCTCTACCTCTGAGAAATATCCTATATATACATTTATAGTAATTCCTAAACATATTAAGATTGTAATTATATTCATTTAATATAGTTTTATTCTATATTATTCAGATAAAAGCCAAAGGTTTTAATTTATGGACCACCCAACCATTTTACACACACTGTAAAATAAATGAGGTGAAATTTCCGAGGACGCGATTCAGACTTAACATCCTTGCCTCGCATCTAGGCTACAATTCATTCAAATAAGCAGAAATTGCTTAAACAATTTCCCCAGCCTCGATAAAATGTCATCGACATGATTTAAATGTGAGATTAGCTAATGTAAGTAGCAATTAGAATTAGATTTAGCTTGTACATTTGGAGTCGTGACTCAAAAACCTCTCTGGGGACTGTCATTGCATCCTCAAGAAGTATGAGAAAGGAAGTGGAGGGTTCTCCTGCATTTTTCCTAAGCTACAATACCTCACGATGTCCTCAGGGAGACAAAGAATAGATGAGCAATGTGGAAACAAAGGATATAAAGGATTTAATTATTTTCAGGTTGCTTTTTTTTTCTAAACAGGAATAGCTGAAAGACACCCATGCTACAATAGAAGGGTTCTTATTGTTCTTTAGTAAAAAAACGGTAATGCACGTAGTTAATGACTGTAATAATGAGATTATGGCCTCACTCAAAGGTCCTCATTTTGAAGGGTTCACTGTTGTTTGACTCCCATATAGCCTCTGATTCTATTTGTCCACTTTTTTAAAGAATGGTGGCACTGGTGACCTCCGAGGGCCAGTGCTCCTGGCCATACTTGACAGCCATTAACCATCAGACTTTGGCATTTAGCTTTAAAAATGGATTCCCACATGCAAAATTTGCTTAGATCTCACCCATGCTTATCTTTACTCATAGCACTGATGAACAAACACTAACACATACATGATGGAGTCTCAGGTTCGCAAAGTTGGTGTCTTAAAGGCCTGTGGAGACCGTCTGCTTCAGAACTCTTTTTCACCACTCAGGAGAGAGGGCCAGGAAGATGAAGGTGTGCTGGAGAGCTCAGGCCTCCATTTCCACACAGGGAATCAGGACAGTCCTTGACATTTCCCATCACACTTTGCTGCTTCTGACCTCCCATGAGCTTGTCTTTAATATGGATTTACAGTCATTGCACATTAAATCACACTCAACAAATAGTACCCTGCAGGCACTTTCATATAACAGCTAGCTTATTATAGGGCCACAGAGGAAAATGGTCCACTAACCTCTCAGATGTTGCCCTCAACAAATTTTATTAAAAGCAAATACAATGCAGCTGAAATAAACATGCAGCGATCTTTTTCTTCCCCCATCAAGCTTTTTGACTCATTGAGCTGAAATCTTGGTTGTATCTTAGTACCAGTTGGAAACATTTCCCAAATTGGAGATAAGACAAAAGCAAAAACAAAATGAAAGTAAACCAAAACACTTTAAAAGGCAATTTTATAGAGTTGCAATCCACGTACATTTATTTACGTTCAATGTGTACATTTGCTGTTTAGTATACTCATAGCACTGTGCGAACACCATGAGAATCTAATTCTAGAACATGTATTACCCTGAAAGAGATCCTGTACCCATTAGAAGCACAATCTATTCCTACTCAATCCCTTCTTCTTCGTCCTTAGCCTTAGGCAGCCTCGTGTCGACTTTCTGTTGACCTGCATGCTCTAGACATGTCATGTAAGTGAATGCCTGCCATATGTGGTCTTTGGTGATGGTAATGGTTTCTTACACTCGGCATGATGTTTTCAAGGTTCATCTTTCTGTGGCTGACTGTCTCATTGTGTGCATACAGCCACATTTTATGTATCTGTTCATCACTTGAGTGTGTTGCACTTTTCGGCTATGAACAATGCAGCTGTAAATATTCATGCTTCTCGTGTGTGGGTGTGTATCTGGAAGCAGGGTTTCAGAGGGAGAGGGTAGACCTATGGTTAAAAGTCTGAGCAACTCTCAAACTGTTTTACATCGCATCAGCCACATATGAAGGTTCCCACTTAGCGATGGCCTCATAAAAGGCACACTTTATGATGCTAATTTCTTGGCAAAAATTCAGTGGACCTTTTTCTACTAACCAGCTGCTTTGCAAGGAGCCTTGTGAGGTGGTGTAACTTGTTAATATGTGATACGCTTGTGAGGCAAATTGGAGCTCTAAGGAGGAATAGTTCTTGAGGGATCCTGCATCAATGGGTGTCCAGAGAGGGGACGGGACCACACCAGTAACTTTTGACAGGGAAGATTTAACACAAGGAGCAATAAGTAGCAAAATAAGGCTAACTGCAAGGGAGCGAAACTGCTCTCTGCGAAGCACAGCAAAGTACTTCTTCATCCACCGGGCACAATGTTGGTGTTGAGGACAATACTAGCAGTGGCTTCCAGGGCTTTAACCAAACCCCAGAAGCAGGGTCTTCTGTGATTTCAAACTGTTGTGTTTTCTGTTGCCGGGCTCTCTGGGGTTACAGCTTTCTGCAACTTTATTGTGGTTGAACCAAGAAAGAGGGCAGACATAGGTTTCCAAAGAAGTGGAGATTTATGGCTAGTTTCTTTCTTTTTTTTTTGTCAACTTGACACAATTTAGAGTTATGTGGAAAAAGGCCTTCAATTGAGAAACTGCCTCCATCAGATTAGCACATAGGCCAGTCTGTGGGCTTATTTTCTCCCTCCCTCCCTCCCTCCCTCCCTCCCTCCCTCCCTCCCTCCCTCCCTCCCTCCCTGTTGCCTGTGGATCAAGACATAGAACTCTTTTCCTTTTTAAAATATATGTGTGCTCTGTCTGCATGTGCACCTGCACACCAGAAGAGAGCATCAGATCTCACTATAGATGGTTGTGAGCCACCATGTGGTTGCTGGGGATTGAACTCAGGATCTCTCGAAGAGTAGCTAATGCTCTTAACCGCTGAGTCATCTTTCCAGCCCTAAGATGTAGAACTCTTAACTCCCTCTCCACACCATGTCTGTTTGAATGCTGCCTTGCTTTTTGCCATGATGATAATGGACCAAACCTCTGAAACTGTAAGCCAGCCCCAATGACATGTTTTCCTTTGTAAGAGTTGTTGTGGTCTTGGTGTCTCTTCACAGCAGCAGAAACATATATATATGACATAGACCTGAAATTGGAAGCTAAAATAAACCCTTTCCTCTCCAAGTCGCTTTTGGTCATGGTGTTTTATCACAACAATAGAAACTCTAAGACATCTATGAAAAGTTATTTAAATTATTTTTATGTATGTGTATGCATGTGTGTTTCTTTGTGTCCCTCTCTATGGGTATGTGCTCTGTGTGAGAATGGCCTTAAGACCAGAGCAGGGCATTGGATCCCTGGAGCTAGAGTTACAGAGAAGGACATATTGCTATGTGAGCCACCTGATACGGTGCTGGAAACAGAACTCTGGTCGTCTCCAAGAGCAGCAAATGTTCCTTACTACTGGACTTTCTCTGGGTTTCATGATTTAGAAGACGTGTGCCTTTGATAGGACAAGTTAATGTTTGGAATGTTAAGAATTTCTTTGGATTGAGTTCCATAGATGTTTGTTATTCAGAAACTGTGAAAAATGAGTATGTCGGATAAAGAGCTTCTCCTAATAAATGAACAGTAAATGGTATGTGTAGGTGTTCTTGGGGCATATAATTGGGCATGTAGGTGTGTAGATCACACATAATTCTCCCCACCATTTCTGTCTTTCTAAGCGTTTCTAGGCTATGATTGATTATTCACTCAACCAGTCACATAAACGGTAAGATTCTCTGGAAGATGAATAAGAGAGGACATTAATACCTAATTGATAGAGCTGTCCAACCTAATGTCCTATCCAGTTTTCTGGTCTTGCTCTAACCTTGATTTAATATACTCAGAGACTAGTTCCATCAACAGTGCTCAACTTTCTGTCAACATTTATAGTGAATCATGAGATTCATTTGATCAATGTTTTTTTTTTGTTTTTACCTGAGCATATCATACACCCGATTCTTTGGAATATGTTGAGATTTTTTAACCCAGTATTGTGGCTCAGCAGCTACAAAAGGTCGTTCCAATTGTGACAGGTTTCGAAGAGAACGCGTGGCCACCCTTTTTAAGCTCCCACCTCCCGTGTGATATCTCAGGCGTGCTTTTGTTTGTTTCACTTTGTTTTTTGCAAAATTAATTCTTTTCTCCTTGGGCAAATGGTGAGAAAGCCCTCTCCTTTTGGTAAGACAGACTCAGAGTTACTTGTGGGCACAGGATTGTGGGTGTTACTTAAATACATTCTCCTTCAACATATTAGGGCTCCATTCTTTCCAAATAAGTGACTCAATTTTGATACAGAGACTTTGGAGATAAGTAAGTGAAATGAAAAATTGTCTACTCTATACTACTAAATTTTATCTTTGATTTTTTTTGGCAAAATAAGTACCTTGGCTAAAAAATTGAGAAAGATCTTTCTGGAATTACTTGGAATGTGGCCAGAGCATAGTTAAGAACATAAGCTTGCCTATTTATTTTTGTCAAAGGCACTCAGTGAAATCCATCTGCCCCATCTTCCTTATAGACACCATTAACAGCCATGATAAACAAGCATCATGGCCACTGACCTCCCATTTGCAACATATTTTTTAAAAACATAAATTTATGGAACTTAAGCACCCATGGCATTGTGATTGTGATGCTGGTGCATATCGTGGTTACTAGTATCGTGTGATGGTTAGGTTTCTGTGAGAAGTAAGGTTACAGTGCCTTAGTGGTTTTTTAAAATACTGATCAAAATGTTGCAATGAAATCTTTTGTAGATGTGTTCAGCATCTCTAATCAGTTGACTTCGAGAGAATGTGATTAGCCTAGATAACATGTAGGGGTCTCAATCATTTTCTACCTTGACCTATGGATTTTAGGCTCAAGACTAAATTTCAACTAGTATGAATTTCCAGCCTGCTGGCATACCTACAGATTCCAAACTGTCCAGTTCTCCTTAACCGTCTGAGCCAATTCTTCAAAACATCCTCCTGTCTCTCTCATTGTATTCATATGCATCTATACATGCAAAAATATATCCTTTCTATTTTCTTTCTCTGATAAACTCTCATATACATCCCATTTTTCACTAGTAAGGGACTCGATTTGCTTGAGTCCAAGGACACAACCCACATGAGCCCATAATCTCATGTTTTCAGAGATACTGTTTTCTTTTTAGTCAGGAGCTGGACCCTCATCTATGAACAGGGAAAATGTAACATAATGTGTTAAGAGTAGTTACCATTTTTTTTTTACAAATTAATATGGTTATCTTATTCTATTTATTTATATTTTGGAGTCAGGATCTCACTATATGGTCCAGGCTGGTCTTGAACTTGCAATGTAGCCCAGTGCCACCCTACCTGGCTTGATTGAGAATGCTTCAGAGAGCTCAGGAATTCACTGACTAGCAGAGAGGTATGATAAACTGCAGTTCTATATTGCTGGGCACTGAGCAGGACGGAACCCTGCTGTGCTGGTAAAAGTAGCTGGAGCCAGTCATCGGGGTGTATAGGGAAGTGTTGGTGAAGGTTCACTTCTCAGAGTGCTTTCCAGTAGGGTGGGTGTCTTTGCATGCCCTGCACATCCCAGAGGCTGCGTCATAGGAGCCAAAGGGGACACATGTTGCAGATAGAAAGATAAACCCCTTTCCTTGCTGGGCAGGCAGATCTGAAGAACTGAGTGTCAATACTGTGAGGTTATTGGTCACCTTTGGGAGCGTTATTTCACAACCCATGGCCACTTTAGGGCTGATACCTCCCCTTCTTGCTTTACTTTGAAGAAGACATGTGATTTTCTATTGCGTGCAGGGCATATTTGCCCCCAAATGAATGATAACTTAAGAAAAAAATAATACTGATTCAAGGCAAAGAATGTCACTTTGGCCTTGATGTTATTTATCTGCTGTGCCATACTGGCTACAAACCTGTATGAGAACCATAGGCTCTATTATGGACTGAAATAAGTCAAAGCTATTACTATCAATGAACGTTCTTTGTCATGGAGAGGTCCATTTAGATTTGTATGTGTTTGTGTCTTAATTTCCTAAGTAGTAAACATTCTGATGTGGTGGACATTGTCACTGCATAGCATTGAAGCAGATAGGTTCTGAATAAAGTCCAGTTTGTCTCTTTGTTCAACTGGGAAAAAAAATTATAATGGTTAAATATTTCCTTCATAGTGGGTAATAATCTCAGTATACAAATATTAGCCTTTAAAAAATTCACTATTGCTAATCCCCATTCCATTGGCATAATGGAAGCACTCAGTTAGTTTTGGCTCCACATCTTCTCTCATTTTACACTTTGAGCTCAACTACTAGATAAGTAGCCAATGCTGGGCATGACCTGTGAGACACACTGTGTAGGTGGTACCTGTGAGATAACTGACCATGCCTCTGCTCTCGGTCCTTAGTTCTCATATACTGCTGCTGAGTCATTCCTGGTTTCTCTCTGCATGGCATGTTTATCTTGAGCGACTTTTCCCATGGTGTGCACACCCCGTGTCTGGGACTGTGTCTTTGAAGTCTCCTGTTTCTGTGCCTTGATAGGAGGTACAGGGTGTCATTGCATCTTCATCTCTGCTCTCCTCTGTCCTAGGGAACTTCTCTCTCCCTAGGTGGTGCTACAGTGGGCGGAGATTTTTCCTTTCTTGCTTGTCCTGAAACATTCTTGTAAACATCTTTCAAGGTTGAGTTTTTACCCACAACAACACTCCAGAAACTCCTGCCAGGAAAATTGATAGGCCTCGTCTACTTTCTTCCTCTCTTTACCCTTCTTTGAAAACAGTTATGAAGAAGTGAAGTTTAAAGCAAATACAGAAAAAAAAAACCCAAAGTAAAACCCCACAACTCTCTTTTTTTATCTGTTAAGTTATAAATCTTAAGGTAGCTGCCCATTTGAAAAGTTCACTAGCTAAAATTCTACCAGTAATAAATTACATATTTATTACATGTCATATTGCTTGCTATATATTAAACCCTATTATCTGCAATATGAGAATACATTGCAGCCAATTCCTCTTAAGAATTTTCTCCTGAACTTCGGAATGTTTGAATTGGATTCAGAATATGAAACAAGCTCATCTCTTAAATGTGTCAGACATGCTAGATTTCTTTCTCGGCTCCCATGGAAAAAGTAAACCCCACGTAAAACACCCATTAAAATTTCGAAGTCAAGAATGTGTTGTATGTACGTTATGCTAAGAAATTTCCCAAGCTGTATAAACTAGCAAATTCCAGCGACTTACGGTCCTGTGGGGATGACACTAGAACAGATGGCAAGTTGAAGAGTTTCGACACAAAGGTGAAAGGCTTCCTGCACTGACCTGAATCTCTTCCCAAGTCTAAGTTTCTGAGTGATGTATCTGAAAAACTCCCAAAGTGGTGTGTGTGAAAGCTCTCTCACAATATATGAAGCAATTCTGAATTTTGTCAATCAGTCTGGTTTGGTGCGGTGACTCGTAGGCCAGGTCAAGAAAGTTATCAGTGCTGAAGAAGGAGAAGAGAAAGTAGGCTTATTGTGAACATGACTGTTTCTTACTTCAGAAAAGGAAGACGGTTTATGTTATTTTGAGAATCGTGAAGTGGGAGAAGATCAGCATTTCATACTACTAAAATAGAATCCTCCTGGCCTCACATCTTCCATATTCCTTGGCCCCAATTCTTTACAAAAGAAAGAAATCTACATTTTTTAATGGAACAATCTTACAGTTGTACTTGTCTTAGGATGTTAGGGTGAACAGTAAAAATAGCTTACTTTGTGGCAGCATGAAATTCTTTCTTTCTTTTTTTCCTCCTGGCTTCATTTCCTATCTTTACCTGCTGAGGATGGCCAGAAGGTTTTATGTAGAAAGATGTCTTGTACCTTGACTTCTGTTACATAGATCTGTATTTTTTGGAACAACTGGCCAGAAGAAGGATAAGAAAGTGGGAGAGAGATGTTAGACGGAGGTGAGAGAATGCCGCAACCCCTGAGGTTGGTGTCTGCGCATTGGATATGTGTTCAGCACCCTGGAGGTGGGGCAGAGGTTTTAGAAGAGTCAGCTACTCTTTGAGTGACAATCATCTACCATATGGCAAAGCACATGAGTTAGACAATATAATTCCCAGTTTTGAGATCCTGAAAGACCAAGAACTAGACTCGAGCAAACTTGTATGTGCTTCAAAAGAGAGACAAATGCCTTTTTAACCTACTATATACTGGGCATGGAATGATGTGATCAGATCAGAGTAAGACAGTGTGGCTTTCTTTCTGGGTCCAGAAATTTAAATTCTGGAAAAACATAAGAAAACATATGAAATGTTTTTGATTTACTATTTTCTGTGAGTTTGCGTGGGGTGGGGTTAGAAGTGGTCTCTGCCCTTGAGGAAGCAAGAGAAACAGAAAGAGCTTATAAATTAAGTCAACAAAGCATTAATGATGCCAATAAAAGTTCTGATGAGTGTGCTCAGGGATTGTACTGGGAGGTCCATCTCCAGCATTGTGAAAGAATTAGTGTTCAACCATATCTCAAGGGGCAAAAAAAGATAGGCTTATACCCAGAACAGCATGTTAGTGATTGTCTGACGTGTGAGTGTCTCCATGATTAGACTTGTCTAGGTTTCTTTAAAGCTCTTTGGTAGGCAATAAATCTGCACAATTGTTGATGATAATAATCTGAAGGCTTAGATATAGATAATTTTTATACTCTGAAGCTCAGGAACTTTGTTATTCTGCTAGAAAATAACCAAAAGAGCATTTCTTGGGGGACAACTACAGAAGAAAGTGTCAGAAGTCTCTGGAGCTCCCCTGAAGAAAACAAACTCAGTATAAACTCCTAGAGGCACCAAAAAGTGACTTTCTTTGCATGATTACATTTTCTCCAGTTATTCAACAGCCACAAATTGGGCCATATTTTCTGGGAAAGACAAGAAAAAGAAGAGAAAGTGCCTCATGGGATATTTTATAGCTACACGTCTTCAGATCTAATTACTATTTTTAGGAAACAGGGCAAGAGAACTTGCCTGCAGTAATTATTGAAGATACACATATTATCTTGGGAGAAGAGAGACTGTTATTCTGTTGCATCCGCATGCACAGTTTCACTAGAAAGAAAAAAGGAAAACTCAAGTCTCTTAAAATAGAAGAGGAGCCGTGGAGATTTGGGCACACACAATCACACACAAGCTAATTTGGATTTTCTGGGCTAGTCAAGTCCCCACCGAGGTGAGGAGAGAATTAAGGAGAAATGATGGCATAAAAGTAAACTTACGCAAGACCCATTCTATCAAAGAGAAGGCATGTCTGGTACCATAACCAAGAACCCCTGACTTGGGAACTTATAGGTCCCAGGAATTAATCTAATACTGTTATTTTGCCAAACTGACCTAGTATCAAAATGCTGTCGAAATCCAAATCTCTCTATACACAAATTAGTGCAACTCATCAGGGAAGCTTTTCTGTGGAATGGACAGCAGTTAATATAGGGACTCACAAGGGACTGAAGTGAAGCAGAGAATACGTGTCTGTGAAATGCTCAGTCATTAATGGGATACCATGTCCTACTTTCTCCCCACAAGGCTCAGGGAACATGGAGGAGGACAGGAAGATTCTAAGATACTGGGAAGATTCCAAGAGCAGAGGTTGCAGAGGACCAGGACAAGACTACTGTACTCCCAAACTCACAGTAACTGTGGTTGCTTGCACAAGACCTGTGCAGTATTAAGGCAATCAACCTTCCAGCATGGAGGGTCTAAAGGTTCACAAGTCTCTGCCCGTAGCTGAAGAGCTGCTAACTCTTGGAGGAGTGAGAACCGGTTTCCTTTAGGAACATGGTCCATAGTAGGTCAACCGTCTGGATGTTCTCCCATCCATGCATTTATGGTAAGCACTAATTAGGACCAGTAAGTTATTAAAAATATTGGACATGACATTGGGAAGGTGCTTGGGAGTTGGACTCTGGAGGAGTTAGTGGAAGTAGTGGGGTGTGTGTATGTGTGAATCTGACCAAAATTAGTAAATGCATAAGTAAAAATGTAAAGTCTGTTATAAATCAATCAAATGTGAATTAACAACAACAACAAAAATGTAAATGGATTGAATGAAAAAGATTTTCAAGAACGCAGTCATCACCTGTCTCCATGAAAGGACTGACCACTGATTGAGCACCATGAAAGATACTCTGGCCTTAATATGAAGTGTATGGGTGTGGTGTATGTGGTATATGTTTTGTGTGTGTGTATGTGTGTGTTTGTGTGTATGTGTTTGGAGAGACTTCAAAAGGAAAAGGTAGAGAAGAGTTAGAAAGAGCAGACAACTTCACAAAGATTTGGTTTGGCCATTTGTGATTAACCAACTGCATTTCAGAGTGGACTCTGACCAAGGAGTCTTGTTGAGGAAGTGGGTATATTTGCTTCGCAGTCTTTCCAAGTTGAACATTCCTTATCTAAAATGCTTTCGATCACAAGTGTTTGCAATGCCATATTTTGCGATATATGCATACACATGGAACCTAAATTGAAGTATGAGATTCGTGGGCTCCATGTCCACCTTCTTCATATTTCCCGAGGCAACTCTTCCATGATATTTTTGTTGTGCCTGCATTTGGACTCTATCATACACAATGTCATATGTGGCGTTTCCTACATGTGGCATCATGTTAATGCTAAGATAAGTTTAGATTTTGAAGCATTGTAGATTCTGATGTTTGGATTGGGGATTCTAAACCATAAAGAGTGAGAGTTCATTCAGGAAAATAGCTTCCTTATAAGTTTATGTTCCGAAGGAAGTTGATTTTCCCCACTGAGTGATTTGCCATCTTTCAAAAGCTCTTCAACTTTAAAACAACACTTATACAATTATGCTTTTTATTTTCTGGAGCAGAGTGTGATATTTCAGTGCTTGAAGGTGATAATGTTATCAGGTCACAGCTCTGGCGCATCCATCCCCTCCTTGGTGGTTTCCTCGTGTATTTCTTATTTTTAGTATGATACAATATAGACTACAATGTAGTATAATCTATGACAACTCCTTCTTCCACTACTTTGAGCCCTGTACATACCAGAAGACTTAACAAGTGTCATTTGTTTAGATTGCTGCGGAACAGTACCCCACAGAGAGAATGTATTCATCCTATAGTGTAATTTTCCTTGACTTCCCACAGTTAGCTTTCTGAGATTCCCTGGATGTCCTGCTAACCAGTCTGGTTGCTTCCCTGCTGTGTGGCGAACCTTGCGCGTTGGGGAAAAAATTGCTTCACAGGACGCAGCCGGAAAAGATGAAATCGTTGCTTTGCGTTTGTGTTTGAGTTTCCAGAGAGGACTTTCACAGCAAGGAAGTGTCTATTTTTAGAATGACCACATTCTGTTTCCATGTTGCGAACATTCGTTTGAAACTTACTGTCTTTAGTGAAAGTTTGATGACCCACCTAGGGAAACTAGTTTGAAATGATCACCTTTCATTTCCAGCTCATCAAAATGCCCCCAAGACTGAAAAAAAGGCAATGCTAACTACACCTGGTGAGGACAACTGACAAGAGAAAACTCCATCGTTTGAACATAGTCCGAGCATAGGCGTCCTGCTGAAGTCTGTCTTCAACATCAACTACAGCTGCTGTGGCTTCACCCTCTCGCCAGGACTCGACTCTTGGAACCCGGCCTCTGGTGGCAGGGGTGGGAGGGTGTGCTGTCACCGCTCTAATGTCTGGACGGTGTGCCTTCCCTTTCCACTCAGAAGTCACGAATATTTGCTGAAACAACACTCGGGAAACAGAATCTCTATGCATCCTTTCCAGGTACGTACGACGTTGGGAGTCTAGGGACTGACGACATTTCTTGTCAGAGTTTTTGCTAATGCTATTATTGCTCTCTTTATTCATTCACTTCTGCTGGGGGCATGTTCCAAAGCCGTGACTAAGATCAGTCAAGTGGGGCCAATTAGAACCCTGGATCCAGAGTCCAGGTTGGTTGGGAGATGGCTTAGTCGGCTAGTGGGGAAGCGTTAAGTGCCACTGAAATACTCTGAGATGGAAATGATATCATACACATTCATGTGCCTGTTCTGCAATGGCTTATTGATTGATTGGTTGATTGCAGGATAATCATGGTGCTTGCAGGACTTTAGAGGGGGAGCTGTTCATGATTAGAGAAGAATTATTCAATAAGCACATAATCATAGCACGATGAGAGATTACTAGGGTAGGAATGTTGTGTGAATCTGAGCAATGACAGAATTTGGTATGATGGGGTGAGGGAAGGGTTGAGATGTGTATGTCAGCAATTTTTTTTGTGCCTGCCAATTATCGGGGGCTCTTGCTGAAATGCAGATTTCCATCCTGGGACTGGAGTTAGAAGGCACTTGAGACTATGTCTGCCAAGCTCCCATTTGATGCTGGACCACACTGTGGGTACCAGTGGTTACTACAGGGCAAGGATAAAGTGAAGCCTGGTTTCTGGGAGAGATGAGCATGTGCGCACACAGTCTACGTGGTACCTTCTGACTCCCAACCACCCGGGCAGAGGCAAAGAGATTGACCTACCTACCTCACAGTT
Organism: Microtus oregoni; assembly: GCF_018167655.1. NCBI lineage: Eukaryota > Metazoa > Chordata > Mammalia > Rodentia > Cricetidae > Microtus > Microtus oregoni. Next base: position 7,770,333 of record NW_024543073.1, on the reverse strand, counting down.
AGTTTTCAGACATGTAGATTCCTCTGACAAGACATTTCCCTCCTCTAAGCTCACTATTAGTGCTCACTTTAAAACTCACCTTTGTGTATAATGGGACTCTCCTTTAAGGAAGCAGACTAAAGAGACTGAAGGTATGCCTTCCACTTTTCTCCACCGGTTTTGCCAGGATAAAAGAGGGAGAGGTAAAAAAATACCATATATAGCACATTATATATAATATACTACATTATGTGTATTTCATATGTATATATATTTGTTATACATATGAAATATATATTTCATGTACATATGGATATATATGTATTTCACTTTTGATAAAACCTAAAGACTAACTCTCAAGTGATAGTGTCTGGAGAGGCCTACCACTGTGATAAAGACCAAATATGGGTGCAGAGAGCCAGAGAAGACGCATGGGTGTGTAGACATCTCATACATAGGTGGTGGAGAACTATTTCCTTAAGCAGCGTTTGCTTAGAGCAAACCAACCACTTCTTTGGAACCCCGGGAAAAGCACATATGTGTTGTCTTACTGCGGGGTTCCTGGGCTCCCTTTGACTTCATAAAAGAATGGAGCAAGCAAAATTGTAAACATATAAGCCTGTTCCTTTTGGCTCGTCTCCTGTTAAGATGGTATGGAGGATGGTGTGTCCATAATAGCTCGTGTCCGTTGTCTGGAAAGTAGAAACCACAACAGTGTGCACTGATTCTGTCAGTTTCTCTTAGAGCCAGGGAGAACTGCTGACCGGGAACATGAGCCATCTCCAAGGGCCAGAAGAATCTTAAATACAATTAATGAAGAGAGAGAGGCAGCAGGTTCTATGTAAGACACCGTGACACAAACTGACAAGAGGTATAGGGGAAGGGGATCCTCTTGGATGAAATCCTCACCAGTATATATATATATATAAAAAGACTGCCACCAAGAAGTTGAAATTTGTGACATTAATGTTAATGAAATATTAGAAATGGACCGTGAAGAAGAAAAAGATCAGTTATAAACTCTCAGAAGACAACATGGGTACTATAGTTGGGGACAAAACAGAAAACCATTAAAATGATGGAACTGGGATAAGGGTTGTGCCCAAAGACTTGTTTAAGGAAGACACTGGCTACAAATAGTTTTTGGAATTTTACTTTGTGTGTATGTATTTAAAAACATATAACTTAAATTTGTTCAATTCAAAGAGGTCTTTGCAGTGTGTGATTTGGTCATGTTGATTATATGTGCGGTGTTGTGCAGTTGGCACCATGTGGAAGAGATCTCTGTGCCCTTGGCACAGTGCTCCTCCATCTCTCCATCCCCGATACTGGGAACTCCTGATCTACTCTTTCTCTATGAACTCGCCAAAGCTGGTACTTCATACAGGTGCTCTCATATACTATTTGTCCTTTTGCATCTGCTTATTTTATTTAGTGTGATGTTTTTGAAATTATTACATCACAGATTACATCAGATCTTTACTTATTCTAATGTCTGAATAATACTACATTGTATGTTTCTGCCACTTTATGTGTGTGTGAGTGTGCATGTATGCTATTGTGCATGTGTGCTGAGGATTGAATCTATAGCCTTCTGCAAAAGCTCTACCACTGAGCATATACCCAGTCCTGTCTTTGCCACATGTTGCTCGTCCAGCTTCTGTTTGTAGTTACCTGGACTGCACCCACTTCTGGTTACTGTGAATAATCGTGATACACATTAGTTTTTAAAAGGAAGAAAGTAAAAGTAGATGAAGCAAAATAGTGAGGAAATAAACATGAATAAAGGAACTGAAAGGTGGTGGTTATTTGTTCAACAATATGTAGATTTGCTCCAACAATGTGATAGTTTAACAATATCTACATAAATGTAGAAATATTGATTAAAATATGTAGTAATTAGATAGGATGAGATTCTATGGCTGGCCACAGGAGATATTGAAAATAAAAATATTAATTGAAAGAAATGGAGAGAGAGAGAGAGAGAGAGAGAGAGAGAGATTGTAAAAGCCAATCCCCCCCACAACTATCGGGTGCACATGTTTGCAAGGAAAAACTCTTCCAAACCTTCATGAATCAAGCACATTGACTGCTAACTTCTCTATATGAAATTCAAATTATATTGTTGACAGTCTACCAATGAGCAAATAAATCCCCAAAAAGAAAGAACAGCATAGATCAATGTTTTCTGATTTTATCAATGTAATGATCTACAAAATGTCAGCTAGCACTTAGATTTCAGCGCATCGGCAAAAGAAAGATTTCTTGTGTCATTTGTAAAGTTTGTACCATTTGTGGCATTGTCTCTCCAGCAGGACCAAGTCAAGTAAGATTAATTTCAAGAATGGCAAGATTGCTTGATCTTAGGAAACATAATGAAATAATTTGCAGTGCTGGCTGGCATCTAAATAGTGAAGTCATACGCTCACACCGTGGTTACAGAAAATGTTTATTAGAAGCTTAAAGTCCACTACTGGTTAAGGAAAATAAAAAAGAACAGCCCATAAACCAGACTGAATTAGCAATTTCATGATTAAAAAATATTTTGTATTATGCACAATGTAGCTCGTGCAGATGGGACAAACAATGGAAGCATTCATAGCTAACGAGGAAAAACCCGGCAGCGCTAACATTATTTAACAATGATCTGAGGTGCTGGCCTCTTTCAGATAAGTGAACAAACAGGAAAAGAAGACGTAAAAACAAGCATATATAAAAATAATATAACTGTGCTTAGAAGATTCCAGAGAACAAATTGGAAGAGCACTGCCAACGCTATAAAGCAAGAGAGGAGAGCGGGGTTGGCTAGATGCAAAAATGAACAGGCTTATACCCGAAGGCACTCAGTACATGGTATGACACAATAAAGGGCCACATGGCCAAGAAGCTGGTGCTGACGTTATGTGGAAGAATAAAAGAGCCAGGACAGTGTTGCACTCAGAGCAGCAAAGAGAGAAGTGTTCCAAGGTTAAATGACGACCACCGCCTCATCCTGGTGCAGAGAGCTACACCAAGGCAGAGAAGACACAGTTCCTTTGTTCTTGAAGTCCACAACAGGAGAAGTTTGTGGATACACATTTTACATAAGCAATCTGCACGTCTACTGTTGGATATGCATTTGGAAGCATTCAGGAGACCAAGCTTCATGAGGAGCCTGGGAGACGGAGGAGAACAGTGCTACTGTTTCTATAGTTTTCTTGTGTATTTTGCAGATTTTATGCCATTTGTGGTATTGTTGCTTTAGAAAAGCAAATTATATATATATATATATATATATATATATATATATAATTTATATATAATTTATAATATATATAAATTTTGTAAATCTAGTTTAAGTTATAAACAAGGTTATAAAGAGTCCAAGAGGACGAGTGTAGTGGTTTGCTTGGATTGCAGCAGGGCCCTGAGAGCCTCGCTGTCTGCTTGGAAGCTCCCAAGGTTGAAATACCTTAGGAAGACTCTGGAGGTTCAAGGCAGAGGGAACTCTTAGGCACCAGCATTTCCCCATTCCCCAAGGTTTGACCTGTGTGGCACTTTCCCTCTTCCTTCAGTCTCCAGTAGAGGGGGCAGGAGGAGTTGGAGGTGGAGGTTTTAATCGGTCCAGTTTCACTAGACTGAAAGTGATATTTTCCCGATGAAATCCAAGAGGTTGCCAACCAATGTGCTCTTCCCGTGAATAGAATATGCTTGAAAATGCAGCTGCATGAAAATTCCCTTACAAAAGGTAGAAGAAAATATATTCAACATCACTGATCGTCAGGGAATTGCAGATCGGTACATATTGCTTGTTAGAATGGCTAATGAATAAAACAGGTAAGCAAGAGCAAATGTTGGCAAGGATACAGAGAGAGGTGAACGCCTGCGTACTGTTGATGGGAAGGTAGATTAGTTCAGCCATGGTGGAGGTTCCTGAAGAAATGAATATTAAAACCACGAGCCAGCCACCCCTCTTCTGAGTCATACATCCAAAGGGAATGGAATCCCCACCCAGAAAGAGATTATGCCCTCGCGTTCGTCACAGTAGACAAGATCTACCTGTCAGTAAATGGATGCACAAGGAAGTTGCAAAATGCACACCCACACTTGCCTACGTTCACAGAATTCAGCTTCATACAAAGGAGTCAAATTATCTGTGAGAGCATGAACGGATCCAATTAATATTTTGCTAAGTGAACTAAGCCAGACAGAGAAAGAAATATGCTGCATAATATCCCATGCAGAATCTAAACGAAGCAAACTCAAAAGCTGAATATATAGAAACAGTAGAAAAGTGGTTAGTTGGGTTAGAAGGAATGGGGGAAATGGGAAGGCAGGGACCAAAGAGTATACATTTTAGTCATGTGGAACAAGTAAACTTAGCCAATGTGAAGAGTGAAGAAGAAAGTTAACAGCATGACTTTAGATCAGAAATTTGCCAGGAGACTAGATTTTATGTGCTTTCACCAAAATACACTCCTGTGTGAGGTGCGGGGGTATGTCAATTTGCTCCGTCTCCCACATATGTAGAAACCTCGAAGTTCCCTGGCCCACACCCAGTCCATTTCCCTGGTTTTTAGGATATTTTCACCAGTGAGAACATCTTGATTTATTGGTTAGCACGGGCAATATCACAAGCATGTTTAACTTCTTTTTCAGAGGGCAGCTCAAACACGGATGTGTTTACATTGCCTTTACAAGTTTCCCCCCTGGCAAAGTCTTTGACATGGACCAGGAGAAATGCTGAACGGAAGGAAACCCAACCCCAAGTTCCTTTTTGGTAGATGCCTCTTAGAGAAATGCTATGAATGTCAGATCTTGAAAACCAGGGTCACCATTGGAAAGTCCACCAAGAGCACACACGTCTGAGGCATGTCCAAAAGCCCCTGCTTGTTCTAGGAAGGAGTTTGGGGTGCAGAAGGTAGGATTCTACTTGGAAAAATGCCCTATCAAAGTCTCTGAATTGAAACCTACACTGGGGAGGACACTTTAGACCAAGAGGACACACATAGACACAAACACAGACACACAGACACACAGACACACAGACACACACACACACACACGGTATTTAGCCTTCGGTAGCAAAAGGAGCAGACATAGAGAAAAAATCTGACATAGCTAATTTATTGTGCACTATTTATAGCTTCAGGAATGCGTCCCCTCAAAAAGTATTTTACTTAGGCGCCTTTCTTGTTGAAATTTAAAGAGCTGCCCACACCGCTTGGTTCCCCACAGCAAGTTATTTCAAGCCCGTGCTGTCGTGTCTCTCCCCTCCATCTCTTCTCCATCAGCAACTTTGGGCTCCTCTCCTCTGCCAATCAGATGTGTTTAAGAAAATGTCACTGGAGTCTTCTTCAGTCCCTTGGTGAAACAGGGGTGTGGAGGAAGCAGGGTGCCGGTCCATTTGGAGTTTATCAAGATTGAAGTAAAAGGGTCACCAACTTTGAAATTACTCAGCAGATAAACACGACACTGAGAGTAACCTGAGCCAGGCTGTTTTCACCGCCCCTGAGGACTGAAGAACCGTGGTGAGCAAGCAGATTCAGGGCTCACATTGTTACCACACGACCAGGGGAAGAAATATGTATCTTTCAGGAGCTAAATAAAATTCTTTTCAATGTTGCCATTGCATCCAACATTTCCCCTCCCGGCTTCACGGCACTAAATTTATTTCACAATTTCGAATAGCGTTAGAGGAAGGCACACGATTCTTGTGCCTCTCCAAAGGCTGCAGCTTTTTTTCTCCCGAGTAAGCTAAGCATTTCTAAGGCAATTCTTCAGTTCATCATATGACCGAGCATGTGGCCCTTCTCAGCCCAGAAAGCCATTCAGAACAAGCTTATCTGCTTTGTCCATGCCAGGCTCACTTCCTTCTGTACCAACTCCTCTCTCTGAAATCCTTTCCTCTGACAGCTGACGAGTGTGGGGCCCTGCTTGCCTCCCGGCCAGGATGAATTACTCCATCAGGACTGGACAGCTTCATGCAGCATGGGATCTACTTTATTGATAAGGTAGGGGGCAAAAAATACTGTTGGCAGTGGTAGGGTTAGGTAGGTGTGGCAATAGGAGCGAAAACAAAAGCAGTCTTTTTGCCTTTCATATTAGTAGATAACATTTGTTAAGCTTCTTTTATTTTAAGGATTTCATTTCATTATCTTTGTAACTCTTCAGAACAGCCCTAGGGATTGGGTGTTAGAATAATTAGTGCAGGTTTCCATAAAGGGAAACTGAGGCTTGGGGAGGGTCACGAAATATGTTCAAAGTGGTAGCTACTGGAGCCAGGACTTCCACAACCTACACTTGTGACCACCGCTCGTAGAGACTTAGGCACGTATTCCAATATTGCTGCTGTCTGCAACTGCCTCGCCTTTCTCAAGAAAAAAGCAGGTTGTGTTTTCATCTGTCCTATTATAGCATGTGCGAGCTATAAGGCTGGAAGCTGTAATCCAAAGCCCCAAGGAAGAGTAAAGCCTTTCATGTAACTTCTAACCATTATTCTCGTGTAGTTTGTGACTATCTGGTTACAGAACGCTGTCTGAGTCTGGCCCAGTCAGAGGGTTCATTGGACAGGCCATGCAGTCATAGCTAAGGGTTTCATTATTATTATTGCTACTGTTGATATTTAAGTAATGTATGTGCACACATGCACATTCGTGTGTGTAAATGCTGGTGCCCGCATACATACCTCGGTGTGCATGTGGAGGTCAGAGGTCAACCGTGGGCATTGGCACTTGCCTTCTACCTTGGTGTCTTTGCTGTGTTTCTACAATATGAGTTTCCAGGAATTTCTAGAGATTCTACTATCTCTGTCTCTCATCTCTTCACAGGAGCTTGGAGATTTCAGATACTTACACTATGCATCTACTTTTTACGTGGGTCTTCGGAATTCAAACTCAGGTCTTCGTGCTCATGTGGCAAACATTTACCCATTGAGCCATCTCCCCAGTTTCAAGTGCAAAGTTTAAAAGTTTTGCTTAAGTTTTCCTATTTATTGCTTTTTTTGGTTTTTAAAATTTGTTTTGTTTTTACATCCCAACCAAAGTTCCCCCTCTCTCCCCTTTTCCCAGTTCTTCCCTCCAATCCTTCATCCCTCCCTATTGCTCCCAGTCCCACCCCATCCATTCCTCTGCGGTGTCTCTTTGGATACAGGTGGACATCCAATGGATATCAGTCAATCACGCTATATCGACTTGCAGTGACATTACGAACCTCCTCTTCTAGTAAGGCTGGATGAGGCAATCTGGTAGGAGGAATAAGGTCCTAAAAGCAGGCATCAGAGTCAGAGACAGCCCCTGCTCCCACTGTTATGAGTTCCACAAGAGGACCAAGCTACACAACTGTCTCATATATGCAGAGAGCCTAGGTCAGTCCCATGCAGCCTCCCTGGTTGTCAGTTCAGTCTCTGTGAGCCCCTGTGAGGCCAGGTCAGTTAGTTCCATTGGTTTAATACCCTCGATCCCTCTGGCTTTGACAATCCTTCCTTCCCCTTTTCTGCAGGATTCCCTGAGCTCTGCCTAATGTTTGGCTGTGGGTTTCTGTGTCTGTTTCCATCAGTTTTTGAGTGAAGCCTCTCTGGTAACAGTTGGGCTACAAACCAATCTACGAGTATATCAGAATATCATTAGGAATCATTTCATTGACTGTGTTTTGCCATTCATGTTTGGTTCGATCCTAGGGTTCTATCCTAGGTCTCTGGGGGTATACTGCCTCCAGCTCTCACTAACGCTTTTATTACAGTCAAGTGATCAATAAGTATTGTCTTGATAACTGCACCACTGATTCTTCGGGAGTAGTAATTTTAGACACCTCAGTAATTACATTCTCAGGAGTAATTAGCTTTTGTTATTGAGTGATGTTGGAGGTGCTGAAGGAGCTGAGGGTCGCGTTCCTGTCGCCCGGCTCCTGGCCGCCAGCTAGCTTATGCCCTGAAATAATTACATGGAAACTGTATTCTTTTAAACACTGCTTGGTCCATTAGTTTTAACCTCTTATTGGCTAGCTCTTACATATTGATCTAACCCATTTCTAATATTCTGTGTAGCACCACGAGCTGGCTTACCAGGAAAGATCTTAACCTGCGTCTGTCTGGAGTGGGAGAATCATGGCGACTGCCTGATTTGGCTTCTTTCTCCCAGCATTCTGTTCTGTCTACTCCGCCTACCTAATTTTCTGTCCTATCAAAGGGCCAGGGCAGTCTCTTTATTTAACCAATGAAATTAACACAAAACAGAAGACTCTCCCCCATCATGGAGGCACTTCCCAGGATGGGGGTTTTGTTAGTGTACATCTCTCTGAGATGTGGAGAACACAGGTGGCCAGCAGGTGCCCACTCTTCTGGTCCGGGCCAGGAAGAAGCATGATGATGCATCATTCCTTCCCTAGTCCCCTCTCTCATTGAAACCACCCAGCACTTTCTCCTTCTAGGTCTTTTTTCACCCTCTTAATTTTCGGAAGGAGCCTTTCTCTGTCCCTTACCATGAATGTGTCAAAGGAAGGGAAACACAAGGTACAAGTGGGAGTTACTGGGGAAATTTTCCTGGCCCTTGCTACAAGACCCCGACTTACCACTCACTCCCTGCCTTTGTCATGACTTAGGTGACACTGAGCAGGCTTATCCTGAAAATAGGGATGGCAGAACTGCCCTTGGAGAGCCCACTGAACTATCTGAGTGGAATCTAACTCTAAGTGAGTGTCTCTTGCATAAGGTCTGACCAGTTTCTTTTTTTTTCTCTTCTCTTTCTTTCTTTCTTTCTTTCTTTCTTTTTTTGAGCTCCAGCTTTCTTAGCTTCTGGTCCCTACCTCTTTAAGCATAGTCTATACAAGGTAACTAAAGCTGTCTTCACACCGTGCTGTTTTTTAACGTGTTAATTTATTTGGCAAAAGGACAAGGAAACCTCCAATAGCTTCTGAAGGCTGAAATGAAAATCAAATTTTTCATGCTGGTGTTCAAGGTCTTCCATAATCTCACCTCAGCCTGAGGCTTGGATGGATGCCCCTTTCTTCTAGTGTTGGGTTGTAGCCACTAGACCAACAAGCGCCCTCGTGGTTTTGATAAAGGCATCCAGAGGACATTTGGAGAACGGTGCTTCGGTATTATCTAGCACGCTATACCTATTGTAGGCATGGCATGCTTTAGTATAGTTATTTCTCCAAATCTGAGTTGCCTTCATGTAAAAATTGAGTTGTTGTGCATGTATGCATACAAGGCCTGAGGTTCTTGCCCTTTGGAATGCTTGTTTGCCAGACTGGGCCAGGACTGGTAACTGGGGACTTGGTCCCTAAAGTATTCTTAGTCAGAAGTTACCTACTGTGTACTTCACTGAGCATCAGCTCTTATACAAGCCACAGTTGTGCTTAAACAGCTGCTCTCTTTCTGGGAGTCTGGGATCATTTGAAATGCTGGACAGAAGGAGCCTGTGTGAGCAGCTCTGTTAAAAGCCTTTGGCACTAATTCCTAATGAACTGGATTGAAACATCGTATTCCAGTCACTGCGTTTTAGTGGCTGGAATCTGTGTGATCCTGCACAGGAGAGAAGAGCAGCATGACATCTGCACAGGGCACCTGCATCTTCTGCCTGTGTTCTTCCCCAGTAGGACCCGCTTCCTTCATCACAGCAGGAAATCTCGGCTAACACCAACCCTGCCAGAGTCCCTGCTGAGCATGCAAATTAAGGTGGGTGGTGGTGATGGGGGATCAAGTACACAACATCCCTTCCTAAACAATTCTTAGAGTAGCTACCCAAGAAATATTTTGTGCTTGAATTCCAGAAACGTCGCAGGCAGCATATATGCATACTTACCACATATTTGCCGACTTTTATTTCTTTACTATTTTCTTTTTGTTTTGGCAGCCTTCTGCAGCACCTAAATCAGGCCAATACCTGCCATGGGTGCAAACTTTGATGTGCTCTTTCACAGTCTTAGGTCTGGTTTTGCTCTTTGTGTGTGTGTGTGTGTGTGTGAGAGAGAGAGACACACACACAGAGAGAGAGAGAGACAGAGAGAGAGAGTGTGTGAATATGGGGGTGAGAGTCTGTGTGTGTGAGTGTATGTAAGAGTGTGTGTGAATGTGCATGTGTGTGTGTGAGTGTGTATAAGATGGCACTGGGTTTTGATCCTACTGCACGTACTGGCTTTGTGGGAGCCTAGCCTGTTTGGATGCTCACCTTCCTAGACCTGGATGGAGCAGGGAGGACCTTAGATTTCCCATAGGGCAGGGAACCCTGACTGCTCTTCAGACTGGAGAGGGAGGGCGAGGGGACTGGGGGGAGGGGAGGGAAAAGGGAGGCGGGGAGGAGGCGGAAATTTTTAATAAAATAAATAATAAATAAATAAAGAGTGCATGAATGTGTATGTGTGTGTGTGTGTGAGAGAGTGTGTGTGTGTGTGAGAGAGTATATGTAAGAGTGTGTGTGAGTGTGCATGTGTAAGTGTGTGTGTGTATAAGAATGTGCATGAATGTGTATGTTTAAGAGTGTGTGTGTGTGTGTGTGTGTATAAGAATGTGCATGAATGTGTATGTTTAAGAGTGTGTGTGTGTGTGTGTGTGTGTGTGTGTATTTGCTTCCCTACATTTGAAGCAAGGACTATCCCTGGACAGTTTTTGGAGGGTTTTGTGATGCAGAATCAAGGTGACAGCTCCAGGCACAGGAAGACAGCTGTCTGAGGGGCGGGGTTAGGAAAGAATTTTTAGGCGAAGGTGTAGAAGAGAAAGGGGCACTACAGGGCCTATGACTTGACACAACCACATGAAAGGAGGGCGGCTTTCTGAAGTGCCACTGTCGACAAAGGCTCCTGTCACGGTGTGGAGGGCTGTCAGAGAGGATTCATGGCTTTGAAACCACTTCTTGGTAGTAGAGCTGTTTTTCTTTGATAAACATCTCTAAGAACAAAGTGTGGTTCACAGCTCTGGTTTAAGGTTTTTGCTGATTTTGGTTGGTGATATGGTTCTACATTTAGCGTGCGTAGATCTTCAGGACATTTTTTGATAAGGGCGAGGAGGTGAGGTTCAGTTGTAGAGTGCATGCTTAGCATGTGCAAAGCTTTGGGTTCAGCCCATTAGCATGACACACACACACATATGTAAAAAATAAAATCTGGGAGAAAGCGTGTGCGTCCACATGCAGTAGGCTTAGAAGCAAGCATCTTTAACCACTGAACCATCTTCCCAGCCCCATAGATACATTTTTTTTTTTTTTTTTTTTTTGGATACAGGGTTTCTATGTGCAACAACCCTGGCTGTTCTGGAACTTTCTTTGTAGGCCAGAGTAGAAGACCTAGGTGGTCTTGAACTCACAAGGATCCACCTGTCTCTGTCTCCCAAATGCTGGGATTAAAGGCATTTGCCACTACACCCGGCTACATACCCAATTCTTGGTGATAATACATTGCTCTGCTCACAAGCATTTATTGAATGCTTGTTACGGGTAAGGCACCAGATGCAAGAGTAAGTGAGAAAAAGATCCTGCCCACCGCAGACAGGGTTGACTTCTACATGCAAATTTATGATCTCTGGTGCAGAATACAGGGCCCTAAGGAGAGCCTCTCTCCAGCTTCCCGGAAACTATTTTCCCACTAAGCTTGCCTTGTGGCTCACAGCCTTGATCTCACAGATTTATTTACTTGGAGGTGCTGATGAAGTACATGTAATTCATTTTTCTCCTTTTGTAATTATTAATTTCAGCTGCTGTTTTTCTACCTTTCTTTAGCGACTCTTGTCTTGATTTCTCTAGAATTAATTAGCATGGATAACAGATTAATTTTTGCAAATTTGTTACCACTTACCAACAGGGCAATATCATCCATTAGCAAAGGACGGTTATACACAAGCGTACTTGGAATCAGGTTCACAGAGTCCCTAGGAGTCACAATATATACTTACTGACACCTAGCTCACAGTATGGTTTGCCTGAGGTCACATACCTAGTTGATGATATAATTGCCATGATTTTGCAGTTCCTACTATTAGGAGTATAATTATTTTATTCATATCTTCTGCCAATCTTTCTAACACAGAATGTAAGTTTATTGAGTGTAGACATTTGTGTCTTCATTTTTGACCCCTAATGGATAACTTTGCTTAGGGATGAAAAGATCTGCTGGATAAATGGTTAGATGAGATGTCAGCAGAATTCCCAGAGAAACAGAACCAATGGGAAATGTGTAGATGAGCAAGAGAAGGTTTGTTATGCGAATTCACTCATGTGCTTATGGAGGTTGAGAAGTCTCACAATATGTTGTCTGCAAGTTGAAGAGCCAAGAAAGCTGGTGGTGAGATCTAGTCAAAGTCTGAAGGCCTTGGGAACCAGGGAGGGGATGTTCTAACTGCTGCCACGGACCTGAAAAAAGAAAAAAAAAAAACAAAAAACAAAACAGTGGTCTGCTGATTGAAGTCCCAGAGACTTGAAGTCCGAGAGCTTCAAAGTCCAAGGACAGGACACGAACACCTCAGCCTGAGGTCCCCTGTTGTAGAGATGGACACCTCAGCCTGAGAAGTCCTCTGTTGTGGATATGGACACCTCAGCCTGAGGTCCCCTGTTCTGGACAGAGACACCTAGCTCAAGACCTTTTTCCCTTTCTCTTTGTTTACTCTTAGCCCTCTGGATAGATTGAGGCTTTGCCCACTTCTTTATTTGCTGTATTGATTTAAATGCTGATATTGATTAAACACACCCTTGTAGACACACCTGAGTCTCCCTTAGATCCACTAAGCTACCCTGTGAATTGATCATTACCATTGATAGAAATGACAAAAGAAAACCCCCCAAAACTTTAGGGCTCCCACTTGGATCCATATGAATTTTTTTCCATATGATAGCATATAATGTGAATAAAATGTTTTCATTGTATAAGGAGCACATACTATGTTTGAGTTACTCTGCTAGGCACTATATTAAATATGATTAACCAGGCAGTGGTGGCACACACCTTTAATCCCAGAACTCAGGAGGCAGAGGCAGTCAGATCTCTGAGTTTGAGGCCAGCATGGTCTCCAGAGTGAGTTCCTCTCAAACAAAACAAAACAATAAAACCCACAACCAAGTGTTTACTGATTCAAATATGATTAAGACAAATACCTATCCTGAAGACTGAGACCATAACATAGATTTTTCTGGTGACGGTAATACAAGTAAGACTTAAATGCTTTCACTAAGATACAAATATTGGTTAAAGAAAATCAGAAAACGGAAGAAAGTTCCACAGATAAGGTGATATTTGGCTTCACCGTTAGTGGAGAACCTAAATTCCAGATGTAAAATGAGGAAGAACAGGGAAGAGGAACTTAAGTCACTTTTAGGAGCCTTCAAAAACTCTCTCCTAGCGGTGGCATGTGAAGTGATGTGTATAGGGGAGGGGAATTGGGCAAAGTATGATTGGGACGTCAAGTTCCCAGGCAGTTTCGCCGGCTCAGTTTCATTGCCTGGCATTTAGTCCATCAGGGTTTATTGGCTTGAACTTCAGTAGCAACAATGTTCTATGTCAAAAGGAGATGGGATTGGTTGGAGGGAAATCACAGGGTGAGGCGTGCCCAGAGGGACTTTTAACACTTCAGCCATGAAGGAACGTAAGAAGTCAATCACAGGGTGTCTGGAGACATGGAAAGATGATACAGTGTCACTTGGTGAATGACATGGCACAGAAAGAACAAGAGTGAGAAGTGTCAGAGACAGTACTGACATCAGTAACATAGATTTTGTCCTCATTATGGCCTATTAAAATTTTCCATGTACACACTCACGTCATTCATCAATGAGCCCCTAAAGGACAGGACTTACCTTTATCTGCACAAAAGGCATGGCAGATGTTCCTTTAGCGAGCGCTAACAATGACGACGCCTTAGCAGAGGCAGTTGGGGGGTGGCACCCGGGCCATTGGAGGACATGAGTGCTTTGTTTTAGACCAGCTAGAACTTGGGGATGTGACCTAATTGCTTTTGGAGGGCATTTCAAGGAATAAATTGCAGAAAAAGCTGGAGAATAATTATGGTTTGGTGTGTAAGAGAAAGGGTGCTGAGGGATAGAAGCCTTTAGGTTGGATACAGAGAGAACTCAGACAGTCTGTCCCTCAGGGTATCAGGTGGGGTTGGGGAGAGAGAAAAAAAAAGTCTTCCTCACACCTATCAGGCAATACTGTGATATGGAACAAGTCCTCAAAGAATGAGAAGGACTGGCTTTGCTCTCAGAAGCTAAGGGAACCAGGCATGGTGGCACAGGCCCATGGCATCAGCATTTGGGTAGTTGAGACAGGAAGATTAGGAGTGCAAGACCAACCTAGCTTTCATAGTGGGACTTCACCCAAAGCAAACAAAAAGCTAGAGGAAGGGAGGTATCACAAGTTAGTGTCCCTAGAACAAGATGGTTTCTGTCTTGCCTTAGTTTCTCCTTGAGTAAAATCAGGTTTGTAATTGTCATAATAAATAATTGCACATGCAATCATGCACACAATGCTCAGAGCAGAGCTTGAATATAGTAAGAACTTCATAATAAGAACTTTAATTTTCATTCAAGTCGATGAGGACCAGCCACCTATCGCTATTATCCCTGTTACTAGCAATTGTGTAGACGGGTGTTATTTCCATTCCACTAGAGAAAACTGAGGCACAGAGAGATTTTATAATTTATCAGATTCCGATAGCTACTAAGAGATAAAGCTTACCCTAAGATAAAGTCTTACCCCATTTATTTGGCCCCAGGCAGATGCGCTTTCCACTCTAACACATCACCCTGGTATACAGGGCGGGACCACTTGCTGAGCAAGGTAGATATGATTAGTTGGTACTAAGGTGCATGGCAGGCTGGCAGGCAACCCTGGAAGGGCATACACTGCTGGAAGACTTCACCTTGCAGCCTTGGGCAAGGGCAGGACAGTAGAGAATCTACCCCAGAGGGGCTGGATTTACAAATCAGATGGGAGGATCAGCTGAATGTGTGGTTGAGGCAAACCAGGTAGCAGAGATGGTCTATGAAGGAATCCAGCTAGCAGCCGTACAGAGCAGAGCTCTGGGTTTCCACTGGAGTCAAACTAAGCCCTCTGAACAGGAAGTTGGAAAGAGGACTTCTTGTTCCCTTCAAGAAAAGTGCCTTCAGCGTCACTACCACTATCCCTAGAGAGCGCATCCAGGCGCTGGCTGGGTCATTTCCTTAGGAGCAGTGGTAGTTTGCCTTCAGTTCGCAGTCATCCTTTACGGCAGAGGGCGCCTGCACTTCCCACCCCACCCCCACCTCCAGGATAGGATGTTTTCCGGTGCACAGTTTAAGGGAAGGTTTACACCTTACTGTATTTCTCATCCATGACTGAGTGTGGTGAGGATTGGCATTTCGGAAGTTAGACACATCAGTTCTGTTGACTTCCTGTTTTCTGTTCCGGAGCGCTGAGTATCACTTCACATTCCAGTGGGATCCCGCAGAGCACACCAAACTAAGAATTCTTGTGGAGTTGATTTGCCATGGGAATACAGTAAGTTCATGGTTCGGGGGTACCTGTCCCACAGTGTACCTTTCAGTTGCTCTTTTAGTTTTTTAATACTAGGAGTGAAATGAGAAAAGCTTTTACTATGACGCTTGAGGTTCAAGTCCGAAGTCTTCAGTACGCATTTCCACGCACCTGAATTTCAAAACCGGCTCCTCAGGTCAAGACCTCGGCCAGGTTTTCAGATCACAGTGGCTCGCTTGGACAGTTGCTAGGGATATTCGGCACGAGTCAGTACCTCTAGGTTTTCTTGGCTGAAATTTCACTGTGCCTGCTCATGGGAGGGATGAGGGAAGGGTGGTCTCTCTAGTGGTTCTTCTCCAACCCGTCCCTTTTCCTCACTCCCTTTTCTCTAGAGTTTAAAGTGTTTCCAGGTTCTTGATGCCATTTGCTTCCTTCACAGCGCACTGAGAGGTGGATGTTCCAATTTCCCCTTTACACAAGGAGAAACTGAGGTTTTAGTGACTTAGCTTAGATCACTTAGTTAACAACATCATGAGAATGAATCTCTAGCGGTCCATCTTCGGACATCTTGGGTTCCCTTCTCTTCACACCACACATATTTTCTGGTACGATGTTGGCAGGAAGCAGGAAAATAGTGGTTGGGCTGGGAAGCATGGGCAAATTTCTATGCAATTGAATATTGTACCCAGATGAAAAAAATCAAATTGGCATGGAGATCTTTTGGCATAGAAGCCTTTTTTTCCCCATTAACTTTTTTTTTTTTTTTTGTTGCATTAATTGAATTACGGGAGAAACTGAAATGTCAGGTATGGACCCAGCCCTGTTTCATGCTGTTTTTGGTGGCACACATGTTCTGCTGGAGGTCAAGACACATTCATGTTACCCCAATCTTGGTAAGGCAAAGAGAGGTGGGAGAGTTAGTTGTGAGTTGGTGTCAAATGAGTATGTAGCCAGGAAAAAAGGGTCAGAATTAGTGGCTGCTTAGGAGAAGTCAGTGGTGGAACTCCTCTTATTAGGGATCCAGGGAGGAAGACTGGAAACTGTGGCTGCTGCCTTGTTTCTTAAGTTTATGAAATGACCTGCTCTGACTGGATTCTGGAGGGGACCCTCAGATTCTAGTGCAGGTCTTAGGACCAGACATACAGCCACACTGTCCTGACGATAATGTCCAAGGGTCCTTCTGTGTCAGGGCCCCGAGACCAGCAGGTGTTTTCCTGATACCGAGCTGTCCCAGCCAGGCAGTTTCTATTCTTCCTGAACCAAGCCACTCCCTCTTCTGCCCTAAAGCAGAAGTGGTAGGTGGGTGGTGAGCTGGGTGTTGGCCTTAGGCCACAACCCACAGGCTGCTTGCTGGTGGCATTGCTGTTAGACCCTGACCTTTGTCTTTTTTTTTTCTGTTAGAGCTTAGTTTTTCATCTTAATACTTATAATGTTGCTTACTCTACTCTGTTTTTCTTTTTTTATTCTTTTTTTTTTAAATTTATTTATTTATTAAAGATTTCTGTCTCTTCCCCGCCACCGCATCCCATTTCCCCCCCTCCCCCAATTAAGTCCCCCCCCACCTCAGCCTGAAAAGCAATCAGGGTTCCCTGTCCTGTGGAAACCTCTATCCAGGTCTAGCAAGTTGAGCATCCAAACTGCCTAGGCTCCCACAAAGCCAGTGCGTGCAGTAGGATCAGAAACCCATTGCCATTGTTCTTGAGCTCTCAGTAGTCCTCATTGTCTGCTATGTTCAGCGAGTCCGGTTTTATCCCAGGCTTTTCCAGACCCAGGCCAGCTGGCCTTGGTGAGTTCCCAGTAGAACATCCCCATTGTCTCAGTGTGTGGGTGCACCCCTTGTGGTCCTGAGTTCCTTGCTCGTGCTCTCTCTCCTTCTGCTCCTGATTTGGACCTTGAGATTTCTGTCCGGTGCTCCAATGTGGGTCTCTGTCTCCTTTCATCGCCTGCTGAAGGTTAATATTCAGGAGGATGCCTATATGTTTTTCTTTGGGTTCTCCTTATTTAGCTTCTCTAGGATCACTAATTATAGGCTCAATGTCCTTGGTTTATGACTAGAAACCAAATATGAGTGAGTACATCCCATGTTCCTCTTTTTGGGTCTGGCTTACCTCACTCAGGATAGTGTTTTCTATTTCCATCCATTTGCATGCAAAATTCAAGAAGCCCTTGTTTTTTACTGCTGAGTAGTACTCTAATATGTATATATTCCATACTTTCTTCATCCATTCTTCCATTGAAGGGCATCTGGACTCACAACAGAGCAGACAAGGGGAAATGAAATGTTAGGGAAGGCAAGGTTTCATAGATGTGGGCACAGCCAGCAGAAGTCTCACTCTGGAGTGTGCATCACAGAGGATTTTGAGATTTGCCGTCTCCAAAGCTGCATTCCGAAAGAAGAGGATTAAACATTAGATAGTTCTCAATGGCGTTATTATTGAAGCTCTAGCCAGTCCAGGATGTACATTTGAAGTCAAATTTTGTTTTGTCACTAGTTCATGTGGGGAAACCATGTATGAATGTGTTGCTGACCTTCTAGAATTATAAACTGCGAAATAAATGATTTTCAAATTTCAAAATAAGACACAAGCAAGACCCAAGGAAGCTTAGATTTGGACGTGACTATGGTCTAGGTGTGGAGATTAAGATTCCATGTAGCTGGCCAACCTAGGAGCAAGTACTGATGGAATTGGAGTGAGTGCTTGGGACACCAAGGAGGTGAAGGATAAAAAAACAGAGGCCAGGAAGGACGTGCCTTTGCAGAGGTCAGAGGCAAAAGGGGGATGATGGTCCAGCATCTACTTAGGGGGTGCATCTCTGCCCATGGCCCCCAAATAAGCTATGCAATGTTTACTGCATTTTATTATTTTTAGAGGCTGCTGGTGGAATATTTGTAAACTGGATTTTACTTTTTTGAAACACCAGGGAATCTCAGCACTTAAAAGACTCTCATGGGAATTACCCTCTAACAGCAAAGAAGTATTTTAGGGAGTAGATGCTCTTTCAGTGTTTGGCTTTGAACTTCTGGATTCTAAAGAATTTCCTTTCGTAGGAGCCAACTCTTAACCATTTTACTGATTCCGGAATGTTTTCTCTTTTTGAGACAAGGTCCTACCCTCTATGCTAGGCTGGACTTGGATCTACCAATCCTCCTGCCTCTGCCTCTAGAGTGCTGACATCATAGGATGCACCACAACACTCAACTTCGGATTATTTATCCTGCTAAGTGTTTGGTTGCAAAATAACCAGTTATTTTTATTTCTGATATATCAAATAGCTGGGGATACTACTTTTTATGTAGAATTTAAAGAAAAGCACAGGGTTCTCGTCTTCAAGATTCCATGCTTTCTCAGGGCAAGCCTTGTCCAATAACACGTTTGGAGATCGTTTGCAAAGGAAAATTTTTCCAACAGAGGTGCTCAGCCACTAAGTCTGGCTTTTGGAAAATGATCACTATTCTTTTTGCTAAATGTATGCAGTGAGCTCAGTCATGTACACCATGAAAATAATTGGTGTGTTTTAGTTCGCCTTGTGCCAGATTTCATGCTTGTTGAAAGGTGACTGGACTCAAACCAGCACATTTAAAGGTCAACTGGTTCTTCTAAAATTGCAGAGCTTCAACTTTTACAGTCTCCAGGGCTTTAACCAAATGGCCATGTTAGGAAGGGCCAGTGTGCAGCGCATGCTAACTTTGGGAGTGTTTTGTTCTTGAAATACTTTTGTGAAGTTCTCTCGGCTCCCCGTGGCTCCAAGAGATCTGAGAAAGGAGTTCTCTACTGGCTTTTAGAATTGAGTAGGAACAGCAGGAGCCGGGTTCTTTCACAGTTACTACATTTGGATGGAACTCTAATGTGCTTACAGTCATCACAAGGGCATCATCATTGGCTTGAAGTTCTATCCCATTTTCAGAAGAGCTTCAAGTTGTTTAGAAAAAACCAAGAGACCAACACCTAGCCCTGCCTCTTTCTTCTTTGTTTTTTCACCTAAATGTTCCTTAAATATCTCAATGGAGGAACTCTCCCTAAGCGTTCACTATCAAGTCCAGCTGTTTGACATCAGTTTTGCGGGTCCTGGTTCCCTGGGGGGTAGGGTTTTTGGTGGTTCTTCTTAACCCCACTGATGGGATCCCTGCGGTTGGCAGCTCCAGAATATCCCCCATCTCCTCCTGCTAGGTTTCCTAGAATAAGGCTGAGTATTGACCCATCTCTAACAGGTTGGTTAAATTTCTGTCACCCAACAAACGAGTACCTCATGCTTTGGGTGAGTGTCCTGTTGAGCCCCTAGACATTGGCCAAGCATTCTGTCCTGAGAACTGGTTTCGAAGCTTCAAATACAGAGTCTTTCATGAGGAAAAGTTGGAGGTCTGACATTGGGCAGACCCACAAACGTCACACAAAAGACCACAGTAAAAGGCAGGTGGATCAGAATATCTCCACTTTGAGGGAGTGTGTATGCTGGTGTGCCTGTGAACGTGAGTCTTGTGGTTCTAAGTAAACACGAGCTAGAAACTTACACAGATTTTAATAAACTGACAGTAAAGCTTTCTCCTCTTTCTTTATTATTTCATAGTCTCTTCTTCATTCTTGTCTTCCCATATCCCTCACAAATTTGATCTGAGAGACTATGTTAGTTGCTTTAAAACAATCATGACCTCATTCACTTCACCTGAAAAATGGAGTCGACAGTACCCACGTGAGCATGACTGTGAAGATCAGGCAATTAGATGCTTGTAAAATGCCTTGTACAAAATAGGTCATCAATAAATATTAACTCTCACTTAAATATAATTTTTTTATATATATTTTAAATTCGTTCCATATGGCATAGCATCTTTTTGGCCTGCAAAGTCTCTTCTTGGTGGAGTTGCACAATCCTATTAGTTTGGCTTCAAGTTCTCCTTCTCATGCCTTAAAATTCCAGAGTTTTAAATTTTTTTTTCTCATGGAAAACTAGCTGAGAAAGATTGAAGGACATTTGTGCTATGGATGTCCTGATCTGGATGGTAAAGAGAGGGTCAAGGTGCTACTAGGGGGTAGAGATGGAAATGCCCCTTTCTAACTGGTGCCAAGTGACTGTCATCTCACTGAAAGAATTTGGAGGGATAGAGTGAAGGACACAGAGGACCACAGCTCAGCATGGCTTACAGGAAGGAACCCAACATGGAAGCCAAGAGATCTGGATATAGGACAGTTGTCCCTCGTCTTGGCTCCCTGCTTCTGCAAGGCCCACTGACCCCTCTCAAAGTGTGTCGTGTTCTGGTTCCTATTGGCTGCTCCTAAACACACTCTTTCCAACGTTCTGACCATGAATTACTTTTATCTGATAAAGGCAAGTCTTTTTCATCTTCTTCTCTAATTAACTCATCCATGACCCACAGTTCTTGTTTAACCCGATGCTTTAATTATGAATCTTTCATCGTTGACTTTCATTCAAATTCTAGTTCATCATTAATTAGCACTCACAAACTAGTGTTTACATGCAAGCTAAATAAAAATATGCCATCACTATAAAATACTTATTTACATATTCGAGTCAATTTATTTTGCCATGGTTGTAAAAGATCAGCAAAATCGGGGCAATAAAGATTTCTTTTCATTCTTCGTTCCAGAAGCTTTTTTTATGGATAATTTTCTGGCTCTGTTGCTTTGGGCCTAAGGCCAGGTAGAACGTCATAGTGGAGAGAGCCATGGAGAGGATTTCTCATCCTAGTAGACTTGAGGGATAGAGGAAAAAAAGAGAAGGAAGGCAAGATAAATTCTCCAAAGACTCCATCCAGTGACCTACATCTTCCAACCCACATGCTTCTTCTAGTAGCCACCACTTTCAACACTGTCAAATCATAAATCATCAGCAGATTAATACACTGAACTCCCGTGATCCAATCATTCCCCTATTGGCCTATCAGCTGAAAACCAAGCGTATAACACATGAACCTATAGGGGGAGAGGCTTCATATACAGACCACAATAAACTTACTATAGCAAGTTATAACATTTATGTTTATGTTGGTGGTTGTCAGCATAATTCAGCAAATGTTTACATCTGTGCCCAACAATAAATACATTCCACATTGTAGTTTATATATATGCACATATATTTGTATATGTATATGTATGTATATATCATACACAAGTGCTCTCATGAAACTATGCCTTATTATACTAGAAGCACTTGAACAAGTTCTTATTCTGTTTTATTGAAAATATGTTGATAACTCACTAAACACATTATCTGCAGTTCGAAAAACTCTATCACTAAGAGCAATGTGTGTCCCTTGAAATATCATGTACTGTCTGCAATACAGACACATCATACAAGCTAATTTGTGGACCTTCTGAATTGATTGTCTTTTGAGGGATTGTTTTCCATTTCTTTACTTAGAAATAACAGAAGCGGCTAATGAAAACTCAGGCCAGAACCACCACATCATTCGTAGAGCATAATGTTGTTTCCTAATAAAGATTAACTTTGAATATTTCCAGATAAAACAGCTTAATGATTTATAGCATTACAAATTAGAAGTAGAGAATAAGAGACTCAGGTGTGCCCAGATCAAAATGAGACAACTGTATCATACCCCACCAACACACCCAAGGCGCGGGGGCACTGCAGATGAGGGTTGGACAGAATGTTAAGAGCTAGAGGTAGTGGTTACCTATATCCAGCAGGTATTTGCAGGATGTGGCAGGCTGATACACACATGAACTTACGTCATCTGGGACTGCATGCGTGAGACTTGTACAAGTCTGAGGATGTCAGAGGGGGCGAGGTGAGGGGGAGCAGGGCAGCGTGTGAAAGGGAGATTACAGGAAAAGGCCAGGTAGGCAGGGGGAGGGAAAAGGACAAATGGTACAGGCAAAACCAGGCAAGAAGTCTAGCCAAGAAACGAAACTGTTGTTAGAGGAGGGTTGGAGGAACCGAAGAGGCTAATTCATAATTATGTTTATTCATAAGCAGAGAAAGAGGAAGGGTAGAAATTGAATGAGAAATTCTAGGAGTTTTAGCATCTCCAGTGGACTCTGAGGCTAAAAAACGATGTAATAATGGCTAATAGAGAGAAAAAGTAAGTGTAGTATATTAGTGTATTTTGTGACATTTCCTATATTCATGTGATCAACTTTTCATGATATTTTCACATGGTCATATAATGTCTGTTGATTATATCCACCCCATTGTCCTCTCCCATCCCACTTCTCGAACACTCTCCTACTTTCAGGTCTTTCTATTCCTCCAGCATTGCACATGCCAGAGAAACCAGGCAATTCTTGATCTTTCTAATTCTGCCTTATTTCACTCAGCGTGATGATCTGCAGTTCTGTCCATTTGCCTTGTAGTTGCAGCTTTCAGTCCTTAGAGAGCCAGGATTAGGCCTGCAGACCGTGCCCTGCTTTTCTCCACATCACTGTCTTCCTCATTATCAGCTTCCCCATCCCTGATTTCTTCATCCCTGGTGCTCTTCCTCTCTGGGTTTAGAAATGACTTTGTGCCCTGTCACTATGATGCTTCTGACTGGTAGGGATGCAGAGAAACATCTCATCTGCTACCTTACCTAGGAGCCCTAGTCATTCCTGTTTCCAGATTCCATATTCGAGAACTTATCTATTTGCTAAAGTTTGTTTACAACAGTGGTGGGAGCAGTGTCAGGCTTTTAGTCATTCGTGGATAAGAGCCATGAAATATTTGAGTTGTAAGCATATCCCAAGCCGTGGTTAAATAAGGTGACGTGAAGATTCTGCTTTCTGTTCTCCTACTGTGTATGAGTAAGTATATTTTCTTAGTATGGTTGGTACTGTATTTTTGAATTTTTTGTGTTTTTTTTTGTTGTTGTTTGGTGGTGATTGGCTCCATCAATGACTTTTATGCACAGTGCTGAAGCGCGTCTAAGCACAAGAAGACTAGTGTGTTCCTTTAGAACAGTGGGTCTCAACTTTCATGATGCTGCAACCCTTTAATACAGTGGTGACCTTCACCATAAAATTATTTTCGTTGCTACTTCATAACTGTAATTTTACTACTGTTATGAACTATAATTGTTTTCTGATGGTCTTAGTTGACCCCTGAGAAAGGGTCATCTGACTCCAAAGCGGTCATGACCCACAGGTTGAGAACTTCTGCCTTTGAAGAATGAGCGTGCTAGACAGGTTTCTTTCAGGTAGGTGTTACACAGCTGTTGACAGTATGTCCAGCATTAGCAAATTATCCATGAATGCTAAATGAAGTATCGTTAAGCAGAAATACACAGAAAACAGGGCTTATTTGTAGGATGGGGTTGATGGAAGTGTTGTGGTCAGAGGCCCACATGAACCTAGCTTCATGTTTTAAATGAGAACAATGAACCAGTGTAGGTGGACTTTCTCTGTCCCACCAGCAAGCTCCCAAACAACGACACAGAGACTTATTAATTATATATGCTCAACTGATAGCTTAGACTTATTACTAACTAGCTCTTATCATTTAAATTTACCCAATTTTTTTCTATCACGCTCTGCCGTGTGGCGGCACCTTCTTTTTTTCAGCATGGCATATTCATCTTGCTTCTCTACACATCTCTTGCGACTCCTGTGACTCTGTCCTTTCCAGTGTCCTTTCAGTCTGGCTCTCCTGCCTAACCTCTTTCTGCCTAGCTATTGGCCAGTTAGCCCTTTATTAAACCAGTTCACAGACTACAAAAAGATTGTTTCACAGCACACGAATGTTGGCTTATTTAGAATTTTCAGCAACTTTATAGAATATATAACCCCCCGTGAACCTGAATCAACGGTGTAAATGTTTTTATGGCCAATGGATATCTGTGTGTAGACAATATGTAGAGATATGATCAACCTAGGCAATGCTGGTCTCCTTTTATTTAATTAAACAGACACTGTTTTTTTTTGTTTAGAACAAAATTATAAACAAATTTCTTTTTGTTTAGAATTCCTTCAGTACATGTTAGCAGATATTGTCTGAAAAATATGATGAATAAATTGGGTGTATTTGAGTTAGATAGTCTATGTTCTTAAATCACTTCCAATCTGTGGTGTAAGGCGGGAGATGTATTTAGTAAACTATATTGAACGTCATTTCTGTTCTGGAACAGATAGCAGATATCAGACAGACAGAGCTGGTGAAGGCCCCAAGCATGGATAAAGGAAATGAGCATCCGTTTCCCATAGGACAGGGAGCTACACTGTGACAGTGAAGCCTGGGATATCCAGGAGCTCCAGGGGTGTGCAGGAAAAAGAGCTTCCAGAGGTTGAGCGCAAAGCCTGTTGCTTGTGGAGCCGTCAGTCCAAATTGTTCTGTATGGGCTCCAGCAGTCTCTCTCCACTTCTGGATATTTTAACAGGAGTATGTTCATGCATTTTATGTGATTCTCAGAGGGACTCATAGCTCTAAAAAATTAAAAGAACTTCTGTGCATGTCCAGAAGGTGACTTTGGATTATTTATTGTAGAGTGGATTCCGGTTAATAATGTATTTGACATTGTCTTCTGTGCCCCATCTAGCAGAGGACTTTAAGAACATGTAGCCTAAGGAGTATTGAAAGGAAAGTTTTTTTTTTAAATCAGTTGAAATTTGCTCTTCAATGTATTCCAAGGAGGTGATTAGAAAGTAATTAGAATTAGGAAGTAATGAATATTATGTAAAAAAATATAGAACCTTCATTTTAATGTAAAAATTAGGAATTAATATAAACTTCTAAAAATGCAGTTTTCAAAGACTGCTTAGTTTTTAGCTAATGAGACTGTGGCTATTTCTTTGTTCTTTTATTTCTTTCCTTGTTCTTTTTCATTTCATTTTATATTACCAAATGACCATATATATTTTCAAAATAACTTTTTATTTTTTGAGATTATAATATAATCACATCATTTCCTCCCTCCGAAACCTTCCATGTTACCTCCCTGTTTCAAATTCATGGCCTTCATGGCCTCTTTAATTGTTGTTGTGCATGCATGCTTCTGTGTGTGTGTGGGGGGGTGGTGGTGTGTACACATTCCTAAATACATAAACCTAACCTGCTCAGTACATTTAATGGACTTGTATGTATATGAATATAATTTTACTTGTATGGAAATGTATTTAGGACTGACCATACATTTGGTATTAGATACTCAATTGATATGATCTTCCCTGGGGAAGACTATTTCTCTGACCCTCAGTATTTAGTTGCCAGTATGTCTCTGCCTACCATTGAGGCCTCCTGAGCTGTCCCACTTCCACGCTAGCAGGTCTATTAGCACAACCGCCATGTTACTAAACCAACATAATATATAACTTCATTCTAACTGCTTGCTCAGATGCTCACAGGTAATTGTAGCCCTCACCCCTCATTAAGACCTCAACAGAGACCATTACAGCAAACTGTAACCGATTAAGATGCGGAATGCTGCAGCCCAGTCCCCATCCATACACCTACAGCACAACTCCTGCACCTAAGGCTCACTGCAGAAGAGGGGATAAAAGATTGTAAGAGCCAGAGGATCAGGGAGTTTGATCTGAGGCAGTGTCTCCTGAGAGTGTCAGCAGCCATACCCATGAGGCCTTCTCAACAGTGAAATCTAAACTTGGCTTGAACAAGGATGACGCCATGTATTTTTATAATCAGAAAGATGATAAGCCGCATATTATCTCCCTGGGCTTATGACTTGCCTAGAGGAAAATTTGTCCTTATTATTTTCTAATGTTTTTATTATTTCTTCCATGTATTTTCATTATATTCTTTCTCTTCCTTCAACACCTCTCAAACCTTTCCCAGCTCCATATCTACTCACTTTATGCTCTCTGTTTGTCTGTCTGTCTGTCTGTCTCTATGTCTCTCTGTCTCTCTCACTTTAAAACAAAACAACAAAAATAAAAAAAAACCAAAAAACGTATGATGAAATCCATCAAAACAAAATGCAATTCCTGAGCATGGGGCCTACCCTGGGGTACGGTTGATATATCCACTGTTACTCCATTGAAGAAAAATGGTTTTTCTTCTGCCTGCAGCTATCAATTACAAATAACTTACTGGCTAGGGATGGGGCTTTGTTCCCACTTCCCCTTCTTGTTGATATTTTGTCTGGCTTGAACTTTTCCAAGCCTCACGCATTCTGTCACAGTCTCTGTGAATTCACCTGCACATCAGTCATGTTGTGTTCGGAAAAGGCTGTTTCCTTGAGGTTATCCACCACTTTTGGCTCTTATAATCTCTCCTCCTTCTCTTCCACATCAGTTCCTGAACCTCGCTGGGAAGGGTTTGATAATGACATCCCGTTAGGGCTGAATGCTCTAAAGGCTCCCATCTCTGCACATTGTCCAGCTGTGGGTGTCTATTGAACACAGAAGCTTCCCTGGTGAGGGCTGGTGCGCTAGAGCAATGTGTCACTAGAAGCCATTTTATTGCTATGTTCCCTTAGTAGAATAATGGTAGGCGGTTCCTCCTAGGACCAATGGCCTCTTCAGTCTCAGGTTTCTGGCCCCTTTAGCAGTGTCAGGTATAGGCTCCATCTCCTGGAATGGCCCTTCAATCCAATCACAAAGTGGGTGGTTACTCTCCTACTACGCGTGCTACTATTGTACCAGTGTATCATGCAGGTGGGCCCTGTTTTAGGTAGTAAGGTGTTGTAGCGTATTAGGTTAAGATGTGTTATATTTGTTTATGCTATGAAACATTTGATTAATGATGCAAAGATGTGTTGCCTTCTTTTATTTTGCCTTTGTTTAAATGTGAAGCTGTGTTACTTTGCCTGTCTGAAGCACCTGATTAGTCTAATAAAGAGCTGAATGGCCAAAAGTGAGGCAGGAGAAAGGACAGGCAGAACTGGCAGGTAGAGAGAAGAAACAGAAGAAATTTTGGAAGGGAGATTAAGGAGGAAAAGAAGAGGAGGACTTCAGGGGACACCCACCCAGCAGCACAGCCAGTCACAGAGTAAAAAGAAAGAAAAGATATACAGAAATAGAGAAAGGTATAAAAGTCCAGAGGCAAAGGGTAGATGAGATAATTTAAGAAAATCTGGCTAGAAATAAGCTGAGCTAAGGCCAGGCTTTTTAACAAAGAATAGGCCTCCTGTTTATTGGGAGCCTGGTAGTGGGCTCTCAAAGAGTAAAGAGCAAAAGAGCGAGAAAACAAAAAAACAAAACAAAACAAAAGTGATGATCATTTTTTTCTACAATAGCATGCAAATTACTTTTCAGCATCATGAATGCTGAAAGTAGGGATAAAGCTTCTAACTGGGCCCCAGCTCTGTTCTCTGTGGTCAATAACTTAAGTAAGCAGTGTCTTCAGAAGTAGTACACGGCTCTCAGTCTGTGGAGAGTAACCAACAGCCTTGGCAATAGTCTGTGGTGTTTTGGGGGAGAATACATGGGACTACTTTGATCAACGGACAACTCAACAAGATTTGATCCATCCCTGGTACTGGAGATTTTGCTTGTTCGCACACGATGTCTCATTGAGCCCTGTTTCCCCCATTATATGGTTACTCCATGTCTTAGTGTCTACCTTTCAAATTGTCCTGTCATTCACATAGACTGAAAGGTAATGTGTTCTATCACACTTATTATCAAGCTCCATTTCTTTCCATAGTATCATTCAGCTAAACCTTTGTACTCAGCTTTTCCTCCTTTTTGTCCTTTCTTTCTCTGAAAACTAATTTTGGTTCTTTTTTTTTTTTAAACAATGACATTAGCAAATTCTCTTTCATACTCTGGATATGGTTTTTTCATGGTTTCATTTTGTAGCCTCTTTGCTTCATCATAATGGCTCTTTATTTTGTAGGGGAAGCATTCGTAGAACAATCTCTTCCAAACTTAAGAGCCTTGATCAGACACATGTATTCTTTTCATAATTTTTATCCCTTTTGGAATCTCATTAACATTTCTCCATTATATTCACCTGTATCAGGAGCATGTACGTATATCCACATATGTATGTATATATAAGTATGTATGTGTGTGTGTGAGTGTATATGCACACATACAAGGGTATGTAAATACACGTTCTGACTCTTAGGTCAGGTACTTCATTCTATATATTCCGCAGGAGTGGGTACTTGGTGATGCTCACTGCTCTTGTCTTTTTGATTCCCCCTTCAGCGACTGCTGTCAGGGCCTCCCAGCTACATGATAGATGACTAATCTACAAGCTAGCAACTAGACTCTGAAATCTCAGTGAGGATGTTATAAATCTAGCAGACACTGTAAGCCTTCCAGCTGGCCTAGAGATAAGCAGGGTGACATTTAATCTCCCCCACAGCCTGCCAGTTAACAGATACATATAGATGACTGTGGAAGTCCATTCATATGCTGTATGTAGGAATGCAGACTGCATTAAAATACCACCGGGAGGAAAGTGCTAGGGCCAAATCAGAAAACTCTCTGGATCAAAAAAAAAATCAATAGCGGATTTATACGATGCATATTTTTGAATGTTCACTGGAATTCAAAGGAGGTATGTGTAATTGACGTAGCATGCTTACTTTATTTCCAGAAATCTAAGGTCTGGCTT
Source organism: Microtus oregoni (assembly GCF_018167655.1). Classification (NCBI taxonomy): domain Eukaryota; kingdom Metazoa; phylum Chordata; class Mammalia; order Rodentia; family Cricetidae; genus Microtus; species Microtus oregoni. Next base: position 7,741,470 of record NW_024543073.1, on the reverse strand, counting down.
TGAAAGTGGCTCCAGGGCATATCCATCAGCACTGAACCTTGAAAATCTGTCCGCTGAATCAAAGGAATGATGAAAAGCACAGGACAAATATGACACTGGCTTACAGTGTGCAGACACCCATGACTCTGAGCTCGACGGCTCACAGTGGAGAAAAATGTTCACCGAGAGGCCTTTTGTGGCTGAGAGTTCTCCATTCACTGCCTAGAACATAAAAGTGAGCAGACAGAACTATGACCAACTGGATGAAAGCATCATCCATTGTTATTCGCTTAATATGCAAAGTGATATGGATGAAGAATGTGCTCCACAAAGCTTTTCTGGTCAGAAGCAAGCAGCAAAGCAGTGGCTGATGGAGCTCTCACATTGTAATAGTACGATCCCAATACTTTAAAAATAGTTGTGGTGGGCATGGTGGCACACACCTTTAATCCCAGCATTCTGGAGGCAGAGGCAGGCAAATCTCTGAGTTCGAGGCCAGCCTGTTCTACAGAGTTAGTTCTAGGGCAGCTAGGGCTACACAGAGAAATCCTGTCTTGAAAAACAAAGCAAAACAAACACAAAAACAAACAAACCAAGAGTGGTCCTGGCCATGTTTGGCCTTTAAAATACTATGAAACCGTGGATTGTCTTTCTCCCATCCAGCTGTTCTTGGCTCCCCACCTTCTCCTTTCTATGTCATCTTCCAAGGTGCCTCCTCTTTTTCTCCTTCCAGTCAGCACTAGTTCCTTTCCTAAGAAATCCTTTCAGAAAGAATCAGTCAAGCACACTTTAGTATGATATAAAATTTATATCATTCTATTTACAGTTAAATTTGGCATTGTATGTCTTGAACAGGCAGGTGTGTGTCTTGTCACTCTGAGTAGACATTAAGCTTTCTTAGAATTTCTTCTCTAGTTTCACTAGAATCTTTGTATTTATAGATGCTGAATGTTTCCAGAATTAAAACATGTTTCCTGTACTCCAAATATTTACCTATAGACTGATATGTGTATATATATATATGCATATACATATGTATGCATATGATATATATGAATATATAGTCACTGATAACTGTAGATCTCACCCTTCTTCACTTTTGTAACAGATAGAGACAATTAGAGAGACCCACAAGTGGTTAAAATGTAGAGATAGAATAAGTGAATGTGGGTTCCAATGCCAATTGATTTATCTGTGATACACGCTCCATCAGAGTAAACTGTAGAAGTGGGTCAGAAAACTTGTAAGAGGCCAATGCCCAGGATGACTGCTGCCTGACAGTGTCTTACAGACGTGACAGAGAACATGTACCCATGATCTCTTCAATAGTATGATTGCTTGGACGAGACCAACATAATGACGACACCAGCTGGCACACTAATGTGGAAGGGATCTCATCCTTAGATAAAGAGCTACAAGCAGTCAATGTTACAGAGAGAGACAGACTTAGTTTTCTTCAGGAAGAAGCTCCCACAAGTATTTCTAATCCCAACTGGCCAGCCCTGGACACTTGTGCATATGCGCAATGTTAACGGAACTCAGTAGTGTGTGTTTGTTTGTGCACACATGTAACAATAATTATTGACAAAGAGATCATGAATTTGGAAGGGGCCAGGAGGAGTTTGAGGTAGGGAAGAGTGATATACATACAGTGTTCAGGATAAAGTTCTCAAAAACTTTCAAAAGCATTAATGGAAAAATCTTCAGCTTTCCTTCTGTGATTAATATTTATATGCTATATTCTGAGAAAGCTGTAGAAACCCAGATAAGACAAGAAGCAGGGGGAAAATAACACAAGTTGATAGCAATGATGATACCATAGTCTTCCATTTCTATAGATTCTTGATTCTTTGTCAAATAACTAAGGAAAGACGAATAAAGGGAGAGGTAGAAATAATAGAAAGAATAGAAAAGGCAAGCAGATATATAAGCAACAGTTCCAAAGGAAGACAGTAAAAATAGTGAGGATTAAGGAAATGGAAAGAAAACTTACAGGTGGGCATGGTTACTGACCAAACAGTGCACTGGGCAGAGGATCAAATAAATATTTACAGTGTTGGCGTGGCGTGCTTGCAGCCGTCCATAGGTTGTGGCCTGTTTTGACTCGTTCTCTCCCATGTCAGTTGGGGAGGGAGCTGATAGGCTACCGGTGCTCCAGTGGATGGTCCACAGTCATGTTCACACTGGCAGAGGTGAATGAGTGCGGGTCAAGAGCACTTGAAGTGAGAGGGGGAAGTGGTAGGGAAGAGAGGGGGAGGAATTGCAAGTGGTGGATTTGATCAAAACTCATCAGATACATGTATGAATATTAAATACAATAGTTTTGAAAGTTCTCAAGAGAATATCCCCTGTTATGGAATTCATTCTGCTGCGGAGCTGGAAAATGCATATGAAAATATTCTGCTTGTTCCATGTCAGGGGTCATCAAAAGTCCTCAAGTGTTTAGATCACTGCTTTGGGGTAGTGGGCAGCTGGTTTGATATGACACCTGAACTGTGACCTCCTCTAACATCTAAATGTGTTACTGACCAGCTGGATCTTTTTGTCAATTCGAGAGGGAATTACGGGTAGGTGAAGAGTCGATTTTCTGGTACTGGTGCCTCCCAGTCTCTTCCCCATTCATTTCTGGCTGCAGATGGGCAGTGATGATGGTTTGCTGCTTCTCTAGTGTCTCTGCTCTGGTGTAGGTTTCTGGGTGCTAAATTCCTAGCTCTGTTGTGACAAACATTACAGATCATGCCCAAGTCTAGGAAGTTGGGATTCCTAGATTTTGATGGCCGATACGATCTGGGCCTAGGGTGTCTCTCCTGTTTCTTGTTATTTCTGCCCTGGGCATTCCCTGGAACTCTCTAGCTGCCTCAAGTCACTGATGCCCCTGTCAACACTGCCGCCCTCCTGGTGGTGCCGTTGGTTTGAGGCTGCCTCCCCTGCCACCACCTTTGTTTCTGCCTCTTTGCTGCTGTTGCCTCTATCCCTATGGTTGCTGTAGTTGCCGCTACCGGCGTCACTATGGCTCATCTGCACAGCCATTGCTGCATTCTTCTTCAAGTTACATCTAACTCTATTGAAGAAGATGATCAAAAGAGGCAAGAAAAGATGACCCAAGAGAACTGTGTTTGTTTATTTATTATTAAACCCAGCGTTATAGTATAGGATGCTCTTTAGCATAGGGTGTCTCCCAGTATGCTCAGAGAGAACGTACATTTCCAGCTAGGAAAGCAGTGTTTACATCACTCAGAGAAGACCTTCATTCAAATGAAGGACTGCTCATACCAGTTGTGGCCTTGTCCCCTTTGCAGCAGACACGGATGTCCTCTGCTAAGTCACAAGGGCAAGGCCTACTTTTCCGGCACGTGCAGAAACAATGGCATGATCCTTCAGCTTTACTGAGACATGCAAAGGTGACAAGTCCAGGTCAACATGTTTGAGACAGTTGTGATTTGGGCACCACACAACTTAGGAACCAGGGCTGTCCTTGAGGCATCTGTGGGGAGGGATTTAAAGTGCCTGGTCCTGGCGTGAAGGGAGTTCAGCTGGCCATGAAATTCACTGCCAGTTCTCACGCAGGGAAATCTTGGTATCAGAGAAGGCTCTAAGCAGTTAGGATGTCAAACTGCCCCTCCCCCAGCAACTTAGCTTATTTTAAGGGAAAAAAAATTACAATGATGTTTAAATATAGACATCAAAAGCAGTGACTTCTGACATTGTTTAACTCCCACCTGATACCCCTGGAAGACGGGGCTCCTCCATACCAGAGCTGTCGTTCAGGACCTGTTTGTTTAGAAATGACACTCACCTCAGGTAAAGGGTAGGTGATGATCCGCCTACTCAGAAATGTCAGTATTAGCAGAACCCTGAAAGCAGGTAACAAAAGGTTTGAGGGATAAGATGTGTGGTAAAGCACACGAAATCTTTAGAAGGCTTTTTTTTTGTCGCTAAGTGAGAGGAGAGCTTCTTCCTAATTAAATTACATTCCTATTAAACATATTTTAGAAGCAGAGTTTTAATTTAGCAGTGTTTCGCTGGTGAAAGCATAATCAACCTTTTTCAAGATCCAGAAATTAGCCCCTGATCTTCAATACTTGTGCTTTTTGTCCTGCACCTTTGCATGTAGAGAACACGTTCCTGTGTGGGCCAGAATATTCCAGCTTGAAGCAGTAGTGCCGTAGTGACCTGGGCGAATCACTGAATCTCTTCCAGCCTCTCTTCCAGCAACTGTAGGAAGGAAACATGACATCGGTCCTATCTTATAAAGGTGATCATTTCCATTTCTAAAGGCCTGCCCCATTTCAGCTACTTGCTGTGCCTATGGCACACATTATCATAAATTTCTCATCTGTTCTGCATGGCAGGAATAATATTATCACTCATCTTTTACAGATGTGAAAGCTGTACCTCAGGTTTCCTCAGTAAGCCTCCCACGTTCACAGAGCTAACATGTGGCTACAACAGATTCAAAAAGAAACCACTTCTTTAGTTCTTGTGGTGTGTGTGTGTGTGTGTGTGTGTGTGTGTGTGTGTGTGTGTGGTGGGGGAAGGCACCTGCCATAGCAAGCATGTGGAGGTCAGAGGGCACTTGTGGGAGAAAGTTCTTTTCTTTCAGCGTGGAGGTCTTGGGGATTGAGTTCAGGTTGTCAGGCTTAACATTCAGTGTTTTACTCACAGAGTCATCTCTCTAGATCCATAGCAGGTTCTAAAACTTCAGATGTATGTTCAAAAAGTCCTGGAACCTTGAAAGTCACTAAACATAATACATGTGAACATTTTGAAATTTTCAGTTTTCTGAAAATGCATGGTTTGCTGACTCCATACTAATGGGTGTGAAGTTGTTATCATGTATTCATTGAGTTCTGGATAATAAATACTTAACTTTGAGCCAAGTATTAACTTATCTATGAGATTAGGGATTCCCTCTAATGGATGTTGTATAAGGTGTATTATAAGGAAATCTTAAATATACCCGAGTAGGAGTCTTTGCCATTCTTAGAATCACGTGTTCTTTTTTATTCCATTTTATAGAGGAAAGGAATAATGGATCAGATTTGCTAATAAAAATTGAATGACTGTTTTAAGAAATAAAAGCCAATTGCCCATAACACAGCCTTCATGTAACACTCCCGGAAACATGAATAATGTTATAAAAACTTCAGAGGAGAGGAGAGAACTATCCTACAAGGACCAGCATATCTCTCCTGAAGGTTCCTGCGTCATCTTTGCTACTGACCAACAGTTTAACCCCCCATCTGGCTCTTGAATGTTTATTTTTAGAGTCCACAATGACCAACAGGATTGTTAAAACTTACTTGAAGAGTTTACCCTTGATTCAGAGACATAAAACTTCTGGGTGAAGATTGTTTGGAATTCTCAGAACTGTTCTGAAATAAGCACCAAGTTTTGAAAAAAATAGTGTTCTTTTCTAGGGCAGCCTCCTATTTCCACAGAGAGGCACCAGCGTGAGATATCTCTGTTTGTCTTGCCAAGGAAAGAGTTATGGGAGTCAGGCTATCAGGTAGCCAGTTAATCTCCATGACAGGTTAACATTCAAGAAAGGCTTTTCCCTTGACATTTTCCAGAACTGCTAAGTCTCTCAGTCAGCAAAGCTCTGCACAGGAATCAGCTGAGCCCAGAAGTGAGCTACCTTTTCTGTTTCCCTGTGCTTAAAGTTCAGATAAAAACACCTGCTCTAGGAAGAAATTGTGAGATGAAGGCTGTGCATGTAATACCTGTGCATCCTCTGGCATAGACCAATTCCCACTGCTAAATCAACCCCATTTTCCTAAATAGGACCTTCAGTTGTTCTTGAAGACTCAGTGTGTTTTATCCTGATGACCCATGTAAATATCTAAAGAGTTCAGAAGAAAATGCATTCAAATTCAGAAAGGATGGAAGATGTTGGATCTTCAAGCCTTTATCAAACATCTTTAATGGGAAGAATATAGTTTTGTGTAGGTTTGGCAAGAGAGTCATGTTGGGGTCCAGGGGGTGTCTAACACAGTGAGAAGTAATGCCATCGGAGAGCTAACATGCTACTTATTTTGAACCTCTTTAGTTGGGTGAATGTGTGGGCCACTCATTCATGGGTTTTATTAAAAATTGTGTGAGCTGGGCTAGCATAGCTATGCCTAGTTCTTCTCCCAGGAATATGGCCACATTTGGGTCCATGAGCGAAGGCATGAGACTCAGCATAACCAGGCTTAGCTTTGCTGGATCCAGAGCTTGAATTTGGCTGAACCTTGAAGACAAGATAGACTAAACAAAATTAATTACGCAAGAGATATTTACAAGGAAAATGATGGGCACTTGCTCCACTTTCCTATGTGTATTCGGTCATTGATTTTGAGTAGCAGATGAAAGGGGCAACTTTACATTGTCTCTGAAGCTTTCTTTCCACAGCTATCCAGAACCATGATACACCTTAGCAACAAAGATGCTTCTCAGCCACATGGCTGGCCTACCTCTGGGCAAATTTCAGGGCCTAGGGTAAAGGTATTCCTAACAGAATACTTTTATTATAAACCCTCACACTTTGGAAGGTAGAATTAATGTCTTAAGCTCTGGAGACTCAACTTGGGCTCCCCAAGTTGAGTCTCTGGCCAGTTTCTTCTGATAGAATCAGGGAGTAGGGCTTATTCTCTGACAGCTGATCTTAGACACGTTGTTTAATGTGTGCTGCCTTTATCTCCCTGTGAGTAAGGGCATCTCAGGTAAGTTTCTTGTCTACCTCTGTCTGGGGTATAGGAGTCTGCAGGTGTAGGTGTGTGTGTGTGTGTGTGTGTGTGTGTGTGTGTGTCTGTGTGTCTGTGTCCTGCTCTTCTCCAGCTCCCCCTTTCTTGGGATGTTTGTCCAAACTCCTATTGGCCTCTTTTCCTATCCAAACTTCTCTGTTCTGAAAAAGAAGATTAGGTTTGAATGGGTCATTGTTTTTTGTAAGACAAACGATGTCAATAAAGGCAGGGGATGACCTACTTCTGAAGCTGACATGCAAGGAGGAGTTTATGGCTTTGTGCTCCTTAGACTTAACCAGTTTTCCTTCTTGGAATGTGTTTTATGGAACCTGACTAATCACCCTGGCAATACCTTACCAAAGTCTTTTTGGCTGTAGATCAAAGCTTCTACTATTCCAGCCCATGAACTCTGAGAACCCAGGTACTGAGAGCATAGGTGCTGGAGAAAGTATGTATAAAGATTTTTGGCTTTAGTCTCTGATAGAAAGGGAGATAAAAAACAGGGATAATGAGTTGAGGGAAGAATTGCAAGGAACCGATGCATGGGAAAAGATGCCCAGCCTTCTTAATAATCAAAGAAGTATAAATAAAAGTAACTATGCAAAATGCTATCACCTTCACCTCCAGTTGCATTTCCAGGAATGTAAATGGTTGGCCAAACATGGTGTATCTTTGAGACTGAGAAATTGGTATACTTTTTCCAGCTCCCAGGCAGGCACAGCCTTTCTGATAAGCACAGCCATGCAAAATATATAGATAGTCAACAGTTCTTAGTTTAGGACTTATCTTTAGGAGACAACTACACATTATATGCACAAAAGGACAACACACAATGCGTTTGCAGAAGTGTGTTCATGGAGGAAAACCAGAAGCAATGCTAGGTGATTGGTATACTGAAGTGTGGCCCAGTACCTACTGTAAAATCCCACAGCAGCAATGCTAGGTGATTGGTATACTAAAGTGTGGCCCAGTACCTACTGTAAAATCCCACAGCCTCAACCTATTATGTAGCTCTTTAGATTTACTGCCATGGGAAATTATTCAGCGATGCAAGGCAGGGTGTTAAATAGGCTCACATTCACCTGCGCCCCTAAGGCGACGTCGGTAGAAAGGTGACACGTCTACTTAAATCTGAGCAGGAACATTTGGAGTGCCTCGTACCTCCTTTCCCACACAACTCCCCACTGTGTGCTTTATCCACGCCATCCTTGGGGGAAACTTACACAAACTTTCTTATTCTTAGCAAAAATGAAGATAATAAAAAACCAGCGTCTTTGAGGTTACTCGGCGAATCAAGCAATGAAGCACATGTCAAGCACCTGGGACCGAATAAATGAAAAGGGCTTTGATTCCTTGTCCATTCAGAGTTTCAATTTTCTTTTCATTATAGAAAGACAAACAGCCGTGTTCTTATGCCCACGATTCAAAGGGAGACAGCGATGTGAGTTTTGAATAGCTTCCTTTTATTTTTGTGCAGAAAGAGTCCTCGTTCCAAGTATGTGGACTAGTATTTTCCTAAGGCGACAGCCCGCCAGAAAAGGGCCATATTGAGTCACTGTTTGCTGAAGCTGGGAGCAGAGATTGAGTGACCAGTGCTGATGGAGGGCCTAAAATAATATCGCATTCTTGTCATCATTAGGACGTTAAGACCAAATGATTTTGCGTAGATCCGCACTTCCCCTCCTGGTTTGGAAGAACAAAGCTTTTGTTATTTATGCTCTTACACAACAGAGCTTTGTCCTAGGCCCAGGAATACATGAAGCAAGGAATTCCTCAGGCCATCTAACTAATGGTAGAAGCTGTTCCAAGTGTCTTTAATCACCTGCAGAAGACCTACATAGTCCACTAAGGGTGATGGACAGATTCAAGAGTACAATAGCCAATCAGGGGTAGGACTCAATTCTGCCCTACTGCATTGAACTTGGTGGGCTCCACCTCCTGCAAACTCCCCTTGGGCCCATTTAGCTCTAAAGAAAAAAAAAAAGTAGCAATTCCCCCTTTTCTTTCTATATCTAAGGTTAAAAAATGAAATGGTAATTTTTTTATGATTTTACTTTGAAAATTTCTGATCCATGGATAATTATTTTAGTTAATTTTGCACAATCTATTTTTTGGAACTGCTGACAGTATAGAATGAGGGATAATCACGGCTCAAGGACTTTCGTCACTCATTAAAGGGTCATTAGGACGAGCAGGAATTAGACCATCAGTGTCTTGTATTCTTCCTCTCATTTCTTTCTTCTACACACAACCCCTGACTTGTTCTCATGCCACCACACCTATGTGCAGTTTTCATCTAACAATAAACCAACTCTAAAGTGAATCTGTGGAGCTGGGATCGATTCTGATTCCCAGGAGTGGTAACTAGTGAGTACTAAGAACAATAAGGCTCCAGACTTTGTGTTCCATGGTTTGCACATATTGTTTTGCTGTTTCTCAAGGGTAGCCCAGAAATGGCTTGCTTTACCAGCCTGGCTGGGGAACTGGACAATGAAAATGCATATTCCAGGGTTTTGCTCTCTAGACTGATGATATTGGCATCCTGCGGTGGGAAGCAGGAATCTTCTGCTTTAACACGTGCCTTTTGGTAATCCTTATGCACACGAAGTTTAAAGGCTCCTGCCATTTTCCAGTTCCCATGGGACTCAAATGTAATTTTTTCTTTTTCTTTTCAGTTTTCTGATTTCTGTGCTCACATTTCAATGACACACAGAGAAATGGGAATAAAGTCTCGTGAACTGTTAGGTAGGGAGCAGACCACGTCTCCTTCAGTTGCTGATGATTGCAAACGGGTTTCTATAGCTTAGTTGCCTTTTAGGAGATAAAAACAGCACCTGATTTTATTATAAGAGTAAGAAATAAGTGAGAAATCCCCCTTAGCTCAACGGTGCTACACACTGTGGAGAGGAAGCCTCACAAGTTCCAGGGACAGGGCAGGGCTGTATAGGGCTCCCTGTGGTGGTCCCACAAGGAGAGGTCAAGACTTGACATTCTCCCTGGTCCAGAGCTGTGCGTACAGGACAGGTTTGCTCCTAAGAGAGTATTTCTGATACTGTGGTGTGACTCTCAGGCCCAGAAAGTCCTGTCTGCCTTTCGTGTGTCTTGTAATACTTCTATTAAAATCAAATGCTCCCTGGAAGTTAGTGGGAACATTCCATTGTATTTTCACAGAATGGCTTAGTCTCTTTCTCTGGGAATGGAGAAAAATTGGCTCATGGGCTCCTTTAGGGGAGGAAGTAAGGAATAAAGGGAGGTTATGATTAGGGGGATGAAAATAAATTGATTAGGAGAAAGTTTTACTTTGGTCCTAATCATGGAATTTCTCTCTTAGTTAGTTTTGTATCCCTGGCACAAGTTATTTAGGAAGTAGAGACACTTATTTTCACTTATATTCTTAATATTTGAGTTCAAGACCATCCAATCCAGAGAGAACAGACACAATCTACCTTGTCTGCACCCAAGAGCCTTCCACTCAATGTCATTCTTAAATGCCCATAGCACCTCCTAATACTGCAACCATGGGGACTAAGAGATTCTATCTGGACCCCTGGGGAAAACTCATATAACCAATAGCAATTCTTCCCCAGTATACCCATTTCTTAGGAATCTTTAACCTCTCACAGTTTTCTTTCTCAGAGGATGTACAGTGTAGTCTGGGTCCATGCACTGTAAAAATACTTCAGATAGTAATGCCTTGGAGTCACAAGTGGGCATTGAGAAGGAGAAACTTCATGTCCTGCGGTAGCTGAATCAACAGAGGGGAAGTCGGAGCTTCTAGCCTGCTTCTGAGTCCTAGCCATGCCTGACCTTCCAGTGTGTTTTCTTCCATGAGAATGAAGGAAATTTAGCTTAGTCTGTTCTACTCTTTGCCAGGCCCCATACAATGCTCTAGATAGGTGATGATTTCTAGCAAACATAATGAGCTTCATGGCATTCCTTCCTCAACTCAAGAAAGATTAGAGGTGATTTTCTAACTCTGGCAAAAAAATCTATCTGTCTGTAGGTCTGGATATAGCTGAAGGGTATTTGTATGGAAGTGGAGGGAGGTGAGGGTAAAGGCCTACTGTGAGAGAAGAGGTGAATGGATAGAAGAAATAATGAACGAATGAAGCCTATACTCCTGGAGGGAGGCTGCTCCCTCTAAGCTGATTGATCCGTTCTTCTGCTTCTCAAAGAGTTTATTAAAACCCCTGTTAATAGTCTCTTTCATGAAGAAAACTCTCAACCGAGGGAGGAAAGGAATAATTAGCTTCAGTGTTCTCTCATATTTAAACTGGGGATTCAGCATGAGTTGAGACATGGTTCATGTGTTTTGGATAATCAGCACAGTTCAGGAAAGGCACCCTCATTCAAACCTTTTTTGGTTAGGATACCAGGAATGAAGATTAATGGCCCCATTATTATTTTCTCTTCGTGCAAGACTTTTTTACTTGCCTGAACTGCGTGCCAACTATCCTATGAATCATGTCCACTTCAGTTACCCCGTCTTTGTCACGTCCCAGGAAGGTATGCCGAAGCGATGCACCGGATGCAGGTTTGGTTTCAAAGTGCCTCGTGACGACCAGAAGAAAAGCGACAACCGTGACTTAGCATCTCACTGTGCGCTGATCTCAGAGTCATCAAGACAAACATCTTTTGTATAAATTTACCTCAGGCACAGCATGTGGTAATAGCAGAACCATACCAACACACCTGGATGGAAAATAATCCACCTTCATTTTGTATGTTGTGCGATACATTACTATCTTAATAATGAAATCAATGCAACGATAATATTTATTTATTATGTATACAATATTCTTTCTGCGTGTATGCCTGAAGGCCAGAAGAGGGCACCAGACCTCATTTCAGATGGTTGTGAGCCACCATGTGGTTGCTGGGAATTGAACTCAGGATGTTTGGAAGAGCAGGCAATGCTCTTAACCGCTGAGCCATCTCTCCAGCCCTAGTAATACATGTTATGCACCCCCAACATTTTCTCTTACTAAATCGCCAGTCTTTGCCTATCTCACTTCATAACACTTCAGGGAAACAGGCAAAGAACATGGAGGCCATAGCACAATGGGTTTCTCTCCTTGTAAGGCCTTCTTTTGCAGAAAAAGAATCCTGACTTAACATGAATTCATGTTTAAGTATAAGAAGATAACAGTTTTCATAAATCTTAAGTGTGATCTACCATGTAATATATTTTGAAATTCTTTTCACATGCATTATTAGTATCATTCCATATGTTCATTTTCTTAGAAAAGACTGAGTTAAAAATCATTTTGTTAAGCTGAAGTGTAATGAATTTTAGAAAACTGTCACATAGATTATTAATGCAATCCCATACACTAAGCTTCTTAAGGAAGACTGAGTTAAAAACTGGTACTAGTGCTGGGATTGTAGCTCAGTACTTGAGTGTTTGCCTAGCGCGGGGTTCTGGGTTCAATCACCTTTTCTACAAAATTAATAAATGTAGAAAACAAATAATAATAAAACCAAAACCCTCTTTCAAAGTCCCTCCATGTGGTGAGTGTAAATTTGATTTGGAATCTCTGTGCCTAGAAGAGTTTTGTTATATAAATCAAGAACACAAGTCAGTCCCCACAGTAATCACAAACTCGGGTCTTTAGTATTCATACTTTAATTTGAAGTATAACACTTTTTGTTAAGGCAAGGCAAGTCTCATTGACTTTTATTTTTCAAGTAGAGTTTTTATACTGTTCTGGTTGTCAGATGTTCCCTACCAGAGAACAGGTTCTAAAGCTTAGGTTTCTTGGAAATGAGTTTAGCATTGTGAAAATGATACAGCTGTTTGTCCCTGCCACATAGAATGGTTAATGTCCTGCCAGTTCTAATTGGCTTGAAGAACCAATGTGGTGGATCTGACTATATCAGTTACTTGTGAGAGACTTCTTTGGCTCTATAAACTGCAATGCCAGACAAAGTAGCTCACGGGCCCATAAATGATTCTTGGCCCAAGTTTGGGGACATTGTCAGCCAACCATCGCTGCTCTGATATTTGAAATTTGCTGATGCTCTTGGGCCAGAAAAGAATTTATATCCATGAACTACTCTTCAGTTCTTGAGATTGTCTTAGTCCCTGGCCCTAAGGTTGAGGTCATGAAATATGACTAAGAACCGGATTCAGATGTTTCGATATCCCTTGGTTTCCACAGCTTCTCAATACCTGATGTAATAACTGTTAGAAATGAACTGGTGTCAATGTCAGGGAATAGTCTCTCAAGCTAGAACCTTTCTAATACAAGATGGTTCAGGTTCCAGAGTGATATCTGTTATCACTGACTCCGACATGCTGGGCTAACAATTTTAGGCAAAAGAAAATGATAGTATTGACATATGTATTTTATTTTCTTCTTCCTTGATTTCTTTTTAATAGGGCACAGGACAAATGTGATTATACATACAAATGACTCAAACTGAATCGTACTTCATACCAAGCTGTCTCTTTCATTGTTTAGTGTTGAGTCCCCAATCTGTATCGTAGTACCAGTTGCTAAGTCTAAACCCCCGGAAAAATGTCCTATTGCCAGAGCTATCTCAAAGTACCGTGATTATGATGATTCTGGGAGGGAAAGCTCATGGCATTAGTGTATTTGGGATGAACAGTAGTTACTAAACAAGGAACCACTTGGACCTCAGTCAGCCACAACTTGTGGTGTCTCTGTCAGGGGGCTAGGGGTTGGTTATCTGTTGACAGGGTGGAGAGTATAATAGCTGTAAAAGCGTCGCTTCTGGACTTGATGTACGGCTGTTGGCCACTGTCTTGGCTGGTGACATAATATTTTGTAGAACTGAGCTCTATCCAGTGGAAACTTTCTGGAGAAAAATAAACATGCAGGGACTTCGGTGCCTCAGTTTACCATCAGGGGTGTCTAGCCTGTTGCCTGTGGTCTGCATGCATGGCAAGGTAGCTTCGCATGTGGCTTAGCAGGAGACCGTCCATGTACTTACACAGTGTACGATTCTTGGCAGCTTATTTTGTGAGTCAGTTGTATAGTCTGAGTGTGCATTTTGAGAAATGTTCTGTTTACAGTGTCAAAAGATGGAAGGTACCTGCTGACGAGGCTTGGCCTTGTCTGTTGAAACAGGGGTTGGAAATGAGACTTCAAGAGGGATTTAGTGAGATTCTTATTACCAGTTAAAATCAGGGAGTTTGAATTGAAGATTCGCCAATATTAAGGGTGTGTTTTTTTCCATTTCAAACTAATTAACTTATGTTCTCTTTGACCCAAAGGGACAACAATTTTAACACCTTACTTGGAAATTTCCATTCTCACATAATCACCATAGACAGCTGCACTGTTCACAAGTCTAATTAAATAAAAAAGTTGTTTAAACAGAGCAAAGTATCCTTTTTCTGGCCAGTCACAAATTGAACAAGTCAAAGAACAAATCCTGGGAAGAAATTGCCCTTGGATGTTTTTTTCTATTATCTGTGTTTTACTGCTTTCTTCCTTGTGTCACATCTCAAGTTAAATTCAGTCAATTATCTCAAGCAAACCAAAAGTATGGAAATCTCTCTCCCATTAGTGTGCTTTATACTTGGTTACCAAGTGAAGCAATTTTTTTTCTCCCTCTGGGAGGCTATTAAATCAAAACACAAATAGAAAATTTTATGATTTCTCTTGCCACTTTGAAAACATAAGTTGATTTAGTTATTTGAAAGGGTTTTTTTTTGCAAGAATTTTTGTTGTTGCTAATATTGTATTTGCTATAAATTTCATTGAAGATGTCCAATCTGCTGGGCATTTGAATTTGTTACCCGGGAAAGAATGTTAAGTATCTAAAGGGGTTTGGGTTATGTGTATCTTCTTTTCCTTTCTTTTTTGAATTTAAATTCTTTTTTGTGCTCACCTGTGTAGTGATTTCAAATTATTTGTAGTTTCTTTAATCAATAAGAAATGTAGAAGAATGGTATAGTAAATATCAGGTGTACTTAGTGATTAGCATTTAGTTGGTAAATAAAGTAGATAATAAATAGTCCAAAATAGTAAAACTCTGTCTCCAGGAGCAATTGCAAAGTCCCCTGATTCTGATACTCAGTATTTTCTGCTTTAGCTCTCTCTATGGAATATTCTTGCAGCCCAACAGACAGAGGAGCAGCACAGCCTTTTGTCTTCCCGGCTCACCCCATGCACAGTTATTTCCTCCCTGTTAGAGAAGCATGCAGCCTGGCCTCTCCCCTCCCTGCCGACCCGGGTGGCCTGTGTTCTCAGGAGTAGATGAACGGGCACTCCTCTCAGAGAAAGTAGCATTGAAACTGTTCCTGGAAAATTACCTATTTCCTTACTCCAGTGCATGTTATTTTAGGGACGCAAACCTCCCCGGACTCATACTTAAGTGTGATCCACAAAAAGCATGGGACAGAGAAAAGTAAAACAAAACAAAATAAAATAAAAGCCTATATAGTTGCAGAAGCAACCTGGTGGGTCTCATTTCCTCTCAACGTTATTCCTGCTAACAATAAAAGGGAAGCTGAAGGTTACCTCAGGTTTGTCTGCGGTCTGGCCCTTTGGTGTCTGGCGTGGCTCTGGTCCTTTAATGTCGACACTTGCTGGGATTGCCACGCCAGGAGATCTTGCTCCAGCTTCAGATTCGTTCCTGCCCGATCACCTGCCCTCCTTCCCCGAGACAAAGAAGCTGTCATTTTTTTCCCCCTCTGGCCTTTCCAGGCAAAGTGACTGTATAGATAAGCAAAGTATTGTGTGGAATATCGCCTCTGCTGGACTCCAGCACAGCCCTTCAGTAGTCCAGAGCCAGTTAGACTTGTTATGAGGAGCTAACTGATTGGCTGGATCCGGGATCAGTTTCATAGATTATAGCCAGGCGGTTGGGAAGCGCCAGCCCTATAGTTGCCGTAGTGCCGAGGCTTGCCAGTTCCTGTCTTAGTGCATATGTTGTTGTCATTGAGACCTAGCACGGCCTTGGATGTTTCTGTCCTAAATAGCTGACATTGCATCTTCAAGACCGTGTGAGTAATCCAGTTCTTTTTTTTTTCCCCCGAAACTCAGGAAATTAATTACATGCCCTGGGAGGGAGTGATTGCAAGGAGAAAATACCGAACTAGCGGATAATTCGTTTTCAAGGTGCTTTGCTGTGTGTATCAAGTTCAGTGCGATGAATCTTAAAGCTTCTGGGACCTGGCAGGGCTATTCCTGCTTTTTCCCCCCACTGTGAACCCCAGCCAAGTCGCATTTGAAGGCAGCTTCTGGAGGCGTCTGCTAACCCTGTTTGTTTTATGGGGATCTATAAAGTGATAAAGTCCGACAGCCAGCCAGCTGAAACAGAATGCAGGGATCTCAAAACAGACGTTTAAAGACCCAAGTCGGGCAAATTGCAGAGTTTCCTATCCACTCGGTCCAAAACAGAGTGAAGAGCAGTGCAATCTACCCTCACCCCCAGGGAAATAGGTCCACACAGTGAGAGTGCTGGGCAGGAGAATCCGGGGCTGGAGTATTCCTTCTCTGTCAGCTGAAGTTCATTTCAGATGCACACCACAAATAACTAACAGAATTGGATGTGTAAAAATGTTCTTTGGGGGATTTGTTTATTTGGTGGAGGGCTGCATGGGAAATCAGGGGCTTATTTTCAAACACTGTGTGAGAAGATTAAACACACACACACACACACACACACACACACACACACACAGCCCTAAGGGTGGAAAGTCTGTGGATTGGAGTGTGGTAGGAAAAATCACATTTACCCTGGAAGGGTTTGTTGGGCTTGTGTAGCTAGTGGGGTAGTGGCTGTCGTTAGCGAGGTTCAGGGTAAAGCTGGGACAGGCTGACAGGGGGAACTAGAAAACTTCCCCTTCCATTCTCCTTCTCTAGCACATGCGTTGGCACTGAAATTACGCTGAGCATGAACCGGTAAAGGCAAGCAGTTTGTTTTGCTTTCAAATCACTGTAGATCTCCTCCGGCCTTTAACTCACAAAAAATGCTAATAATAGGGCTTTGCTTATGGTGTTAGTGCCTATAAAATTTTTCATCCTCTCAAATTACATATATATATATATATATATATACACACACACACACACACACACACACACACACACACACACACACACATATATATGTATTTCTGTATACAGCTTAAAGCGAGATTATTTCTTGTAGTTTTTGGCTGGTTTTCCAGGTTGCTTTGCATCCAATTTTTTTCTCTTTAGACTTGTTGATTCAAATCCATATATTTGTGCTATGTATGTCTCAAGCACCAAGAATTTGAAGAGTTTGTAACACTCTGGGTTTCTGTGGCAAATATAAATTCCTAATAGCGACAGCAATTACTTGCCAAGTCCTATACAAATAGCATGTATGGACTCAAAGCAGTTTAATTTGTGTTGTGCATATTGAAACAGCAGACACGATCAGCCTGTAAGAGAGATATATTCATTATGGCTTTACAAAATTTTAGTTTTAGATTAGATGTATTGTTAAAAGTGTCTTTTTCTTTCTTAACAACCATCCCTTATAGCTTATACCAGAGGACAAAACTTATTAAAAGACATGTCAGCGTAGGATTCTTGTCTGTATCAACCAGCTATACATAAGATAATTTTGAAAAGTGGAAATCTAATACAATTCATATAAATGCATTTATTTGGTGAAGAAATGGCATAATGAGTTCCTTCATGGTGACAATTAAAATAGAGAGTTCATTCATTAAACTAGCCCAGGATGCTAGGAAAGGTGGTTGACTCACTTTTAATTTTTCATTCTTAATCAACTCTATCAGCTGGAGAGTGGGAGAGATGCTTCTGCGACAGTGAGACAACGCTTCCCCAGGTGTTTGTGGCCATCTAAGAATGGGACACGGTGGGTGGACGCTGCCTCAAGGGGGACTGGCTTTTGATACCTTTCTCAGCTGCCTGTCTTATCCAGGGTCACTGCACAGCTTTTATTGCAGCCCTTCAAAAATATTTCTTTTATACTGAGATTATAATATACTTGGATCATTTCCCTCTTCCTTTCCTCACTCCAAACCCTCCCCCACACCCTCCTTTCTCTCTTTCAAATTCATGGCTGTTATAAGATTAATTGTTGCTACATGCATGCACACACACACGTTTCTATATGTGACTGGTTCAGTCTGTGTAATGTTGCTTATATGATTGTTTCCAAGGTTGAGCGTTTGGTGTTGGATAACAGATTGATGTGCACTTCCCCTGGGTACTTGCAACAGGGACCATAACAACAAGCCTCGGCAGCTTTTGCATCCTTACCTTTCTCGACCCTTTTCTTCTTATTCTTCACAGTGCTTTTCTTGGGCTCTTACTGGGATAAATTAAATAACTTATAATTATTTACCAAACACAAATTTGTGTATACAATTTACAAAGTGTTTGGAATCAGGAGTCAGAGAGATTCTGGTGGGTCAGCACAAAGACATTTTCATCTTGTGTTGGCACTTTTAGGACCGGTCTCAGCCCTTTTGGTACAGGGCAAGAGATCAACAAAAGAAATTCAGGGTTGCCAGGGGTTCAGGGGACAGTGGCCTGTGGGAAAAAGAAAATATCTCTCCAAAAGCAGCAACTGATCTTTCATCTCTGTTCCTCTCTCTTTTTTAAAGTCATTTTATTTTGGCTGACTGGGGGAACTTCTGTTGTAGAGACGTTTCTGTATAACTATGCATGTCTGCCCTAGACAGATGGATTTGACAAAAGATGTGTCCAAGAAGGAACATATGACATGATGAACTTGCTAAGTGGCATTTGGAAATTATTAACACTACCTACTAGTGCAATGACATAAATCCAAATTGAAAAAAAAATCTCTTGATTGAACCACATTTTCCAGTGTTATTTTAAAAGTTTGTCTTTTGAAAAAATCTAGCTCTTCCCCACGGCACTGCTTTTTTGTGGTATGCTCGTGGCTTGCTTTTGCCTGAGGATTTAGTGATTTCTAATGAATGTTTCCAAGAGCTGTTATCCCATCTTCAGCATGCGTTAGAGAAAGAAGGGCAAGACAGATGCATTGCACAGTTGCACTCCCCAAATGTGAGCTACTTCAGACCTATCTCATCCCACTCATGCCCCGCCCCCCACCGTGCTATCCACTGGTCTAAGAGGAGCTCTCAGTTAACTTCCCGGCAATCAATTAGCTCATCTTTATGGCGTCAGCAGGTACAGTTTCCAGGGATATTGATGACCAGCCCAAACTGTCCCCACGGTTTCAAGAATCAGAGTCTTTCAGTGACTCAGTCTTGGTATCCATGGGATCACAGGCAGGTCATGAAATCTTTCTAAGTCTTAGTGTCTGCATGTAAAAAATCAAAATAGAGTAACATGTTCAGAATTTGAATGGATTGCCGAATTTCCACAGGGCAATAAGAAAGGCTTGTGGAGAGGGCATTGTAATACGGACTTTATAATGCACCACACAACCGCACAGGGTTGTTACAGCAGCTTGCTGTACCAGGCTCAATGTCCTTTCCTCCTGGAAGTGGACTTTCAGGAGTGAGGAATACGCTTGAATACTGGTAAAGCCAAGCAAGTCTTCCTTTGGTACTGAAAAGTTCTAAAGGGCTCCAGTCCTTATCTGTCCACAGCAAGAGCATTAAAAAACACAAGTGGCTTTGTTGCGATAAGTACACGTGGACACGGAATGTGCAAACACAGTTAACTCGGTGCCATATAAATGTCATCCACTGCAGCGATTGTCGGTATGGTGTAGAAGCTATTTACAATTTATCACTGTTGAAATGGAAACTCTCAAATACATTTCTGATTGATTAGTTAACTTTCTAGGCTCCAGCCGTTTCTCTCAAGCAGGATGGATTTCTTTAGTCGGAAAGCTTGTGTGATGATTTTTCTTCCACTTAGGCAAACCACGATGGCAACACTTAGCTAAGCATTCCCTCGCGGCCTGAGTTTGGGACTGCCAATGACGTTGTTTTAGAGAACAGCATTTCCTCACAGGAAAAACCGAGTTTGAAAACTCAGAATGACAAATGTTCTTGATTTCTTCTTTTTTATTCCTGTTTTGAATCTTTATTAAATTTCTCCTGTAGAATGTTCATGCAGGTTTTAAGGCAATACTTAGCACTGGCTCTTTTTTTTTTACTGTAACTTTCTGATTTAAGTAGCTTAATCAGCAGGTTTGAATCCCCAGTTTCCAGCTGATTCTACCTCAGAAGACTATCATCCTTTCTGAATACTAGCCCTAATTGTGCATTTCAGTGGTGTGAGAGAACTCTCTAGAAACAAAGAGACTTTATTAATAGTAATTAGAAAAAGGGACCTGAGATCACATTGTCTTGGTTTTCTTGTGCCTTTAGTGATGAGATGAGGTTTTCGTTATTAATTAAAAAGTTTAGTTTAAAAAATAAAGAAGTGCTAACTTTTTAGTAACATCTAGTTCAGTGATGGTCCATAGTTTTGCGCCAGAAAGACAAAAATGAATGAAACATGACTTCCTCACGCAGCCTCATCCTGCAGTTTATGTCATGTTTGCATGACTTTTGGGTAACTCTGCAAGAAGTTGTTCCTTTGGGTTTATTGCTCTCTGCTTAAAGTGTTTAGACAGATTATTAGAAAATGGGTTAGATCAATATGTAAGAGCTAGCCAATAAGAGGCTGAAACTAATGGGCCAGGCAATGTTTCAAAGAAATACAGTTTCTGTGTAATTATTTCGGGGCATAGGCTAGCAATGCAGGCGGCTGGGTGCCAGGGACGCAGCCCGCCACTCCTCACAATACAGAAATATTTTATAAAATAATATTTTTTTGTTGTTTTTTTGAGACAGGGTTTCTCCTTATAGTCTACTAGCTCTGTAGACAAGGCTGGCCCCAAGCACACAGAGATCGGCCTGCCTCTGTTTCCCAAGTGTTGGGATTAAAGGTGTGCATCACCACTACCTGGCCTAAGAGCTGGAATCTTATGTAGCAGTCTTGTTACTATGTTTTCTGGACAAAGGAACGGTGGCCCCAGGGTGTTACTGGGTTTGTCTAATTTTCACACGTAGTAGAATTCATCAGGAAGTCTGTAGTGTGATACTTCTCTCCTACCTGTGGTTTGAATTTCTGTGATTTCGGTTACTGATGGTCTAATCTGATCTGAAACTGTTAAATGAGAATTCCACAGATAAGCCAAGTTCATAAATTTGAAATTGCACACATACCAAATTGCATGATGCTATGCTTTGCTCTGCCCCAGGATGTGATTATCCTATGTCCAGTTGTCCATGCTGCATGTGTGTCCTGCCTTTCAGTCAGTCCACCCGCTTCTAAGACACCTGTGCAGATACAGTGACGCTCCTTTCAAGTAATATCTATTCGACCCAGCGATGGCCCGAAAGTGGAAGAACAGTGCTGTTGAAAATTCTGATATGTCAAAGAGAAGCCATAAAGCGCTTCCTTGCAGTGAAGAGGTAAAAGTTCGTGCTGTAATGAAATAAGCAAACGGCAGGCTGAGGCTGCAACAGCCTACACAAAGAACAGATGAGCAAATGATTTGTCTGTGAAATTATGAAGAAAAGAAATGACGCTGTGCTGCGTGTTGTCACATCTCAGACTGCAAAAGTCATTTATGGTCACTGCACATGGTACATGCTCAATAAAGACTAAAAGGTTGTTATACTTTTGCATGCATGTATAGGGAAAAGAACAGTGTGCAATAGGCTTGGCATCTATGTAGTTTCAGGCATCCAGGTATCATGAGGATACAGAGTATCTCTTACGGACTAGAACCCTGATCTCTTGCCTTATTTTAGGATCTTACATATTAATCAATAGACTTACTGTATAAACTGCATCTACATATTTTATAACTGTGATAATCATCTTTGAGCATGATATTTAATGGAAGATAAGTGAATACAATGTAATATATTAAATAATGATCTAAAATTCTACAGGGAAGGAATACAATTTTGTCATTGCAGAATAATCCCATTTTTATGATTTGAATTTGATTATTTTCTACACATCAGCTCTGGTGGCATTAGTGACCTTAACATTTGCAATCACTTTGCACAGAAATTTCTAATTCCGTTAAAGACCAAAGTGAGTATTATTCTCCCCACATGGTTTCTTTGTAAAGATCTGATTTACCTTTTTGACAGTTTCTTACTTGTGTGTCAAGTAGTGTGGTCATATTCCCCTCCAACATTAGCTTTGGCTCTTCCTCCTCACACAGCCATTCATCACCCTTTTTTGTCTCAACTGGTTTTCCTTCTTTCATGTGTTATGTATGTGTGTATGAGTTTGCATGTGTGTTCACCCACATGTCTATGTGCAGATGTATGTGAGGGTATGTGCTTATGTGTGTGTGCATGTGTGTTTTTATGCGTCTGTGTGGGTGGTATGTGCACACATATGCATGCGTGTGCTTTTGTTTGTGTATACACGTCCACTAATATCTGTGTGAGTGCATGTCCTCATGTGTATGTGTACATGCATGCATGTATGTATTTGTGCCTGTGTATGCACCTGCATGTTTGTGTGAGTGTATATGTGCATGTGTTTGTGCACATGTGTGTAGTAATAAGGAGCATCGGGGCTGCGTCCCCAGTACCCCAGCTGCCTGGCTGGCTCTAGCTTATGCCCCGAAATAGTTACACAGACACTGTATTCTTTTAAACACTGCTTGGCCCATTTCTATCTAACCTCTTTTAGGCTAATTCTCACATATTAATTTAGCCCATCTCTAATCATCTGTGTTGCACCCCAAGGTGCGCTTACCGGGAAGACACTAGCCTACATCCATCCTGGGTCGGAGCTGAATCACGTCTGCCTAGGAGAGCAAAGCATGGCGTCTCTGTCTGAGGCGTCTTACCTCACTTCCTCTTCCTCCCAGTATTCTGTTCTGTTTACTCCACCCACCTATGTTCTAAGCTATGAGCCCAAGCAGTTTATTACTTAACCAATGAAATCAACAGATTGATATATGACACTCCCACATCACTTCCCCTTTTTCTGTTTAAACATAAAAGGAAGGCTTTAACTTTAACATAGCAAAATTACATTTAACAAAACAGTTATCAAGTAAAAATTACAATAATCTTTATCATAACTAAGGAAAACTATAACTATAACTAACTATTCTTAACTCCATCAAAGACTCCAGAAAGATACAATATTACCTAAGCAAACAAGAAATAAGTAACTTTCAAACTCTAGAAATGACAGAGACATTTTGCTGCCTGGACAGTCACCCAAAGTTCCTCTGTACTGTTGGGGCATCCATCTTCGGCCTTCAGGCCCATGGTATCCAGAGACAGTTCCATGAAGCAGGACATTTCAAAGTCAGTTCAGTCACTATCTGTTGTGTCCTGAAGAATGTCTTGCAGACCCTTTCATGAATTAGGAACCCCAAAAGATCATCTCACCTTTAGGCAAGTTCAGTAGTCCTCTCTCTGCGGGTTCTCTGTGTCCAGTTGATGCAATAGTCCAGGCAAGAGCAGTTTCTTGCCCAAATGGCTATCAAACTCCATAAGGATTCTCTTCGATGCCCATCTTCTTCTTGAAGTAGATTGGTGCTGCCAGGAGCAGAGTGTCTCATTGTCATGAAAAGTCCTAAGTTATTAAAACATTAAATGCCATATTCTGCAGTCTTTGAAAGATATGAAGAATGTCTATCTAACTGAAATGTATCTCTATATATCTAAAAAATCTAACTAACATGACTACAAGCTTGACTATTACTGATGATTATCCGTTAACCTATATTTCTTAATTATACATTACATTTTTTAATGAACTACACAATCACAATATCTTAATCAATAGCAGAAATATGCATATACATATAACAAAATTGACCTTAAATCTCTATCAATAAAGCAAAATCTATACTAATACAAATTATTCATATCTATATCATATCCCCCTTTAAATGTTAAAGAACGTTTATAAACCATATTTGGGAACATGGGCACAGTTTTTTCTCTTCAAACTGCTTCCTGCTGAATGGGGGCGTCGTTAATTAGGTCTTTCATGGTATAACCTGTGTGCTAGTTTCATCTCAGTTGGCAATTGAGCAAAGCAATTTTCTGAAGATATTCACAGCAACCCTTTAGGAGGGCGTGGTCCATCATACCATATCGGAATAGAAGAAATGAACAGGGTCTCATCCTCTGTGAAAACAAAATAAGAAACTCCTTTCCAAAGCATCATGTCCTTAGAGCCAAATTTCAAAGTCAAGGCATTTTCAAAATATCTATGTTGGATTAGTTCAGCAGCATTTATAAACAAATATCTTTTAGCAGCTTTTGCTCTTTCTTCAGCATTCAAACAATTCAAAAAGAGCATAATAGCATACAGTATCAAAATTCTCTGTGTATTTTCCATCTTTGTGTGCTTTATTTTAACCTCTATTTCGTTTATTTTTACTTTTATTTTTTATTCTCTGTATATCTTTGTTCTGAACTAGCTCTTGTAGACCAGGCTGGTCTCAAACTCACAGAGATCCGCCTGCCTTTGCCTCCTGAGTGCTGGGATTAAAGGCGTGCGCCACCACTGCCCTGCTATCGGCTATCTTTGTCCTGGAATAACTGTAGACCAGGCTGTCCTTGAACTCTCAGAGATTTGCCTGTCTCTGCCTCCCAGGCATTGGGATTAAAGGCCTGTGCTACCACACCTTGAAGTCACAGAGGTCAATCTCCCTCTGCCTCCCCAAGTGTTGGGATTCAAGGTGTGTACTACCACACCCAGCTACTCTCTTTCTTCCTTATTTTTGTTTTTTACTTTAAGAATTTTAACTTTTAGTCTGCATATATTAACACTGTAAATCATTTAGAAATTTTCTTTGTCTTTGAATCTCTCTTTACTGTATATCTCTCTTTTTCTGACCACATGAGTCTTTAATGTATCAAGTAATATCAGTAGGACTAAAGCCGTGGCTTTGACGGTTGGATGTAGCCCATTCCTTAGCTTTCCAGCCTCATGGCTGAGGTACTGGCTGTAGCCATGTTTACTGCCACAACTCTATGGCATTTCAAGGTCCCTGCCAGCAAGCAAGCTTCAGCAGCCTGTGCTTGCAAACTGCACGAACCGCCTGCATAAAAGAGTCAGAGTTTGCCCTGGCAGGACAGCCCAGAAAGCCGGCATTTTTAAATGGCGCAGCTTTTTTCCTGTTACTTTCCTGTTATGGCTGAAAACGGAAAAGCATGCGTTCAGCTTTTCGTCAACACTGTTTAAGTGTTTTGTGGCAGGACCGCTTAATGAGCTGCAGCGTTTTGCAGCTAAAGCTGAGTCAGGAGGCCTCTCTTAGATGAGAGCACTTGCTTGCCTCTAGCAAGCAGAGTAGACCTCAGAAAACATGCTTTACTCTTTCTCAGGCTTTCGGTGGACTCAGTTATCCACACATCTGGGCGCCATTTGTAGTAATAAGGAGCATCAGGGCTGCGTCCCCAGCACCCCAGCTGCCTGGCTGGCTCTAGCTTATGCCCTGAAATAATTACACGGACACTGTATTCTTTAAAACACTGCTTGGCCCATTTCTATCTAGCCTCTTCTAGGCTAATTCTCACATATTAATTTAGCCCATCTCTAATCATCTGTGTTGCACCCCAAGGTGCGCTTACCGGGAAGATTCTAGCCTACATCCATCCTGGGTCGGAGCTGAATCGCGTCTGCCTAGGAGAGCGGAGCATGGCGTCTCTGTCTGAGGCGTCTTACCTCACTTCCTCTTCCTCCCAGTATTCTGTTCTGTTTACTCCACTCACCTATGTTCTAAGCTATGAGCCCAAGCAGTTTGTTTATTACTTAACCAATGAAATCAACAGATTGATATATGACACTCCCACATCACATGTGAGTGGGGGCACATGTATATGTGTATGCTTATATGTGTACATGTGCAAGAGTGCTTGTGTGTGCATGCATGTGAATGGATGTGAATTAATGTATGTGAGTGCATATGTATGTGTGTGCATGTGTGGGCACACACATGTCTGTGTGTGGGAAAGTCTTATGGCGGTTGTCACAGATACTGCATTTTCATGACTGCAGTGGCTTTGTTTTGTAGTACTCCTTACCTTCTCTTAAAGACACTCCTTCAAAATACATTTAAATTAAAATTTGCTTATAACGATGATGATGATGATGATGATGATGATGATGATGATGATGATACTAATGAAATAGATACCCCACTGCTTCTGTGGTGTCTAGCCTTTCCATCAAATGATAAACATCCCATTCAAGGCTGAGAACTCAGCAGTGTATTTCAACACTGATGAACGGTGAGTCTCTGCTTACAGCACAGTGATGAAAGAGAGTTGCTCCGGTGTGGGGTATATACCTATTTAGGACGCAGTTTAATTACGCATCCATTTAGAGCAGCGTCAGTAGTAGGTTCCACCACTGGGCCTTGTGACTTTCCTAGCCACAGATCTTAGCTGCAAGTGTTGGGTTTTTCCTGGAACAATCATGCCACGCTTGCATCTTGGACTCTCTTGACCGGCAGATTAGTATTGTTGAATGCAGGGTCCAGAGTTTGATCACATCATTGATGACTTTTCTGTACCAAAGTCTGCAGCATTGTCAATGAGAGTCAGCAGGGAAGAAGCTTCCAGCTCAGTTACACCTTGAATTCTATGTCCATTATCTAAAGTGTATGTTATTTTCAGCAATAGTGTCTTACTGTCTAGTTCTAGCGGGCAATAAAAAGCAATGGCAGTAGTCTATTGGTTTAGGAACCTCTGGGGGCTTCCTGACCAACAACTCACAGGGAGATATCTTATACTTGGCAATGGAGTTTTTGTTTAAAGACTTATTACTCCTGGAAGTAATATTATCTATGAATGCTGGAGAGTTCTATTCAACCCCCTCCCATAATTTTTGATTAGTTTATAAAAGCAGTGGGTTCCTATAGTGCTTTCCCTGATATTCTTGTTTCAGTTGGCTCTCCCTATCACTCCTAATTTTTCTCCACTCCTTGCTTTTCTTCTCCCTTGAACCCTTCTCCCTACCATTCACTCCTCTATTAAATCCAACCACTTGAGCATTTCTCTCATTATTCAAATGATGCTCTTGTGAGGCCACCCTCAGCATGTACCACTGCCAGCTTTCCTGTGCTGTGCTTGGGCAAAGGAGTCACCACCTGAGCTTGGCCACTTGTGTCACCTAGTGGGTGGAAGGCTAAGGTCATAGACTCGTTTGAGGCAAGAAGGGAAAGCAAGTTGATTTGGTATTTTTTTAATTTGGAATGTGTGTACCAAGGTACTCATTGCTGAAGCAATGGGTAAAAAACTGGGTGGGTTGTTTACAACTGAAATTTTTCCCTTTCCTGCAAACTCTAAGTCTGAAACCAGGGTGGTAGCTTGGTTGGGGTCTGGCAAGGCCCATCTTCTAGGTTATATGAATGACATATTGTTGTATCTTTGCACTTTAAAAAGAAAAACTAGCTCTCTGGTTTCTTATAAAGCAATGCCCTTTTGGAGGACTCCGTTCTATGATGTAATTTCTTCCTAAAGGTTTTATCTCCAAATACCATCTCATAAGGCCTGAGATGGCAGCGAATGAATTCTGGGGGAAATAAACATTTGACTCATAACGTGATCAACTAACACCACACCTTCACTTCTATTTTGAAAATTTCTCTTTTTTCCCCCAATTTTTTATTACATCTTTGTAGGATATAGTCCTTTTAGATAGCAAGATAAATAAGAAATATCATATTTGTCCTTTAGAAAACAATTAGGGGTATAATTTAACTTTTACTTTTTTATCTGTATGTTATGTCTTTCCCCTAGGCCATAATGATTTAACTCACATTATGTTTACAAAGCTTGCTACAATGTAATGATCCCGTTCTAGTATGAAAAGTGTTTCTGGAATGTTTCTCTCTCCCCACCTTTCCCTCCCATGTGTCCGGTTATTTCAATGTCTTGCTTTGTTGTCTAAGGAAACAGTTTGGAGAAAACTGGCAGCAGTGTTAAAATGGCTTATCAAAATGGAGCCATTCACTAAGTTTTCCTGAGTATTTTATAAACTGTGTGGATTTTTACCAGCAGAAACTGCTTGATTTTTGCCTGAGAGTATCTATACAGCTTTTTGAGGACCTCACCCCACCTTTTTTTTTTTTTTTTTTTTTATGTGGTTCAGCCAGTGTCTGGACCAACGTGAACTTGGTTCAAAGCCTTTCTGTTTTTTTGGAAGCTGAACTTTGTCTCTGCTCCAAATTTCCAGTGATTAATAAGCACATTCACATCGCAAACATAAAAGAACACAGACATCTACTCAGGGAATAAAATAGTTTTCAAATAGCTGCTTTTAAAATCCCCCTACGAACTTTTAATTTCCTCTTAATAAAGCATCATAAAACAAATTTCGCCTTCTTGTATATAGCAGATTCTGATATTTTGTTAGCTGTTGAGCCAATCATAACTTCAACCGACTTAAAAACCAAATTACTTTTCTTTCCTATAAAGCAAATTTACAATCAAGTCATTTAGGAAATAAAGATGACAAACAAAAATCTCTTTTAAGCTTCATTTTCTGACCTAGAAAACATAAGAACGAATTTGTTTTAACATCCTCACATTTATCTGATTGAACTGAGAGTGCCTGTAAAGAATTTTCCCATAACTCCATATACTTGTTTATTTTCCTGGCTCATTCCAAAACCATTTTAAATGCACCACTGCAAACGAGTAAAGTATCAGTCTAACATCTAAGCAATTTTTTTATTTCCTCAGAGCTAAAAAAGAAAAAGAAAACAATAGACACTTAGGATCTTTATCCCAAGGCATTGGAAAATACTGACATGTCTCAACATTTAAATTTAATCTGAAGAATAGATTGTACTTAATAAAGACTTAAAATACATATATTTCTTTTAAAATATACATATTTAGAGAATTTAATGCTAGGATCTTTATCCCAAGGCATTGGAAAATACTGACATGTCTCAACATTTAAATTTAATCTGAAGAATAGATTGTACTTAATAAAGACTTAAAATACATATATTTCTTTTAAAATATACATATTTAGAGAATTTAATGCATACATGCATACTCTCTACCTCCACCTCCGTCGCCAACTCTCTCTAGACTCTCCTCACAGCTGCGTTCCAACTCTGTGCCCCCTTTAAAAGTAAGATACATGAATGAGTCCAGCTGTTTCTGCCCATATGCACCTGAGTGTGGGGCTACCCTCTAGAGCATGGACAATACTGCAAGGAGCCATACTCCTGTAGAAAACTGCATCTGCCTATTCCATCAGCCCCCAACTGTCCATGACCACTCCGTACACAGGAGTGGGACTCCGTGTGCTCTTCCCATGCATTCTGAAACATTGACTGACTTGATCTTTTTCAGCAGTAATGGGTGTAATGCCCCTGGCACGTCTAGAAGATACGATTTTCCATGTTCTCCCCAACCTCTGGCTCTTAAAAATCTTTCTGCTCTTTCTTTATGATGTTCGCTTAGCCATCACAGGGAACTGTGTAATAAAGATGAGCCGTTTGGGACTGAGCACTGCACGGTCACTTATTCTCTCCTCTCCTGTTAGCTGTGACTCTTTGTGGTAGCTACTGTCCACTGCATAAAGAGACTTCTCAGACGAGGAAACTTCTGTGGACAGAGAGCTGGACTAATCTAGGGGTATTGAGGTAAACATTGAGAAGGCAGTTTGATACTGTGCCAATTTCGTAAACAAATAATGGAAACTTCTCTCCTAGTGTGTAAGACCTCCCGGAACATGGATTATGGCCAGGTTACAGCACGAGGCATGATTCCGGCTGTGGAACATGCCTTATGTTTAATCAGCCATTGTTACTCATAATGGTCATGCCACTATTGAACCAACGGGCATATTTTGTCAGGAAGGTCGTTCCTATACCTTACAGAGTTCATGGTCAGACTATTAGTGACTTTTCTTCCCCTGGTGTCTGCATAGCACCTTCCCTGTTAAAATTAGCACATAACGAGGAAGCTTCTAGGTCAGTGCTAGCTTGGTTTCTTCATGTTTTATGACCTAAGTGTGCAATATCTTCAACAATATGGTTTTACTATGAAGTTATTATGGGTAACCAAGAGCAATGGCAATAGTCTGTAATGTTGGGGGGGGGGCTCTATGCCCCTTCCCTGACCAACACTTTTCTTTCATACTTGGCAATGCTTTTTATAAAAATATATCCTCTGCTAGGAGAAATATCTCCTTTTTCAGAGTATAGTTCCATTTAAATTCTCTCTCTCTCTCTCTCTCTCTGTCTATATCTGTACACACAAACACACTGACTTACAGAAGTTTATAACATGCTAGTTTTCCATATTGCTTTTCTAAACATCCTTCGTGTTAGTTATCTGTCCTCAACCTCTCCCCTCCCCTTCACCATTTAAACTTTCCACTTTATCCCACTTGCATTCTCCTAGGCCCCTCCCCGAAAGGGTCCCTTCCCTTCCCTTCCGTTATGGCTCTTTCCTAGTACTTCCATCAGCCACGTAGACCTAAAGATTTGACACCAAGATCCACAGATGAAAGGGAACATGCAGAATTTCTCTTCCCGAGTCTGAGGTGTTTTATCATCTTAGGTTGTAAACTAGGGTGGCAACATGTGGATTTAAGATAATATTTTAACATAGTGTCATTCTTAAATGCATGGTATTGAGAACCAGGCTGTTTTGGTTTAGACCCCAGTTCTGCCACTTAATAGCTTGGTACTCTGGAAAAGTCTTTCATCTCCCTCTGTCTTCATTTCCTTATAAAAATGGAGTTATTAAGAGCACCTAAGTACTTTAAGTGGAGATTAAGTAAATTGATATTTATATAGCACTCGGAATGATGCGGTTCTCATACGAACCACTTTGCCAATGTTTGTTGATCTTGCTCATATCATCAGGGGAATTGGTTCCTTCATAGAACCATTTTTTTTTGTTATTGTTGACTGAAGTTTGTTCAGCTATTTTCAAAACCAGAAGGAGTCCGTTTTTTTGGGCTTTTCCAGATGGAATTTACATAGCTCTGTGCTGCTCTGTTTTAAGGAGATTAAACGGCACTTTTCCTTTGTTCATTCCATCATCAAGATTCAGATGCATCAGTATGCATCAAAACACAGTTATGCTATTGCTCACTGGTCTTGAGCAGTTAACACAGAAGTCCTCGGGGGGCACCGAGAGTCCCAGGCATAGTCTTTCCCCCTATACACATGGACCCAGATTACTGCTCCAATCCTCCTGTTATGTTCGAAAGGATTTCGGCTTTCACTACTGTGGCTTATACTAATAACACTCATTTCAAATTTCTGCTTTTATGTAAGCAAGAAAACAGCCTTGCTTCTTTCGATGTCTCTAGTTCTGTGTGCATGTACACACACGTGTGTGTCGTATTTGCATAAGAATATGCATGCACACTTACGTTCACAAAAGTGGACATGTTCATGTGATAGCCCTTGTGTGGAAATCAGAGGACACCCTTGGATGTCAGTCCTTACTTTCCACCTTGTTTAAGAAAGGGTATTTTTTTAAAAAATAGTTTTTCTATTGTGCAAGCCAGAATAGCTCGCTTATGGTCTTCCAGGAAACTCTGCTTCTCTTCAAAGGGCATTCAGATTGTGTTATACATTCAGTTTTTACCTCGCTTCTGGGAATTCAATCTCAAGTCCTCACATTCGCACAATATGTGCTTTTATCCACCAAGCCCTATCACCAGACTCCCCCTCAAATAGCCTTGTTGCTAAAACTCTTGAATGAAGCAAGAGAACAGATGTAGTCAAGGTGGTCCCTCTTTTCTGAGAGTAAATAAGAACGTGGAGGTACCTTTTCATACTGTGTGAAGATTCTATTTTAGAGGAAGTGTTGATGAACGACAATGTGTGGGCCAAATTCCAGTCCACCTGTCTTGTTCAGGGATCTGTAACAGGTGCTGCATCCCTTAAATATATTTTAGATAAATAAGAATTTATTTCAGAAATCTTCGTTAGATCTGCAGAAAACAATCCACAACAGCATGTTTAGGGGAAGGCAAGAGGAAATAGAGATGGGTGTGTCAAGTGACGTTGTGGGTAATCTTCACTTTGGTGTCTGTTGCTCTGCTGTTAATGGTAGATAACGTCATGTCAAATGTCAAAGTATATAGTGTTCTGTAAAAATGTTGTTCTAGAAAGGTTACCAGTTGGTAGCTGATTATTTTACATAAATATTCAAAGGAAATGTAAATGCTTCAGTTGACTGTATTCCATATCCTTCTAGTCCTCTCAAGTGCCTTTCTGTTCTTTCCCATGGAATACACTTCCACCAACACTGTACTGTGCAGGGGCAGAGTGCACGCTGATTTGCATTCAGACTCATTTATTATACTGAAGAGAAGACTGCCAGAAGCTGTATTTACAACAGCATCCTTGGTTTCATTACAACAGCATGTAAAATCGAGGAGAGAATCCCGCTCTGCTTAACATCCCCGGAGAAGCGCTGACTCCGCGCCCAGAAGGATATAGTACATGCTTGTTCTCGTGCTTTCAATGATATACTCAGAGCAGCTCGATTTCTTCTCGTACAGGGGTACGTGTGTGTCTATGGAAAAGAATGTAAAGTCGTTCTGCATGAACTGAAATTGTCATCTGTGCTGGGTGGGTTTGAGTCTGTACATGTGAGGGAGCTGGAGGGAGAGAGACTTTAAAGAGCGTGAGCAACCCTCCCGAGTGGGGTTCCACTGTAGTGTGGCGCTCCTGGGAGATATGCAAAGATGAAGGAAAGAGAGTTACTTTGGAAGGGAAGGAGGCAGTGTCTCTGTCGCGGCAAAAGACAGACTAGAAGCAAATCCTGCTGATCTATTTCAGAAACAGTGCCTTTAAGTGAATCTCTTACATAGTCAGCAAAGTTGCTAACTTCTAAAGATAAAGGAAAAAATGTTTCCTTTGAATGAAAATAGACACGAGTTGGTAGCAATGAGAAGTCTCTTGCTACGAAGCGGGAGCAGAGTTTCTGAGGGGTGAGAGAAACATATGTGACTCCATTTTGTTTTTACTGAACCGCACAAAGAAAGTCAACATTCTGCTCAGTTAAGGCATTCATGTGTCTAAGAGATCATTGCTCTGAATTGTAACCATACTAAATATATTTCCAGGTATTTATATTGTTTCCATTTTATTTTCAAAAACCTTAGTACGAACATTTGTTCTTCTTTGTATAAGTAACTTCTATTTAATTTCTTTAGATATTTAGAGGAAAAGTTTCAAATTATGATCATGAATTTGAATTTATAAAGACCCAGACCTGTTTTTTGGATGTCTTGGTTATTTGCAAGGTAATTATCCAAGCTGTGCTCTTTTCCTATGGCTGTATAACAAATATCTCAAAGCTTAGTATCTTTTTTATTGATTTTTATTGAGCTCTACATTTTTCTCTGCTCCCCTCCCTGCTTCTATCCTCCCCTTCAACCCTCTCCCAAGGTCCCCATGCTCCCAATTTACTCAGGAGATCTTGTCTTTTTCTACTTCCTATGTAGATTAGATCTATGTATGTCTCTTTGAGTGTCCTCACTGTTGTCCAGGTTCTCTGGGATTGTGGTTTGTGGGCTGGTTTTCTTTGCTTTATGTTTTAATACCACTTATGAGTGAGTACATGTGATAATTTTCTTTCTGGATCTGGGTTACCTCACTCAAAATTATATTTTCTAGCTCCATCCATTTTCCTGCAAAATTCAAGATGTTGTTATTTTTTTCTGTTGTGTAGTACTCCATTGTGTAAATGTACCACGTTTTCCCTATCCCAACCTTTGCTCAAGGTTGTTTTTGCATTTAGGTTGTTTCAGGTTCTGGCTATGACAAACAATGCTGTTATGAACATAGTTGAGCACATGTTCTTGTGGCATGATTGAGCATCCTTTGGATATATACCCAAAAGTGATATTACTGAGTCTTGAAGAAGGTTGTTTTCTAAGTTTCTGAGAAATCGTCACACTGACATCCAAAGGGGCTGTACCAGCTTACACTCCCACCAGCAATGCAGAAGTGTTCCCTTTACCCCACAACCTCTCCAGCTTAAGTTGTCATCAGTGTTTTTGATCTTGGCCATTCTTACAGGTGTAAGATGTTGTTTTGATTTGCATTTCTCTGATGACTAAGGATGTTTCCTGAGTTCTTTGTTTATTTTGGAGATCAGACCTCTGTCTGATGTGGGGTTGGTAAAGATCTTTTCCCATTCTGTAGGCTATCATTTTGTCTTGTTGACTGTGTCCTTTGCTTTACAGAAGCTTTTCAGTTTCAGGAGGTCCCGTTTATTAATTGTTTCTCTCAGTGTCCATGCTGCTGGGTTATATTTAGGAAGTGGTTTCCTGTGCCAGTGTGTTCAAGTGTACTTCCCACTTTCTCTTCTCTGAGGTTCAGTGTGGCTGGTTTTATGTTGAGGTCTTTGATTTACTTGGCCTTGAGTTTTGTGCATGATGATAGATATGAGCCTATTTTCATTCTTCTATGTGTTAATATCCAGTTATGCCAGCACCGCTTGTTAAATATGCTTTCTTTTTTCCATTTGATATTTTTTGCTTCTTTGTAAAGAATCAGGTGTTTGAAGGTGTGTTGATTAATATTGGGGTCTTTGATTCATTTCCATTGGTCCTCCTGTCTGTTTTAATGCCAATATCAGGCTGATTTCAGTACTGAGGCTCTGTAGTAGGGTTTGAAGTCATAAAGCCTAGTATCTTAAACATGTCATGCAGGGATTGTTTTCCCAGTCTGCCAATCAGATTGGGTGTTCTACTTATCTAAACCTGGCTGTGATTATTAATCAGTTGCCCAAGGATTGGGGCATCCAATGCTACACACATTGCTCATCTCTCCAGCAGACTAGTCTAGGTATGCATTCAAAATGGGTGTTCAGGATCTATAAGCAGGCGGGTCAAATACATAAAAGGCTGGGTCACAACACACACACATACACACACACACACACACACACACACACACACACACACACTTACTTTTCCAGTCTTGAGATCTTATTTGCTAGTACCCCACAGGTCAAGGCAAGGCACGGTGAATCTTAGAGTATCTGTGTGTATATGTGGTGGTGGTGGTGGGGACGACAAAGCTGTGCTTGCAGTGTGCATACAAGGCAGCGTTGACTTGAAGTCATTAATACACTTAGTGTACCAAACATCATTTCAACTTTTTTTCTCCAAATATGTAGTCTCCTTTTTTCCAGTTGTCTTGTTCTATGGTATTTCTAAAGACTTGGTAGAATAAAAGGAAAACAACAAAACCCTGCCTAGTTACTTCTCAGTACCTGTTCTTAATGCTTGCTGAGAGGGTAGTCTGTCATTATATGAAAATCTTGATTTTCTTGTGGGTCCACCACCATTTAAATGTATCAAATGGTACAAATTCTCTAATCCAAGGTTATTTTCAGTCCTGTATGTATTGGACCCTGAACTCTACTGAAGCCTACTCTAAGCAGTTCCATTATTGCGGGGTCTATATTTGAATACTATTTGGTGGGGAAATCTGTGGGTTTTACTAGTTTTACATATTATTTTTTTACTTTCTTCAGTGCAAAATTTCATGTTTGCTTTTATTACTGCCCACTGTATGTGTCCTAGAGAAACTTCAAACAAGCATGTTGCAAAGAATACTCTTTGCCTGTCTTTTCCGGATTTCTAACACCCTTGAATGGGACCCTGTTGAGTGGCTTTCATACTATTTCAATCATGAATAATACAGTTGTGTAAAAATAGACAAACTATAGGTCTTCTGGGATCCCACTAGTTGCTTGGCCTAAGCGATATTAAACAGACTTGAATATGTAAATTAATGTCTGGTAGCAATACCCGTTGTGGAAAAAAAATGAATCAGCCTATAGATGGAGCGATAGTGGACGTGCTTTTCAGTTGGGTGTTCAAGGAAGGCCTCTGAAGTGAGGGAGTGAGCTGTGACTATCTGGGCTAAGTGTGTTTTCAGCAGAGGAATTAGCAGGTGCAAAGACTGCTGGGACTTGCACTGGAAAGGCAGGAAACATGATGAGGGGACAGCCATGGGGCAGATCACGCAGGACTCTTTTGAATGGCAAAGTCTTTTCATATACACAGTAAGTTCAGTGGCAATCTGTGTGCCCTTTGGGGGCAGGGGAGAGATATGACCGGGTGTTTGGCTACTGTGAGTGAATGGGCAGTGGTAGGGAGTCAAGCTTTGAAGCTGGGAGCCTGTGAGGGTTGTGTTGGAGACAGATGCTGAGGGGCTGTTAGGCTAGTAAGAGTGGAGGCTGTGAGAGGAGGGCCGATCCTTCCGAGTGTGTTTCATTTAAATAATCTAAATTTAGAGACCGTGATCGCTCTGCAAAGCTGAGCATATGGCGAGAGTTTCCCAAAGCAGACCCAGCACACATCCGGTGGCATCTGAGTTAATTTTGAGAGCTCTGACACATGAATGGATCTTAAAGTTTTAACAGCTACTTACAGATCTTATGCTCCTTAGGAAACAGAAAACTTGTAGGTAAACCCTGTGGTTTCAGTTTTTATCAGATTAGGTAAAGTATTGATTATCTGGTAGAGGTAGTAAAAATTAGGAGCAATATTGGATGTCTAGAATGGGGATGCTGATAAGGTTATTTATAAGGCTCGCTTTTGAGGGCTAGTGATAGTAACTTAGGTGGTTTTATACTACGGGATGACTTTAGATATTACAATTTATTGATTATTTATTGAAGTGTGGGCTCCATGTTCGATGATACCTTGTTCTGTCTCACTGTAACCCTGGGAGACATGGGTGGTAAAGTCTTAGCATTTTCATTTAAGGGATTAGGGAAGTGACTCATGGAGAATCAGAACTTGTTCTAGGAAGTCTTCTCTGCATTCCCAGACACGGTGAGATTGTAAGAGTCACACATAGCTCTGGTGACTCTTCTGAGAACAAGGACTTAGTCTGGTTTACAGAGCAATGTATCATCGGGACTTTGAATAGTTAGGTCCTGCACGTGACAAACTTGCTCAAGGGCCCAATGGGAACTCGACAGAGGATCTCTTCCTCCATGAGTGCTGGGGTTTGCTTCCCTCACAGGAGGGATGTTTCGAGAAGCAGTCACCTGGAATTTCAGTGGAATGGCCATATTGGGGACTTTGGAGTGACTCACTCCTTAAGAACTTCAGAATCTCCTATACTGGTAAACACGGAGTATTTCAAACCAAATAAATGCTTGCATGCTATTGTTATGTCCTTCTCTTACTGCCCTGCCATAAAGCAGCTGTCCATGTGAGGTGAGCATCGGGGATGGAGAAGGAAAAAATACTGGAACACCCATTTGCATACAGGTGTATCTTAACTCACCTGTGCATTAGTAGGTTATTGCATACATGTAATATAGATACAGTATAACTGTTCCCGTATGATAAGTGCATGAATGAAAAACTACGTCTTTTAAAAAATAATTTTGAGGATTAATGTCTGATCACATGTTTAGAAATAAAATGGGAGCAGTGAATCTGTATTGTTAGAAGTCAGTTTAGTGTCAATCATTGGGGAGTCCAAGCCTGTGGCAACCTTGTGGCACTTTTAGATGCTAGAAAATTCTGTTTTCTGATCAGACATTTGTTAAATGTATGCATTCATTTTGTGGAGATCTATTTAATTACACCTGATATTAAATAAAGAAACAAGCTCTTTCTAGACATCTGCTCTATTGGTATTAACCAGTAATGGATTAAAGACAGAAAACAGACATGCAAGAATGTGCTTATAGTGTAGATTTTTAATTTAATAGTGATCTACAAATTCCAAGCCTCCAGAGCTGTGAGCAATACACTTTTTAAAAAATAATTATCTATGATAGAGTATTGTGTTACAGTATCAAATATACTAAGTAAGACAGCAAGCCAAATGCAGAGGTTGCTCTTCGCTTTGACAGAGTAAGGTGAATAAATTCCAAATCAATTGATCTTGGAAGCCTTTTGGAAGAAGTAGGATTCAAGGTAGGTTTCGAAGGGAAGATGTGAAATTGGTGTTGGTCTTCAGGAAGAAAATGTGCCCCAGCACCGATAACAGACATACCATCTCCAACATGTGCTCGTGAGAAAATGATGAGTTGGTTTTGGAGAATGTAATAGCAGTCAAGGGCCATGATGATGCCTGCATGGGCCAGTGGGCAAGGAGATTGGGTAACTTTTAAATACAGCTTCATTCTGAAGTATTTTGTGTTCAGAAAAAAAGAAGTTGCAAGAGTTGTCCAGCAGCTTTACAGAGCTGGTTCTAGGACCTGTTAACACTTTTCTGTGTTTCTTTGTTATTCTCTCCTTGCCTAACTCTCCCTCCCTCCCCTCCTGCATATAGAATTTTTTTCTCTAGATCAGTGGTTTTCAATCTTACTACTGTTGTGACCCTTTAATACAATTTCTCAAAGACTGTGACAACATGCACAAAGCCTGAGCAAGCTCAGTCCATACAGAATCCCAGTGTGGAAAAGGGGAAGTGGGGGTTAAGTCCCTCCCCTTAACCAAGAAGCTATTCATAATGATAGCTTCTGGGGAAGGGAAAATCATTCTTCTCCAAGGGAGTGACAATGGGTATACCAACCACACTCCAAGGCAGGTGCCATGAAAGGGAAAATCATTCTTCTCCAAGGGAGTGACACTGGGTATACCAACCACACTCCAAGGCAGGTGCCATGCCCAGGAGTAGTTGGATAACACAAATGGACTCCATATTATTTTGTGCTTATTTATTTATATTCTTAATTAAAATTATTTTTTATACAATATAGTTTGCCCACATTCCTTCCTCTCCTCCAACTCCTCCCAATTCCTCCCACCTCCCTACATTAAGTCAGCATAATGCTGTTTTTCTCTCTTTTAAAACAAAACAAGAAACAAAAATAAAATATAAATACCCATAAAAACAGAAAAATGAAAACCAAAATAAAGAAGTCAAAGACCAATAAGATAAAATTCCTAGATAAGACACAGAGTCCACAAAAACCAATCAACCAACCAACCAACCAACCAACCAAAAATCCCATGGAGTCTATTTTGTGTTGGTCAACTAATCCTGAAGTGAGGACTTGTGGCCTGTCCTGGAATGTGGTTGATATATCCAGTGGCACTTATGGTCCTACCCCAGCCAAGAAGCTATTTGTAATTGATCACTGCTGGCAAAGGGAATAATCAGTTTTCTCCATTTTTTTAAGAGAGAGAGAAAATATATGAAGTTGTGTGGGTATATAGAAGAGGAGGAGAATCTGGGGGAAATTCGGGAAAGGGAAAGAATATGATCAAAATATATTGTAAGAAATTTTCAAAAACTTAAATAAAACCATAAAAGAGAACATGGTTTTAGGAGCAGTTTCTGAAGAGAATAGGGATCCTTTCAACACTGGTGACTATAATTTATTTAAAACTGTTTCAGGCTCTGTAGGCAGAGACTGCTCGCTTGTTTCTCGATTGCTCAGACCAAATAGTCACACAGAAACTATATTAATTACAACATTGCTTCACCTATTAGCTCAGGCTTCTTACTAACTCTTATATCTTAAATTAACTTATTTCTACTAATCTATGTATCGCTATGAGGTTTGTGGTTTACCGGTAAGATTCTCTGTCATCTGTCTCCTTTGGCAGCTACATGGCCTCTCTTTGACTCCACCTACTTTCTCTCTATATCTCTGTTTGGATTTTCTGCCTGGCTTTACTAAGCCATTGGTCTAAACAGTTTCTTTAATGACCAATGGTGACAAAACATATTCCCAGTGTATAGAGGGGAATCCCACATCAAATCTCTGGGAAGTATGTGAACGATGAAGTTTACTATAAAACATGTATGTTTGAGACTATGGATGGAGACAGTTTAGACATGGCCTGTGCTTAGAAGTGGGGAAGGCTTCTCTGTGGGTCCCCCTGGCTATTGCTCTCTATAGTCACAATGGAATTTGAGCAGAAGGAATGGCTGGAGTTGTTCTAAGAGCTTTGAAAGGAAACCTGAGAAGTCATGGAAAATCTGGTTGGAAAGGGTTAACAGCATGCTGTGAAGACTAGAGGGGCTGCAAGGACTAGGTTAAGGCTCTCTCAGTTTTTCTTTCAAGATATTCACAGCAAGCTGAGCAACGGTGGCGCATACTTTTAATCCCAGTACTTGGGAAGCAGAAGAAGGCGGATCTCTGTGAGTTTGAGGCCAATTTGTTCTACAAGAGCTAGTTTCTAGGACAGGGTCCAAAACTACAGAGAAAACTTGTCTCAAAAAAAAAAAAAAAACAACAAACAAAAAACCCTCCAAAAACCCTACCAAACAAAAAGATATTCACAGCAGCAGAAAAAAGAGAAAGCTTATCTTTGCGGTGGGGAAATAGGGGAGCATGGAACATGGCTCAAAGTAGCATATCTGAAGAACAAAAATTCTGATGTCTTAAGTTTTACTTTTATAAGATTTAAAATGTTATTATCTATTTTATTTTAATTTGAGGTGAAGCACTAGGCTCTTGATAAAATAAATACCTCAAAATCCATACCTTGTTTTTCTACAGTAAGGACAGAAGGGAGTGTGACTGCGGAGTGGGGTTCCGTATTCCAGGTTAAGAAAGCCAGGAGAGAAAAGCAAAGAAGAGCAGGGTCAAAGGTAGAGGACAGTAAGGGGCAGGAGTGGGAACGAGCAGGGCCAGCAGACACATGGAAGCTGTAGATAAAAGGGCATGTCAACATGTCAGTTTGAAAATGAGACAGTTCCTGGTGCCACGAGGTTCAAGAGCAGCGCTAAGAAGGCCACGGAGTGATGGAGACGGGAGGGATGGAGATGGAGACTACCTAGGGTAACACTAATTTCATTGGGTTGTTTTTGGTTTAGCTCCTCAATGTCAAATTTCTCTCTTGAAGGGAACAGAAGAATTATTAATATTTCAAAGGAAGCATTTGTAAGATGGTAAGCTAGGTATTTATTTTTAAGCATTGTCTTGAAGTGAGAGGTAGAGATTAATAGAGCCAATTTAAATCCTCTTAGGGGGATGCATCTAATGTCTGCCACTTGCTATATTGTCTCCATTAAGTGTAGACACAGGAAGACCTATACAATTGAAATGTCATCTCTGACACTGGGGAGGTTTTAAAAACACATTTTCAACCCTTTGATAGAAGTCTTTATTAACCTCATCCGTAAAAATGTCTATCTCCAACAATGAGGAGGTGTCTTGTGGAATTCGTGGCTAGATTTGGAGAGTAAGCGATCATCTGTGCCTATCTCGTTTCTATGTTTTAAAGTTACAGATGCATGTTTCTACCCTTAGTAATGGGCAGAGTCTAGCAATGGCAGAGAACATGAGCAGCACCAATGAAAGAAGTGATGTGATCAAAAGTCCAGTGTTAGTTATTTACTCTTAAAGTTTTGGAATAATGGTATTGATTGCTTCCGTTGGCAAATAACTTTAAATTTTTCCACTTCAAACTTTTTTTTTTTTTTAAAAATAAAGGTTGAAAAGCCTATACGTAGTGTTTAAAAATAGAATGGAGCATAGCAGGAATGAAAACATTTGGCTACCTTAAACCGACCAATGCGAATGCCATCATGCATTTTGTTAAAACTTGTTCCAAGTGATTTCATGAGGACTTGAAGAGCACATGAACGGGCCTATGCACAGTTTATGTATAATCGCAAAAGGTGACCATTTAGCTTCATTTTCAAAATTATTCTGGATAGCGGTGTGAA
The DNA here is from genome assembly GCF_018167655.1 of Microtus oregoni. Classification (NCBI taxonomy): domain Eukaryota; kingdom Metazoa; phylum Chordata; class Mammalia; order Rodentia; family Cricetidae; genus Microtus; species Microtus oregoni. The sequence continues at coordinate 7,700,200 of NW_024543073.1, read as the reverse complement.
TCTTAGTGCAAAAGAACAGTAAAGAGAAAGGAGCCATACGTTAGCAGAAGGGCAGTGTGAGGACCCACAGTCTGATGAGATCCTGCCTGAGCGTCTCATCCTGCCTGAGCACAGCAGTTCAGGAAGCAAGTGGGTACACTCTCCACACTGGCATCTGGTCTTTGGTTTTGATGTTCTAGCCCCCTAGCATGTGAAGCCATGTCAGTGTGAACCTGGGGAGCATGCCTAACGTTGATTTGTTCCATCAGCAAGGGGAATCTTAATCATACAGTGTTGATCCTTTAGACTTGGAGGTAGAGGGCTTTCATGGAAAAGCTCCATCCCTGAGATCTGGAGATCCAGCGACAGGTCATGGCAGCTTCTGGAAAAAGTGTCGATCAGTGCTCTGATTGCCTTACTAAGCTACTCAGAAAGCTGCTGGGGGAGTAGGGCTCTTTAACTTCTGCTCTGTCAACAGCTCACTCATCTCCAGTTTGCTGATGCTGACAGCATCCAGAATGACACCTGACTTCCCATGATCTACCCTGTCACGAATAAGGGGGGAGGGGTTCTGCCTGATCACATTTCTCAAATTTTATTTATTTCAGCTATTCTCTAAAGACAGTCATACACATATTTAAAGTTATTTTTGGTTGTGCTACATTATTTGCTAGGCACAAAGTTTAAGTTGATTGATTACTGTAATTTCCTCCGTCTGTATTCCCGATGGAATCAATGACAAAGGAAGCGCCATCCCTTAACCCTTGCAAACATTTGGTTTGTTTTCAGAAACAGAAAATTACAAAGTTTTCTGGAGATATTATCGTTCTAGGAGCATATTCTTCTAGAAGCACAGTGGATCTCCTTGTAGATAATCATTATTTTATAAAAACGCATAAAGTTCAGTTGAAGAGTGGGAGGAGTGAGAATATGAGCAAAGAGGTCAAGACCACGATGGGGACACCCACTGGAACAGTGTACCTCAGCTAGTGGGAGCTCACCAACTCCAGCCGGACAGAGAAAGAAACAGCATAGGACCAAACTAGTCCCTCTGAATGTGGGTGACAGTTGTATGACTGGGGCAGACTGGGGGGCTTTTTTGGAACCTATTCTTTTTGAATGGATCCCTTGCTCAGGCTAGATATAGTAGGGAGGGCCCAAAGCAATGTGCCTTACCCTCTCTGAGGAGTGGATGGAGGGTGGGGTGGGGGTAAGTGGAGGAAATGGGAGGGGGGAGGGAGGGGGAACTGGGATTGATATGTAAAGTGAAAAAATAGTTTGTTTTCTTTTTTAAAAAAATAAAATTTAGAAAAGTAAAAAAACAAAAAAAAAAAAAACAAAAACCAAAAAAACCTACATCCCATGAATTAGAGTATTGCCTGCTAGTAGGATAAAGAGGAAGGTGGAAAGAAGGATCAAAAATGGATTAAAATTTCATTCAAAGAAATGCTTTTGTCGGTAGACTTGGAATGACAGCTGTCAGGAAGTGTTCATTCCGAAGTTGTTGTTGCATATATGTACTTTAATTTCTAAAATATTTGTGTGTGTGTGTGTGTGTGTGTGTGTGTGTGTGTGCGCGCGCGCGCGCGCGACTGATGTCTGTGTGTGGGACTATGGAGGCTAAAGGCTGATTCATGGTATTTTTTTTCTACTATTCTCCACCTTCATTTTTTGGACAGTATCTCACTGAACTCGGAATGCACCAGTTGGCCAGGCTTGCCAACAAGGTGCTGAGAACCACCTGTGTCTGCTACCCCCCCCCCCCCCCCCCCAGCACTGGGGTCACAGATACTTTCTGTGGGTGCCGGAGATCTGAACACGGGTCATGCTTGTGCATCCAGCCCTTGTCTCGCTTTTCTTTTCTCTTTTCTTTTCTTTTCTTTTCTTTTCTTTTCTACTTTTACTCAGGTTGTTTCCATGATAGAGAGTGAGGAGAGAAACCTCTCAGGAGATGTGGAACTGGCAGTCAGTGAGTTGGAGCTTGGCCAGGGCAGGAGAGGGTGACTCCAGGTGCGGCTTCATTGCCATCCTGTTGAGCGGGACATCTTCAGAGGTTTCTAGAAAGGCGTCGCTGGGGGAACCGTCTGGGATAAACGGAGGGTCGGGTGTGGCAGCATCCTGGTCTGGCAGAGCTCTCCAGGCAAGTGGTGTTCTAGCTGAGCTTCTCTAGGGGTTGGATGCCTTTGCTATCACAGTCATCTTGTTTACTAAGAGCGGAATTATCCCATCATCATCTGAGACTTCCTGATTCAGGCTCGGTGGGGTGCCGCTTGGGAATCGGTATGGTGGAGATGCTCTCGGGACTGTTTCCATATTTGGTAGCAGAACTGCTGGAGTCAATAATGGTTAGCAGCGGGACAGCTTGGCAGTGTCTGTGTCTGTCCCGGTGTGCCGTGTACTTCTGTGGGATGAAATCTGTTTACTAGAATTCAGCAAGGAGCCGCATGGAAGACATATTAGCCAGGTGCCAAGGATACGGCCTCAGGCCTTCCCAGAAACCCCTCCTTTAGGGTGTGAAGTTCTGGAAAGCTCCATCTGGTTCTGATTAAATCCTGAATTCAGAGGCCAGGACAGGCTTGGCTCCGGGAAGGCCATTCACAATGTTTTCTTTACTATTTGTCTTGACTTTCTTTTTCCTTTGGGACCCCCCCCCCCTCCTCGCCGCAGCTCTCTCTAGGGTATTTGTAAGGCTTTCTGAGGGCTCGCTGGTTTCTTATGGTTCTCATTTTCTATGCTTTTCTTTGGAGTGCCAACCTGTCGCTTTAATAGACTAACCTTCGGAGAAGCCCACAGATATGATCCTTCTTGTTGTAGGCTTGAGACACTGCTATACTTGAAAAGAGTGCGCTATTATTTACTCCTTGGGTGTATTAAACATAACATTCTCTAATAAGGGCTAAGAATCTAACGGGGAAAGAAATGCTGCCTGGCTTTGTGTGGCGACACTTCATGGAGCTGTGGACTCAGTGTCACTGAGGGACCATTTCAAGGGAGGGCTGTCTACAGTTTGGTGTGCATGAATTGGACTTATATACCAATTCTCAGGACTTAGTTTTTTCTTTTGAGTTGATGTTCATTCATCTAACTTACGCCCTTTCATGCCCAGTGGTGTCCTGGTTTGGCTAGTGAAGCAAATGGTCACTGTCAGTCTAGGAGAGAGAGAAAAAGAAGACATTTCTTGAAGGTCCAGGATACCACTCATTTTCCTGTGTGGTTTAACGAAATTAAGGCATATCCTAATACTTGCGAATAAGTACAAAAGCCCCATGATTCCTCAGCTTTATTCTTCCTCTTCCTGCCATGCTCATTGTATTCTCAGGGAGGCCTCCTAAGAGTCTGTATGGATATGCCAACCTGATTATTTATGCTTTACCCATACCCACAGCCCTTCATGGCCAGACTGCGTGACTGCGATATATATATTCTGGCTGTGAAGTGATCTGCTCAGAGAGAACAAAGACTCACACATGGGATCCCAAAATCATAAGTACCTGGGAATAACCTAGAAAAGAAGTTGTCACTAGGTATACTGCTCCCTACTGCAAACAGAGTGATGGACACACGTAGAGGCATAACTTGCGGGGAAAGGGGAGAGTGGAAAGCACCAGTTCCGAGTTAGGGTTACTTGGCTCCAGAGTGGTCCTGTTCTCTATATTCCTACTTTTCAGAGACCCTGATTCTAATATATTCTCAAGCATCCTGGTTTACTATGCCATTTAAAAGTGTCTAGATAAGAGCACTTCACCTGTAGATAGTGTTCATTATCTAGTTGAGGTCTCATGGGATTACTTTTAACTGGTCTTCTACAAACCCCTTATTCAGTGTCTAGGTATCTTGTCTATAAAAAGACAACTTTAGGTTATCATCTCGTTGCTAAGGGCAGAAGAAAAGTAAATAATACGGCTAATGTTTTAAAAGTTAAGCTAAAGGAAGGGAGGCACCTCTCTGCGGAATAGTTCATTGATGGGAATTTGCTGAAGCTCTTCTTTGCTGATAATATGCTCCACCAGATGTGTGGGTATGAAGACAGGAAAACTGTGTTGATCTATCAGTCCCGCTGTGGCTTTGTCTGTCTAAAGATCAGCCAAACGAAAAAACTATCTTGCCTGCAATTACAGAACGAAATCTTTAAACATCTCAGATATGTCTACATCTAATTACAGCACTTCTTAAATAATTATTAAGATAGGCATATACTTTGTTTTTCTATGACTTCTTAGTGCTGAACTAGCTCAAAGGCAACAAGGTATTTCTTAGCTGGGAGCCTTTCCTGAAGGTAGAGTTCTGAGGTAAATAGCATACATACTGGACATTGTTCAGTCCAAGAAGTCAAATTTTCAGAGCTTCTTCATAGATCATGTGGAGTAACAGCATCCCTGTCTATGCATGTGGGTCCTCCATCAACCGTACCCTTTTTCAGCAGTACTGACTTCTTACTGTCTATCTCATAGCCTTACGGGAAAGATGAGTGCTTGATAAGAGGCTTGGAAATCATGCTAATTCAACCAGGCGGTGGTGGCGCACGCCTTTAATCCCAGCACTCGGGAGGCAGAGGCAGGCGGATCTCTGTGAGTTCGAGGCCAGCCTGGTCTACAAAGCAAGTTCCAGGACCGGCTCCAAAGCTACAGAGAAACCCTCTCAAAAAACCAAAACCAAAATAGAACAAAACACCAAAAAATCATGCTATCTCTACACTTTCTGCCTCTTCCTTTGAGAAAGAGCTGAGTCTTCTTCTGTTATTAATGTGGGCTAGCGAAGGAGAAGCCACTGGGGCATAGACAACCAAATGCTATGCAGCCAATGACTTTCTAGTGAGCATACCAAACACGTTAAACACAGGGTCAGTGTATGTCATTGGGATTTCTATTGATCAAATTTTCATCTCTGTGACAAAATATTTAGGAAAGTTAAGTAAAAGGAGATGGATTTACTTTGGCTCATGGCTTCTGTCCATGGTTCATTTGCTCAGTGTTTCCAGGTCTGTGGTGAGGCAGTACATCATGATCAATGAAAGCGTTTTACCTCATGTCAGCCAGAAGGCAAAGTAGGGTGGGCACAAGCTCAGGTTAAGATTTTCCAAGAACGTGCCCCCAGTGAGTGCCCTATTTTTACCAAAATGGGTTTCAACTCTGAAAGCCAACCATCACTTCTCAATAATGCCATCACGTTATGAGTCCACCAGAGAGACCTTATGAGCCAATCACTTCTCCAAAATTGATCTACCATCTGGGGACCCAGTCTTAAAAAGTTAGCGCACCTCCTTTTTGTAGGGGAGGATACTTGATATTTAGACCATAACTGGTTGCATGAAAAGCTGTGATTCTTCTGCTCTAGAAGACAGTTGAATTCGTAGTGTAAATAGAATCCTTCAACTCTTCATGTTTTTGCTTATTTGTAACCAATAAAACTTGCACCAACCCGAACGAGTTGGGAATGATTATCTATAAGTAAAATCCTCTTTCAAGTTTCACAGCAACGTCAAAGAAACCACCTGTATTTCAGAGTAAGGAGGAGCCCAGCTGAGCAGAAGTGCTATCCAGATATTTGTCCTTTACATTTTTGGTTTGCAGTGGCCACAGAATAAGGAAGGGTGCATTTATATTGCAGAATAAACCTCATTTGGATCCTATTGTCTGTTTACACTAATGATCTTTATGTAAAGCTCATGACTGCACCTCTCTTTTGGCTATCGGAAACTTCCGTTCCTAATAATTTAATTTCTCCCTGCCAACTGCAGCCTCCCACGGCAGCCTGAAGCCCGACATGATGAAGTCCAGATATATTTTAATTCTCTTTTATCAAGCTAAGGAGAGCATTTCTTGGAGACTGTGCAACTTCTGCATTTGAAAGAACACCAACTGTGGGAATTTTCATGCATACTGAAGCTTAGGGAACAATGGGCTTCGTTCCAAAATGCTCCAAATAGTTACAGTGTAAGCAGGCAAACGTGACGCACATTCTTAACTTTTTCCAAAAGGAAACCGCACTAGGAGAGAGGTGATTTGGAAGGAAAGCTATATCCAGTAGTGACTGGATGGTGTGCAGCTCCTGTGGCTCCTTAGGTGTTCAGTGGAGAGTCCTGCTATATCGTCAATGCACAATGAAATATTTGTAGGCTGAATAAACAAGTGAATTATTTTGAAAGACCACTAAGCAGGAAATTCTTTGTCATGGATACTCAAAGCAGTTGTCAAGTGTCCGGCAGCACTGTATTGCACACTTTCCCATTCATGCTGTGATTGTCTGTGTTCTCAAACAAACCCCACTTTACAGGTGCTATTGAGGTACAGAGAGTATCTAAGCCATGTCCTCGTGGCAACTGAACTTCAGGACCAGGGTCTATTATCATGGAACACACATTGTCTGCCTTGAAGCCTGGGGTTGTTCCTTGGATTCCAAGGGTTACCTGGCTTTTTGAACCCACAGGGCAGAGTCATATAAAGAAGCTTTCGGAAACATTGAACCGGAGTCGCCATGATTCCTTATACGGAGGGGAAAGCCAACACTTCATCCACTTCCAAGCAGCCTTCAAGAGGCTTGTATTCTCCTGATTTGGACCTTGAGATTTCTGTCCGGTGCTCCAATGTGGGTCTCTGTCTTTGTCTCCGGAACTCACCAAGGCCAGCTGGCCTGGGTCTGAAAAAGCATGGGATAAATCCAGACTAGCTGAACATAGCGGACAATGAAGAATACTGAGAACTCAAGAACAATCGCAGTGGGTTTTTGATCCTACTGCACGTACTGGCTTTGGGGGAGCCTAGGCAGTTTGGATGCTCACCTTACTAGACCTGGATGGAGGTGGGTGGTTTTTGGACTTCCCACAGGTCAGGGAACCTTGATTGCTCTTTGAGCAGATGAGGGCGGGGGACTTGATTGGGGGAGGGGGAGGGAAATGGGAGGCGGTGACGGGGAGGAGGCAGAAATCCTTAATAAATAAATAAATTAAAAAAAAAGAGGCTTGTATTCTGAAGGGAACAGAGAATGATGGGGTGATAGTTATAGCTATTTCTTTGGACATTTAGGTCAAGTCTTCTGTCTTTTAATTAATGTCCTTTTAATTAATTAAATAAAGCTTATGGTAGGATGAGACTTTTGGAAATGTAATAGAAAGCAGGAAAGGAAAAATCTTGCTATCTGATTGAATCCTTGTGCTACTTGGTAATATAGCTTTAATTCTCTTTAGAAATTGTCTGTTGACCCATGCTAGGGGCCTGTTAACACAAATTTATTCTTGACCTCATAAGTTCCTTGTACTTTGTTCATACACAGGGACTTCCCAGAGGAGCAACCAATACCTGTAATATATATATATTTCCAAGAAGTTTGAATACTGCTATTGGTCTGGCCCCATTTTCAAAAGCTTGTCTTCTGTTGAAGGTCTCTCTACAAGTTAAGGAATGATGTATTCTCAAGAGGGCCTGTTTACAGTGTGAGTTACCTTAAACGATCAGTTTCATTGATAACACTCATCTTTTGGTAAATGGTAGATTACTCATTCTACTAAATAGTTGGTTTTCATTAGATAAAAGTACAAAAATATAAGAAAACTACTGGTGGTATGGAGAGAGATAAAAACACGGGGCACTTTTGTTGATAGACTAGATTTATGTTATTACAGGAACAAGTCCTCTCCGTGTGAGGTGTGACAAGAAGGGAGAACGATGAGAAGGCCCACTGTTCAATATGTTTTTTGGGCTTTGTTCAGCCTTGACCCACAGTGTCTTGGAGCCTGAAAGTAAGGAAGGAGCAGCAGAGGCAGAACCTTCATCACAAACAGCCTCTCACACACCCTTTGTACTACTAGCTTATTCTTAAGATGCAGGTATGTGGTACTTGGTATTTTATGCTCGTGACTTTCTGCAAGCCCACTTACATTGCAGGACAGACCTGAAATTGAAAAAAAAAAAAATAAGGAAGCAAGCTATCATCTGGAGACCTTGGCTCTAAAATTTTAGGGATGGGCTAACATTTCAGACTTTCCAGTTGGAAACTGTTTAAAGTGATCAACTTCTCTGGATTGTAAAACACACATTCCCTGGTCTACACGTGGGGCAGTAGCTGTGATTCTAACACAGTGAGGATTCTGGTTATCTGAGTTATGGTTACTTAATTAATTTGCATTGCATGTTCAAAGCCTAAGAGATCTTACAGAGTCCTATTTTATCCCCCTTTCCATCTCTTGTTTTGAATTGTAGGATCTTCAAGCTCCAGATGATTTATATACCTCTAAAAACATAGCTTTTGGTCAGGCATGGTGGAATTTTTTTTATTACTAGTACTTGGTAGGCAGAAGCAGGCAAATCTCTGTGTATTTGAGGCCAGTCTGTTCTATATAGCAAGTTCCAGATCAGACAAGGTTAGATCCAGTCTTTTTTAAAAAAGCTTTTATTACTCCATCTGTCCACGTTCTTACTAACAGTGGTAGACTTTCTCTTAATCTACTTTTTCTGTGGGTAAAAACATGGTCTAAAATGTCATTACCTACTACTTAGTAAACCATACAAAATAATTTTGTCACTTTATAAATCTTTGCAGATGGTTTTGGACTTTTAAACAAGGTTGGAACTGTAAAACTATGGAAACTTTGAAGTTGAACTCAATACATTTTGTAGTATGAGATATTATGGGATATCCAGAGCCTATGGGAGCTAGAGCAGAATGTTAAGGCGTGAAGTGGAATATTTCCCACAAACTCATCTCTTTGAAAAGTTGGTTCCTAGACAATGATATTGTTTTGAGAGATTGTAGAACTTCTTGGACACGGGTCTCACTGGAAGATGTAGGGCCATAATTTCTCCACCAGAGCATTGAAGCCCATCCCGTATTTCAGCAAGATCTGTGCTTGTTGTCTCACCTGATTGTGAAGGTCACTCTGTCATCTCTCATTAACCAACTATTCACATGGTAGTTCCAGCCACCATGACTCTGGTGACATGAGTCTGTGAGTGAAAATCCCCCTACCCAAAGGTTGCTTCTAGTGGATATTTTGTCCCAGCAATGTGAAAATTTCACTAATATTCAAGATCACATAGGAAGGAAGGTAGGTTTATTAGATGGCTGTCCAAGAAGGTAGAAAGACTGGGGTTCTAAAGCTCTGTATTCAGAACTCAGGGAGCAAAGGAAGTTCATGGGACAGAGGACAGGGAGACTGCATGCTGGATGAGCTCTTAATCGTGGACAGTATGCGTCCTTCTATTTCTACTTAGGGCAGAACATCAAAAGTCAATCCAGACGTCACTGGGCTTGTTACAAATACAGTACTTTCCTGCAGATTATTCGTCACAACAATGTCTATGCTTTGTGCCAGTAGATACACAGGATTAAATAATAACATTCTGATATTAATCAAAGGTCACCACATGCTCTGAGACCCATAAATCTAAAGAAAGATTACAGAGCAGTTTAAATAATAATCATGTAGATACAGTTTTGTGGGGTGAAAGAAGAGGAAGTGAAACTGGAAAGGGCAGTTTCCAAAGAAGAGGTATGGTTACAGTCTCTTTCCCTCAACTCTATGTCTCTTTTCTTTACTTAAATGAGTCCCCCAATCTGCACTCTGATGCTACTGGGTAGTGTCTTTCCTTTTTCTCCCTCTTGTCTATCTCTGCGTTCTGGCTCTGCCACCTTCATCTCTTTCTTCAGGCCTGTGCCCTTTGGAGGTTTCTGACTCTGTATTAATCAAGGAAAAGAGCAACTTTTCTTTCAATGACAACTGACCTCTAACTGAATTCCTACTAAAAGTTAAAGTTTAGTTAGTTTCAGAGCTGTTGGAGCCACAGAGACGAATTGATCATGTAGCAGTGTCCTCATTTGTTCTGAAAATAGACCCAGCAAATGGCAAATTGTCCCAGCACCAGGAAATGAACAACCTTCATATTTCTGACGGTCCAGTCCAGTCTTCTTTTCCTTCAGAATAGCTTCTCAGTAACCATAGGTAAAGATAATAAGCCTCCATGAGTTACAGAGGGGTAGGGTGAAAATTAAATATGTCATAAATAGCCTGATAAGCCATTCTCCCCCCACCCAAAGATCAACATAAATATTTCCAGGGAACACTTTATACAAGACGTCCTGAAAAGTTACTTTAGGGAGGATTGGACTTGTGCTGAGAGAACAGAAGTACATATATTAACCTACACAGAAGAGGAGGATTTAAAGTTGTCTTGATTTGCATTTCCCTGATAGCTAAGGAAGTTGAGCATGACCTTAAGTGTCTTTTGGCCATTTGAACTTCTTCTGTTGAGAATTCTCTGTTCAGCTCAGTGCCCCATTTTATAATTGGGTTGATTAGCCTTTTAAGGTCTAGTTTCTTGAGTTCTTTATATATTTTGGAGATCAGACCTTTGCCAGTTGCGGGGTTGGTGAAGATCTTCTTCACCAACAGGGCAGGGAACCCTGATTGCTCTTTGGGCTGACGAGGGAGGGGGACTTGATTGGGGGAGGGGGAGGGAAATGGGAGGCGGTGGCGGGGAAGAGACAGAAATCTTTAATAAATAAATAAATAAATAAAAAAAGAGGAGGATTTAGGGAAAATAGGAAAAAAGTATTTTGAGAGAAAAATAAAAGTGATCTTTTCCCTTGGCATTTCCAATTTTGAAATTTATAGAGACAAGTACAACAAACCCATTTTTATTTGATTAATCAAAATTAATATGCTGCCATTGACTTGGGCTAATATAAATTTAAAACTCCAGGATAAGCCAGCTGTAATTATATTCCCAAAGATCTCCTTTTATCATTATTTACAGCTAACAAGACATTTATGTCCTCTTCTTGGTCGGCGTGGTGAAGCTTTTTTGGCAACCCTTTCCTGACTTGAAATTCTCGTGTGTGTGGAAATCTAGTTAGGGAAATGACTGCGTAACTAGCGACTCCGGAGAGGATAATCTCTCCTTTGTGACATAAATTAGATATCTATTCACATCTGTGGAATAATTCCCAGTTTTGCAATTAAATCCTCTGATATGCCCGAACAAACATGCCAGGCTCTTCCTAGTCTAGGAGAATTTAGTCAACTTTCTGCTTGAATAGACAAGCTGTATGTGCTTTAGAACAGATGTATCCTTTTCTCCCAATTTGGCTGTAAAAGGATTGAGCTGCAGTGAGATGGATCATTAAACATCAAAGGTAAGAGACATCTCACTGTGCGTGTTTCGAGTGTTAATTGAAAAAATAAAATGTAACTTTGAGTCTTAAGGGTAATTTGAGAATGTGCGTGTCTAATAAAGTGATATTCCTTCCTTTCTTTTAATCTAAAGGCTGTTGGTTTTTGGAAACTGCCTCTCTTACAGAGTACAGACAATGTTTTATTGATGGAATTTCACTTTTTTTGTGGCTTTCTGGGATATGTGTAGTTAAGGGAAAACAAAACAGGGTTACTTTAAATCCATTTTTCAAATGTTCCTTTTTTTTCTCGTTTATGATAATGCTTTCTTTTCTAAGATGTGTTTAATAATCTGGAATACTTCCAAGAGTGATTATTAAAGTGTTTAGAAATCTTCCTTCTTTCATGACATAACTATCGTCACTGGAATTTCTTGGATGTGTGATTTTTCCTTATTGATGGGAGTTATTACATTTTTCTCTGTTAGAGAATTTTGGCATGCAAATGTTTCTTCTACACCAGACTTTAAACTCTTCAAGGACAAGGTCAGTCTTGTTTCTCTAGGCTTGATGGAATATTTTTGAACCAGAGAATGCAGCAGAAGTAGGCACTGCCCTGTGAGGATGAGCAGGTGCTAGTCTGCCTGTTGCTGGCAGTGGATTAGCTGGCCACACCCATCTGCGCATGCAGAGTGAGTGTGCTTAGACTTCTCTCCACAGTCTGTTGGTTCTTTGAGCACGAGTGGAGTGTGGTCAGGGATCTGAGCTCTAGCCTCTCTTTTTTCAGCTTTGTTGAAAATGTGTTACTCAGTGAGATTGATTTTATTGAAAAGAAAAGGGCGTTTAGGTAAGGTGAAGAGAAATCTGGGCTTTTGAGAAGGTAGTATTTTCTATTTTCTTAGGTCTGTACAAAATTCCAGGGGTGAAGTATTCATCATTGTATAGTTGCCGTGTCCTGAGGCACTTCCTCTTCTTGCTCGTTTAACTGCTCAGTGATCCCTTTAAAGGGAGGAATAAGAACTGCAGCTATGAATTTTTTTTTCTGAATTTTACAACAAAATTCTTTAAACAATCTTTTGGCATTAATAGGTACTCTCCCAAACCCTATTTTGTCACCTTCCTAGGCTTTCTATATTGTTTTCAGGAATTCCTGGTTATTGTATCCTGTATTTTATAATCATATATATCAGTTTCATTTTTTGCTTTAGTGCAACATTAATTTCAGCAAGTAAAGCATCACCTACATGTCCTGGTCAGTTAATATTGGGGAAAAGAATTCTCAAGTTAGACAACAAATGCAAGTAAATGAAGACCTAGTATCAGGAATACATTATCTTTTATTGAGTTATTGGCCAACAGGTTCTCATAGCCCATCCCCCTAAACATTTTAGGCTGTTGTCATTGCTCTTGGTTCCTCTCTAGAACTTGACATTATGACCATACTGCTGAAGATACCACATTCCTTTTTCTTTTTAATTTTTGGGATTATAATTCTATTTCCTCCTTCTTCTTCCTTTCTCCAAATCTTCTCATAAACCCTTCGGTGCTCTACTTCAGTTTTTGGCCTCTTTTCTCACTGATTGTTATGAATGCATATATGTATATGTCCTAAATATAACTTGTTCATTCTATATAATGTTACTTGTATGTGTGTTTTCAGGGCTGATGATTTGGCATTGGACAACCAAATGGTGTACTCTTTCCCAGGGAAGACCACCTCTCCACTCCCAGCTATCCTTAATTTTCTGTAGTTCTTTGTGTAACATTGGGGCCTCATGGGCTTCTCCCCCTTCCCCCCCTTCCCCAGCTTGCTATGTCCATTGGTGTTTTCCTTATTCAGTTCTTGCTTGGAAAATGATATTGGCCAGATGTAGCACAAATTCAAATTAGTCTTAAGAATAAAACCCCCGAGTCAGATATTAGGGGGTGAAAGTTGAAAGATCAGAGAAGCAGAGCAGCCAGCCTCTAGTTCTTACCTCTATGAAATCCTTAGACAGAATGGGGTATCCTGTTTCTACAAGTCCTCCGACTGAATGCCTTGAGCTTTTGTCTCCTCACACATCCTTCTCTCTCCATCCAGCCATATCCCTTCCTATCTCCACTTTCCTAGTGCTGGGATTAAAGGCGGTTGACTCTCAAGTACTGAGATTAAAGGTGTGATACATCACTGCCTGACTCTGCTTCTCCTTTGAACTGGATCAATTTCATGTAGCCCAGGGTGGTCTTGAACTAACAGAGATCCATCTTTCTCTTTCTCCAAAGTACAAGAATTTAAGCTATGTGCCACCACTGCCTGGTCTCTGTGGCTAACTAGTGTGACTAGCTTCACACTCTAATCTTCAGGCAAACTTTATTTGTTAGGCCACAAACAAATATCACCACACTCACTTTTTTTTGGGGGTGTAGCTGCCGAAGTTACTAGAAGACACACTCTCACAGCAAGCAAGATACCACATTCTTTTGTCAAGACATAGAGAAATCCAGTGGGACCTGGAGCTTTTTCTCTATTGGCTAGCATTCATAGTGCTGGAAGGTGTTATGTCTGCTATTGGAGGAGAAAAGTAATCTTTAGTTTTATTCAGCTACTAACTCTACAAGCTACGATAATGACTGCCCTGGCAAGGCATGCTCACTGGTGCAACAGTGGTATGTATATTATGAAAATCACCAATTGCTCTCTGATTGGATTTAAGGCCTGCTCCATGAGATGGAAGCCGTATCTTATCTGTCGATGGGGCTAAGAACCTGTCCGCAGATAGGCCATGGACCTTAGAGGAAAATCTACTATTAGTCTACCAAGTAGATATAGCAATAAAATGACTCCTGATGACTTACTACTATACCCAATGATTAGTGTATCTCCCAAACCCCGTCAGAGATGTTTCTTTTTGCAGTAAATGGTAATTAACTGAGGGAATCACAGTTGGTCCACATGCAGAGAATAAGAGACGGTGGAGTGCTTAGTTTGAAATAGAATGTCTTTATTACATCCTTACTGACAAGGTCCAGGGGTCTTTGAGGAAGAGGGAACAGAAGGATTTTAAGATGGTAGATGGCCACAAGGAGACTGCCCTCCAGACAGCAGGATAGTTGTGACAGCATGCACAAGACTTGTGAAAAGTCAAGGTAGACAAATCCTGGCACAGAGGAAGGCAGTTGAGCATGAAGCACCAGCCACAGGCAAGGTACTATTAGTCTGGGAGAACCATTGGGAGAACAAGAGCTAATTTCTTTAAGAGTGTGATTTCCTTGTAAGTTGACTATGCTCCAGGTCAGGGCCCTCTTCCAAAACTTTTGGGGGCAGCACAAATTGGACTTCTTGGAGAGAGAGAGAGAGAGAGAGAGAGAGAGAGAGAGAGAGAGAATGAATACAGGAGGTTAGGTAGGTGAGGTTAGATTTGAAAGGAGTTGGGAAAGGGAATGAATAGATCAAAATGTATTGCATGACATTCTCAAAGAATTAATCAAATATTATTTAAAAAGATGCTATTATCAGAACATTACTGAACTAAGAGTTTATTTGGCCCAGTCCTCCCTTTTGGCTCTAGAGAGTCCAGCAGAGGGCCTAGTAGAATTAGAGATGAAATGGAACTTTTCTTTTGATTTCTGCAATGAACCCCTTTTGTTTTGGAAGTTTTGCCTTTATGTAGGAGGAAAGTGGTTTTAATATCATCAGCACCAGAAGATTTTAGTTAAATTAGCCTTTTGTTCTTCTTGTTGATTGATAATTTAAGGAAGCTATTATGAATTTCTAATGTTCTCTAGTTACTGAAGGACCCAAGAAGTCAGCATCTGTATGTTACATCAGATCAACAGTTAAACTGTCTGCAGATGAAGACAGATACTATTCATATGACTGTCTTTTCATAACTCAACTCTACCAGGTCAATGACCTTCTACTGTAATTTTGTAATGTGGGAAATAAAATAAATGTCACATGACACTTGGTAAAATTGGAGTTAAGTTCTTTTACCATTTATTTTCTGTTTATTGATTTATTTGTTCTCTCAGTTTTAGACACAGCTTTCAGGTCCCAATCTTGTGTTTTCATTTAATCATTCCACAAAATAACTGCGTTTTAAACCTATTCTTTTATTTTTTTATTAATTTTTATTGACCTCTACATTTTTCTCTACTTCCCTCCCTGCCTCTCCCTTGCCCCCTTCAACCCTCCTCCAAGGTCTCCATGCTCCAAATTTACCCAGGAGATCTTGTCTTTTTCTTCTTCCCATGTAGAGTAGATCTATGTAAGTCTCTCTTAGAGTACTCATTGTTGTCGAAGTTCTCTGGGATTGTGGTTTGTAGGCTGGCTTTCTTTGCTTTATGTTTAAAAACCGCCTATGAGTGAGTACATGTGATACTTGTCTTTCTGTGCCTGAGTTACATCACTCAAAATAATGTTTTCTAGCTCCATCCATTTGCCTGCAAAATTCAAGATGTCATTATGTTTTTCTGCTGTGTAGTATTCCATTGTGTAAATGTACCACATTTTCCTTATCCATTCTTCAGTCAAGGGGCATTTAGGTTGTTTCCAGGTTCTGGCTGTGACAAACAATGCTGTTATGAACATAGTTGAGCACATGTCCTTGTGGCATGATTGAGCATCCTTTGGATATGTACCCAAAAGTGGTATTACTGGGTCTTGAGGAAGGTTGTTTCTTGATTCTGAGAAATTGCCACACTGACATCCAAAGGGGTTGTACCAGCTTGCACTCCCACCAGCAGTGCAGGAGTGTTCCCTTTACCCCCCATCCTCTCCAGCATAAGTTGTCATCAGTGTTTTTGATCTTGGCCATTCCTACAGGTTTAAGATGAAATCTCAGAGTTGTTTTGATTTGCATTTCTCTGATGACTAAGGATGTTGAGCATTTCCTTAAGTGTCTTTCAGCTATTTTAGATTCCTCTTTTGAGAGTTCTCTGTTTATATCTGTACTCCATTTGTTTTATTAGATTATTTGTTCTTTTGCTGACCAATTTCTCGAGTTCTTTGTATATTTTGGAGGTCAGATCTGTGTCTGATGTGGGTACACCTATTATTTTCAGTGGCCCACTCAGGCTTCTCATTCCTCCCTTTCCTGCCATATAAATTAAATAACCCTCATTATTATGTTATTAGATTTGCTTTGTGTGAAATAAGTGAGGAAAGGGTTAATTAAATAATTATCTACTCTAAGTTAAATTAGAGTTTATATAAAATTTTGGTAAAATACTTTTAAATAATTAGAAAAATAATAAAATGCAATTAATGTTATTGTGGCAGTTTTGATAGTAATGAAAGAATTGTTTTGATACATGCAAAAGTAATATTTCAAATTGCTACTGCCCATTTCCTGATTGCTTCTTTAAAAATATGTTTTTGAGTCACCTTCATGTTTAATTTACCTCTTTCTCACATGCAGATATGATAGCTTTATTATATATGAACCATATGAGTCCAGTTCAACAGTGTTTTATTTTTATCTTTATTTTTCTCTTTTATTAAAAATTGATTCTTTCCTCATACAATATATCCTGATTACAGTTTCCCCTTTCTCTACTCCTCCCAGTTTCTCCCCAGCTCCCCTTCTATCCAGATCCCCTCCCTTCTCTGTTTCTCATTGAAAAAGAATGGGCTTCTAAAGCATAACAACCAAACACGATAAAATAAAATATAATAAAATGTAATAAGGTAAAACAAAAAACCATCAAGTCAAAGTTGGACAAAGGCAAACTAATAGAAGGAAAAGAGCCCGAGAGAGAGCCATTGAATCAGAGACCCACTGGTTCCCACAGTCAGGAGTCCCATAAAATGCTAAACTGAAAGCTATAGTCTATACAATGAGGACCTGGTGCAGACCAGACCTGTGCTTGCTGCTCCTGTCTGTGTGAGTTCATATGAGCTTTGCTCAGTTGATTTAGAGGGCCTTGTTCTCCTGTGTCCTCTATCCCCTCCGGCTCTTAGATTATTTCTACCTCCTCTTATGTAGGGTTCCCTGAAGTCTAAGAGGAGGGATTTTATAGAGACACCCCTTTTAGAGCTGTGAGTTCTAAGGTCTCTCTCTCTCTCTCTCTCTCTCTCTCTCTGCAATGTTTGGCTGTGGGTCTCTATTCGTTCCCATCTGCTACAGGAGGAAGCTTCTCTGATGATAGCTGAATAAGACACTGATCTATGAGTCTAGCAGAATGTCACTAGGAGTCATTTTATTATTACTTTTTTTTTTTAAACCAGTGGCATTTGGTTTTACCCTAGGTCTCTGAGTCATCTGGACTCTGGTTCTTGGTCAACCAAGCAGTGTCACGTATGGGTTTTATCTCAGCGAGTGGGCCTTAAGTCAAATCAGACATTGATTAGTTATGTCCCCAAGTGTTGTGCCTCCACTGCCCTTGCATATTTTGCAGACAGGACAGCATTGCAGATCAAAGGCTTTGTGGCTGGGCTGGTGCTTATGTTTCTCTGTTGGTAGACTGCACAGAACCTCCCTGGACCAAAGACACTAGAAGAGGAGGGTGACGGTTCAGTACAGGCATCAGTTTGATAACCCCATGTTTAGTGAGTTGTGTGGGTGTTGACTTCCACAATGGGGTCTTGTGTCCATTTGTGTAGAGTGACCTATTGTCTTGGCAATCACCTGGGTTATTTTACGATTGCCATGGGACCCTTTCGGTCAACAACACAATTGGACATAACTCTGTCCTAGGACTGGAAGCTTTGTTTGCTTATTATAATTAGTGCTAATAAGGGCTTCTCAGTTTTTAATCCTACTTACAAGGAGCTTGCCTCTTTTTTTCACACCAATAAAGCCCCCTTATTGACTGTCACATAGAATCTTTGGTTTTGAACATCTGCTTTTGAATCTGAGGCATTTTACAAACTTTCCTAGGATTCTTTCTTTCTAGACGTTTCTTAAAAAAAACTGGCTCCAGAGAGACCTTTGAATGACACATTCATGGTTTCTGCATTAAAGATTTTTTAAGTAACTTTCATGATGCAGGAGTGGGGGTGGGAAAAGCAGACAATAACTGGACATCTATGTTGAAGAGTTTTCTGCTAACTTGTTTGCTAATAATGATGCAGACAGTTTTATGTAAGCACTCTGGAAATTCTAGACGCTTTTCCATTTCAGGCTTAATATAGTTGGAGCATAAATAAATATCAGATACGTTTTGGAGACACTAGAAGCTAAACATTATGCAAAGGCCACCTTCTGTTGCGTCAGGGGCTTGAATTGTTTTCGTTAAAATATCTGGTGTGAGAGGACTGAGATTAGATGGGGTGTTAGCTCCCTGTATTTTCCTGCTATCAAATATCGAAGATTTCTATTGTTGGCAGGAGCCGAGATTTCATTTCCCTTGGGCCACATTCTGATGCTGGCTCACAGAAGCAAGTCTTCCTTTCCAAATGTTTCTGCTCAAGGTAAGCGAGAAAAGGAATTCAGGGGAGAAGTGTGCTTGTCGATGCAGGGTGGGAGAATTCAAACAAGCATCCTCAGAATGAAAGTGGACATTTTTGCCTGAATATAGAGAAGCTGCTCAACACAGACTGAGCCTCCTACTGGTGTAATTATAAAGATGTGTGTGTGTGTGTGTGTGTGTGTGTGTGTGTGCATATGTGTGTGTATGTCTGTGTGCATGTATGTGATGTATGTGTGTGTGCATATATGTGTGTGGGGGGGAATATGTGTGTGTGTGTATGTGTGGTCAAAATAAGACTAAGATGAAAGGTTTTTATTTTTCTGTAGCAAAGTGCATGGGATCAGGCATCTATATGCCTGCCTTACATTTATGAACAAGTAATTCTGTTCCCAGAGATTCTGTCAGGGTTTGTAACACCGTGGTTTGCTCTGTATTATTCTGATAAGTACATGATTTTGCTTTAAAATAATCATTCTTGGAATTTAAAAAGATGAAGAAACGTCAAATGTAATTGATGTGCATGATACCTTCTTCATGAAGCATAAACTTTTGAAATTGACTGATATATACATTTTTCTGTTATAAAATATCATCTCCTATTTTCTCCTCTTTGAAGTGACTATAAATGTCACTTCAAAATAGAATCAAGTGAGTTTTATGAATGAGATCACAAACAAGTGTTACTAAGTAAAATCATGTTGGAAACCAGCTAAAATAATCGAGCTAGCATAGACTGTAATAAATTAAAAACAATGTCCCTGAAGAATTGTGCTCAGTGATGTAGGTATCGCTGAGAGGTACAGCAGAGCCCTGTAGTTCTGCTGAAACCCTTAGGCACTGTTGGGCATAACTGTTGACTAAGGAAACTGGATCCCGTAGCTTGGAGCCCTCTGTGTACTCAGTCCAACCCTGCTAATGCCCACTGGTCTTAAGTCAAATAGAATGGCAAATATTTAGAGTGAGCTTTATGTATCTTTGGGATTTTTCCTTCTCCACCATCGGTAAATAGCACAGCTCCTACACTAGCCTGTGACCTTTGAGATAACTTCCCTTGTTAAACACACAATTGTTTGCTTGGGTGTTTATGTTCTTTTTTTTTTCCTGTTTCAGAAAGCTATGCTCACCCCTAACCCATTAAATTACTTTCAGTATAGAGTTAGTAGTTCTCAATGATCTATGTGTACAGTTTAGAAAGGACAGCACTGGGAGCAAAAGAATTAACAATGACGAAGATAATTAACCTGGAAGCATGAATTAAATAGAAACATGCCTTTTCCATTGATATAGGCAAATGTCTTTGGTTGTCAGGCCAGGTAAAAATATAGGTTACCTGGGATACTCCTCTAGAATGTTTTAAATATGATTCTTATTGGTCTTTGAGCTTATTTCTGTGTTGATTTAGATCTTCAGAGACTCCATAAGTTGAAAGTGAAACATTATATGAATAAGACTATAACGAATGAGCAACTTGCCACTTAGCCTGCTCTCTACAAACTTGTATCCTTAGGACTCCGCATAAGTTAGAGAGATAGAAGCCACTGAAAGGTGTTTGAGTATCCTGTGATAAGTTATATCGGGGCTGTCGCCGCAGGACTCCCGGCTCATAGATCTGGGTTAGTATTTCCTTACTTTCTTCAACTCATGTCACTCTAAATTGGGGTTGTCTTCAGGAGAGCACAGACATAGCCTGAGTTGCTTGCTTTCGTCTTCATTTCTGTGTCAAAGGGCATGCAGTTTTCCTGTGTTCTCTTCTGCGTCAGAGTTTCGCAGGAAGAAAGCAAGACTGGGTGGAAGACGCTGGAATGAGGAAGTATAAAGTGGGCGATACCAGGCACCTTCCATCTCAACAGTGGAAGGGTTGCAGAAACCCAACGCTTGGGGTTTTGTTATTGACATGTGGGTCAGCCTGCTGCTTGCTTAGTTGCTGTGTGTTTTTTTCTGCTGTTATTTCTAAGAGTTTCGCCACTGCTAACAGCATGCCAATTATTGACTACACCAATGGAAGGGAATGATAATTCAAATTAATATCTCAGCCACCTATGTTATCTTGATTGGTGGTCTGAGTTCATACTCATTTTTTCTTTCTTAACAAACTGTCTGAATGTCTTCCTTTGCCATTAAATATTCTTCACCCACACACATTTAAAATGGTGCGTTCTTATGATTAAGGAACATTCATTTATTCAATCAAATTTAGACTTCTAGCTATGTTAAAAATTATCATATGCCCCAGGCAATTGAATTAGGATCATTTCCCATTAGATTTCTAGAAGCAGAGCCTGAAGGCTGGAGTATGGTTATTTATGTGTTCCTTGCATTTTATATAATTAGTCTTCAGACATTTGCTCCCCTTCATTTATTTTCCCAAGAGGAATGTAGAAGAGTGTGTATTTTCCCATTTCTTAACTCAACTGGTTAAGAGTCAGCCTATCACAGGAATAATGTGGCTGTATTTGCATGCCTTAAATTGCTAGTGAGCCTAGGCAATTGCCTGTTAATGTTTGTTGTTTAGTTGACTCTTGGGATGCTTATTTTCCAGTCAAGTTTACTGTCATTTAAAGATAAACACAGGTAGAAATCTCTTTATTTATGGATTGTCTATAATGTAAATATTTTCCTTTTGGGTATTTTTCCTTTAATATATTTTTTACCTGAAAAGTCTATTTGCATGAAGTTAAATCTTATTGGGTTTTGTTGAAGAAAATAAATCCACTTTGTCATTATTACTTGTGTATATGTGTGTATGATTGAAGGGCTCTTGTATGCTGCGGCACACATGTGGAGGTGGCAGGACAATGTTGTGGCGTTTATTCTGTCTGCTTTTCTGTGGAGTCTGGGGATCAAAGTCAAGTCATCAGGCTTGCATGGCAAGTGCCTTTATCAGCTAAGTCACTCTCTGCCCTCCCCACTGCCCTTAAGAATGAACTGCACTAAGAGCAAACATTATTTTGTTCTGTTTTTATTTTTTTCCAGATAGAGTACTATGTAGGCTGGTCATAGACTTTCTGCCTCCTTCCCTCTACCTCCTGTATGCCACCACAGGAGTGGGCCACCATGCTGAGTGCTAAGCTATATGTGTAGACTCATGTATGTAGCGCATAGAACTGCACAACACATCCATTGGCTTCATCAGTTTCTACAACTGGAACTTGGCAGGAATTGACCAGTGTCTTCCCATTCCCCCAACTCTGTTCAGTCCGGGGTAGTAGGTGAATCTTTCCTACTCCCCTTTAAAGTTTCTGCTTTTGTTGTCAATCCCAAGATTATACACACTTTTTCCCGATATTTTTATGGGCTTACTTTGCATTTAAATCTTAACCCATCTGGAGTTTTTTTCTGTTGTTTAAAAGTATAACAGTTTAACTGTGCATGACTTCAAGATATTTTTCTTCTTAGCCTGACAATGATTCTCTAAATAGTTTATCTTTGCTTTCCAAGTTTTACCTTGAAAAATCAACACAAAATTTCATACCTAGATTTTTTTTTTATTGGCTTCTCTACCTTTCTTTGGCTGGAATCTTCTAGTGCATATAGCTGTCTGAAGGCTTGAATCACTTGGCTTTTTAGACAGTCTCTTGGCAGTTTCTTTGGTCACTTTCTGTCTAGGTGGTGTCACCTCGTCCCGCCAGCCTTACCTGATTCTAATGAGCTCACAGTGGTGTGCCTTGGGTTATTGTTCTAACACAAACCAGATCACATGGCATCTCCTTTTGTTGTATGTATTTCTAGCTGGTTTCTTATTATTTTAATATTATATATATATATATATATATATATATATATATATATATATATATATATAAAATGTGTGTGCTCTTGTGTGCATATGTGAATATGAGTGGGGTGCCATGAAGGCCAGAAAAGAGCATAGGTCCCTTGAGGCTGGAGGTACAGGCGGTTGTGTGAGCTTTGGAAGTGGGTGCTGGCACTGAGTTCTAATGCTCTACAGGAGCAGCAAATGCTCTTAGTCACCAAACAGCCTCTCTATCTCACTCTCAGCTATTTTTTAAAGGCAAAAGATGGGTGTTTTGGTTACGGCAGGATTCTAAATCTGAATTTAAACTGTATCTGACGTTCAGAATGTTTGTAGAGAAGCTATAGTCTATTTTATTTGTCCTTCTCCTAAGTGCATAGATCTTGAAAGAGCTATAACCCATGGTCTACCCAAAGGAAGAGAGTCTGCTCTGAAGAGCTCACACGGACTCATGCCTCCATGGGTGATTTTGCCTCCTGCCTACTCTTACCTGTCCCTAGCATTCCCATACAAGCTTCCTGCTCTCTACGTAGCCTGCACTGCCTACAGTTTTCTAAGGAGGACTTCAGATTCATGCCGCCATACTTTTGTACACGCTATTCCTTCTGTGAAATTTCCCTTCCTCAAATAACCTCACCAACCTGGAGCCTTACTAGATGTCCTCCAAGCAACAACCCAAGAACTTCTTCCTTCTGAAACCTTGTCTCATCCCTGCCCTCCCCTTTCTTTTAAAAACTTACCTGTGTCTCCCTTTACCTCCCTTTATCTTGTGGTCCTCTTCCCTATGCCGGGCCATAATATCCTTTCTAAATTCCCAAAGGTCTGTGCAGCATAGAGGAGTCATTCCCATTTCCTGAGTTACTAGGGTCCTAATATATGTGAAACTATGTGCGAGTTACTAAGAGTTATTGTTGATCAGAAGCAGTGGAGCTCTGTTTTTTTCCTATTTTATAAAAAAAGATTTTTTTCATACAATATATTTTTTATTAACAGTTTCTTGTGCCCCCAGCTCGTTCCAGATCCTTCCGACTCCCCACCATCCAAATCTAAACCCTTTCCTTCTCACTTTCGTTAGCATACAAACAGGCATATGAAAATGGTAAAATAAGATAAAAGGAAAACAATTGTACTGGAATAGGAGGAAGCAAGCAAACTACTAGGAGGAAAAAGAGGAGCACAAGAAATATGTAAAGATACAGAGATGCACATATTTGTATACACAAATGGAAATGTAACATCAGAATCATACGTGAGAGATCTATAAGAAAAAAGGAAAATGATAAAAATAATGTCAGACAAAGTATTGTAAGACAATGAACCTTTAAAAATACCATTGAGTTTGTTTTGTGTTGGCCATTTGCTGGCTGTGGGGTCTGTACTTAAGGATGGTTTGTATACACAGTGAAACTTCATTGGAGAGAAACTATTTTTTTCTTTATGGGTGGTTATCAATTGGAGATAACTTCTGGGTTAGGGACAGGGGCGCTTATCTACTTCCCATCTGAGCACTGGGAGCCCGTGTGGCTTAGACCCATGTGGGGACTATCACAGTCTGTGTGTTCATATGTGTATCAGTCTTGCCGTGTTTAGAAGGCCTTACTTCCTTGGGGACCTCATACCCTCTGGCTCTTACAAGCTTTTTAATGCCTCTTCCACAGAGTTTTCTGAGCCCTGAGGGGAGGGATCTGATGGAGACAACCCATTTAGGACTGAGTGTTCCAAGGTCTCTTACTTTTTCTGCATATTGTCCAGTTGAGGGTCTCTGTATTTGTGTCCATTTACTGAAGAAGGAAGTTTTCCTAGGTGAACATGACACACATATTTATTAGTACAGCAGAACGCCAACAGGAGTCATTTTATTGCTACGTTTTTTTTTTAATTTGATGATTTATTTCTCAGAGAAAAAAAACAAAGGCCGAAGATACAAAGGTGTACTTACACAATCTGTGTTAAAGAAAGCTTGAAAAAACCTCCTATTCTAACAAAGACATTTAAAGACAGCATTCTTACTTTTCCGATTGGTGCTTACATTGCTTTATGACATCCCTTGCACACCAATACACAGGCATTTATTGCTATATTTCTTTAACAGAACAGTAGTGTTTGGTTTTCCTCTAGGTCCCTGGCCTATCTACTCTCAGGTTCTTGTCCACCTGAGAAGTGTCAGGCATGAGTTCTATCTTATACAGTGGGCCTTAAATCCAGTCAGATATTTGTTGCTCACTCCTACAAACTTTGTGCCATGGTTTCACGAGCATGTCTGTCAGGTAGGTGACAACTGCATATCAAAGGGGTTGTAGTTGGTTTGATACTTGGTTAGCTGAAATGGTGCACTTTTTTTTTTTTTACAACATTTTGGCATTTGATGGTTATGTTTCTCCTTCAGTCGGATGCATGGTACCTTCTAGTACCATGAACACTAGTCAGTAGGGATAAAGACTATAGGTAGACACCAGCTTGAGTTCTTCATGTTCAATAAGTTTTGCAGATGTAGAAACAGTTGAACTTTAAATTTTAATTTAAAATATAATTATATATTCCCCCAGTCTTTCCTCTCTCCAATTTTTCCCATGTTCCCCTCTCATGCTCCCCCCAAAAATTGTGACTGGGTTTCCAGTTCCAGGCATGGTTACCGTGCTGTTGAACAGGCCTTAAATCCATTAGAGAACTTAGGTTTCCACTAAGATATGAGTGCTACTGCTGTACCCTTAGGGTTACCCTGCCTTGTACGACATCCATGTGGCTCGTAGACTTTGCAAGTGCCTGTGGTTGTCTATAATTGTACTATTGGTTGCTTTCTGCCCTTGGAAGCTTCTGTAGCATCTTGTGGTGCTGTGAAACCTAGTCCTCAGGGAGAAGTCTTTCAGAATAGGTCCAGTTCAGGTCCTCGGGATGCATGGGAGAAGACTGGCTCTGGGGGACTTGAAGCCATGTGCATTTCCGTTATTCAGGGAAAGGATGTGCTACAGGAAACAGGACCATCCAAGTTGATATGTGGCTGTGCTTTCTGCCATTCTGGTACCTCATACAGTGAATGGCCTAGTGGGTGATGATTAAGTGTGTGGTGAATAAATGAATCAATGAGTATCTTCTGGAATGATAGAGGTAATTTCTCTGGAGAAATGTATGTTATTATTTTAGTTGGTTCCTTTCATTCATAGTAACTATGTAATTAGTTTTGTTTTTTTAAATTAAGATAGCATTTCTTTGTGTAGTCCTGGATGTCCTAGAACTTGCTTTGTAGACCAGGCTGGCCTCAAACTCACAGAGATCTGACTGCCTCTGCCTCCCAAGTGCTGGGATTAGTTAAAGCTGTGTGGTACCATTGCTCAGATTAATTAGTTCTTCTTAATGCTTTCCCTGGTTGCTTATTCCTTGTTTCTGAAGTTCCTGACTTCACAGTCTTCGGTGTTACATACCACTGTACTTTGGCAAACAATTCTTGTATTCTTTTTTCTTTTTTAATTCTTGTATTCTTGAGAATGTTAAGTTCATTTGGCCCAAGCTCAGGAGAGTCACAAGTTATGGTCATGTTCTTCTCCAACTTAGGAAAATCTTTTTAAAATGTGTTTCCGTTTTTTTCCCCTGATACTGTTTAAGAAACTTTATAAAAACTTAGCTCTTTGAGAATTTTGTACAATGAGTTTTGGTCATATTTATCCTCTCTTCCCCAGCTCTTCTGGATCTTTTGTATCCTTTCCCCCCAAACAAGATTAGTTTGTACTGCCAAAATCTTCTTGAATAGATAGACATTCATCGGAGCACACTTGTAGAGAAAACTGACCCTTCATTTTCCTCAAACCTAAAAGGGTAGAAGTTTGCGTACAACTCCTCTTTCCATGCTTGGATTTGTGCCTGCAAGATCTTCTGTATGCTGTCACAAATACCGTGAGTTCATTTGTGCAGCTGTGTCTCCCAGACAGTGTTTCCCTGTACTTACACACCATCTCTGACTCTCACTCAGTTGTCTCTCTTTTCCACAATGCCCCCTGAAATATATATATATCTATATATCTACATCTATCTATATTTATATCTATCTATCTATCTATCTATCTATCTATCTATCTATCTATCTATCATCATCTGTCTAGCACCCCTGTCTCTTGGTCAGTTGTGTGTTTCTGTACTGAGCTTCATTTGTAACAAGCAGACGCTTCTCTAATGAGGCTTGAGAGGTTCCTTAATCTATGGGAATACTGATAAGTCATTAGGAATTGGTTTAAAATTATTTCATTCCAGCAGAGCAATAGTAGTAAGTGCTCTCCAAGGGCCTTTGCAACTTTTTATAGTTTAATATCTCTTTATCTATTTACTCTTTTGCTGTTGTTGTCTAGTTTGCAAGTATACTTAAAGTTCTTCATCCAAGAAACAACCCAACCAATAAAACTCTGGCTTGAGTTTACTAGTCACACATTTTAATACTCATTTTTCTTTATACCAACAAACCTCTCATGAATGATCTCCCATACCTAATGTCCACATCTTCTTTTCATTCACTGTAGTCTAGAGAACATTATCACTGTTTTTTTTCTTCAAGTTACTAAATCATTAAATATCCATGCATTATTATTCTAAAAGACTATAACCAATAGAATACATATAATTAAAGAGAGTCTATTAGATTGACCACATTTCTATATTTCTATACTTTTATATTTCCCCACCAATTTCAATTTTTACTTTACATGTTTCTCTTAAAGGCTCAACCACTTCTATTTATTTTTTGATCAACACAGACAACATTTTAGGATGAACTGTGGGTACCAATTCTTCTTTCCTAGCAACGAGTTTCAACAATTTTTGATTTTTACCTTTTCTTTGCCTCAGCCAGTATATTAACTAATTATTTTTATTGTTACTGAGAAAAGGTATCTAACAAAGGCATTTTAAAGAAAGAGTTATTCTGATTCACTGCTCAAAAGGTGTTATCCATTATAACAGGGAAGGTGTGGTAGCAGAAAGTGGTCACATAACAGTAATAGGAAGTAGAGGGCAATGGAAGGTCCTCCTCAGAGCTATTTCTCCTTTGATTAGACCATAGCCCATGGGATGGTAGTGCCATGCTTAGGAAGGGTCATCCTACTTCACTATCCTAATCTACATGCATCATGTATTTTCTAATTTCCATGCTGTCTTAGTCCTGCCAGGAATAATTCACCAATCACTATCACTCTCTATCTTACCTGTTTTTCAAGTGAACTGCAAATAACCCTCTTCTATAATCCTCACATGTTTTACCAGCCAAAAATGGCGGCTTACATTTCCGCAAACATGGAGGATAATTTTAAGCTTTTCATATCTGCCTAATTCATACTGGCTTTTGGACATGCATACATGTGAATAAGTATTATAGTGTCTGATAGGCTATAAGCTCTTTGAAGATTGGGTTTATGTTTTGATAATCTGAAGTAATATATAATAAACATTTAAAACCAAATACACAGGGAGAGGTGTTGATTTTGATTGCATAATTGTCCTGATCAAATCACTGAGCAATGATAAGTGTAATTTCAAATGCATACACACAATTATTCTCTCTTATTTATCCTTAGTAATGCTTTGCTATAAGTAGGTTTCTACTAATTATGTTCTGCCTGTTCCTCAGAGACTCCCAGATAAGAAAGCTTGTCATAGAGAATACAATAATAAACATAACTATAGTGCAAAAATTGAGGGACAAGGTATCCTTTGTGGGTTAAATTAGAAAGAAATGCTATATTGATTATACTAGAGCTTAAAGGTCAAATCATGGCATTTTTTTAAAAACAGTGCTTCATTTTCTTGGAAGAGGAATAAAAGGAGATAAGAATAATCTACTCTCCCAGGAAGTCTGTAAAGAGGAGTAAAAAAAGAAATGGAAGAAAACACACATGCACATACAGAGAATGTCTAAGTCCGATATCACATGATGCAAGTGTATGCAGAAATTCTCCATTAAATACTAGCACATCAAATCCAACAGCATATCAGAAAGAACATTTACTATGCATGTTCATTCACATGGATGCAAGGATTGTTCAACATACGTAAGTTAGTAACTCTAATTCATCACAGTAGTAGAACAATGAGTAAAAAGCCATCCAGTTTCCTCACTAGATTCATAAAAAGCTTTTTACAAAATGTATCGCTTCTTCATGATAAAAAGCCTTAAAAAAAATCAGGTACAGGGCAAGTGTTCCTCAATATAGCAAAGACAGTGTACATCAAACTCTTAGTCAACTTCCCACTAAAAGGAAAGGCTGACATTACTTCTAACATGAGAAACAAGACAAGAGTGTTTTCTCTCCCTGTTCTTAATAGAAACCTGAAAGTTTTACCCAGACCATTTAGGGAAGAGAGATGAATAAATCAAGACTACTTTGAGATTCCATCTTCTACCTGTCAGAATGACTAAAATCAGTAGCAAATGTGACCGTGCATCTTGCTTGTTGAACTGTAGACAGAGACTGCACTTTTGTTTCCCTGCTGCCCACACCCAAATGATCACACAGAAACTATATTAATTACAATGCTATTTGGCCAATGGCTCAGGCATATTCCTAGCTAGCACTTATATTTTATATCTTAAATTAGCACATTTCTATTAATCTACTTATCAACACGAGACTGTGGCTTATGCTCTGTCATCTTTCTACTTTGGCAGCTACATGGCAACTTTGGCTCTGCCTACTCTCTCTCTCTATCTCTTTTTGGATTTCCCACCTGACTTTACTCTGCTAAATCAGAGGCCAAAACAATTTTATTCATCAACCAGTAAAAGCAACACATATACAAAAAAACATACCACATAATTGTAGATGGAGTGGTGGATCGCTTCCTGCCGCTTGGGAGGGCTCCCGGCCACAGGCTAGCTTTACCCAAAATAATTACAAGGAAACTGTATTCTTTTAAACACTGCTTGGCCCATTAGCTCTACCCTCTTACTGGCTAACTCTCACATCTTGATTAACTCATTTCTATTAATGAGTGTAGCACCACGAGGTGGTGGCTTACTGGGAAGGATCTTAACCTGCGTCCATCTTGGAGAGGAGAGCTATAGCATCTGCCTCACTTTCGTTCTTCCCAGCATTCTGTTTGGTCTACTTTGCCTATCTAAATTCTGCCCTATCAAAAGCCAAGGCAGTTTCTTTATTAACCAATGAAAGTAACACATAGACAGATGCCCCTCCTCCATCACATAATCTCTTCCTTTCTGACTAATTTAAAAGAAAGGTTTTAACTTTAACACAATAAAATTACATATACAAAGCAGTTATCAGGCAAAAATTATAGTTACAATATTTAGTCCATTTACATTTGGCAAATTAAGGAAAATGTTCTATCATCTATGCCATGTTTGTGAGTCTTAAGTTTCATATCTAATTTATCTTTTATCATAACTAAGGAAAACTATAATTATAACTACATCATCTAGTCTTCAACTCCACCAAAGATCACAGAAGGGTACAGTATTACCCAAGTAACCCGGAAGTGCATTCTAAGCAACTTTTTTAAGTTCTAAATATGACAGAGACATCTCACTGCCTGGACAGTCACTCAAATTTTTTCTGTAACTTTGGGACATCCATCTTCAGTCTACAGACCCATAGTATCTGGCTGACTTTTTAGTGAAGCAGGAAATTTGAAGATTGTTTTCCATGTAACAGCAAAGTACATCAGTTTTTCTTGGTTTCTGTTTCCTCCCTTATCTTCCGGCCCTTGTGGCCAGTAGTTGAACAGGGAGTCTCCACCTAAGTTGGGGGCTGGACTTCTGGTGGCTGGTGTGGCCTTTGTTCTATCAGGGAGTGTCTGGGGTATGAGGAGAGGAGAAGGCCTGGGCATTGGGTCAGTAGCCTACCTGGTCTTCTGGCAGGCATGGACTGTGTTTTGGTGGAGTTTTTTTTTTTTTTTTAACTTGAGAGAACCCAGAGAGTGGGAGAAGACTGCAGGGGCCTGTCCTAACTGGTCTTGTGGAAGGCATAGCCTGTGA